>NW_026020111.1:0-1200000 GCF_900185275.1 Solanum verrucosum | reverse complement strand
TCCAGATATCCGAATATGGGCATACATAGGGTGTTTAAGTCCTACATTAGTTAAGGATATGTGTAGTCTCTTTATATGGTCTTGAACAATCCTTACCTCTTAAGCATCTTTTCTATTTCTCTTCACACTTCCCACCTCCTAGCTTGCTACAACATCCATCACCGTTCTAAGTTATGTCTAAGCTATACTAAACTTAGACCCATATAGCTAAAGTAAAGATGCAATGTTGCAAGAGATGGTCCATATCTTTTTCATGCCTTCTGCACAAACCAATAACAAGATACCACGATGTGTCTCCTTTTCCTCAGTTAACTATCTTTGTAGTTCCTCAAGAACTTCCCTCAAGTCACAGACCAAGTACTTGGGTATAGCATTTCCATTTTACAAACATAGATACAGTGTTATCAAAGGCGAAAAGCACAAAAAAGCTTTAAGGTCCATGGGGGCTTTAAGCGCAAATAAAGCGTAGGCTTTAATGAAAAAAGGCGCAAAGGGAGAAAAGAATACAAATATATATGTTTAGTCCAAGACTAATAATTATAAACATGAATGACAAATATATGACCAAAGAAATTGAAAAAAATTATGGTTAAGTGAAATATCAATTATTTAGTTTCACTTCTTCATAAAAGGCTCATTAGCAAGGAAAAGCTTGCCTTAGAACCTTGATGACGACACTGAAGCGCACATAAAGTGAGGCGAAGCGCTCAACACGTTTTGAGCCTCGCTTCAGGGCTTAAGCACGCTCAAAGCGCGCCTTTGATAACACTGCATAGATATAACCAACTCATGAGTATTATGTACCTCTCCAACTAGGATTAACTTGGGTTTCTGCAGATTTACTTGAAATTAAGGGTTTCAAATGGGCAGATTCTGCTGAATTTGGACAGGTTATGTTTACATATCAAACAAAGAGAAAATCTATTAAATATTTTAACAAGTTGCTTTATGGGTCAATTTGTGCTATTTGTTTATCCCAGATTAGCCCAATCTTTAGATGGGATCACTTGGGTTGCCCCTAAATTGACCCACCATAAAAATATGCCAGTCCAACCCACCCAACCTTGGGTCAGTTTCGGAGTTCATATTTTCATGAGCTAACTTTGTTATTCCTTCTTGAAACTCGGATTGCACCACATCACACCAGTGTCCTGAATAAGTAAACTTTCTCATATGTCGTTCACTAAACACAAGGTATTATCAACCTTCTGACAGTTTCCAGAAACAAAAACTACTTCTCTATGTCTCAATTTATGTGAATGAGTTTTGATTGGGCACGATGTATTTTTTTTTAAAAAAAGGCTTTTGTAACTTGTGATTTTAGACGTGCCATGACATTTATATCCTAAACATGTCATGATATTTATGCCGATATGAAAGCATGTCATTTAGAGTAAAATGAGAAATTTAAAGTTAAATTATTTCCACATATGTAAATGTGTCAATTCCTTTTCGAACAAACTAGAAGAAAAGAGTATCACCTAAAATGGAGAGCATATACTTCTACTTTTGTCATTCAAAATAGATGTCTAAACGTTCCCTTCTACATCTACAAATATAAATAGACATCTGAAACCACTCTTTTCAAACTAAAATGAAGAGTCTAAAGATTGATAGAGAAGTTTGGAGCCACCATAATTTGAATAGAGAGGAGCAATTGTGCTAGGGTTTCTTAGCAAGATGCGGTAGGAGTAACTAAGCTAAGGTTTCTTAGCTAGTTGCAGACAGGAGTAACTAAGGTAAGGTTTCTTCGCTAGTTTCTGGTAGGCTGGGCTTTTAAAATGCGTGTGAACAAACTTATTAAGAGAAATGTGTTGTACCTTGATGGGTCAAAACAAGCTCGGATGACAAATAAAGTTCACTTTATGAACAAGATTTAGAAGAACAAAATAAGTTGTGCAAGTTTTAGACCAATTAACACAACAGCAAAGATGGAGTTTATTTATTCAGTATAACTTAACTAAAAAGAATTGGACTTCAATAACTTTTATGCCCTTCTATATAACTAGTCATTAAATATTTTAACTTACACATTTATTATCTGAATACAAATACTTGTACTCCTAGATGTATTATTGTCATTTGTTGAATCCTAAAGTTTATGAAATGGTGAATTCTACCTCTAGATCTGTACCTGTGTGGACATCCACACCGGTGATCATACAACATTTGCTAGTCACCATAAAGAGGTTTCTCAATTTGCCTCCCAAAAGTCAAATATTTAGTAGATAACGAAGTCACCTAGCATCCATGTATCCTTGCCTAAGTCTTGACACAGTTTGAGTTTATCTAGTGGAACCAACATAGATTTTCCAATACTACTCCAAACCACACTAAAATTCTAAATAGATATCAAACCTCTATTACGTGGACCAGAAAAAAAGTGGCATTCACAAACAAGAGAGTGAGACAGATAGATAATCTACCCTGTAGCCATTAACCTTAAAGCCATTAAAGAAACTTCAATCTTCGCATGTTCTAGAAGTTCACTTGATGTACTAGGAAGAAGTTTACTTAATGCTTTCATAACAATAAAAATTAGCAAGGGTTGCTACCATGTTATTCCGTACTATTGCCAAATTAACAAAGGAAAGTCTGCTAATAATGACAGAATATAACTATTGATATAAATGCTGGATTCATTGCCTCCAACAATCTCAAGATATTGCCAGGAGTTCCAATTCACATATTAACCCCTTTTCTCGTATCCAATTGAAACAACATTCTCCACTCCTTCAATCTCCAATCTATTATTCCATTAGCAAAAAGAGTTGCATCTTGGATTTGTCTACTCCCATCAAAAGCATTCCATGGGACATAGATGAGCTTGTCTAAGACGCATCTCAGCACCTTGGATTTGTCTATTCCCCTCAAAAGCATTCGAGGATAATGTGTTCACAATGTTCTTATACACTGCCATCAAGTTGATCAGCCAAAAATCCTAAATGTACAAAGCATCACTTTTCTTAGGAATCAGGACTATAAAAGAGAAATCAGCACCTTCTCAAACGACAACTTTGGTAGAAGTGATTCATATGTTCCACACCTCCTCCTTTAGCACCTCCTAAATAGTGAAAGAATGCAAAAGGAAAATCATGCAGGTGTACCACTGTCTCCCAAAAAAAATTCATAAAGCCTAATGATCTCTTCTTCTGATGGTTATTCCATTCCTCTTTCTCCTCCTCAGCCAATTGTCTAGAATGTGATTCAATACACATAAGCAGCTCCCATTCACCCTTTTCACGTACAACATATAATTAAATGCTCAATGAAATTATTTCTTTGGTATGAACTAGTGATACGAGAAGAAGTTAGAGTTATTACAACCTTTCTTCAAACCAATTTAAGTGTGACTTTTATCTCCAAATAAATTGGGGGTCCACTAATGCTTTCCCCAATCTCCTTTGATTGTTTCCTTTTGGATTTCCTCATCATCATTTACGCCATCTTCTTCCTCCTCCTCTCTTAATACTTTTAAGTTTGTTAAATAGGTTTGTCATAATTGTTTCCACACATCCAAGCACCTTCTAGTTCCATTTCCTCAAGTCGTTCTTAAACATCTTTAGAAAAATTAGATAGGTTAAAGTCAAGTTATCCTATGACCGTTTAGTTTTCCCACCATTTTCTAATTGTTTCCTTGAAATTATATGTTGTAGACACAATTAAAATACATCTGCCAAGAGCTAGCAATCATATTGTGTTTCATAGGACAGGAACCAAATGCAAGCATTTGCTTCAAAGGGCATATCCATGAGCTTCAAATTAAAAAAAATTATACCACATAGCAAGCAATTTGGTTCAAGAAAGCACTGAAGAAACAGCAATTAGAAGAGCACATAGAAGAAAAAAGGAGTGAACAATCATAAGCCATGGTTCCCATTTTCACTCATTTATGCAAACAGAGACACAACAAATCGATAAATACTTAAATAAGAAAGGGAAGAAGCCGAATATAGACTGGTACATACCTTTACCAACTATCAAGCCAAGTTGCTTCCAAGTGAGCGTGTTAAATGGCTCAAGGTTAGCAAAGTTGAGTACAAGAGGTATGGGTAAGAATATGAGCATGTTGAATAAACCCAAATATCCAAGAAACTGTGCCATACTGGCATGACCACTTTTCCCATCATCATCAGGTAACTTTTTACGAATGAGGGTTATATAAACAGCATACATAGCAGCTGAGACAAGAGAAAGAATGTCACCAAGAACGGGATTCGAAGCCACTTTGCTAGATCCTGATTTTGAGTCACCCAAGCTCACAATAATTGTTCCTCCCATACAAAGTAGAACACTGAACAGCTTCACCCAAGTAAAAACTTCTCCCAAGAATACAAGAGACACCAAAAAAGTAAACAAGCTGGAGGAACTGCTTAAGATGGTATTCGACTG
Source organism: Solanum verrucosum (assembly GCF_900185275.1). Classification (NCBI taxonomy): domain Eukaryota; kingdom Viridiplantae; phylum Streptophyta; class Magnoliopsida; order Solanales; family Solanaceae; genus Solanum; species Solanum verrucosum. The sequence continues at coordinate 1,195,608 of NW_026020111.1, read as the reverse complement.
TAAAAAAACCAAAACCATAACCACATTACACATACAACACAGAGGTTTGATATGAACAAACATTCCAGTCCACCCACTAAATGTGATAAGAATTGGATAGTTATGCTTACCGTAACAGTTGTATATTTGAGTGATAGATTAAATGTAAGCTGAGCTAGAAACCAAAAAGGGCATATCAACAAGCTAACTTTTGCTACTCTAGAGCGTGTCCAACGCCCTTTTGCATCCAGACCCATATCAACATTTTGATCAATAATTTGTTCACACCCATCAGCAACAACCAATTTGCTTGTTTCAGCATCGTCATCAAGAAGAATATTCTCCTCTGATTCTTTTTTATTTCGCCAAAACAACAAGGTCCCATATTTATCTTGTAGAAAACGAACAATTTCAATAAGGGGAATATATACTACAAATAAAGAATTGCAGAGATATGTAACAAGAAAAGGTGAAACACCGGCATCGACAACGGATTGAACAACAAAACTAGCAGCAATCCATATAGATGCAACAGTAATTATATAAACCAAACCCAAAACCCATCTCCAAGATTGATCTTTCATTCCTTTTAAACGATGTCTACTTGCTCATTGATCAACAAATCTATGCTCCAATAATAATATTAGTATTTGTATTGTTTGGTCAAAGAAAATCCAAAAAAGCCGTGGAATTTGCAGATTACAGATATTGCAAGTTTAAAGTCTCCTTCTGGGAGAGGTGCACGGGAAATTTAGAGCATGTGCTTCATATGCTTGGCTTGCTCCATTGAAAGGCTTATTATAGGTTGGGCCCTAATCTCCTCCCATACGCTATTGGATCCACAATACATTTTAGGGAAAAGTACAAAAAAGGGAAAGAATATTTATATAAAATACTTAATATTTATCTTAAGGGTGTGTCTATTGAAAAAATTATAGAAATCCCACTTTTTAGTTTATTTATTATCATTATTTCCTATAAGTTTTACAAATCTCCAAAATTTCTCATTTTCGCGTATCAGATTAATGTATCAACACTTATATTATTGTATCTCGCACATTAGATTAGTGTATCATGTATAAAATGTACTTAACTATTAATGTATCTCGCGCATCAGATATCAACGTTTATATTATTGTATCCGTTTGAGGGATTTCTGTAATTATAAACTTTTAAGGGATATATTGTAATTTTGCCTTAAAAGTATGTGATTTCTGTAATTTGCCCAATGTTTTTCAATTTTCTCATGTTTGATTGAGTTAAATATTTTGAAAAATATTTTCTAAATCAACTCATTTTCTACAAATTTAAGGAAAATGACTTTCTTTCAAAAAGTAAGGAAAACATTTTTCAAAACACTCATCCAACTTCAAATTACAATATTTTTTTGTTTGAAAAATAAATTTAAAGCTTATTTTTTTAAAAATATTTTCAACTTCAATTTTTAATTTTTTTAAGCCACCCTCACCCCCTACCCCCCCCCCCCTCCAAAAAAATAATAATTTATAGTTTGTTTTTAAAAAATATTTCCAATTTTCAATTTTTATTTTCACTCCACCCATCAGCACCCCACCCCCTCAAAAAAAAAAGAATTTTAAGTTTGTTTTTTAAAAATATTTTCAACTTCAATTTTTTATTTTTTTTACCCCCCCCCCCCCCCCCAAAAAAAATAATTAAAGTTTGTTTTTAAAAAATGTTTCCAATTTCAAGTTTTTAATTTTCAGCCCACCCCACCCCCTCCCTCCCCCCCCCCCCGGCCCAAAAAAAATAATTTAAAGTTTGTTTTTAAAAAATATTTCCAATTACAATTTTTTATTTTTTCACCCACCCACCTCCTCCAAAAAAAAAATTAAGTTTGTTTGTAACAAATATTTTCAATTTCAATTTTTTATCTTTTTACCATATCTCATCCCTACCCTCCCCCTGCGCCATCCCCGCCCCCACCCCCACCCCTCTCCCCCCAAAAAATTAAGTTTATTTTAAAAATATATTTTTAATTTCAATTTCTATTTCAAAATTTATTTTCTACTCTCTAGTAAAAATAAAAATATTTTCTCAAAATATTTTTAATTCATAAATCAAACATTAAAAAATCATTTTCAAAAAATATTTTCCACTCACCAACCAGACATGAGAAAATAAGTCAAAAATATACTTGTTTTCCAAGAAAACATTTTCCATGAAAAACATTTTCCTTCATACCAAACACACCCTAAATGTCTCATTACTTTCGTACCCCATTTTTTTTAATTTTAAAATGACATATAATTGGCATGTTGATGTCATGCTAGTATCAACGTCCATCCTTTTTTTTTCCTCTCTGATACCATCACAATATATTATAGTATATAAATATAGTTTGATGGTATCAAAGAGTAACTGAGCATTGGTCTTCCTTCCTCCTCCTTCATACCACTAAAGTATAATATACTATGATGATATCAATGAGTAATTCAACAGTATTTTCATTGAGTTTTGCTTCAGTCTTTTGATGAGATTACTCAATCATCCATGATACCATTATGATATTTTTACATACTGTCGTGGTATCATTGATGTATGTTTCAATTCTTCAATATTTTACTTAAAAACAGTTTTAAAAGAGTCATAATTTTGATACCGTTTTTTTAAAAAATTCAAAAAAGAGAAAAAAATTATAAAAATATATATTTTCTACTAATTCAGAGTTTAATAAATAAGATTGTGACTTTATTTCATAAAAAAAAGTTCATAGATGTATCAATATACCAATGAAGTATCACATAGGATTAAGCTCGATCATATATGATACTGATATGGTATCAATATACCAACAAAGTGTCGCAAAATAATTATTTTATAGTAGTGATGTTGAAGTCATGCTGACGTCATGCGCAAAATAAGGAGAAAGTGGGATAAAGGTCGTGGGTCCATTAAGGGTCGACCCATTAAGGGTAAACAGTTTGAATTTGGGTAAATAATTTCATAATTGGGTCTATTTGTGTGATTTTCCCTAAAAAAAAAAAAATAGGCCAAAATTGAATGTAATTACTCGAAAATAGAAATTGTCTCATCCCAAAGTAATTTAAGAAAATATCATTTTGCTCCAAAGTATATTCTCGAGATACATTCTGACAGGAATAATTTTTAATTTTTTCTCTATAACATAACACTAATTGCAATGTCATATTTTAAAACCTTTTATTGCATTAATTGCAATGTCATATTTTGAGACATTTTGTTTCTCTGACACAACGTTAAATAACCCTTTCATTTTTTTATGTTCTCTATCTTTGTACTTTCCTTTTCTTTATATATATGTATATCAGCCTTATAATTATTTTTTGACTAATAAAAATATTTTAAAAATCAAATAATCATACAACAACAAGAAGTAATTAAAAAGAATAATAAATTCACTAGCTTATTTATTAGAGAAGTAGTCAAATGTCACTCCAACCTATAATCGAATTCTCAACTATACACTTATACTTCTGTAACACCCCAAAAAAATTTAAATTAAGACTTGAAGCATTCTTCATTTGAGTATAAGGTCGTACAGAGTGATTCTTAATTGTTCTTAGGTGTTAAAGTCATTTCTTTAGTGTTATAATGAATTTGGATATGACTCAAGGTCACAAGAACCCCCGAGGACAAAATTGAGTTGAAATCTTCATTTTCGATTAAGTTTTGACATAAGATTCTACTTATGTCAATTTCAAACAATCATATCTCCAAGCACATAATGAATTAGGTGGCTTATGACCTATCAAATTAAAAGTCTTTGAGTCCTCTTTTCAACGCTACCAAGTTTGTCTCATTTCATGTTCAGAGTAAAAAGTTTTGACTGTTTTACCAAAAACTGTCAAACCAGAGTTTTCTGAGTCTGTGAACGACGACCCCAATCGATGGGCCGTAGGTTGAACGATGACCCGTCCTGCCAGGTCGTCGCTAGAGTGTTGAGGGTAACTTTTGGGACCCAAATCCTACAAACCCAACCGACGGGCAGTAGGTGGACCTACGGGCCGTCATTTGGACCCGTAAATGGACTTTTGAGCCTTAAAAATTCAATATAGAACCCACATATGGGATTTACAGTCCGTGGGTCAAACCACGACCCGTAGAAGGTTTTTTGCCATTTAGGAAGGGTAGTTTAGACTTTTTCCACCCTTTCTAAGCCTAACCCACAACTTTTTTTCACCTGAGGAAGTCAAGATCAAGTTCAAGAACGATCAAGATCAAGCTCAAAGCCCTTGAATTCAACTAGAAAGTCAAGATCAAGATAAAGTTCAAGTCAAGATCAAGTTCAAGATCAAGATCAAGTCCAAGTTCAAGATCAAGATCAAGATAAATCCCAAATTCAAGATCAAGCTCAAGAGCCCTTGAATTTATATTTGAAAAGGCGAATTCAGAGGAATCATAGAGATTGTAACACTCACACTTGAAATAATAAAACAATTGTTGCGATAATTTTCCGTTCTTGATTATTGTTTTCTCGACGCAAATTTTATTGTCTACACAGTGATTTTCAGATCATATGATAAAGATGAGAACTACAGAACTCTTGAAATACTAATCCCAACACACGAAATGATTCCAGAAAGAAAATGGAAACTATTGCTCGTGTGAGTCGTGATTATATTGTTGAGTTATAGCACTACACAAATTAATATTACACAGATAGCCGTAAAAGAATCTACACAGTCAATGTATATAACTTAAATCGTATTAAGTAAGGACATGTAGATTCTTCATTCTGTGAGCTAGTATACATCATTTCTTTGTATTCCCTGCTACAGTGGCTGTAACAAATTGTCCATTTTTGTAAGATACACAATATTTGAAGTACTATTCAAACAGTGGTAGTACTAGATGATCACTCCTCCATCACTTAACATTATCTCTGGAGGGCTGAAGCAACATGATCATCTTTGTTTACCTAATTCTGTTATGGAGTGACTAACCGAAATGTGGATGTCACACTGAAGAACTGCAAGATGCTAGTGATCTTGCATTCTGTTTTCTTGAATTTGAACCCCATTCTATGGCTTCTGCGAGTTCTTCTTGGCACTCTCTTGTAGATATTATGTTGTCTTCAGTTGACATATGCATTGGGGGTGGTGCTCGAGTTGGAGAAGCGAATGGTGAAACCAATTCTGTTTCAGGTACTGAAAGGGTACTGAGTGCAGTGACCACATCACTAATCAGAGGACGTACTACTGGATCATCTTGCAGACACATAGAAGCAATAGCAACAGCTTGACTGAAATTTTTCCTTGGGAAATTTGCTCCGAGAAGTGGATCAGCCAGTTCAATGTGTCTCTTTGTGTCTTTGAATATGGGTTCAGCCTGGAAGAAGCAGAAGAAACACATCTTTTTGCTTAAATGCGGAGAGTAGGACAACACAACATGGTTTTTTTAATATATCAACAACCCGTTGAATTTAGAAGTAAATCGAACATCAGCCTCAAGAGGGAAAAGGAAATATTAGAAACTAGGTTATCTATGTCATTCTGTTATCAGTCATGATCAATACCAGTGGCGGAGCCACATGCAATGAAATGAATCCCCTTTGTCGGAAAGTTATATTTGCAAAAATAGCAGTAGCCCAAATGTTAAGGAGCATTTCTCCAATCTTTATTAATTTTAATGCAGCATTTTAGATATGAAAGAAGCATAGATTTCAGTAATCTGGCTCGGTAAACACTACTGGTGTTGGATCATGTAATATTCACTGGTGTATGTTTCGTCATAAAAATAGTCATTAAGGTCAAAGTAAAAAGGAAGGAGAAATGTTTCGCTTACCCAGGTAACTAAGTTCTGCTGATGCCCAAATCTTGTGATATCAACTGATCTCCTACCCGTAATTAGCTCCAATAAAACTACACCAAAGCTATAGACATCAGACTTGATAGTCAGCTTGCCAGTTTGTTGGTACTCAGGAGCACAATAACCGTAAGTTCCCATGACTCTTGATGATACATGGGTGTTTTCCCCTGTAGGTCCAACCTTGGCTAACCCGAAGTCTGACAGTTTTGCATTATGTTCCTTATCCAGCAATATGTTGGAGGACTTCAAGTCACGGTAAATGACTGGTGGATTGGCTCTATGATGTAAATATTCGAGTCCTTTTGCAGCATGTAATGCTATTTTCATCCTTGTGAACCAATTTAGTGGAAGTTTATCTCGTTCAAGATCTGAAGAAACACACACACATATATATATGATTCTTCATTAGTTTGATAGTAATAGGCAATATGCTGCTTTCGTAAACAAAGGTAAACACATAGCTAGTATACAGGAAACGGAATGCTATGACGCCAGTTCATTACTCAAAACTCCCCTTACAGTTGTGGAGGATAAATAATAGTTTCTTGATTTTGTTACACGTTTTAAAGAGTATTGTTTCATCTTCTGCACTAAGAAGGTGCTTGTTGGCAGTAGAAAATGTTTTTAAGATTCTTCTAATATGGTATTCAGCCTTATCGCAGCAAGGGAATTAGAAAAATTAAAAGATTATACAGATATTGTTTTACTATCACAATAGCAAATTTCAAATGCCGGTAGAGTAATAAGAACAACAGCAACAACGACATACTCAGTATAGTTCCACAAGTGGGACACGTAGAGTAATAAGACTTTAAGTAAAAAATAAATACCAAGCAGATGATCCTCCAATGATCCCAATGACATGTACTCATAAACAAGAAGTCTTTGATCTCCGTCAGCACAATAGCCAATTAGATTTACAAGATTTGAATGGTGCAGAAGGCTCAACATCAACACCTCCACAAGAAATTCTCGGTTTCCTTGCAATCCATTGCGGTCAAGCTGTTTCACTGCTACAGTCTGGACAAAATGAAGTGATGATTAGTACAGTTTCACGGCAAAATGCTAGCTATGTATTGAAACAAATAGCAGAAATATTGAAGTGTTGAAGCACCTGGCCAGTTTTGTTAAGGTGTCCCTTGTAAACACGTCCAAATCCACCTTCTCCTATCAGACATTCTGATCGGAAGTTCTTCGTAGCTGTTGCTAGTTCCCTGAAGGTGAATGTTTGAGCTGCAATGTTCTGGCTTTCGCCTTTGTTAGAAGACTTTTGGTGTGTGGTTTCTGCTGGCACCTTTCTAGTATTTTCTGCAGAAGATTTATGTATTAAGAAAGCAAAAACTAATCTGAAACTTTATAGTATCATAGAGAATCACTTATTTTATTTTAGGCATAATACATAAATATGCCCTTTAACTTGGCAATGTGCATCCTACATGGTGTCGTCAGTGTATTATGCCACACAGGACTCATGCGTCTATTTATTCAATTTTATACAAGTTTACGTATCTATTTGTACACATCCAGAGTTGAAGGGCATAAATGTAAAATGAGTTCAAGTTAAAGGGTACGTTTATGTATTATGTCTATATTTTATGTCTACAACCGTCTCCCTCTGCTTTACTTTTCTTGTCTTCAAAAAATTCATCTTGTTTTATGGTCAACAGTATTCCCCATATTCCCATAATAGCTCCAGCCTCCGATGAGACGGGGTTGCTCAGGTGGTAATTACACCCTCCACCCTTAACTTTTAAGGTTGTGGGTTCGAGTCACAATGAGAGGATTATAAAGCAAACATTTTTATGTTACATTTGAAGTTATGAAGAAAAATATACCAGATAGAGGTTGTGAATGAGAACGCTGATCCTGCTGTGGCTTTGGCCTCGATAATGAATGTGGACGTTGTTGTTGATGCAAGAGAGTTTCTCTTTGACGAACAACATCAGATGTTTCTTTGCTTTTGCTATGTATTCTTTTGAATGCCTTCTTTTCTTGTGATGAAAAACATGAAAAACAACCCATGTTTTCTTTTTTTAATTTCTAAATATCCAACTCTAATTTGCTAGAATAGCTACGACGAATTTCTAAAACACATACAATTCTATAATCTATAAATTCTGGTTTAGGCAATCGTATTTGCCTTTACAAATTTTGTTGATCTATATATAACTAAAAAGGGAATAGATAGATAGATAGCAAATTAGGCTGTCTAAAAAGGGAAAACCTAGAAATATGTTTAGGCTATTTTTAGGAGGAGGGAGAAATGTTGGAAGTTTTTTTCCGCAGAATATGGTGGACACATTCTTTTGGTAGAAAGAATTTGTAGGGATATTTGGTGAAAACTTGGAGATAAACAATTTAAAGTTTGATTTATTATGTTCATTTGGTTGCAATACTTTCAATGTCTTCTCTTTATAACACATTTATAGGGGTCATTTGGTCGGACGAATTAAGAAAATAATCTCAGTATAATAGATTGTCCATCAGTTTATAAAAATTATGAGAATCTTGCGCAGAATTTCTACTCAAAATGTATTCTTCTATCGATAAACAATGGAACGAAGAAGTAATACAAGTACAACTGATATTATACATCCAATCAACACATGGAAGCAGACCTTGAACAAGTCAACAAAAAAAAGGAAGCGGCCAAAGGTTCTCCCATTTTGCATAACCAAAGGAAATGTCGGACCTTGAAATAACTTTTTTCATTGCAAAAAACACCATTTACATAAAAGGGCAACAACACTGTGTCTAAGAATTTCGTATTAATGGGGTTGTGTACATATGCGGCTAAGACCAGGCTCTCCATCAGCATGACCTTTTTTTCTCCAACTCTCTCTCACTCTGTACACTTCATTCCACATTCCAGCTGCTGCATAAACATTAGATAGTGCAATAGAAGCAGTAGATATCTGTATCTCCTTTTCCGTCAGCTTTTCAGCCACCTTCTTTCCAATTTCAACGTTTTCATACAACTGACAAGCCCCTAGAAGTGCAGCCCAAATGGTACCAGTAGAGCACTCATCACTTAGATGGTTCTCTTCCATTCCCTCCACCAAATGCCATGCTTCCTCAAGCCTTCCATTACGTCCCAATAAGTCAATTAGACATGTATAATGTTCTTCGTCAGGGGTCAAACCATACTGCTTCCTCATTAGCGTAAAATATTGCATTCCCTCATCTACTAAACCACAATGACGGCAAGCAGTTAGTACTGCAGTAAATGTCACTTCATTGGGATTAATTCCCATGTTTACCATACGCTGAAAAAGTTCAAGGGCTTGGAAAGCAAATCCATGAACAGCAAATCCCATGATTGCAGAAGTCCATGAAACAACATTTTTCTCTTCCATCGCATCAAAAAGTCGTAATGTGTAACATAAGTGACCTGATTTTGAATACATGTCAACTAAAGCTGTTCCAACAGCTACATTGTCATCCGCATCTGGCAACTCTCTAATAATTTTTGCATGTATTTGCTTTCCTTTGTCCAAATCTGTTAGATGGGAACATGCTTCAAGAGCTACCACAAAGGTCAAGCAGTTTCCTTCTAGCCTATCTCTTTCTTCTCCAGAATACATCTTAGCCAATAAATTTAAGCCTTCTCGGGGCAAGCCCTTTTGCACATATCCTGTCATCATGCTTGTCCAAGAAACAATAGTTTTCTCGGGCATATGCTCAAAGAGTGCCTTGGCATTTTCGATTAGTCCATTATTAATATAACCAGACAACAAAGAATTCCACAGTGGAGCATGTCGTTCAGGTAGCCAACTTTCAAAAACTTTTCGCGCTTCACCAATATCACTGCACTTGCTGTACATGTCTATGAGTGCACTGCCAATAATCGCTCTGCTCTCTTTTAATAAACAAGCAGTTTTATATGAATCCACCAAAGTGATAAAGAGACCATGGACTTGCTTCCCAGCATTGAGCAAACGCATCTTGGCGCAAGCAGATAGTAGAGGCACGAAAATAGTCTGATCCATGACTAAAATTTCAACAGCATTCTCCATTGACAAAATGTACCTCACAGCATCAGCATATATATGATTAAATACATAACCCCTTATCTTTACAAGCTTAGAAACAACATCCCTCTCTGTTCCAACAAAAACTTTCTCCGCCAATCCAACTCTACTACAATAAAAATACATATTAGCAATTGAATTTCGACAACTCGACTCAAACCCACTAACAAACGCATAACCATGAACTTGCATTCCCAGAAGTAGATCCTTTACATAGCCACACCCAGATAAAACAGTAGCAACGCTATACTCATCAGGCACGTAAAATTCTCTACACTTCATTCGATAAAACAACTCCAACCCTTCACACTCCCGTCCATTCTGAACATACCCAGAAACCACAGCGTTCCACGTCACCAAATTTCTCCTACACATTTCATCAAACACCATCCGTGCACATTCCACTACCCCACATTTCGAATACAAATCCAAAAAAGCAGTCTCAACAACAATATTTCCAGGCAAAAATCCAGACTTTATAACATGGGCATGCAAGTTTTGCCCCAATTTGAAGTTCTGTGGAGAAGAAGCAATGGCGCGAGCAACAGCTGTGAAGACAAAGTGATTGGGCTGAGCAGCAGTATCCGGATTGGATTGAGATTGGTGGAGCATGAGGCAGAAGAGGTGAAGGGCATTGTGGGGTTGATTGGAACGAGCGTAGGATGAGATGAGAGAGGTCCATAAGGTTGTGTCTTTGTGAGGCACTTGGTCGAACACCTTGTGGGCAATGGTAAGGGAGTTGGGGATTGCAGAGGAAACATAGTGAGCAATGAGATTTGTGGCATAAAGAGGACAAGTGTCAAGGCCGAGCTTGATAAGCCAAGCATGTTTACTCATTCATGCGTGCGTCCTTTAACAATGCAAGCATTTGGTTATCACAATTCACAAGTATGGTTACCTCGATTAAGGGAAAATGACTTGTTATTATAGTGATTCATATATACTCTTACCATTATACAATAAAACATATATACGCTTATTATTACAGAAGGAATTCACATAAACCTTTTATCTTATGGAAGTGATAAAATTAGTTTAAAATTTAAATTTTTTTACTTTAAATTTTACAAAATTCATGTATATATGATCATTCTAGTAAAGTTCAAGATATATTTTAATCTTTTTCATACATAAATTATTTTTTGACTTCTTTAGTTATCATTATTTTTGAGTTTTTATCCTTTTTTTCTTTCATTCTTTAGTGCAATGGAAAAAAAAAATTATAACTATTTTTTATGACTATATTATAATTTAGTTGTTGTATTTGTAAAAAAAAATTGGGGCTATAATAAATTTTGCAAGAAAATTACTGACACAAAAATAAATTTGACCATCAAAATAATAAATTTAAATTGATCGTTGAAACAAAAAGAAATATGTGTGAGGAGGATCAAATATATCCCATATGAATTATACTTTTTTTCAAAAAAATATTTTTTTCACTTCCGTTAGAGAAAAATGGTATATGTGAGTCATTTGTATAACAGTAGGAGTATATATGAGTCACTTTTATAACGAGAACGAGGGTATATTAGCTCTAAATAGGAATGTTGAGGGGTATATCATGTCCTTTTCCCTTAACTTTATTGTTCGAACTTCAAGAATATTTTTAGAATATTCTTCCATTTTTATCTTTTATTTAGATTTTTCTATATGAAAAGTTCAAAAAACTTTAATTGCTTTGAATTATTTTCTTGGAAATTTCTTACAATAATGTAGCTGAGATTTTTATAAAAAAACTCTTCACCATATCGATAAATTTAAGGGAAAATTACATGAGATGGCAAACATCCCTTAGTTATTAGTTAATAAGGATATAGTTTGATTTTTTTACTGTCAGTAAATATAGTTTCAAATTTTTGCCATAATTACTGGAACCCACCACTTCTTTGTATACCGAATCAACAAAGACATTCAATTGCTTTTCAATAAAATTTTATACAATATCTTTTTTATCTCTCCTATCCTCATCCCATATCTTTCTCCTAAAATCACTCTTCCACTTCTAAGTTGAATTTTAAATTCCACATTCTCCCCTCAATTGCGTTTCCACCTTTCGCAGGTACCAAAACCATGGGTGAATCTATTTTTTCCATTTTCAACAATTGTATATGTATTGTTTGTTAGTTTTTTGATAATTTTTTTCTAAAAAATTCGTTCTCCTTATCAAATTAACAACAGTATGGATGATAGCTCTCCATCTGTGAGGATTACTAGAGGTACGCCATTCTTTGTCAAATTTGTTGACAATCCATTGTCGTTTTCAATCACATTAACTCAAGATTTTGGGGTCAATGCAGGATCTGTGGAAAAAGCTAAACAAGTTCAAGTTGAAAAACCTATTGAAGAAATGAGATCTAAGAAAAAAAATGACCCAATCAAAATTCGAAAAGTCATCAACATTGCGAAGGCTAGCGGCATTAAAATTGTTGAAGGAGGAAGTATGAGAAAAATCGTAAACAGTGATTCAGAGGACATTGAATCTGCTTCACCAGATTCTGGATAAACCTGAAGAACATCAGGAATATCAAGTGTTAGCTTAAAACAAAATTCTAGATAGATATTTGTATATATCGTTACTTATGTGCAAATATACATGAAGTATTCTGATTAAATCATATTTGTATATAGACATATGTATATCAAATATTTCATGCTGCCCAACTTTTTCCCTATTTTTGTTTGTATATTTGGTTAGTTATACAAAAGTTTCTTGAATTACTAATTTGTATATTTAGTTAATTATAGAAAAGTTACTTGAATTATAAGTACAATTTCATGCCTAAATCACAATTGTATAATGTAATTTGTATATTCTACTAGTTATATACAAATTATTTAAAGTTATGTATAGTGTTAGTTGTATATTAATAGTTATATACAATATTGATTGAGACAATTGTATATTTTTTATACAAAGGAATTACAAATATAAATACAGTTTATTTATACAAATTTTTAGTTTTGTATAAAATATTGTGATTATATATAGCACTTTATTGAAATATTGTTTATCTTCATTTTTGTATAGGGAGTTAGATTTATGTGCAAACACAAGATATGAACATGGTATTATATACAAACATTAAATAACTATATATACAAACAAACTACAACACACTGTATATAGACATTACACAACTTTTGTATACAAACAAATTTCAGCACCATCTTTTTATCGAATCATTCCCGATTACCATATATACAACTGACATATGAATTTTATACAATCAGTTTAATCAATAATAATAATAATAAATAATAGGACTTTACATATGCACATATACAAATATAATACATATACAAAATTATAGTAACTTATACAATTTCATAGATATATACAAAAAAATACGAACATGATAAAATATACAAACATTACACGATTATATATACAAACAGACTACCCCAAATATTTGAAAAAAATACATCACACTTTTTTTTTATGAAACAAGCACGAATGTCATATATACAATTTTCATATTAATCTGTTGCTTCAGTCGTGCGAGGAAACAAATTGGTATTGTCTTTCTGTCGCTATAGAATTCTTTTTTGGGAAAATATTTGATTTTGAATGTTTAGCTTAAATTATGGAATTATGTAAATTTTTGTTACTGTATTTAGCGCTACTGTTACCATTCACTGAAAAAAGTAAAATATTGTATAAATTTAAAAAAAAAAACGCTTTATACAAATTTAAAGCTACCTAACAAACTAAACTATACCCATGGAATGTAATTATGTAAATTATACTCATGAAATGTTATTTCATAAAATCTGTTTGTCATATATGAAATTTTTCCTAAATTTAATACTCCATCGTTGGAGTACTCTACTTGTCATCAAAAAAAAAAATACTCTACCTGTCATATGCTTTAAAGGTGAATTAGTAAAACCTACTTTTAGAATATTCTTTCATTTTTAAAAGTTCTTTTTGTCGAGTAGTAGAAGTTGTTTTCAGAAACTAAAAAAAAACATGTTTTTTAAAAAATAAAAATTGAGAAAAATATACTTAGACCCTATTTGAATTCCAAAATAGTTTTAAGCAGTTTTATAGTGTTTGATTTACTAGGATTTGATGCATTTGAGCCGAGGGTCATTGGAAAACAACCTCTCTATCTCCACGAGGTAGTGATAAAATTTACACACTCTACCTCTCCAGACCCCCATTTAGTGGAATTCCACCGAATATTGTTGTTGTTGTCATATTTTTAAGTCAAAAAGGACAAAAGGCCATCCAAATAACTCTTAGAATATTTTTTAAAAATTTAGTCAAACACTAATTATTATTCAAAGTGTTTTTTTAATTTATTGATCAAATAAAACGTGCTTCTTATTAAAAATATTTGTTTGAAAAGCATTTTAAAAATATATATTTAAAAATAAATTGATTATAGTTTTTTTTTTAAAATTTATTAATAAGCCGGAAAGTAAAAATTGGCTACATCACCCTTAAAATATGAGATGAAAAAACAATTAATTTTTTATACTTAGAAAATTACTATTTAGTCTTGTGCAAATGTATTTTTCTTATAAATTCATTCTTTGACCATCAAAGTATGTGATGTAGTGTATGATGTTACTCCTCTTTTACTCAAAAGTTTCGGATATAAACTTTGGATATAAGTTTTTTAGATAAAAAGTGCTTTATAAGTTAATTAAACATTTGACCAAAAAAAAAAGTTAATAAAACATGAAATGTTGCATTGGATTGAGAATGTCTTCTAAAATAATCCTAAATGTATCATGAAATCTCCCAAATTCTTTCTATAATTGACGAGTCACTAGTATACATAGAAAATTAAATTCGTACTTTTTCAAATTATAATATAAAAATATGTCAAATTCATAAAGATTGATTTATTTATTTTATAACTTTTTTTGTTTTAATTACTATTAGAGAAAATCAGAAATAATTGAGTTGTGAATTAACTAATTAACAATCCGCAAGCAAATATGTAGAGAAAATATTTTTGTTTTTCACAAATATGATAAAAAGTATTGGGATCTTGACTTCATTTGATGTTTCTATTATAAGGTAATTCTTTATTCTTTAATTTATATTTTTCACAAACGTGTAAATATCTCTTACAATTATGTATATATATTATTACTGAATTAGAACAATTAGATGTCCTCCTTTCTATTATGCAAATAATTGTCAAAATAGTAATATTAAAAATTCATAAATATGTGCTTAAATAAATGCACACTTTTTAGCAAGTCCTTTTTAATTAGCTTACTCATTATAACAGACTATTACACTATTCATCTTTCTCGATTACAAATAAATGTAGAACCAATAATAACATAAAGAAATATATTTTGCTAAATAAATACTAATAATCTATCAGTGTCCCATTAACAGTATTATTTCTTTTGCCTATCTTAATTATAAATTTAGTAATATATTAATAATAGTACACAATAGATAGACGTTAACAAATTATACAATATCTAACTGTATACAATATCTAACTGTAGAGCGGATAAATATTAAATATAAAGCTACATCTCAAGCATATAAAATTTAGGAATAACACTTATTATTATATATATTATATAGAAATATCAACATTTGTCATTTATCCAATATAACAGAAAGTTACTCCATATACTGACTATTGAAGAAAATATTCTTCTTCATTAAATAAGAAAATAGAAGAAATATTAAAAAAAGAAGAAGGAGGTTTTTAATTAAAATAGAACTAGATAATTTCCAACACTAACATTTATTAAGAACTAGAAACAAAGCTAATATGATGTCCAAAAGCTGAAAAAGTTAATTACTAAAAAAAGAAGAGAAATAAAAATTCTTTGTAAATTAAAAATATGCTTCTTGAGCCACTTGCTTCTTCATTATGTTTTTCTTTATGTCAAATATGCCACTTTTTATAACTAATTCATGACTTGTTATAAGTTTTTTTATGTGTTATGTTACGATCAAGCTAGTTTTGTTATGACAAATAAATTTGTGTATTTTTTATTTTTAGCATTTTATTTTATTTATTGTTTCGTAACTTATTCATCTTTTTTTATGTTTTTCTTTGAGAATTTTTCTCGTCCTCAAGATCAATTTTTTCTATGTGCTATCCTGCATTATTTGGTTAAAAACAGGAAAGAAATATGATAATTTTTGTGCTTTTACATAAAGAATTATATATTAAAAATCAAATAAAAATATACTTATCAAAAAAATTTACATTTAGACTTTTACTCTTCCCCGAAGAAGGAATATATAATTTTTTATCTTTTTGCTAATTTGCTACCCTCATAACTTTTTTGCAAGTTACTACTTTACTTGAATTTCAATTCTTTTGAACCTTGAGTCACTTATTAATATCTCCACTTTTATTTTATAAGTATTACTGTTAGATATTTTTTAGCTTCAGGCAATTAAGAGAATTAAAATGTTATTGCAGTAGAACACTTACATTAGTAAAGATACAGTTATAAAATTAGAATCTTCTAATGTTTTGAATTCATCCAATTATGTTATTAGAAAATAAAATAAACTTCTATACATGTAAATTATTTTCTTAAAATCTCTTATTTAATTATTATTATTTTTAAATAAAGTTGTAAAAGAGAATATCTAAGGTAAAGTATCAAACCACTATGTATAGATATTTTCATTATTTTGACATATAATATTGTCATACTAAAAGCATAAGGTACAACCGTATAACCCTGTCTTTTATTGCTATTTAGAACCCAAAATATATTATAGGTTGCCAATCAACGTTTCTTTCTTTCAACTATTACTAATGTATCAATTATCAAGTTAAACTATTTACAAACTATCTTTTATGATCATTTACCATAAAAAAATGTCACATATTGTTTTAAAGTTTGAAGAGCATTCATACCCTCCCATATAACAAAATCATTTATTTTTCCGAATAAAAAATTCTATAAACCTCGAAATTTGACTCTCTGAATCTTTATCTCGTAAGAAGTCAAGGCATGCATCAAACTCTTTAGATTAGTGGACATAAACCAAGAGAGTAGCCGTCATCGGTTGATAGATCACAAAAAATAATAATTAAACGGATAGTTATTAAAAGACGTTGGACTGTGTTGTTGTTTGCCCCTATTTAAAACAAATATCATTTATAGTGAGCGGTGAAACAAACACAAATTGTCCCTGATTTGGACAAAAAAAATTGGTCCTACAACATTATATGAGCAATATTTGTTGATATCAATCTCTTCAATAATGGTTGATATCAATCTCTTCCGACATGTTCACTTCTGAATTTTTTTAAATTTTTAGGTATATCATTTGTTTTGTTTTTGTGATAATTGATTCAAACTAACTCGAATGTTGGAAATATCAATCTGACATGTTCACTTTTGAAACTTTTAAAATTTTCAAGTATATCGTTTGTTTTGTGATAATTGGTTCAAACTAACTAGAATGTTGAAAGAAGATAATAGGTGTAATATCAACTTCTGAATGTTTAGATTGTGTTGTCTCATTCTTTATTTGCTCAAAGACTATCTATAATCATTTGTTCTTGTACATCTTATGCCGAACCATGTTGTTTCATTCTTTATTTGCTCAAAGACTATTTATAATCATTTGTTCGTGTACATCATATATTTGAACAATAAAGACTATTTATACTCAGTTGTTCGTGTACATCATATGTTTGAACAATAAAGACTATTTATACTCATTTGTTCTTGTACATCTTATGTTGAACCAGGGAAGGATAAAGTTTCTACCCAAGAAGTAAGTATTCGCAATATTCGGCAAACCCTCCAAATACACATCAAACAAAGAAATCAAATGAGTGATAGTCCCAAAAAATAAAATAAAAAATACAAGCATCTACAATCACCCTTGGAGCGATAGTAAACGGTAGCCTTACTAATGAATCTCCCAACATTCAAGAGTAATTTGAGCATAATAATAAATCAAAAATCTCTTTCCATCTCATAGATAGAGATATTCAAGTATGAAATTAGGCAAGAACTAAGAAATCTACCCCAAGCATATATACCCCTTTAATGCCTAAAGGTCGTGTTGAGTATATTTTAATGTCATCGGGGCACAATCATCCAACACACGTTTCACAAAATTTACATTTTGATCATCAACACATTTCTTGGTGTTACCATCATCAATGTTTCTTAGTATCATCATTTATGACTTCAAAATCAAAGAAAATAGTTTTACCTCACACATTTGTTGTTCGACTTTCTTCATTATTTATGTAAACAAAGAATTTCCTAATTAGAAGATATGTAATGTAGAAAAATTCAAAATGAATTACATAAGAAAAAGAAGTGAAATTTCAAATGAGCAACCCAGTCAGTGTCACAGGCGAAAAGTTCAGAAAATCATGCAGGAAACATGAACATTTAGAAACTGGAAGGTTTTCTCCAACGTAGAACTATGAATCCTCTAAGAACACAACGATAAATAGAACAGCAAAGGCACTTATTCATACAAAATAATGACCCACGAATATCTTCAAGAGTCATACACTACACTATTTAAAGGTTTACTTTAGAGCAACATTCACATTTAAAGAGGTGTCCGTCAAAATTAAATCTTTGGAATTATCTGCTTTTGGATGGTTTGGACAATCAAACTTGAGTCTCACATGTACAGGTCTTGTTATGATGATTTCTTCTACATCTCTTTTTGATGCCAGCAAGAACTGAAGAATTACATCTCTGCTTACCATTGTCCCGGGGTTTAGCAGATCTGCTATCCTGGCTGCTTTCCGTTGTCTACTGTCACTACGGCCATCTGAATCCTTTTTCAGTCTCAAATATAGTGCAGCACAAATGATAACCTGGTGGAGAACCAGAGAAATGAAGACACATAATGACTAAAGCAGCATTTTTGGATCTGAAATTCAGTATATTACTTCCCAAATTTATAAGGATCTTGACATAAGGCATATATATTATTCATAATCTAGTAGTGAAATTAGGCCTATTCGAAATAGTTAAAGGTAAAAAAATTTGCCTTCTAGAAATTCAGTTGATATCAATTTAAACAAGTAAAAATTTCCAATTTATTGCGGAAGAACTTTTCGAAATAATTTAAGCAAATTCCTTACAAGATTTTCATTTATCATTCCATACAACTACAACTCATGTTATAAAATATTACCAAACTTATAAGTACCAAAGTTAACTGGTCCATGCAAACATCCAAAACATACAATAAATTTAGTACATTACAAGGCATGGGTTTACACACCCCAAAACACCTAAACATGCCACCAAATTTAAGCTTCAAGATTGAAGTTTCACCAGAAATCTCTGTAAAAAAAAGAACGTTGAAACGAGATCGCCTTCAAAATTTCATATAAATGTATAACACATGGATCCCAAACAAGTTCCAAGACTACTACAAAATATAGATATCTTTATGCAAATGTGATCTTCCTTAAAGCTCCCAAAAACTCTTATCTCCAATGGTCAGCTTCAAGTATCCTCTCAAACATTCCTTACGATAGAAATAACTATCGCTAAGCATAAAGCTTACTGGTCTAAAAACTATAAGTTTGGAGCTATTAGATTTTTCAATTACCTTTGAAGTCATGGGCGCCTCAATTATAACGTATATAAATAAACCAAGTAACCAAATATATCAAATTCACTATTTAAATATTCAACTTATAGAACAATTTCACAAGAGATTAAATAACAAGTTTTGCCCAATATGTAAATCATGTCATCACACCAAGCATAATCATGTATCGTATCGAGAAAGACTGAAGCTCTGTACCAAGAAGGGTCAAAACCCATTGATCAAGAAAACCATATTAAAATGGCTTTCTAGTTTGTACTTAAAATGCACAACTTCCATACTTAACACCAATCAAAAATCAAAAGATATGAATCAAGAGGCATGTCAATAGTGACAGTCACAAGAAGGACAGAGTCCCAACAAGAATGTCAAGTGATACCAACACAACAAGTAACCAAGACAACCTTTCAGATATATCAACCGGTAACAAGAGTACACAAACCTCATTCTTTTAGCATACAAATAGTCCACACAACTTCAAGAGCCCAAACTGTAGACAACCAACGTCTCAAGTTCCTCAACTTGTACATGAGTACATACAACTAAATATCCTCTTTAATTTTTAGTAGCTCCATCATGTTAACATAAAACAAGTTTTATCATCAAAAGTAAGTCTAGTCTGTGTAAATAACACTGTTTCCAAAACAGTAAATCTGACCAATCCAGCACCTTATGTTGTAACTTAGTTTTGAAAAGGCAAAATTGGACTTCATGAAAAATATAGGTATATGTCTTAAGGTTGCAAAGAGTCAAGAATCACCACAAAATACATTTCGCACAAAAAGTTGTAATTAAAACACTAGCTATTGGACAAAGGGGATTTCTAAATCGGAAAACTGGACAGAACTTGTCCTATATTGCATCTCCTTTTTCAAATCCATAACAAAAAACTAGATTTCCATAGAAACATAAGAGGTGTTGACATATGTGTTAACTTTTCAAAACATATTTATTCACTAACAACAGAGCTCTACACAACAAGATATGCTAACAATACTAAACACTGCACAATTCGAAAACAAATTTGATCACTTACCAAAAGGTAAGGTGAGTCTTCAGCCAAAAGGAATAGTTTTTCTTGTGATTTTGTGGGAAAATACGGTGATGAGAGAGTTCTCAAGATTTCTTAGTCTTAAGAAAACCGAATTTTGTTGAGGGGCAGGAAAACATATGCTATAAAAGTGATGTTTATCACTTAATATAGCTGGAAAAGGGTGGCTGCCCAAAATTCTTATAATATCACACCTGAGTCACAGAACAAGCGATTATTTAACGCCCCCCAAAAGGGAAGGGGGAGAGAGTTGTAACGCCCCCAAATTATTTAAGCTACTATTCTCACTCCAAGAGGTTATTTCTTGATGATAGGAACAACTCCTCCTTGACTCGAATTTTGTGACGTGAGAAAACATAATTTCCTTGAATTGTGATTGTATTATAAAGATTGTATTATATATATATATATATATATGTTTTAACACTAGTAACTAAAGTGTGATATTTAAGAATTTTGGGCAGCCACCCTTTTCTAGCTATATTAAGTGATAAACATCACTTTTATAGCATATTTTTTCACCCTCTCTCTAGAATTCGGTTTCCTTAAGACTAAGAAACCTTGAGAACTCTCTCATAACCATACCATAAAATCACAAGAAAAAATTGTTCCTTCTGGCTGAAAACTGAAGACTCAACTTACCTTTTGGGTAAGTGATCAAATTTGTTTTTGAGGTGTCAGTATTTAGTATTGTTAGCATATCTCGTTATGTAGAGCTCTGTTGTTGATCAATAAATACGTTTTGAAAAGCTAACACATATACCAACAACACTTATGTTTATGTGGACATCTAGTTTTTCTGTTATGAATTAGAAAAAGAGGATGCAATATAGGACAGGTTTTGTTCAATTTTTCCGATTTAGAAATCCCTTATCTCCAACCGCTAGTGTTTTGATTATAGCTTCTTGTACGAAAGGTAATTTGTGGTGATTCTTGATTCTTTGCAACCTTAAGACATATACCTACATCTTTTATGAAGGACATAAAGTCCAATTTTGTCGTTTACCTTTTCTAAACTAAGTTACAACATAAGGTACTGGTACTGGCCAGATTTACTGTTTTGAAGACGGTATTATTTACACAGACTAGGCTTACTTTTGATGATAATCGTGTTTTATGTCAACATGATGGAGCTGCTAAAAATTATAGAGGGTATTTAATTGTATTTTCAAGGTTGTATATACTGATGTACATGTTGAGAAACTTGAGACGTTGGTTGGTCTACCGGTTGGACTCTTGAAGTAGTGTTCGACTGTTTGTATGCTAAAAGGATGAGGTTTGTGTAAGCTTGAACTTGTACTCTTGTTACCTACTGATATATCTGAAAGGTTATCTTGGTACCTTGGTTACTTCTTGTCACTTGTATTGTCGTGTTGGTATCACTTGGCATTCTGTTGGAACTTTGTCCTTCTTGTGGCTGTGACTTTGTCACTATTGACATGCCTCTTGATTCGGATCTTTTGTCATCTTGACACCGGATTTTTGGTTGGTGTTAAGTATGGAAGTTGTTCATTTTAAGTACGAACTAGAAAGCCATTTTTAATATGGTTCTTGATTCTCTTGATTGTTGGGTTTTGACCCTTCTTGATACAGGGCTTCGATCTTTCTCGATACATGACTATGCTTGGTGTGATGTCATGATCTACATATTAGGCAAAACTTGTTATTAATCTTTTGTGAAATTGTTCTATGAGCTCTCGTGACACCTAAATCATAAACGATCAAATTTGATACTCTTGATATATATGGTTACTTGATTTGTTTATATATGATATAATTGAGTTTCCCACGACTTCAAAGGTAATTGGAGAATCTCATAGCTCCAAACCTATAGTTTTTACACCACTAAGCTTTATGCTTAGTGATAGTTATTTCTATCGTAGGGAATGTTCGAGAGGATACTTGAAGCTGGCCATTAGAGATATAGTTTTTCGAAGCTTCAAGGAAGATCACATTTGCATAAAGGCATCCATACTTTGTAATAGTCTTGGGACTTGTATGGGATCATGTGTTATACATTTATATGAAATTTTGAAGGTTGGTTCAATCATGACACCATGGTTTGTAACTTAAATTTGGTGACATGTTTTGGTGTTTGGGCTGTGTAAACCCATGCCTTGTAATGTACTAAATTTACTGTTTGCTTGGGATGTTTGTATGAAGCATGAACCAGTTAACTTTGGTACTCATAAGTTCAGTAATATTTTATAACGTGAGTTGTATGGAATGATACATGGAAATCTCGTAAAGTATTTCTTAAATTATCCCGCTTTTTCAGTTTCAGATATAGTGCAGCACAATAACCTGGTGGAGAACCAGAGAACTGAAGACAATCACATAATGACTAAAGCAGCATTTTTGGATCTGAAATTCAGTGCAAGTATTTCTAGACTAGACAATTATACAAATTAATTTATCATTTTAAACAACTTGAGCAAGAAATTTCACATATATCCTGGTGAATCTCAGCAATTCAGAATCAAAAGGAAATTGCTGGGAAGAATAATGTACCTCACTTGTTCCAGGACTTGAGTTAACGGAG
This sequence comes from Solanum verrucosum, assembly GCF_900185275.1. NCBI lineage: Eukaryota > Viridiplantae > Streptophyta > Magnoliopsida > Solanales > Solanaceae > Solanum > Solanum verrucosum. The sequence goes on along the minus strand of NW_026020111.1, from coordinate 1,172,644 downwards.
CAACTTATTTCAACTTTCCCTTCTGGAATTTCCTCACCACGGCTAATTGTTGCCTCTTCTATGGTTGCTGCAATTTCTGATGTTGAAAAGGCAAGGTGGTCGATTTCATCATACCATTGCTGGGCAATACCAACCTGCATATCCTCATCAATTTAACTCTTTAAACTACTGGAGAGAAGGCACTACTTAAGGTATGTGCTATTTAATACTCCGTTCATTTCACATAGATCTCTTGGTTTGACTCTGCACTGCTACTGGAGGAGTTTAAAAATGAATTATTCAGCATTTGTTGAGAAAAAATGTTGGACAATATTCCTTTTTAAAAAAAAGTGGTCCCAGATAACTATTTGAGGTATATGGTATATACCCAAATATGAAGAGTGAAAAATCAGCTTGGGATGAAGGAAGTAGAATTTATGGGTGAATACAAATACATGAAGCCTAAAGGTAATCAGAAACCTTTTCTGAAGATGTAATCGTGCTATCTGCCTCGGATATTTCAGTTGCTGCCCCTCTAGTTAGCCGCCATATACAACTTTCACCCAATGGTTCAATTAGATCAACATATTCTGGAATATCCACATCCAGTCGTATGTCAATTTTACCTGTTAAGAAAATGAAGCGAGGTTATCATGTAGTACTCCCTCTATCTAGTAAAACTTAGCCTACTCTCTCTTTTTACATTGATCTATAAAAAACAACTTTTTTAACAGGTCGCAATGACAACCCACTAACTACTCTCCATTGTAATGCATTCTCTATTTTGGGACATCTCAAACTGCTGATTGTCATAACCGTTAATTAAACCATTAAATTTTAAACCTTGAAACAACACACTAGTCAGATTAACATTTTAGACTCCCTCCTTCTATCTGTTGATGACATAAAATTGGTCATTAAAAGTACTTATATGATTTCAAATTTGAGTTAACATATACTAAATTAATTACTCCCTGATGTGTGTGTGTAAAAATCACTAAAATTTCACAAACAGCAATAGCCTGTTTAGCCAAGCTTTTGAAAGGTTAAAAGTGCTTATACAAAAATGCTTATTTTTTTTATGACCAGAGAAAATCGCTTATTTTAAAGACCAAAGGTGTTTGACCAAGCTTTTGGTGAAGAAATAAATGTTTTTGAATAGTAGCAAAAGCCTTTTTTCCACTTTTAAGCAGAAGCTGAAAAAAGTGCTTTTGATTTTTAGGACAAGATTACTCATCAAAAATTTACATTTACCAAATTAAGTAACTTACTTTGCGTAATTTGACACCTAAAAGTACCTTCTTGAAAATATTGGTCAAACACAAACCACTAAGGGAAGTACTACTCACATGATATAACCAAACACAAATTGCTACACTTCCACAGCACTTCAAAAAACACTTTTTATAAGCAACTGTTAAAGCTGATTTCGACAGCTTGGTCAAACAGGTTGTAAATTTGAAACCATAATTTCAAATATGTAATTGGTTCAGTAGTAATAACCTAAAATTTGAACCCAACAAATTTAGGTTATGGATCCACCTCTACTGATATATTTACATTTCAAGTATATTTTCAATACTTATCTAACTCCTAACATACTAATCTATAACACACTTACTAGTTCCCCTCTGGAGTTAACCAAAAAAGCTCTTTTATTTTTAAAGGAAGAGTAAATGTATCACAAAATTTATATAAATTAATTACAACCAAATTCTTGCAAGAATATATGATCCAGAAAAAGAAGATAAGTAAGATACAATATTGAAGATAAAAATTATAGGTATTGATAAACAACTGAAAGATCAGTAAAAAAAAAAATCCAGGTAAGAGTTTTTTCACAAATTATTTAAACTACATGTGACCAATAGGCTATTTATTACTACCTGGCAACAAGTTGAAAGATTCTATGTGATCAATAGAATTTGCTGCCAATGCTGCATCACTGCAACACCAACATCAAATACAGTAAATTAATATAATTGCCCAGAGAAAGAAGGAAAGAACAATGGCTTATAGAGCTTCTTTAATCTGTCACACTTACGCAGCACATACTCGTTCCAGAGGAGATGAGGACCAGTAAGGAAACCCAAGGATCCCCAAATTAGAAAACTGGAAGCTTGATAGAGAGCCCGAGTTTCTATTGAGTTTTAATACCGTTTGACCAACTACAGATAAGTACAATCAAAAATTGAATCAGGTAAAGCAGATGTTACAACGGATCCAATCATTGAAGACATGACTACCTGTATCACAAATGAGTATCTGATCCTGAAAAGTTACCACAGAAGATATAAGCTCAACATATGGAATTCTCTTTGACAAGCAATGTGCATCCACTTGCTGCTGCAACCAATCATTAGGTATTTGATTCAAAAGCATCGACTTCTCCAGGATCAATGGCTCACAGATCTCCAAAATATTTGAAAATCCTTTTAGAGTATGGATGAGTCAACAACTGACAAGGCTAACTGATAGAATAGAGACAACTTAAGAACATTTTTGGCAATAATTTATGTACCTTTAATAACCTCTCTGATCAAGCCTGAGGCTAAATCCATGATCCACAACGTCTCACAGCTTCATGCAAGAAAATTAAAGTGAGGGCAGCCCCACAGCTCAAACCATAAAATTTACAAATACAAGTGCAGATATTGTCAAGATATTTAATTTCAAACTAAGGAAAACAATTTCTGCAATATATGAGTTCAGAAAGAGCAATCCTGGGGCTTTTAGTATTCCAATTTCTATGATTCCATAAAGGGGTCATAGAGACAAGATTACAAGCTTGTTTATTATATTTAAATTGCAAGTTCATGAAATGTTGCCCAATTGGGTTCTAAAACAAAATTAACAGCCAATTTGGGGGCATATGTTCCAAGTATCTCCAACCTTATAAACATGTTATGTTATACCAACATACCTAGTTATGCTGCCCAAAGATAGATTATAAAGCTTAAGGCCTAAGAATATATAGATTACATAGTATTAACAATTATTAACAGACAAACAGTTACATTATATTCATGACATTCTGCTTAAAGAGAGAACAAGGAAAAAATGAACCTGTAAAGTCAAAGGAAACAAGAAAATAGAAACTACAAAGCTGGATCTCTGAAGAAATTTTATGTCAGAACCAGTTGACGACAAAAAAGAAAAGTTAAATGGGCATAACTAGTCACTGACGGTGTTTTGTGTTTGCACATCAACATGGGACATCTAATGACCAAACTAACTGTGTAACATGAATGTTCTATAGCATTTAACGCTTAGGACAATAGATTGAATTGGAAAACACTACTGCTTTTTCAACTTCCCTTATGAAGGAATCATATCTTATTTGAGCTTCATATTGCCCGTTTCAATCTCGAACAAAGGAGGAAAGTTTGGAAGGTTAGCAGCCAATGTAACAGAGTGAACTCCAATGTTTTGGAGTTGAGAAACACTAATGGATCTGCCTTTGAAGGTTGTGAGAAGGAGGCTATAGATCGTACGTGTATCACAGCTTGATCAAAGTATGCATATGATTTAGATGTTATCACACTCATGACAGTGTCAAAGGAGACGAGGTACCCCTAAAATCTAACCTAATGAAAATATAATAATGCCAACTAAAGTGTAGGTGTGAAACCATGATAAGATGTTAAAAGGAGACTAGGTAATCTTAAAACCACATGAAGGAAGTTATCTCAGAATACCTATAATCTCTTAGACTGGATGCAGATTTAGCGAAAAATAGAATAGACCAGTTTGGAGATTCTGGAAAGAGAAGGGGAGATATAATCTGGTTGAATGGGAGGTCACTCAATTAAGAAAAGGGAAAGGAGGACTAGGAATAAAGAATCTGGAAATTCACAACAGCTGCCTTTTGATGAAATGGCTTTGGAGATTCTGTGATGAAGAAATTTCCCTCTGGAAGGAAGTAATTGTTCACAAGTTTGGACAGAACAGTCCTTGGTGCTCAAATGAAGTGAATTGCACTTATGGGACGGGTGTATGGAGGACTATCAGAGGTCTATGGTCAAAGCTCCAGGAGAACTCTAAAATCAGAGTGGGCAATGGTAACAATGTTAGATTTTGGAAGGATAATTGGATAGGGGAAGTACCACTGCAGGATAAATTTCCAGATCTCATGTTACTATCTAGCAACCCTGAAATTGTTGTGTCTGGTAGTTGGTCCCCCCAGGGTTGGGATCTCAACTTCAGAAGGTACTTAAAAGACTGGGAGGTAAAAAGAGTAGTTGACCTGCTAAAAGAAGTGGATACTTTTGGTGGGACAATAATGGAGCCTGATAGACTTAGATGGAGACACAGTTCAGAAGGAAGTTTCACAGTAAATAAGTTATACAGGAGGGAGAATAGCATTATGCAGGAGGAAGAGCTAAAGATATGGAGGAATGTCTGGAAGAACATAGCCCCTACAAAAGTGACATGCTTCACATGACTAGTGGTAAAAAAGGCATGCCTTACTCATGAAGTGTTACAAAAGAAGGGGAGAGTTCTGGTGACTAGATGTTTTTTGTGCAATGAGACTGGGGAGACAAACAATCATTTGTTCCAACACTATAAATTCACTGCTCAATTGTGGAACCTGTTTTTCACTCACAAAGACAGTGTGGACAATGCCTGAACATACAATTGATCTAATGAGTTGTTGGATGAAAAGAGGGGGAAGTAAAAAGTCAGAAAAAATGGTGGAAAAATAATACCCTCTTGCATATGGTGGACAGTATGGAGGGAGAGAAATGGAAGGTGTTTTGAAGACAAAAAATCAGATCAGTCCATGATGTGAAATGGAATTGTCTGGTGACTTTATTTTTTTGGTGTAAACAGAACTGTATAGAGGAAATAGAGGAGTTTAGTAGAATTTCTAGGAGCTTTGTAAAGCTAGAGTCTACTTGCTTTGTAACATGTTTCTGATGGTGGCCAGCATTCCCAATGCTGAAGAATACAACAGTACTAATCCTCAAAAAAAATATAGAATAGACCAGAAGAAGAAGATCCATTTAGGAGATATAAGCTAGTTGGCCTTTATATGTCAATTGAAAATGTAGAAAACTTCTATTACTGTTACTAGTGTCTAAATTATTAAATGTTGAAATAAAACAAATTCAAATGGAGTGAAATGAATAAAGAGGATACATATATGGATATACCCAACCTTAATAACTAGCTTGGTATTGAAGAATTATTTTTTTCATCATCTTGTTCCCATTTGCAATTGAAGAAAGTACAAGGAAATCCAGAAACAGATAATATTCCCAGCATCCATCAGCTGATTATTCCCTCCTTTAATTTTCCTTATTGTTTGACAACAGTGCTTTCTGCCTATTGTAATAAGGTAACTCTAAACTAAGCCTTCAGGAAACTTAAATGTTGGAACAGATGATTGATCCATTTCCATTAGGTTGATAGAGAACCAATGAAAGGAACTTTCCTATCCTGCTTCTGTATCAGAAAACCGACAAGCAGATTATGCCTTTTCACCTCACCAAACAACTCAAACGAAAACAATTAAAATTTCACAGCTAGTGTTCTATGTTCATTAATACAAAGTCGTCGTGCAAAATAAGTAAAGTGTCCTTGCATTTGAAATAGAAGTTAAAACAAAGTGCGGATGAAATATATGAAACATTTGCAGATGTATAAACTTGGAAGATAAATGGACCAGATGTCGCATCTACCTGCGGTTAAAAATGAGGAGATCACCATTTGGAGATTTCAGAATGTGCCATGGAAACAGCAATGCATCCGGATTCAATTCCTCAGACTGTGCAGCTAGATCATTTCTAGGCCAAAGCTTTCCCAATATCCAGCTCCATATACTGCTATCTTTATTTGTTTTGCTTCTTGGGTACAACGTGTCCACAACCCTCCTCCCCATATCAGCTCTCCTAATAGCATGATTCTTTCACAACAGGGACACATTTGTTAGCTTTATGAAGTATTAGGGACTACCAAAAAAAAAAAAGGAACAGTAAGGATGTCCTCAACCACTAGGACAAAATCTTAAGGTTGTAAAATAGTGGAACATTATAAAATTCAGGTATAACATAAAGGAGATACAGGGAAGCTATTAAAGAATGACAAAAGTCCCACATCGGTGATTAATGAGATGGGTGGACTCCTTATAAGGCTTGGGCAATCCTCCTCCCTTTGAGCTAGCTTTTGGGGTGTGAGTTAGGCCCAAGACCTAATTTAAATCAGAGCAGGGCCCGTCTCACCCGATGCTGGGTCCCCAAAATTAAAATTGCCCACGCACCAGATGCTAAGCACTGGACGTGAGGTGGGGTGTTAAAGAATGACAAAAGTCCCACATCGGTGATTAATGAGATGGGTGGACTCCTTATAAGGCTTGGGCAATCCTCCTCCCTTTGAGCTAGCTTTTGGGGTGTGAGTTAGGCCCAAGACCTAATTTAACAGAAGCAATACTGTCTTTTGAATAACATATCTTAAGATCATTCTATATCCCATTTGACAGAAATTTTTATATCATTCAGCCAAATAAACAGAAAGTTATTGATACTTGTAGAGAGAACTGTAGATTGAGGGCTAATTTAACAACAATATGACTCGGGGAGAAACCCAATTTGAATGCTCCATTCCTACTTCACTTGATTATTTAGAGAAAAATTATAAGTTGGGTGTTCCGAAGGATTAAATAGGAAATGTGTGGGAGGCCATGCTACATTGTGGTTCTTAGGAGAGGAACAAAAAAGATTACGTTGAAAAGAATAAAAGTGAGCATGCAATCTTTCATTCTGTTGGGACTATATGGTAGACCTCTCTTGTGAAAGAACTTGGACATAATCTTCAAAAGAACCAAAAGGGATATAAGGAAATTCACTTTGGGTGGAGTGGAAGTTCCTTTTTTAACTCAGGCGACCATGTACTGCATCAAAATGTCTGGAACTGAGTGCAGACTTATTTTCTATTAAAAAGGCTAACAACATCACTCAAAAGTTGAATAACCACATTTGCCTTTTACCACTATCTTTCACTAGGTTCACTTGAGTTAGAAGTATAAACACGTAATCATGGTCAGTTAGCTCAAGTTCTTGAAATTCATGTGTGCTCAAATGTTAAAAGCTCAACCCACTGAATTTAGAAAATTGAGCTTCTCTTGATAAAGTAAACAAGCCTGAGTTTGATTTCGCTTTACTGGAGCACAAATTATAATTAAAGGAATTTATTAATTTTTTTACATGATGTATGCATATGTTAGAAATTAAGAAGGGACACACTAGAACACTAATACTAGATAGGATCAGAACATTCCGCATAACTAGTATTGAGTTTCCAATATATATTGGAAAACAATTAGCTCAACTAATTTATATCTTTGCTTTTATTTTCAATATACAAATATGTAGAAGTTAGAAAAAAAGACCCCAGGAACTTAAACGGCCAATCTCGAACTTGTACAAGCTCAAATTGCTGATTAATAATGAGCTTAGGCCAGGCTGCATTCATTAATACCCAAACATTGGTATTTTGACTATTGCTCATAGCTTCAGTTTTGTGTTCTTTTACCGAACTATTTACTCCCTCTTATATAACAATTTGGAGACTCATCTCATGTATATATTACTTTTATGGTGAGAAGAAAGACTATTGACTTTTAAAATATTTTCATAGCTTCACATGAAACACAGCACGTAATTTTTAAGAAATGAATGAATTAATGAATTCTGCTCTTGAGACGTCAACATTTTTTCTGAAAGTGAATTAACAATTTGAGACATCCCAAACAATTGAACTCTTGAGTGATGAAGTGGTTTTATTTTCATAGCTTCACTTGCCAAATCAGACACATCCACACCCTTCTCTTTTTTTGTTCCTCGTAACCATCAATATTAGATAATGAGAAATAGGATATCATACCAAGAAAATTAAAGAGCTCCAATGCAATTACCTCTGAGTCCACAAGATATAGACAGTCCTCAGCGGCATGATAAAAAGAAGCTGCCGGACGCCTCAACTTTGCTGATTCAAATTCTCCATCCTCATGACCAGGGGAAGAACCAATCTATGTCAAATGATCATGTTCGCATTAGAAATTCCTTTCATGCTTTAACAGTAGGATATGACAATTAAAGATGATGAAGCAACACATGCATGCCTGACACATACAGAGTCTAAGATCTTTCCATTGCCATCTAGTACAATAACTCTGTGGTGATTGGAGTCGGAGAGGAAAAGGCGATTGCCACTCTCATCAACTGAAATGCCACCTGCAAGGAAATTCAGAAACTTAAGTATAAGAGACAAATGCTAGGAACAAGGGGCTTCAGTCAAATTACAATCCTCGCATTTGTATATGGGAGCTTTCACATCTTTTTATCATCCCATGACATTATTTAGACAAGGGAAGCTTTTTCAAAAGTAAATTGACATAGCTATCAGTTTTGGGTTTCAAAAGGCCACGCCATAAGTTCAAGCTTCCTCATAGTGATTCAAAGAGAACACCAACGACATACTTCTTTACGTCTTTCTATCATAGCACTGCTTTATGGCACTGAACATCATCAATATTTATTTTGAAATTTTAGCGAACTACTGTTTGATGATTCCTCTACTTGATCCTTAGAACCTCTAAATTGCACTAGGTTTACAATCCCATCAGTAGGAAGAGCTATAATACATCATTTCATACAAATTACACCTTGAATTCATCCCTTCTTTAAATGCTTAATTGTTCCTTTCTTGTCTGATTTTCCATCATTTTACAAGGCAACAAAAAGAAAGGGGGTAGGCAGAAGGAATCCGTAGATAAATCATATTCGTAATTTTATACTAAAGGGAAACACACAAGTTGCACGTTTGAGGCAGAAAATCTCAAAATCCTTGCACCTTCATAGTAATTAATATATGGGAATGTCCATAATTATCTTTTTAAGTAAGTGCTAAATCAAAGTACGGGGGACAGCTCAACAGGGGAACCTCTACCTGGAAAGTAAAGAAGCAGGTTTCGCAAGGGAAAACAGAGAGGTGGTTCCTTGAAGTCATCAGTTGGCTTTACCCATGTGCTTGCCAGATTATGCATGATCTTGGGGGTCTCACTCTCTTGTGCTCTGAAATCCTTGATTGCTGACATTGCAGAATGTAACAGAGAACCTTAGTTTAAAGACAATAGAAGGAAAACGGATGATAGAGTTCCAGTTCTAATCATGCCATACACTGACCATCACCATCACTCCCCCAACAAAAGTCACATTTTGTGATGAATATGCAATTCAGAAGTAATCAATCATACTTCTAATCAAAAAAAGGAAAAGGAACTAATTATCCTTATTAACTAAATCTTTGGATAAAGGTAGCAGCAGCTCCAACAAAAAAAGATTAGTACTTACTCCCTCTGTCCCAATTTATGTGACACATTTCGGATTTCGAGATTCAAACAAGTCTATCTTTGACCGTAAATTTTTCATATATCTTTTAAATATTTTGAATTATCAATTATTGTGACTTATAGTACTTTTTATGTAGTTTACAAATATATAAATTTCATTTTAAAAAATTTGAAGATTCCATGAGCAAATTCTCGGTCAAACTTCAACTGTTTGACTCTCGAAAAGCAAAATGTGTCACATAAATTGGGACAGAGGGAGTAATATTTATTCAGCATGGCAGATATTTAAAAAAAAAAAAAAAAGGAGACACACCCTACCTTTGTCTAGAATCACAATATCTGCTTCCTTCCCATAATAGATTGAAGAACTTTCAGAGCCATTAAACAACACGTAGCAGGCCTCACAAGCAATCTGAAAAAGGACGTTGTATGTCAATTCATGAGCAATGAATGGATCCAGTGACAATCACAACATGAGAAACATGAAATAAAGGTTGCAGAAGGTCAGATATCAATGAAGAGCAACAACAACATAACCCAGTGTAATACCACAAGTGGGGTCTGGGGAGAGGTTATTTCCGATAGACCCTCGGCTCAAATAAAGCATATCAAAATCAAGTATGGAAAAGAAATATAGCAATGAAGAAGCCATGCTAAAAGTAAATGAGAAGAAAACAGTAGAAATAACTAATAATATCTGCTTCCTTCCCATAGTAGATTGAAGAACTTTCAGAACCATTAAACAACACATAGCAGGCCTCACAAGCAATCTGAAAAAGGACGTAGTCACGTAGTATGTCAATTCATGAGCAATGAATGGATCCAGTGACAATTACAACATGAGAAACATGAAATAAAGGTTGCAGAAGGCCAGATATCAACGAAGAGCAACAACAACATAACCTAGTGTGATACCACAAGTGGGGCCTGGGGAGAGGTTATTTCTGATAACACTCGACTCAAATAAAGCAGATCAAAATCAAGTATGGAAAAGAAATATAATAATGAAGAAGCCATGCTAAAAGTAAATGAGAAGAAAACAATAGAAATAACTAATAATACAGTAACCGAGGCAAAGGAAAAAACAGATAATAATAAAATAGAAAAATAAGAATGTAGGAGAGTAATAATAACAATACCGATAAGAAAAACTAGACAACGCTCAACTACCTACTAACCTCCTACTCTAATCACCTAACCTCCATATCCTCTTGTCTAGTCATGTCTCGATAAGCTGAGTCATATCCTATCTAATCACTTCTCCTCAATACTTCTTCGGTCTACCACTACCTTACTCTCCCCATATCCACCATAGTCAACGTCTTACACCTCCACATTGGGGCATCTATGCATCTCCTCTTCACATTTCCGAACGATCACAAACTCGCCACCTCGTCTTGTCCATCATAGCGGTCACTCCCACATTGACTCGAATATCTCTATTTATAATTCTCTCTCCTAGTATGCCCACACATCCATTTTAACATCCTCATTTTCGCTACTTTCATCTTCCGGACGTGCGAGTTCTAGACCAGCCAACACTACACCCTATACAACATAATTGGTCATACAACCACTTTATAAAACTCACTTTTAAGTCTTGGTGATACATTCTTATCACACAAGAAACCGGATGCGACCCTCCACTCCATCCACCTTGCTCTAATACAATGAGTAGCATCATCATCAATTTCCCCATTTCCTTGGATTATTGACCCAAGGTACTTGAAATTTCCTCTCTTGGGGATGATTTGTGTATCAATCCTCACTTCCCCATCTACCACGTATTACATCAATGAGCTTGCACTCCAAGTACTCTGTCTTAGTCCTACTCAACTTGAACCCTTTAGACTCCAGGCATATCTCCAAACATCCAGTTTATCATTAACTTTGCCACATGTTTCGTCAATCAATACAATGTCATCTACAAATAGCATACCCTACGGCACCTCCCCTTGAATATGTCACGTCAATTCACCCATCGCCAAGGCAAATAGAAATGGCCTAAGGGTTGATCCTTGATACAACTCCATCACAACTAGAAAGTGCTCTGAATCTCCTCCCATTGTCCTCACTAGGTCTTGGCTTCTTCGTACATGTCCTTAACCACCCTAATGTAAGCTACATGTGCACATTTAGCCTCCAAGCATCTCCATAATACCCTTAGGACTCCATCATACACTTTTTCTAGGTCAACAAAGAGAAAATATTACCCAAAAACAACTTATTATGCATATGTTGTATTAAAATATATAGAGGGTAACAAGCAACAAAGTAATACTCAATACCCAAAAGAAACATGGACAAATTGCAAGAAACAGAAGTCGTATCTTAACCCAAGTACACAACCAAGATGTTTTTGATGAGGGTGCTGCAAGTTTAACAATTAAGCACAGCATTTCCAATACCGACCCATATATCAACATGAATATATGACCAAAGGATATAAAAGATTGAATGTAGCTAACATCGATTGCCTATTAAAAACATGAAAAGAAAGATTGATGACATAGACATACCCCACAATACGCATTGCATCTTCTAGCACAATGCCAATTTTCTCTAATTTAGACGAGACTCAAGGTCTAACTACCATATCAGCACCACTTTGCACATAAAAGGAGATTTAGTTGAGACCCAACACAAAATTTAAACTATTTAACCAATACTGTTAAAGAAGTCAAAATCTAATGATGAGGTTATTTTTGAGTTCATCCATTTGGTCCTCAAGGAGACTCTCTAGCAATGTTCAACAATCTTTGAAAGCATTATTATCTAGTTTATAATTCATATCGGTTTTCATAGTTTCTGTTATGACTTATAAGAGTTCTAGGGACTTACTACTTCTTCTCTGCCTGTTAAAATCATAGTGTTATTCATAACCCCTATGACAGTAAATGAAATAATGTTTCTATAGTGTACCAAAAACATGAACTTATTCATTAACAGAATAGAGAAAGAAACATAGAAGGGATTTGTCTATTTTTTTTTTAAACTGGTAACATTTGTAATTTAGTACTTAGGTAGTACTGAAAAACCATATTTACAAAAGCAGAAAGGAAGTATAATCTATCCAAAAACTGAACCAAATCTAAATGGATCCTAAAACATCTATGATTGACTCAGTTTCATTGGAGTAGACATTTGTACACCAAAAGTAGAACAACAAAATACACTTAAGCTTTACTTCCTGCAAGTTGTTGTTCCTATTCTCAAAACATCTCTCGTTTCTCTCCCTCCATATAGTCCACCAAATACTAGCAGGGATCATCCTCCATCTTTCTCTGTTTGTAGCCCCAACTCCAGCCATCTCCCAACTGAATAGAGTCTCATCAATCTTGCTAGGCATACACCAAGATATGCCTCTGAGATTAAGGAAAATCTGCCACAGCTGCTCAGTAAAGTTGCAATGTAAGAAGAGATGTCTCACTGTCTCATTAGCCTTACCACATAAGGAACATCTGTTGCATAGAGAGATTCCTCTCTTGGCCACATTATCCAATGTCAAAACTGCTTCATTGGCTAGTAGCCATGTAAAGCATGCCACTTTGATCCTCCAGATTTGCTTCCAAGGCCATTTGAAGTCTTGAATGCGACCAGGACTTATCTATTTGTATCCTTCTTTCACCTTGTAACTACCTTTGTTGTGCCCTTGCCACCATAAATAATCCTCGCCTGTTTGTATACCTTGAAAATTCTCCAGAACCTTAAACAGTTCAAGTATTCTGGGAATTTCCCAGTCATTCAGATTTCTTCTGAGGATCAGATCCCCATGATTATTTTCTTAAAACCAACGATAGAGTTTATCTTGCTTTCCTTAGAACATCAGCAAGGATATGATGGACACATAAACTTTACATACTAAAGGAGACCAAGTTAGCAAATAAATATAAGAAAGCACAGTATCCAGGTACTAATGACAGAAAGTTCAAATCTTCATTGAATAGTCAAAATTTGCAACTCCCTTCTGACTAAGTACAGATATTTCAATAGAGTCCCGTCTTTGAAACAGCTATCAAGTCGTACGACACAATATATGAAAAAAATCAGATTGAATAAGATCCTTCAAACTGCACTAATTGAGCAACAAATTATGTGAACATACCTCTAGAACATTCTTGTTAGCTAGAAGGATAGGAAAGGCAATGTATTCTTTCAAGGTTCTCCCAAGCAGATGTGTGCAAATATCACTGGAACAAAGTGGGATCTTCATATCCTGGAAACCAATTATTTGAAGGAAAGGATATCTGCAACATTGGAAGAAAGTAGAGATCTGTGAAAACATGTATATAAGAAAATTAACACAGAACAAGTTTGCATAAGGATCTATGCTACCTATCCTGGAGAAACTTTACTTTCTCAAGCATGCTAACAAAGTTTGCCTCCGTGATTGAGGAACTATTTACGAATCCAGCTATGAGCACTAAGAAAATGCCATCTTTCAGAGATTTCTTATCCGGAATTCCATTGAACCAACAATGAGAAGGGCCTGTACATTTTGTTCAAAAAGCAACGGAAAATGAGGCAAGTATGCATATATATCCAGTTACAGAAACCAGATAATGAACAAGTTAGTAGTGCCAAAAATTAAGCAAGAAATGTGAAGAATATAGAACAAGTTAGGAGTCGATTGGAAGGGCAGTCCGGTGCACTGTGCTCCCTCTATGTACGAGGTCCAAGGAAAGGGCGGGACCACAAGGTTTATTGTGCACAGCCTTACCTGCATTTATGCAAGAGGCTGTTTCCACAGCTCGAACCTGTGACCTCCTAGTCACATAGCAGCAATTTACCAGTGTCGATTGGAAGAATAACAAAAGATTGGAGGATAGGAATCGATGGTCATTGGATATATTATGACTGTAGCAAGTTCATTAAATTATGTTGATGTTCTCTCTTCTAAAATGATAGCAGAAATGGAGCTAGAAGGGGTTTAATGCCAGATGGCTAACCTTGCTTGCTTGGGAAAGTCTTGCAATAGATTCAACTGTTGCTAATTTTTAACTGATGGAAGAGAAAACAATACGGAAGACATGATGGTCTTTGTGATGTTGCTGAAGCAGTCATCATGCTACTCAAGGAGCTTTGATGGTGGTGCAAACTAGAAGTCCTAACACTCGTAGGTGATCTTCTGATAGATATGTTGGTAAGGAAGATAGACTGGTCACTGGTGACATCAAATCAGGATATACTGTTCATTATCGGAATAAAAAAGCAAATGCATACAGCTGTGGAAAACAGATTGCCACTCACAACACTTGCTTTTACAAAAAATAAGGTCCATATACAAAACTAGAAAATGAACTCAGAGTTCAAACATGCCACGGATTCACACATGCTAATAAATCCTCCAACTGAAAATCTACTGCAAAGGTAGAATCTTAATGACATAAGAAGCATGAATATGTATGCTAAGGCCATAAGTAATTTATCATATGCATCCATCTACTAAACATTGAGCTCTCAGGACTCATTTCACTGATAAGATCCACAGAAGGTACATGATTAACTCAACCGCTGACAAGTTGGTCCAGTACAACAGTTATTTATTGGCCATCTGTGCAAACCTTTGGTGCAGCATATAGGAAAGAGAAAAGTATTAAAAAAATTCTCCAGCTCAGGATTTTTTTTCTTTTCTTCGTAGGTAAGTTTCTTCAACTCGGATTTAATTGATCAGAAATCCCCAGAACTTAATGAATTTTTTCTACTAAAACCTATTGGAATCTAGACATATTCCACATGATACCTCAGTACATGGTTTCATCCTCACAATTTTACAAAGAAAAACAAAATCACATTTACCAAGTGAGAGTAGCTCACCTTCAGGTTTATCAATAGTAGACTTAATGAAGGAGGGTAAATCGAGTTGTACAAGAGGCTCCGACACTGCTTCTGATATAGTTGAATACCTGAAAGAGACTGTCAAGGACAAGTGAAGACTTCTAAAACCTCCAAAATAGTAGGCTGAATGAATTCAAACTACTACATGGAGCACTAGAAAAACAAAATTTTAGAATTACTTATCAATCTTTTTTTTCCCTATAATCTCTTACCACTGAAAATTATTAAACCCTAACAATTGTATATTATTTTGGTACAATGATAACAATTGTATATACCAAAGTAACCGAAGTTTTCTCCATGTTAATACATATATACGGCACTAGAAAAAAATTAGAGCTCAATTAACTTTACCCATTAAGGAATTAAACAAGAACTTCTAAGGACAACTTTGCATCATCATATTGTATAAATCATAACATATAATGATAGAAAAAACTTTCAAGATAGTATTTTTTTAATGTGAGCTGAATGGAACATCAACTGAAAAATTATTTAATCGATCTCCTCTTCCTTACTGAAATTTGAAAGAATTTCAATAAAAAAATATTAACAAAATGATAAAGAGATAACCCACATTACTATTCATTGTTGTTCGATCAGGTGGAAACATAGTTCTAAAGAAATTCAAATTGGTGTACCCTGTATCCAGAAAATAGAAATTGTTACCTATGATCCTGATGACATCTATATAGGCACATTGTATTGATGTCTACACGTGAATTTTTCGAACAATTCAAAAGAGGCCTGCGCAAAATGCCGTCTTTTCCGGGTAGATTATACATGTTTCCTGTCCAGAATCAGGAATTCATATTAGCAGAAAATAATTAGAAAACATTAGCCAAATAATTTGACATTAGGAAGAAGTAAGTACCAGCAGAAAGAAGAGGGAGCAGCCTATAAGCTTCTTTCAGGCGTCTAACTCGGAGAGACATAGCCATACTCGTCTCTCTTTCTCAGCTCTTCAAACTTCACAGCAGGGAAGCTTTCGAGTTTTAGGGCAAAAATGTAGAGACCTTAAATAACTTCTTGCAAACTACAATTACCTAGTAATAACTTTTTAGTTTTTACATTTCAACAAGATTTAACTCCAAATTTAGTCAAAGTTCCAAGTAAATACCTTTCATGTAGGGTGGACATGGTGTGGTACGATATGGTATTTGAAAATTTTGATATTGTAATTTTGGTATTCAATTTTTAAAACATTATATCATTACCATACCAATTTAATTTCGTGCGATTCGGTATTTTAAAGTTCAGTTTCATTATCTAACACATTACACATGTAAAAATATACTATATTCAAAATAAAGAACAAACAACTCATTTCATTAATTAATTAAATTTCAGATACATTTCAATCAAAATAGAGTAGACAAATTTTCTACTTCTAAACGTTTAGGGGTCGTTTGGTTGGGAACTAGTTATCCCAGAATTAACTATCATGGGGTTAGTTATCCTGGGATAACTTATCCCACCATGTATATGGATAATTTATCCCATCACTATGTTATAAATGGTGGAATAAGTTATCCCAAATATGTCAACCAAACAAGACATCTAAATTTATCCCAAGACTATTTATGATTATCCCTCACACCAAACGAGCCCTTAGTTTATACTAATACAAGGTTGCATATTTGTTAGTATTTTAATAATATTATATTATTTATGTAACTATATGTAACATCTACCTATTTGTAAGAACTAGAAAGAGTTAGAATTGGAAATAGTCATATTAGGAAAGAATGAAAAATCTAAAAAATTGGTTAAGTTATGTTAAGTTTGAGTTTTTGGTCAACTTCAAATAACCATAACTCCTAGATCAGGATGAGTTAGGTGCGATTCCAGATTATACCGTAGGAAAGATCTTTGAATTATCTTTTCAATGCCGCTGAGTTTGCGCGATTCTGAGTTTTTATGAGTGAGATATGCCCATTTGAAGTTGGGTTGTTCAGATAAGGAAAGTCTAATCCGGATTTTAGAAGGGTATTGTGGTCTTTTCACCACCCCATGACTTAATTTCGTTTTTTGGTAATTAATTGGGGTCTAATCAGAATTAGATCAGTTGAGACAATTGGAAATTCACGCTAGGGCTTGGAGAAAAGAGAAAAAAGGAGAAAGGAGAAGAAAAGTCAAGATTCATCAAGATCGTACAATTTTGGTTGTGGATTTCGCCAAGGATTCAATCCTAAGAGGTATGTGAGATCACATAGCGTTGGGTTTGTTCACCCACACGCCAATCATGATTCAATTCAGTGAAGTTAAGTTGTTTTGAAAGAAAATATTATGAGTTCTTGATGATAATTCGTTTGAAATCTTGTGGGTTCTTGTTGTTGAAGTTTCTTGAGTTTGATTCATGAATTTAGGGGTGTTTTTTAGTAGAATCTTTCGTATATTGATGATTTAGTTGATTCTAAGTGTTTGGAGAAAGAACCAAGTGAAGTTAGAGAGTTTAGAGTTGAAAAACGAAGAAGAAATTTCGCAACTTTTTGGGCAGGGGCCTGGGGCGGCGCCCTAGCCAGAGCGCCCCACCTGGGGTTCTAAACTTTGGGCTCTGGGGAGCCGCGCCAGCCAGAGCGCCCCAACCCTATTTCTGAAGTTTGTGTTCTGGCGCCCTGCGCCACTCAGAGCGCCAGGGACGCCAAGCCCACTACTTTTTCCCACTTCTTTCCGTACTAGTTCCTTAGTAACGTACCTAAGTTTTCTAGTTGATTTCTACAGTCTAAGGTACATCTAAACATCATGAAATCATCCATAAACATGAGATCATGAGCCTTGAATTCATAATTCAATTCAAGGAAATTTAAGAGTTAAGTCAAGAAGAGTTCAAAGAGTTTTCCAAAAGTCTTTCACAAACGTTTTAACTTTGTTTTAAGACTTGAGTTTTGAGTTGAGCAAAGAGTAAAGATTTGAGTTAATTTCTTCAAAAGTTATACGGGAACTAAGTATTCCCAAGAGTTAAATGTTTTCACATTTGAACAAGAGAGGAAACATCGATTTCCAAGAGAGCTTTTAAGCTAAGTTTTGAGTAATTATCTCGAACCAAAGAAAGAGTTTTTTTTTAAAACATATGAGCTGAGTATATTTTGGGAGTAGTATTGAGCACCGATATGGGGACGAGTACATAATAACTCAAGTATCCATAAAACATGTAGCCATCATGGGTAGAAATGATCATACTTTTTAAATGAATCCGTTGTGCTTTTTAGCATAGACTAGTGGATCCATTTAGTTGAGGCGTTCTATATCACGGTAAGGTATATGACAGTTCTGGCAGTGTGGGCGAGACGTTGATCATCACTAGTTATACCAGATCCAAATTAACTATATCCGACCCAGATTAATTAATTACAACCGTCCCAAATTACATTTACTCCACTGTTAAAACAAATACACTCTTCATTCCCAACATTTCACTTCATCTTCCAACCTTCTTCCCCAATATATTCGCTTACAATCTCGAAAAACACTACCTAAATACACACATGTATCACCATAAAAAATCATCAAAACACTCATGATTTTTTATGGTGATACATGAGTCTATTTATGTAGTATTTTTTGAGATTGTACGATAATATATTGGGGAAGTAAGGTTGGGAGAGGAAGTGAAATAATGAGAATGAATGGTGTATTCATTTTAATCGGTGGTGGTAAATGTAATTTGGTACGCATGTAGTTAATTTGGGTCAGGTATAGTTAACTTGAGTTGAGTGTAGTCAATTTGGGTTGGGTATAATTAGTAATGGGTGAGTTTGTAAATTAATTTAAGTAATTAAATTGTAACCAATAGATGGTCGCCACATATTTAAAAAATTATTTAAATGATAATCCGCTATAAAAGTGGTCAATATTGGACCCAAAGGTGGATAGAAGGGTATTTGGGAGCCAATAGGTGGATGTCAGGGGTATTGGAGAGCCAATAGGTGGATGGAGGGTAATTTTGTACCATTTACAATAGTTTAAAGGTATTTTAGGCCCTTTTCCGTTAATTTAATAACATTTATAAAGTTTCTTATTTGTCTAATTTAAATTTTAAATAATTAACTTTTATTTCTAAAAATAGCTATAATTTTATGATTGCAATTATGCATCCAAACAGTACATGTCTAATTACACCATGACAAACAAACATGTCAGTATAATTATGTCACGACCCAAAGTACACCCTAGACGTGACATGGCATATAAGACTCTGAGAGGCCCTACATAAGCCGCTTGACATACATACAACACAACATGATAGAAAATACGAGAAATTAAGCAATAGGTCTCATATCATAAAAGAGTTTGACATAAAAGTGAAAGTCTAATCATAGTCTTGAGAAGTCAATCTAATACATCAAAAGAATGGTTGGGACGTAACACATACACCACGTACATTCATCCTAAAACTAAAGATAGAAGAAAGCATAATAAAGATGACAAGGTCCTCAGAACATGAGGACTTTCCAAATGATCTTCAACGTCAATCAATCAACTAGCCACAAGCGGGAAGATGAGAAGTGACAGACCCTACATTATTAACTAGCAGCGCTTTCATAGAAAAAAAAATTGACAGCTATTTTGTAAAAACTTTTTTTGGAAAATCACTGCTTTGGTAGCGTTTTACTAAAAATTAAAAAAAAATTAAAAATATTTTCTTAATTTTTTTTAAAAAAGATTTATGAAAGAACAATTATTTTTTAAAAAAATTGCTAACAGGCAGTCTTATTCCACCCAAAAATTTGGACTCGCCGTAGAAATCATTAAAATGAGGCACGAACTGTAATCGGTGTCGAATTAGGTTGCCTTTTCAGCGATTTTTGTTAAAAAATCATTTTTTAATAAAATTGCTGCCTCGTTTTCAAAACGAAAAAAATAATTAAGAAAAACGATTTAAAAAAAAATAAAATTGAAGAGAAACGAATTTAAAAAAAAGAAAAAAATTTAACTAAAAAGCTACCAAGGCAGCTATTTTCAGCCTTTTGGCAGCTTTTTTATATATAAAAAAATATATCTTGAAATGTGGAACTAGTTTTTTTTTAAAAAAATTGATGCATTGGCAGCGATTTTGGTAGAAATATTCTTTTTATTTTTTTTCTGAAATTTCTGTCAACTAGTCAATATCTAATGGTAAAAAACTTTCTTTTTTTATTTTGGTGGAATTTTTTTATTTTTTCAGAAAATCGCTGTCCGTGCAGCGTTTTCGCGATTTTTTTTTTAAAAAAATTAAAATCGCTGAGTTATTATAAAAACAATTTTTTTTTTGTTGCGTTAATTTTTTTAAAAAATTGCTGCTGTTGCAGCGTTATTATAAATTTTGTGAATTTTTTTTTAGGCAGCGATTTTGGTGGATCTATTTTTTTTTTAAAATAAAATTCTTTTGATTGTTTTTTTATAAATTTCTGTCAACTAGTCAACATCTAATTGTAACTTTTTTTTTAAATCGCTACCTTGGCAGCGATATTGGTGATTTTTTTTTAAAAAAAAATTCTGTCAACTAGTCAACATCTATTTTTTGATGATTTCTACGTCGCGTCCATTTATGTGCAAGCGCAGTTAAAACCTCAAGTTGGTTGGTTCTTAGAGATTTCGGTAATGATTGCAAGGGAATAATACGTTCCAATGCCCAAATCTACAATAAAATAAAATTCAATATTTCTTAGAATACAACTAAATTTAAAAGTGAATATTACAAGTATATAAAAAATAATTGAAAAAAAATGTATACCTGCATTAAGAGAGAAATCCACAAATTTCATTTGATTGTTTCATTGATGCACGACATAAACAATTATACAAATATGATAATTGTGTTGACATTACATTTAATATGATAATTGTGTTGGCAGCTCCCTATGCTTGTGTTGACATTACATTTAAATTTTTCATGTCAATCAAAATGTCTAAATTAAGTTTATTATTAGAAATATTGATCCACCACATAACCATAATAAATATAATATAAACCTTTGTTGCACCTCATGCACAGTTGAATGATCAGTAATATCATCTAAATCTTCAATATGCTCAATTAATTTATATGTTAATAATCTACTAACACCAGAAAAACAATCATTATCGGGTGACCATCCCGTTAATTCAAACATCATTTCTTGTCTACCCAAAACTCCTAAAGTATCAGCGCCATTTAAAATTATAAGACTGTCATCTATTATCATTCCGAACAAAATTTCTACATCTTGTAAAGTTATGGTAGCCTCGCCAGTTCGCATGTGAAATGTATGCGTTTCTGGACGCCACCTTTCAATTAAAGTAGAAATTAATCCGGAGTCATATGACACACATCCTACATCAAGAATTCCTTGAAATCAATTTTTAAAATACCGACGAATGCGAGGATGTAAAGGATGATATTTTATATGTTGCCAAAATTCAATATCACCGCGACACATATATAAGCAAGAATTCTCTTCCCTTAAGCTATCGTTCCAAATTCCTCCGGAACGATGATGAACTTGAATTTTTAATACATCATACTCTATTGGACCAGGATGTACGTACATATTTGACGGATGTATATCTATATACAAAATATAAAAATAAGTGTTAGTGTTAATATAATTATTTAAAGATGAATATATTCATAATACCATATAAAAGTTAAAAATTAATTAATTAAAAATAAAATAAATCAAAACTTACCTTATAGAGGAAAGACTTTTGAATTTTTTTTAAAGGAGAGTTGAAAAATTATACTTGAAGTTTGAAGAGAGACTTCAACCAATTTATAAGAAATTTTTAAATGAAACACGTGAACTTTTTCTATTTTTTAGGCATGCATTTGAGTTGGATTTTTAAAAAAAAATATGACATGTGAATATTTAAACAATTAAAAAAAAGAAAGTTGGAAGGAAATTTCGCTGCTTGTTAGTGAAAATAAATAAATTTAATACAATTTTAAAAAAATATAATTGACAGCGATATTTATAAAAAAAAAAAAAAAAAAAGTTCCACCAAAATTGCTGTCAAGGTAGCAATATTTTTTTAAAAAAAGTTTCCACCAAAATTGCTGCCATGGCAGCGATTTCTATATATAAAAATAATTTCAACGAAATTTATAATAACGCTGCAATAACAACAATTTTTTAAAAAATAAAAACTTTAACGAGGCAACGATTTTCAAAAAAAATAAAATAAGTTTATTTTTATAAAAACTCTGCCATAGCAGCAATTTTAATTTTTTAAAAAAGAAAATCGCAAAAACGCTACACGGGCAGCGATTTTTTGCAAAAATTGAAAAACTCCACAAAAATCACTTTTTTAAATTTTTTTTTTTTTACAATTAAATATTGAGTAGTTGACAGAAATTTTTTTAAAAAAAAATCAAAAGAATATTTCTACCAATTTTTTAAAAAAACTAGTTCCACCAAAAAAGATTTCAAAATATATATTTTTTTTATAAAAAAACTGTCAAATGGCTGAAAATAGCTGCCTTGGCAGCTTTTTAGTTAAATTATTTTCTTTTTTTTATAATTCATTTCTCTTCAATTTTTATTTTTTTTAAAAATCATTTTTCTTATTTTTTTTTCGTTTTGAAAACAAGGCAGCATTTTTATTAAAAAATAATTTTTTTAACAGAAATTGCTGATAAGGTAGCCTAATTCGGCACCGATTACAGATCGTGCCTCATTTTGATGATTTCTATGTCGATTCCAAAATTTTGGGTTGAATCAAGCTGCCTGTCAGCGAATTTTTTTTAAAATAATTGTTCTTTCATAAAACTTAAATTTAAGAAAAGATTTTCCAAAAAAAAAAAAAAATTTAAGGAAAACTTTGTCAAGACAGTGATTTTCCAAAAAAATTTTTTTACAAAAAAACTTCTAATTTTTTTTCTATGAAAACGCTGCCATAGCTGTGATATTATTTGGAGGAAAAAAAATTCGAGTTAAATAATCGGTGTTGTGCCAGCGATTTTAGTGAAAAAAAAGAAAAAAAAAATTGGGCAAAAATCACTGCCCTGACAGCTATTTTTATTTTTAACGGAGTAAACGACGTTAATATGTGTCAGAGGGAGGAGCGATTTTGCCCTTTTGGTTTTAAAAAAATATGATGTGCCCTTTTGAAAATTTTGGCAATTTTTTTTGCCCTTTTGGCTCCGGACTCATGAAAATAATATTACCTTCAAAGAGTATGTGAAATATGGGCTGCCCTATTATGCCAATTTAAATAGGTTGATACAACTTCTCCTAGATAAGATATTTTATATGATTAGAGAGAGATTTCATACAAATAATGAAGATATAAGGAGATAGAGAATCATAATGCCTCTAGAGGGTAGAAAATAGTTAGTAGGCTTCCCATTAATTATAATGGATATATATGAGGTATTCATGCAAGCCATTATTAAAAAAATAATACTATCCGAGAAGTTAAGAAGCATACATGATTGTCGTATAAAGGATCATTCCAATCTATCAAAGGCTTTTTCTAAATCAATTTTCAGAATCATTTTTCCAAATTTTCCTTTAGTATTTTTGAAAGAGTGTAATGGTTCCTGGACAATGATGACATTATTAACGACCCTTCGTCCAGGAGTGAATCTACATTATTGAGGGTGAATGATTTTATCCAGAAACGGAAGGATTCTATTTACGAGAATTTCGTTAATGGTCTTATAAATAGTATTACAAAAGCCAATAGGCCTATAGTGGGTGAAAATCTCTGAATTTTTTATTTTTGGTATGAGAGTTATAAAAGTTCTATTGATTATAGGAATAAACATCACCAAATATTTCGTTAGGGTTAGTGAATCATAAAAATGTAAATTCATAAAAGTTTTCATTACATCCTGTGGGACTTTGATCAAGAACCTCTTTTCTACATTTTTGGGCATGTCTGTCATTAGTGAGTTCCTTATCCACAGGGCATGGACTAGTTTGTTAATGTTTCTTCCTCCGAACTTGGTACAACCATGACTGATAGACTTCTCTGATGTGAAGGAGACGATGGCTTTTGAAAGAATGTTTATGTCATCCATAGTGATATTTTCGTAATTTGGAGAGACATATTGGGGGAGGTCCAATATCTAAAGAAACTAATATAAACGGTGGTCGTAAGTGCATGCCATATATATGAGAGTTGAATCAGCATTGATGATATTGTATTGATTACGAATGAGAGAGTGTTGGGAGGAGTGTGGTAGGGGAATTGAAAGTTGATGATTTTCTTCTGGCGGAAAGTGTTGTTTTGGTGTGATTGTGAGTTTTGATCCATAAAGTGGCGATGGTGGTACATTTGGTTGTTGAATCAAGTCATAGTCGAAGTTTAATAGCAAGAAATGAGATATTATAATATTTGGGTAAGCTTGTGGGATTTCTTCCTGAAAGGTGGGAATGGTTATATGGTCATAAAAATTGTGATGTGAGTAAGTAAGATTTGTACTATGTACCATATGATTTTTTGTACTCTATTACTATTTATGTTACGTTGTTTTGTCTAAAATCAAGGGGAAGTTAAATTTGAAATTAGTGTCATAGGTAGTTGTCTCTAAATTCCCATCCAGATTTTGTGGGATACTATTATTTATTTCATTTACAACTAATTTGGAGTTGACTAGGACATTTGATGAGGGAATTATTTAGTTACCATATGACTACTTTGCCATCATTTTTCCTGTGATGTGGTAGCTTGTGACGTGTTGTTGTTGTGAACATGTTCGCAACAAATTTTCGTAAGCGCTGAAAATTAACTGCAAGCAAAATAAATAAAAGAAAATGTGATTTTTATTGATGAATTGTTGTGAGTACAATTTTGTTGTTCTCTTGATTCTTCTCTCCTAAGCTTCTCCGTGATTCGAGGGCCTTCAGTAGCATATTTCTCGAATGTAGGATGATGTAGACCTCCTTGAGATGTATTTGATCTCTGGGAATGTCGTGAAGCACTTCGTCGTTTCAAGTCGATCTCCAGGAAGAACTCGTTCGAAGAGCTATGTAGTTGGTGTTGTAGCTTTCTCCAATCCTTGCAAAATGCTTGTTGAAGAGTTTTTTCTTCCTCCTTGAATGTCATGTCTATCCATATTTATAGTCGTAGGGAGTGGACAAGGTTGCTTGTGATTGGCCAAATTAAAGGATGTCATTTTGACACTTGGCTGATTGTGATTGGTTCTTGCATTTGACTGAGACTACCACCTCATTTGGACACGTGGCATCACCTTGTTGGTCTTGGATGCCTAGTCAATGTGATACGTGGCATGGGTTTGGGCTTCAAGGTGAAATGGACCTTGGACTTGAATTTAATAAAAATGAACTTTTTTATTTGTAAAGCCCAAATTAATCATTCAATCCAAATAAACATGGTTTTAATCCAAATTTTGTATGAATTAAATCCAATAAAATTTGTGTCTACAAATGCCCCTTACTTCGAGACTTGTCGACGTGTAGGCTTGCCGAAGTTTGGCGACAAAACTTGAAGTATTCATGAATGTATTTTCATTTTTTAGACTTGTCAACGTGCAGGCTTGCCGAATTTGACGACGAGAGTTGAAGTCTTCATGAATGTGTTTTCCTTTTTTGAGACTTGCCAACATGTAGGCTTGCCAAATTTGACAACGAGAGTTGAAGTATTCATGAATTTGTTTTCATTTTTTGAGACTTCTCTACGTGAAGGCTTGTCGATTTTGACGACGAGAGTTGAAGTCTTCATGAATGTGTTTTCCTTTTTTGAGACTTGCCAACGTGTAGGCTTGCCGAATTTGACGACGAGAGTTGAAGTCTTCATGAATTCAACAATATCACTCTTAGGACATTTTGCTTGACTTTGTTTCTTGCGATGAAACAAGTTGCATGGTAAGGTCATGTGCAACTCCATTTCGATGTGCTCCTAAGGACTTTTGTAATTTCAATCCACTCGAGGGACGATATGGAAGACTCTCAAGAGTGGGATAAGCAAATCAATGTGACAAAGTTGTATGAATTTTTAATTAAAAAAAAAAAACTTGCACCATAGATTTGAATACAAATTTGGACACCAACACTTGGGGGTCGTTTGGTAGAGTGTATAAGAATAATGCTGAATATGATGTATTAGTAATGCATGCATTATTTTTTATACATTGTTTGGTTTGATGTATTGGAAATAGCAAGCCTTGTATAAAGACTATTAAAAAATATTTATTTACAAAAATACCCCCACATTATTATTATTATAATTATTATTATTATAATAATTATTATTAGTATAATTATTATTATTATTATTAATTATTATTAGTATAATTATTATTATTATTATTATTATTATTATTATTATTAGGCTTCGAGGGTAGTTTTGTCATTAGTTAATCTAATGCATGCATTAAAGCCATTGCATTGCAAATACCTAGAAATCCATGGTATTAGCAATACACACCTTAATACACAATAGAGTGTATAACTAATGCAAGCATTAGTTATACATATGTTGGAAAAGAGTACCAAATAAGGTACTAGTAATACACAATGCTAATGCATGTGTTATTTTTCCTAATACACTCTACCAAACGATCTCTTAGAGTGTCACACAAGTCCCCAAAGTTGGATTTTAAATAAAATAAGAACATGACTTGATTTGCACCTTTTTTGCAAACCTTCAACTTGGAAACAATTGGTAATTTAACAATTACACCAACTTTCTTTCATTTTCTTGATTTTGTAAGAATCATTCTTCCAATCTTAAGCATATTGCTTTCCTTTTGAGTGCTAGCATCTTCCATTTAGATGAGGAAGAATTGATTTGATTTATTTCTTCCTATCTTACCACAACTCTCCTTGTACGGAGAATGAGAATTGTTCATAGAAAACTCTATATAAACACCTTTTATGTACAAAGAATTCATCAAAGAATCATTGGAATAATCCTTTTGAATTGATAGTAAAATATTTTTGAAGTAGAACTCCAAATTTGGTGTGCTCTTTCAATATTTTGTGCAGTTCCGCCAAAATATTCTTTTCTTGGTGTAAAAGAATTCAAACGACGAGCGACTTACTTCTGGAGCAACTAGACTTATAGTACTACGACATATCCAAAAATCAATGTCAAAACTCTTTTGTATTGATGGGAATTGATTTTTGAAGTTGGTCTCCAAATCTGGAAGTTCTCCTCACAATTATGCGCAATCTCGCCAAAAAGTCTCTTTCTCGGTGTAGGAGCATTCAAACGACGATCAACTTAATTCTAGAGAAACTAGACTTTTAGTACTACGACATAGCAAAAATCAACATCAAAAACCTTTTGTATTGACGGGAATTGATTTTTGAAGTTGGTCATCAAATCTGGAAGTTCTCCTCACACTTATGTGCAATATCGTCAAAACGTTTTTTTTCTCAGTGTAGAAGCATTCAAACGACAATCGGCTTGATTCTGGAGAAACTAGACTTTTAGTACTATGACATATACAAAGTTCAACATCAAAAACCTTTCGCATTGACAGGAATTGATTTTTGAAGTTGGTCTCCAAATCTGGAAGACTCCTCACAGCTATGCGCAATCTTGGAGTAGGAGCATTCAAACGACGAGCAGCTTGATTAGTTTTCCTCACATATTTGTGTCTTTTAGATTTTCTTGTTTCTCTTTCTTGCAGATAATGGTCGTGGTTGCATCTCTATTTATGCATTGACATGTTTCTTAGATACGGGAGATTGACATTCAAGATCTAATTTGGCCGCAATTCAAAGCTTCGTGTTATTGACACCGCCTTGTCGAACAAAATTGTTGTGGTGCTGCTCATGTTTTTCATGCCATATTGAAGGGTCATGTACTTACTACGTGTATTATCGGAAGTAGATCAACCAAGAAAAATTGAAAACTTCGTGCAGTTGGCACCGATGGCTGCAATATTTTTTCCTTTTCATGTTTCCGAATGAGCCTAAACACCTAGAAGATGCACGAGTTGTTCACGTGATCGGTGTGGAACCACTCGTCTCATCCTTGCAATATTGGCAGGAAAAATTACTTGAGGCATTCACCTTTCTTGCAACCTTAGTGGAGACAACTTGCCACCTCCATTTTCACCCCCTTTGCGGCTCCACGAGAGACACATTTGGAGTACTTTCATTTCATTTCCAGCGAGAAAAGCACATAGCGTGAGCATGGCGA
Source organism: Solanum verrucosum (assembly GCF_900185275.1). Lineage (NCBI taxonomy): Eukaryota > Viridiplantae > Streptophyta > Magnoliopsida > Solanales > Solanaceae > Solanum > Solanum verrucosum. The sequence goes on along the minus strand of NW_026020111.1, from coordinate 1,144,395 downwards.
AAAAGCACTTGGTGTAGGCCCTCAAACAACAGTGAACTAGATTACGGATTATCTTATGCTTCAACCTTCAGTGTGGATTGACATCTTCCTTTCAATTTGTAGCAGATCTTGGACCATTCTTATGCCTTCTTGAGAAGTACATGGAGCTCTTATTCCTCACAACTTGTGATCCCAACTTTGCACACCTTTGCATGTATATTTATTTTCAAATGAGGAGCAATGAAATTGCAAGACACTTGATCCAGCAGAAATAGAACTTAATGTAGATCGATGCTGAACCATTTGATGTATCACTTCCTTACTTCTTGGAAATAAAGGAGCTTGGAGCAGTCAGACCCCCTTTTTGGCAACACTGGAGGTAGTTTTCAAACTTCAGCGAGCAAGTAGTTGCTGGACATCGTTACTGCCTTGTGAACAAATTTTTTTTTTGAGTGTAAACATTCCATTCTTGGTGAGCGAGCGCGTGGTGCATCTTTTATCCTTGAGTCTTGGAAATAAAGAGGCTAAGAGTGACCTCATTCCATCTGGCTGGAGAGATTGACATCACGATAAATCCTTTCCGACTTCGGTGAATAAGTACTTGGCACCTATCCGTTCCCAAATGTATGAGCAATAGAATTGCAATCCGCTTGATCCTTAAGAAACATAACTCAACCTTCTGAAATATATCAAGATTTCAGACCAAAACTCCCTCCAAATTGATCAAAATTAATTTTTGAAGTTGATTTCTAGATCTGATATTTCTGTTTTGCAGCTTTGTGCGTCTATCGTATAAAATTGATAAGTCGGAGTAGCAGTACCGAAATCATGAGATTCTTATTCCATGGGAAAGACAACTCAAAGAAATACAACATATGTATAAATCAAGGCCAAAAACTTTGTAGATTGGTGCAGATGTTGCTTCGAAGTCAGCTCACAATTCTGTCTTTCTCGGCTCTTCAGCTTCACGCGTCTGTGGTAGAAAATTCATAGCTCGAAGTACGAGTATTGAAATCATGGTTTTCTTTTTCCATTGGAAATACGGCTCAAACATCAACAACATATGTAAAAATCACGGCCAAAAGCTTTATGTATTTTTACAGACATTGCTTCAAAGTCAGCCTACAATTCTGCCTTGCTCAGTTCTTCAGTGTTGCGCGTCTGTGGCAAAAAACCATAACTCGAAGTAGGAGTTCCTGAATCACGAGCTTATTCTTTTGTTGCGGAGAGGGCTTCAAGAACTTCAATGTGTGTAAAAATGATGATCAAAATCTTTATGGATTTTCACAAATATGCCATTGAAGTCTGCTCCGATTGATTCCAAAATCTGATGGTCTATTTCACAACTTTGAGCGGCCATGATAGAACATTCATAACTTCACGTAGGAGCCTCGAAATCACGAGCCACTTTTTTCATTGCAAAGTGGACTCCGAGAGCTGCAAATATGTGTAAAAATCATAATCAAATTATTTATGAATTTTTACAAATAGTCTTTCGGAGTCCGCTCAGATCAACTCCAAAATATGATGATTTTTTTTTTCCAGCTTTGAGCGGCCGTGGTAGAAAATTCATAACTTTGCGTAGAAGCCTCTAAATCATGAGCCAATTTTTATGTTGCGAAGTAGACTCCAAGAATCTTCGCCTTTGCTCATCTATGACGCATTTGAACTCACGTGCTAGCTACATAATTTTAAAGAGCTAGTGTGATGATCAAGCAATGCCACCAAAACCTCCCTTTTTTTTACTCATGTGACTGAGCTTAGAGTGATTACTCCAAGCACCTACGTACCTCAGTGAAGAGGATCAAGTCATATCGTAGTTCAAGATGATGAGTTTTATTTATTTTATTTCAGTTTTTTTTGACCGTACACAGTTTATACTCTTGCGGCCCAGGAGTAACACGCAGTTTATGCTCATACCTTAAGGAGTGTTGTAACTTGCAGTTTAGGCTCGTACGTCGAGGAGCATTTCAACTTGAAGTTTAGACTCGTACGTCAAAGAGAATTTCAACTTGTAGTTTAGGCTCGTACGTCAAGGAGTATTGCAGGGAAGAATTCCATCAATGTAACTGTCCTTCTAACCTTTTGTGATGAAGCATTAATGTACTTCGATTTGGTGTTGGATTTTATGCTTTCGCATTGTTGAAGTTGATTTGTACTTGATTTCGTGTCGACTTTTGAAAGTCGGAGTTTAGAAGTCCATTGATGCTTTTGCCTTTTGCGAGCGACCGAAATCCAAGTATCGTCATTCTTTTTATTGGAGAAGTCATCTACCTTGGATGTGTTTGTTGTTTTCTTCAAGGCGGAAACTTCAACTGGTTCAAAGCTCCCAAACTGTAGTATGATGACACCTTCTTCAATTTTTGGCGATACCGTAGGACGTAGGACTTCTAAAATTGAATCTTTTTTATGATCAAGTTTGACACTAGCATGGTTTATCTCAGTTGTCTCAGCATCGTCAATGATGATATCTCCCTCTCATACCAATGTCATGATCTTTTCCTTTAGAATGAAGCATTTTATGGTGTGATGACCAATGATGCGGTTAAACTTGCAATACATAGGATCATCGACTTTATTGGGTTCTTTGAGTTTTTTTACTCTGGGAGTGCAATGACTTTCTTGGTTAGAAGCTCATCAAGAATTGCAGGAACGTCAGAGTCCGGAAAGGGACACTCTTTTGCTTGTAACTTCTTCAAGGTAGATTGATTTTTCACTTCTCGCGTTTGTTGATGCACCGCGATCTCTTTCAACTTTTGTCTCGTGGAGGCCTTCGTAGAAGTCGTGGTTACCTCCATGGACTCATTGGTTGTGTATTCTAATAACTCCTTCAAATTTGTATCATCTTTTCTTGGATCAAAGACATGTGATGTCTTTCCATGACTTGCATGCTTAACTCCATGTCACGAGCGCGTGTAGCTAGTTCATCAAAAGTCCAAGGCTTAATTCCTTGAAGGATATATACAAGGCCCCAATGCATTCCTTGCATACAAATTTCAACTGCAGAGATTTTAGAAAGTTGGTCCTTGCAATCTAAGCTCAGCATTCGCCAACGATTGATGTAGTCCACTACGGGTTCATCCTTACTTTGTTTAGTGTTTGTCAATTCCATCATGCTCACTGTACGGCGAGTACTATAGAAACGATTGAGAAATTGCTTTTCTAGTTTCTCCCAACAATCAATTTATTCAGGCTCCAAACCCGTATACCAATCAAAGGCATTTTAAAGAACGAATAAATTGCTTGACAAGAAGATCACTATGTGTACCGGCACTGCTATAAGTCTCGATGAAATGGGCAATATGTTGCCTTGTATTTCCCCTTCCATCAAATTGTTGCAATTTTGGTGGTTGATATCCAATTGGCATTAGTAGACCCTCTATTCGCTTAGAATACGACTTTGAATATCTTAAGGAACTTTGTGGCGGGCCACCATATTGAGCTTTAATTGTGTTTGCAATCATATCTTGTAGTTGTTGAATTGTTAGAGTGGCCACTGAAGCAGATCGTTTTGCGCTTTGAGAGTCAATTGGCTTGGTGGGAGAATCAATATCAACCTTTTGTTGCGTTGTTAGATTGTGATGTGACTCTAGAGTTGTAGAGATCTAACTTGATCATAAGTTGGGCGATTTGGATATTTTTGTCATCAATAGACTTCTTCAAGGCTTCAATGGTTTGCTCCATCATTGCGAACTTCTCATCCATGTCAGTTGCGTCAACCATCAAAGAGTTAACCTTTGTAGAAATTGAAGAATCCACTGAATTTTTAGATTCACCAAAGTTGAAGCTAGAGTGAGAAAGTTCATCAAACAACTTAGATGCGATGTTGACCCCTGGATTGCAGTTTTGAGTGTCATTGGAGACTTCATCTTTCTTGCCATCTCCAAAGAGGTAAAATACTCAGATATATCCGAACCACTAGTCTTGAACTTGTGTAAACTGACTGGACTAGCATCACTAAGATCAACAAATGTGGCAATAGTAGAATCCTTGTATGAACCATCATTGATCTTCTTGAAGGCCATTGCAAAGTTGAACTTATAGTGGTTTTTTTTACAAGAGGAAGAGATGAAGAGCAGAATTGGTCCCATTGGGTGTGCCAAATATTTTCGCAACAAATTTTCGTAAGCGCTGAAAATTAACTGCAAGAAAAATAAATAAAAGAAAATGTGATTTTTATTGATGAATCGTTGTGAGTACAATTTTGTTGTTCTCTTGATTCTTCTCTCTTAAGCTTCTCCGTGATTCGAGGGCCTTCAGTAGCGTATTTCTCGAATGTAGGATGATGTAGTCCTCCTTGAGATGTATTTGATCTCCGGGAACGTCGGGAAGTACTTCATCGTTTCAAGTTGATCTCCGTGAAGAACTTCGTCGACCACTCTTTCGAAGAGCTATGTAGTTGGTGTTGTAGCTTTCTCCAATCCTTGCAGAATGCTTGTTGAAGAATTTTTTCTTCCTCATTGAATATCATGGCTATCCCATATTTATAGTTGTAGGGAGTGGACTAGGTTGCTTGTGATTGGCCAAAGGATGTCATTTTGACACTTGGCGGATTGTGATTGGTTCTTGCATTTGACTGGGACTACCACCTCATTTGGACACGTGGCGTCACCTTGTTTGTCTTGGATGCCTAGTCACTGTGACATGTGGCATGGGTTTGGGCTTCAAGGTGAAATAGACCTTGGACTTGAATTTAATAAAAATGAACTTATTTATTTGTAAAGCCCAAAGTAATCATTCAACCCAAATAAACATGGATTTAATCAAAATTTTGTATGAATTAAATCCAATAAAATTTGTGTGTCTACAGAACATTTGATTTCATTTGTTGTACGACTTCTAATTTTGTTGTAGATTCTTGCTGAATTGTGTGTTGAGAGATAGGAACATGAGGAGATTGATGTGTGAGTGGTGGTTTAGTGTGGAATTTGGGTAATTGAGGTTTCTATTTAGAATTGGCTAGGCTACTAGAAGGTTGTTGTTGACCTTTTTTTTTATTTTTTTTGGATAGAATACTGTTGTCTAGGTGTCGACATCACTTGTCAAGACAATCATTGGGTCGTTGCAGTTTTTGTTTGTGTTGGTGGATGTGGATGGAATTTTGTTTGGTTTTTCATACAAGCATACACAAGGCTTCCTAGACATCCACATAGTGTACATAGGGGGTTTGAGGGCTCGTAATGTATTTTTGGAGATGTATTCCTCAGAGTATGTGTATGGAGAGATATTTTGCTAAAGTGCCAATATGCATAGCCTTGTATAATGCCCCTGGTAGTGTTTATAGTAATTGTATCTATTTTGAGGACTGATCCTATTTTGGAACTAATTTGATATAGTATTTCTAGATCATAATATTTTGAAGGTAATTTGGGAAGACGTATTCATCTAGAATAATTAATATTAGCATTGAAGGATCAAATTTGGGTTTCTATTTGAGATAGTTGTCAAAGTGAACGTAGGTAATTTTAAAAGAAATTATATCCAACTCATTTTCCTATTAGTTTCATGATAAGGGCTAGCTTCAATGGTGCATATAGTCTTTTTTTTTCTTTGGTAATTATAGGAATGAAATTTGGGTGGTTTGAGGGGTTGTGTAACACCCCGTATGCTAGAACTACAAAAATGCAGACTTTTCAGAAGTTGCAGGTGCAACCCACGGACCGTAGGGTGACCCACGGACCGTAGGGTGACCCGTGGATGGCCACCTGCAACCTTCCCCAGAATCAACCCAAAAATTATTCTAAGTCTAGACCTACAGACCGTAGGTCAGACCACGGTCCATAGTCTAGGGCCGTAGGTCGAACCCCATATTTCTAGCCCTAGAACCCCAAACAACGGCCGGCCAGAACGGACCGTCAGTCCATCCACGGTCCGTCAGTGACCCCGACAGCTTTTAAGTCAGGAGTCATTTGGTCTTTTCCCTATGCGTTGGACTCTTAAACTACGTAGTTTTGGTCAGTTTTCGCCTAGCAACTAAATTAGAACTTACCCTAGTCAATTCCTTCTCCAAAAATTCATCAAGTTGAACAAAAAGAAGGAGAAAGAGTCGACCAATCCCTAGTCCAAGAACGCAACAGGTTCTCATCAGTTTCAGCCCCGAAATCGAAAGATATCTCCGTGGAACTCGTCACCAGGTATGTGGGATTTCACTAGTGGGTTCCTTTTACCCATTAGTCCCTAGAAATCAGTCAAATTCTTGATTCCCTTTATATTACCTAGACCTAGGTTTCTAGAATTTCAACAAGTTATTATAAATTAGTTACTTTACTATTCCTAATCAAATTATCATGATTTTAGTATTGTTTTGCATAGATTCTTTCATAAATTCATAACCCTAGCTATGTAGTTCTTTTAGTTAATGAATTACACATGCTAGGTCAGTTATACATGCCTCAGATTTGAATGTTTCATTATTAGCACATTAATGTTGCATTTTCAGTTAGCATGTCAGTATTTTGAGCTATCCAGTGTTACAGAAATTCAGTCATAAATTCTTAATTACATATTCAATTGGGAGTAGCTTAATACCGAGTGGACTAGGGTCAGTCACCCTCAAGTCCCAGAACTACGTGCCCTGTAGGTTGTAAGTCTTTTTTGTGGGAATCAATTTAGTGATCACGCTATTCATGCCTCTATACCTCTGGCAGGGTATATTGGGTCCTCTCGATGGGGACGTATACATCGGACTCCACATTTAGCTCATGTGGTTTTATGTCGGTTATTAGTAGCTCCCTTACAGTCAGATTTTATTGCATTGACCATGCTATTAGTTACAGTCAGATTTCAGTCTCAGCATGTTATAAACTTGGTCATTGCATTCAATTAGTTCATATTCAATATAGTATCATGCTTATCTCATGTCATTGCTCAGTTATATGTTTGTTCAGTTATGGTTATTGTTGAACTTTACTCTATCCTGCATGCTCAGTACCTTTCAAGTACTGACGCATACTCTGCGCTATATCTTCTCGTGGTGTAGATTCAGGTCCTCAGCTTCCAGATCATGCATAGATCGGTACCCGATTTTCAACTCAGCAGTATCAGTGGTGAGTCCTCATTCTCCGAGGACGACAATCATGTTTCTTTTGCTTTTAGTCTTTAGTTTCAGTTTTGCTAGATTTAGCTGGAGAGTGTCCTAGCACTTTTAGTCAGTTAGAGGGTTATTTCAGACATAGTTAGAGTCAGTTTTAGCATTTGAGTTTTACTTTTCAGTTGTTGTTAAACTCTCAGTTTTCATATATTCAAACAGTATATGGGTATTCCCCACCATTTCAGTTTATCTCATGATTTAGCTTCCGCACAGTCTTTTCTTACTTTAATTTATTTAGTATGCTTATGATATGCCAGCAGGGTTAGCTTGGGGTCACTCGTGATCCTAGGTCTCGTGTCCGCGTTCTGGGGGTAGCTTCGGGGTGTGACATGTTGTCCTGTTCATCAATAAAACTTGTGTTATCCAAATTTTGAGTAACGTATTCAATATTGCTATGGTGAATGTTAGCTAATAAAGTATCTTGAAAACTTACTTTGTTTGATTCCTGAAGAGTTTGTGCAACTTCCTTTTTTTTAATGTTTTTTAAAGATTATATATCAGCTTCTTGCTCACTTATTTCTTTATCAATTTTTTCCATTATTAGTATTATTGTTGCTTAATCTCTCTATGAGTTTAGTGAGAAGGGAGAGAAGAATTTTTTATGGGTGTAGATTTTAAAGTGAAATCTTTCCATGTGCTACAAGTTGAGAAGGTTATGCATCATTTCACAACCTTCAATATGAAAATCTTTCTAATTAATGTACTTCTTTGTTAAGAATTGTGAGTACTATTTATTCAAGAATTAATCAGACTGAGGATATGAGATCATTATTCGCTGGAAAAAAAGGAACCTTAGTAGCTCAGTTGATTGATTACCTCAACTCCCACCTTGTTGGTGAGGATTTGATCCCCACTTGTAATCCCTTCCCCATTTCCCCTTCCTCTACCCCCATTTGAAATAAAATGAAGAATCTTTGTAGCTTAATTGGTTGGCTACCTAAAATATCACCTTGTTAGTGAGGGTTCGATTCCCCACATTGTAATTCCCTCCCCCATTTCCCCTTCCCCTACCCCTAATTTTTTTTTAAAAAGTAGGGAAATCTTAGTAGCTTACTTGATTGGATACCTGAACTCCCAACTTACTGATAAAGGTTCGATTCCTCCACATTGTATTCCCGTTACCCATTTCTCCTTTCCTCACCCCCAATTTATCAGTTTTTAAGAACATTAAATGTATGATAAACTATCATTTAGATTTGACATTATGAAGAGCTAAGCTCAAACAAATTATAACGATTTGAACCGTTGTTACTCAAAGTCACCTCGTGCGGAATACTATTTTTTTTAAAAATGTGTTGTCAATTTAAAATTGGGTACACGATGATTTTGATAAAAAAAAAATTTGATTTGATCTGGGATAACGTCAGCCTGTTATGGTTACATCATTATAGTGTATGTATGGCCGCTATAGTGGTACTGACGAAATCAAACCCTAGATAAAATGATGTATTTTATTTTTTTCTCAGCCATTTTTCATTAAGAAAATAGGCGAGGGTTGATCTAAAAACTCTTCTAAGTCACCCTTAGCTTAGAAACCATGGAGGAAAGAGATTTCAGCGTAAAGAGGGTTAAATCCAGGGATTCCTGATCTACATTCGTCAAGATTCACCCTCATGGAACCAGAAGTTTGTATTCAGAGTTCTTTAATAGTTGATTGGCGTCCAAGTAGGCTAGACTTTTTTAACCGGGTAGTTTACACTTGTATTCTACCCCATAATATCTTGTGGATTGATGAGAGGTTTCATGCCTAGGTCTTCGGGAATGGAGGCTAAATGGTTGAATATGACGTTAGTTATGGTTTAGGCCAATGATGGACTGACTGGTTAAGGTTGAATGTATAATATTGTTGGGTGTTATCTTGGGGAAGATAATCATGGGGATTGTACTATGCTTAGGAGTATTTAGGAATAAATCTTTCGGGTAAGTGATTGTTGTGCTTTTGTCTAAGTTAAGTAATATAAGCATATCAACCTCATTTAATAATATTGGTGCAACGCATGTGGGGAAAAGTTAAAAGGGGCTAATATAAAATGATGTTATTTTTATAATCTCATATAATGAACATGTTTATGTACTTGTGGTATCAAGTATGGTTGTTCATTGTGATTATGATTGTGCATGCTATTTGTGATTGAAGATTGGCTTGGGTACCACACCGGTGCAAGTTACTAACGGTTGGCTCGAATACCACACCTAGTATATATGAAACATTAACAATGGTTGACTCATGTACCACACCAGTGCACTAGCAGTTTGTTTGTGGTTTCATAAGAGAACTGAATTTACATGTTAGTTCCGTGAGTGGACCAAATTTCTTATTAATGTTATATTTATTACATATTGGTCCCTAAATGACCGGATTATTAGTGTATTTTAAATGCTGAGATGGTTCTTATGTTGCCCAGGATCGCATGTTAAACACCATGGACTATGTCTTAGAGAGTCCTTGAATGTTCTGAGCTACTTGAAAGGTGAGTTGGATTCAGGTATGGATTGGTGTGTGATCATGTGAGACATGTTTGGTGTGCTTGCTTAGATTGAGTTGATGATCGGAAGACTTATTCTTAATTGATTTACATGGATTTTGTGTATTTGTTAAAGTAGTCTAGGATATATATGATCACGGTAGATTTGGAAAGCTAAGACCATCTCCAACCCAACACCAAATTTTACACCATTTTGGTGTGTGAATAGTGTTACACCAAATTTAGTGTAACAGTATTCATCACCCCAATTCACTTTATTGAATATTTTAATATTATTTCATTATACAAAACTTTTAATTAAACATTATATGTTTTAATTAAATCTCTTGTATATTTAACTATTTTTATGTAATATTTTTATAATATTAATTTTAGATATAAAAGTTAGTTTTTTTATAAATTAATTTTTCTATATATATGACTTTTTTTTAAAATTAAATTTATGTTAATTGTACTATTAATTATAATTGGATATAACTACAATTAACCTTCACATATAAATTATTAAACAAATAATACAGTGTACTTAAAGATAACCGAAAATAATAAACATTCAACAAAGTAGTAATTGACATACATCAAAATTGAAATATAAAATACATAGTAATTTTAAAAAGTACAACAAAACATAATAATTTAAGAAAATTACAACAATAAATTAATAATCTGGCAGATTCTTTCCAGATCCACCAATACTATTAAAATATGGATTGTATGGGGTCGAAAATTGTTGCTAGCAATTTATATTATTTAAAAAATTATGGTATAAAATAATTTTATATTGAACGACTATAAAAGAAAATAATATGAATTATATATGGTGAATGTTTTAGAAAGAATTTGTTTTATGAAATAAGAAAATATAAATGAAATAAGAAATAATAATATAATAATGAAGAGAGAGAGAAATATTCCTTTTTGGTGTAAAATTTGGTGCAGTGGATTAAAGTTGATTTACACTAAAATAGTGCTGACACCAAATTTGGTGTTAAATTTGGTGTTTGGGTTGGAGATGCCCTTAGAAAGCAAGAGAATTGAATGTTAAATGGTAGAGTTGGCAGTAGAATTAGATAGGAAGTTGGGATCAAAGTGTACAAGTTTAGGGTATTATATCGGGGATGGTAAGGGTATGTGGATTAAAATTTGGGTGTTCTAACTTTTATATTGCATGTTTTCTTCTGAACGCTACCTTATATGTCATGACCCGAGCCTACACCCTGGACGTGGCCGGCACTCGAGAACCATTGTTGGCCCTCAAGCTAACCTTCACTCTGGTTGACTACAAGTGAAAGACTAATTCAAGCATACATAAGTATCAAATTGAAAGAAACGTTTAAAAATAGTTTACTGAATCTCAAAACTGAACTAAATATACTGAGTATGAAACATGCATTTTAAATAAAACATCTGAAACTGAAAGACTCTCAAAAATTGTCTATCTATGAAGCCTCTATTGTATAAAGATGAGTGTCGGGACAAGACCCACGACTCCTCAAAAGAACTACTACTAACAACTCATAAAATTGGAGTACTCTGAAAGCAACTCATAAGCAGTTGAGCGGATGAAGGGATCTCAATAGACTCTTGTTGAGGATCCTAATGTATCTGTATCATTAAAAGATATAGGTCGAATGACATCATTATATTGAATGTACGAGTATGTAATATAGCTGAATAACAAATAACTAAATGAAAGGACTGCAATAGATAACAATGTTCTCAAGCTGAATGTAAAAAAATAAAGGAGTTAAATCATTTAAAGCTTTACAAAATACTTTCTCATCTCTGAATTCAGCATAATAAGTGATGTATAAAAATACACTTTAACTCTATTGGAAAATTCTCTAACCGACACTCATCACTATAAGCTACATGATGATACATCGTCTCACCCATGCTGCCAGAACTGTCCTATACCTTGCCGGGATATAGGACACCTCAACTAAGTGGATCCACTAAGCTTTTCCCGAATGTACTTAGGATTCATCTAAAAAGTGTGATCATGTACCCATGTTGGCATACACAGTTTATGAGAAATGTGAGTTGTCTGAACTCATCCCCATATCGGTTCTCAATACTACTCCCAATAATATATACTCATGCTCAATATTTAAAAAAAACATACTCTTTCTCTGGTATGAGGTAATTGCTCAGACTATCCTCTTAAAAGAGGTAACTGCTCTTGAAATATATTTGAACTCATAACTCATTTAGAAATCAAAGTTTCACTTTTATCAATGTAAAAACTGATACCTTTGGGATTACTTAGTTCCCTTATACTCTTACTCAATTCATATTTGAAAACTCTTTCTAAAAAATATATCAAAATCATATTGTGAATCATTGATGACTTGGGAAGTCATACTACATAAACATTGATGGCATAACTAGATACCATACTGCATAAACATTGATGGTATAACTAGATATCATACTGCTTAGAAACTCTTTCTCAAAACTCATCTTTACTTCCTCAAAAACTCAGTTTAAAACTCAAGTGTTGACTTTAAAAAAGCTTCTCAAGATTTATAACTCAATTCATAGGGTTCATGAGGAATTATGGACATGAACGACTCAACTCAGGGATCTTAATAGCAATATGGAAACTTAGTACTCAGAACTCAACGATACTACTCATCTAAAAAATACTCAATTCATAGGGCTCATGCTGAAATACAAACATGAATGAATCAACTCAAGAATTTTAATGCATAAAATATAGCAATTCAATAATTAGGAATAGAATTTCATAAAGATTCAAGAACTCAAAATCAACTCATCTCAAGAATACTCAAATCTAGGGATAGAATCCTAGATTACTCTTTTACTGATTTGAAAGTAGATGTAGTGTGTAGGGACGAACTAGTCCAACACTATGATAGCCTTACATACCTGGAAGAACAAGGTTCTTGAAGAATCTTGAATAAGAACTTGATTAGAAGCCTTGAAACCCTAGCTTGAAGGAGAACAATCAAGAAAACCTTTTGTTGATATTTTTGAATTAGTTTTTTGAAATTTCTATGGCCAAGAATTAGGATTTTCATTAATGATTCATAATTGTATGAAGAAATTTGAGTTGGAAAGAATGAAATTCTTGGAGAAAGACTTACCTTGAAGAAAAAATCTTGAAAAAGATTTAAAAAAAATCTTGAATGGAATCTTCTACTTTGATTTTTCCTTAGGTTTTTGCCTTAGGGTTTGAGAGAGAAGAGAATGATGAATTAAGAGATAAAAATCTGATTGTTTTTGGGTCTTTAATTAGTCAAGAAATTCGTTTAGGATTTTCTTAGAGGTAAAAAGATTATGAGTCCAAGATTTGGACTCATTCAGGGATTTATTTGGATAGAGTTAGTGTCCTCAAATGCTTATTTTGTGCTAATAACTGATGTAAATTCCTTGATTTCCAGGTATTTGGATTGAGTAACAAAGCAGGGACACTAATTTGCAAAAAGGAACGAAATACCACAGAAATTGAAAAGTCAAAACAAAAGGGGAAATTCTAATTTTTGGCACGTTAGCAGGTTCTACGAGTCCTTTCTACGCACTATAGAAAGACCTACAAGCCGTAGGAAAGGAGTCGTAGACTTGGATATACATTTTTAGAAGTTCAAGTTTCTGAAGTTTGACCTATGACTTGACAGGACGAATCGTAGGAAATTAGACAAGTCATGGATAGCATTCATAGGAATGATTCAGAGGAATGATTTGAGATCTCAATCTACGAGAAGGGTTTGATGGATTGTAGTGTGTTCTACAAGTAGTATAAAGCACCCGTAGAAGTAATCCAGACTTGGTGGAATTTTAGGCTTGAATTTGGGTTCTTCGAAAGAGGTCTACAGATCAGAGAAGGAATGACGGACAGTAGAAAGGTCTCACGGGAAATGATGAAATTTTTGGATTTCTGAAGCTAGTTCTACGGTTGACCAGTACGGACTGTAGAAAGTTCTACGGACCATAGGTTCCAACCGTAGGACTGTCTGACAGTTATTTCTTAAGGGTATTGGGTTTTTTCCTATGAATTTAACATCTATACTATATCGTTTTGACCTTAATTCTAAGTCCTACAACTACTCTTCTACTCATAACATTACCCAACTCTCTCGGTTACTCAAATCCACAAATCTCATCCACATTCATCTTCTCCAATTATCTCTCAAGTTCAAGAAGAAGGCTAGGGTTTCAAGCTTCAAGTCTCTTATTCCTCCATTGCTTTTGGGCTTTGATCCGCAAGTTATGTAGGGTTTCATCAATGAGTTTCATTCACCCACTAAGCCCTAAATTTTTCCCAATTCTTCAAGTTCAATTTCATCAAATTGATTAAGTTTTCATCCAATTCTTCATGGGTTCTAATTGTGTTGATTCAATTGTTTGATTTTGATCTTATTATGAATGTTTTGACTCAATTACATGCTTTACAATTGATTTTACATGAACTCATGCATTATTCATGATTTTAACTATAAACTCTTAAAGACATGAATTTATGAAGAAGTTATGAATCTATGAATGATGTTTTCATGAAAGTTATGCATGATTTAGGTTACTTTAATATAAACATTAATGAAATAGTGAAAAGTTTTTTCACATTAAAAATTATGATTGGTAAAAGGTTTTCTCATACATTAAGGAGATACTCTATGATGTTTTAAGCTTGGATTAGTAACTTAATTATGTTTTTCCATGTATGATGATGTTATGAAAATGACTCTTTTCATTGACATGTTTACTTAGCAACGAGGGGATATTGAGATGGAGGCTCTCTCCCATTAGTAGAGGTTGAGTCTCTAGTAGTAATCTCCTTGTCCCTAACTACGAGCCCCCGTAGGATTGTCTTAGAAAGACATAGCTAGTGGATCCACCTAAGTTAGAAGTTTAAGGTCTTTGCCTTGGCAAGCAAAGACATCTCTTTTTGGTGTGGAAACAAGACATCGGATTCCACATCATAGCTTACGTGGTCTATGTCGGCTAACGGTAAATATCCCATAAAACGAACTAAGTGTTAGGGTTTTGCCCTGATTTTCTTACTATAATTTAAGTTTTATTTTTTCCTTAAAGGAAAGTCAAAGTATTACCATAAATGCTTGAACTTTTCCTGAAAGGAAAATATGATTCTCTTACATATTTAGTTTATTCTTTCATTAGAGGAAAAGTTGGAAACTCTATAAATTGAAGGCCCCACTTCTAATATCAAGAAGACAATAACATCCACAATGCAGACATTTAAGATTTTAGTTTATGGAGAGATTTATTCTCTCAACAGTTTTAATGTTTTTCTTTTATATTAGTTTTCATATAATAATATTATGCTTTTAGTATAAGTTTTTGTCATCTGATTTATCACTGTCTTGATATGCAATTATAAGCTTTCACATGACGCTCTAATCACTTCCGAACCCAAAACTAAGTTGTACTTAAAGGTTTTATGAATCTTTCAATATGATTTAAGATGATTTGACCATGTTCATGATTTATGATTATTCTTTAACGACTTTCCCTATGTTTTAGCTTGGTCATGCATATCATGTTTTCATTTACATCCTCTTATGATCACGTTTCATGTTTTTATGCATACCCCTCATACTTAGTACATTTCATTTACTAATGCATATTTGTGCCTACATTGTCTACTAATGTAGGGTGTGACACTTCTCCTTTCGCTCATGGCTAGTTGATCGTTCGAAGATGAAGACGTGGTGAGACCTCATGTTTTGAGGACCATGTCATCTTCATTATATTTTCTTATGTCTCTGATTTTTGGATGTTGTACGTGGTGTACGGGTTACGTCCCGACCAATTATTTTGATGTATTAGAATGACTTATTAAGACTATGTTAGATTTCCGCTTTATGTCAAATTTTTATATTCATATGAAATTTTCTACTTTTATATATTTATGTTGTGTTGTATGCATGTCAAGTGGCTTGTGTAGGGCCTCTCAAGGTCTTATACGACATGTCACGTCTACGGTGTACTTTGAGTCGTGACAAATTTTTAATGAGACAGCCAAAATCCGTGTTATTCAATATGTTCACTTTTTTCTCTTCACTAGAATTGTAAGGTTTTAACAAGTCACATTATCTATCAAATAAACATCTAAGGGGGAGTGCTATATACTGTAATATAATGGATGTCTATTTTGTATGTTTCTTTGGAGAAAAGTAATTAGGAACTTTGAATTTAGGACCAAGTTAATGTCTTTCTATAAATGAAGGGGTCTTCTTCATTGAAATAAATACCTCAAGAGAAATAAGAACTCTTCTCTATTCTCCCTACTATATTCTTCTTCTAATTGTTTTATAGTTTCATAACAAATATGGATAAATTTGTCTACTATATTCTTCTTCTGATTGTTTTATAGTTTCATAACAAATATGGATAAATTTGTTTGATGAGTATTGGAATTGATAACTTGAAAAATAATATAAGTAATTTTTTATTTGTGATTAAATTGTACTACTAACGTAAAAATGTTTGTGTTATATGTATATATAACTTAAATCATTTTGTCAACTATGCAAATGGGGACGAAGATATCACGGACCTCTAGCATGTTTAGCCAAGCTTTTGAAATGCTTTGTCTTCGTTTAAAAAAAAAATATATGTTCTCCGTTTCAATTCGTTTGTCCTGTTTTAATTTGGCATATAGTTTAAGAAAGTAAGAAAAATATTGAATCTTGTGTTCTTAAATTAAAGATATGCCGATTTTTTGACCTTAACACACGCTAGTTAAAAGTTGAAATTAAAAACTTATCAAAAAAATTAAAAGACATTCTTTTTTAAATGGACTGAAAAAAAAAAACAAATAAATTGAAACATAAAGGATACTTATTTTTAAAATAAAAGTGTTTAGCTTTTGGTGAAAAAAATAAGCACCAAGTAGTATAGCATAAGTTATTTTAAAAAAAGCATAAATCCAAAAAAGTAACTTTTCCAAATAATGTTAGCTATTTTAGCTGCTTGACCAAACGAGGTACTCTTCTCCACACTATTTGTGAAGAAGAAAGGAGGAATTGATCATATTGTTGTTATAACAAGTACTTCAACCTTTGCTTTTTTTCCTTCAGGTACAATAAGATAGGTGAGAGTTTAATTATCGAGTTATTTTTGTACATTGTGAAGCAAAATTATAATTTTCAATTTACAATTAAAAGACGTGTATGTTTACTTGCTCAAAACAAGTTCAACACAAATAAAAACTCTTTGAGATCAGAGGTGAACCCAGAATTTGAAGATATGGGGGGCACCCAGAGGCGGATGTACAATGTACCGAGGGGGTTGAACCCCCTCGATAAAAAAAATTACATTGTATATTTAAGATCGATTTTTTGTTTACGTGTATATAATTAAAATTGAACCCCCTGAGTATTTGTGAAAGGAGTAGCTCAATGGTAAACTAGGTTCAAGAAATCGTGTTTGTTCCAACAAGCAGCAATTTTTTTTCTAATTGTTAAGCGTTTTTGTTGGCTTTAAGTTTTAAGGGTTTTCATTAAAGTAAATAAACCGAACGATGACGTTTCAAAGGATTAAAATTTTTTATATTTTAAATCACTAATTGAAAAGTCAACAAATAAAAAAACCCCTCTTTTCTAGAGATTTCAATATTTTTATTTTTCCTCCTCCTAATCTTCTCTTTTAACGGATACTTAGTCTGGTTTTGCTGCTTGCTGCTGCCGCCCCCTGCTCCTGCTTGCTGTCGCTGCTCGCTGCAGTGCCGGTGGTGGTCCTCCGACCTCCGCGGATCATTTCATTCTCTCCTCCATTCGTGATTCAACCATTGATGGCAACCTTTGTAAGTTCTTGTATTTATTTTTATTTTTTTCCAGAATTCTATATGCTTTGATTTTGGTATTTGTTGATGTGCTCGTATATTTAGCTGATTTAACTCGGATATTCACTTCTCTTAACAAATTTTTGTTCATATGAAAATTTCAATTATATTCCGTATTCACTGATTACATGAACATGAAAGTTATACTTTTTTTTGTTTTGGCTTATTGGTTGATTTTATATATTTATTCGTTGGGGGTATGGACTATGGTGTATGGACATTCAACAATTGTTCCTGAACATTCAACTTTTATTTTGTTAGAGATTCAAACTTTGGTTCACTACCTTATGCCTATAATTTTGTTTTGGTCCTTATTGCATGTTTAATTTTTGTAAGTTCTACCTAAATTATTATTATACGATTCAGTCTCAATATTTAATGAAGAAGTATTTTACTCAAGTACCGAAATCAAGTTTAGCCCCTCATAGTCATAGTCAATCTAATCAAAAAGAAATACCAATCATTCAGAAGTATCATTAGATTCTTCTCAAGAATTTGATTTGAGTTCTTTAAAGTTTGATCCTGGAGAAAGAACATCAATATTGAGCTATCATCCAAATCATCATGATGTTATTAGAAGAGCATACCTTTTGAATGGTCCTTGTCAACCTCGTCTGGCGGTGCATGAGTATCCTCAAACAAATATTTCTGGATCAATGCGTCGTTTTAATCATGAATGGTTTGATGATATAGATCATGATTGGTTGGAGTATAGTGTTAGTAAAGATGTTGTCTATTGTTTGTATTGTTATCTATTTAAAGATCATAACACTAATCAAGGAGGAGGGGAAACATTTTCAACTATAGGATTTAAGAGTTGGAACAAAAAGGGTGGTCTTGACAAACATATTGGTCTACCGAATAGCATACATAATCGGTCAAAAAAAATGTCAAGATTTACTACGACAACAATAGTCTATTCAATTTGCATTTGAGAGGCAATCTAATCAACTCAAGCATCGATATTTGATGCGCTTAAGTGCGTCGGTAGATGTAGTAAGACTTCTCATAAGTCGGGATTTGCATTTCGAGGTCATGGTAAATCTAAATCATCACTTTGTAGGGGTAACTTTCTTGAAATTATCTCATGGTATGCAAAAAAATGTGATAAAATTCGTAATTATGTTTTGGAACATGCTCCTTCAAATGATCAAATGACTTCTCCAATGATTCAAAAAGATATTGTGAGTGCATATAAGATAGAGACCGTTAAAGCTATTCTTGAGGAATTAAATGGTGACTACTTTACTTTACTAGTTGATGAATCATTTGATGTGTCACACAAGGAGCAAATGGCTATTGTATTTCGATATATTGATAGAAAGGGATTTGTAATGGAGCGACTTATTGACATTGTTCGTGTTCAAGATACTAGTGCTTCATCTTTAAAGGAGGCAATTTTTAATTTACTTGCTCAACATTTTTTGAGTCCATCAAGTATGCGTGGACAATGTTACGATGGGGCAAGTAATATGCAAGGTGAGATCAATGGCCTTAAAATGTTGATTAGACGAGAAAGTAAATCGGCTCATTCCATCCATTGTTTTGCTCATCAACTTCAACTAACTCTTGTTGGGGTCTCTAAAAAGTGTGTTGAAGTGGGAAAACTTGTAGTATTGATCTCAAATATTTTTAATGTATTGGGATTTTCTTTTAAGCGTATCGATATTTTACGAGATTCTCAAAAATCAACAATTCAAGTGGCATTAGATATGGGTGAACTTACAACCGGTAGGGGCATGAATCAACAACTTGGTCTTTCAAGAGCTTGTGATACTCATTGGGGATCTCATTATAAATCCTTTAATAATTTTATTATTATGTTTGGCTCTATTCTTGAGGTTCTTGAATCACTTGCTCTTGATGCAAGGAGTATGGATGAAAGAGCCAAGGCAATGGGACATCTTGAAGCTTGTCAAACATTTGAGATTGCGTTTATGTTGCATTTGATGAGAGATGTCTTAGCAATCACAAATGATTTTAATAAATGCTTACAAAAAAAAAAAGCAAGATATTGCAAATGCCATGCTACTTGTTGAAGTAGCAAAGAGAAGGTTGCAAGTCTTAAGAGATGATGAATGGGATTCTATTATTGCCAAGGTATCTACATTTTGTATCAAGCATGATGTTTTGATACCTAACTTTGAGGAGCCATATGTTAGCTCTTTAAGATCACGACGGAAACTTGCTAACTATACAATCTTACATCATTATCGTATTGAAGTGTTTTGAAATATCATTGATTGACAACTTCAAGAACTTAATGATCGTTTTGATGAGGTGACTACCGATTTGCTCCATGGAATTGCTTGTTTGAATCCAATTAACTCATTTTCAAGTTTTGACTTAAGAAAAGTAATGAGAATGGCTGAATTATATCCAGATGACTTTGATGAATCCAATATGAGTATTCTTGAGAATCAACTTGCAAGTTACATCATTGATGTTCGTGATGTTGATGAAAGGTTCTCCGATCTAAATGGTCTTTGTGATCTTTCCAAAAGATTAGTTAAGACAAAGAAACATTCAAATTATCCTTTGGTATTTCGCTTAGTGAAACTTGCTCTACTTTTACCAATGTCACTGCCTCCGTTGAAAGAGCTTTTTCGGCAATGAAGTTTATCAAGAATGATTTGCGGAGTCAAATGAGTGGTGATTTTTTTAGTGGTTGTTTGGTACCTTATTTAGAAAAAGATGTATTTGATAATATTTCTAATGATGTTATTATTAAGACATTTCAAGATATGAAACCTCGTAGAATACAATTGTAATAATGTATGTAGTTGCATTTTCAAATGTAAAATAATGTTTTGATGGTTTCTTAACCTCCCTTCAAGGTTGTGTAGATTTGTAATGTAATGAAGCCATTTTATGTCAAAAGAATTTTTGTGAAGAAAAAGTGTTTTTGCTTTGATTTGTGTTTATTGTTAGTCTTTCTAATATTAAATTTGTGTCTTCATTTGCACTTTTAGGAGCCGAAGAGAATTCTAAAGGAATTGAAGAACTTGTACAAATTTTTGAATGAGTTGTGCTACTTTATTATCATTTTATAGATATGTACTTTAAAGTTGTTTCTTAAGATAAGTTGTAATTGTAAGAAATTATTTGAACTAAGGATTTTTTTTGTCAACCCGTTTGTTATTCCATCCGTTCATATATGATCCGACCCGTTTATTTATGAATATTATTAGCGTGCTTAACTTTTTTTTTAACCCCCTTGATTGAATTCCTGCTTCCGCCACTGGGGGCACCACTAAGAGTGACTCAAGGGTAAGCTTAGGGTGGACCAGATGAGGTGGCAGAAATGAGTGGTTAATAAAGACAGTTTTTAAAAAGGTTAATTGTTAAGAAAAATCTGATTTTAAAGGCCAAAAAAGGTACCTACCGTGGGATTCAAACCCACATTGTTGCGGTTCAAAGCAGAGACTTCGACCAGTGCACCTAGACGGCTTTTGTTAATAAGGGTGCACCATTAAATATACTATCGTTTTATAGACTATCTATACATATATATATACAAAAAAAATAATTAAAAGTTGTCGAGTGCACGTGCATCCCCACCTTGTTACTTGTTAGTCCGCCTCTGATTGAGATCATACAAAATGCATTCAACACTAGAACTTTTCTTGTTTAAAAATTTGATATCCAATAGTTACCAACTCTAGTCAATTTAGATTTGAGCAAAGTTAGTCTACTAAGGAGGAAAATCACTTTCCATCTAAAGATTTTTCATTCACAAAGCTCAATAACTTAAAAATAAAAGAATTTCATATATCCCATCACATTAAGCCTGTCAATTGGATTTCATATTAGAAAGAGATCTCTTGGAATTACTGTTGAGACCGTATCGGCGCAGTCCATTAGAGTGGAACCCAGTCCAGCCTGATCTGGAAAGGTATATTTGTAATGGGCCGAGCTGGCCCGGACCGGCCCAGTGAACATGCTTACATTACATCACATCACTCTTCACTTCTTAGCGTTTAGGAGCCCGGCCTGGCCCATTTAACAGTCTTACATCCCATCACTCTTCACTCCTTGGCGTTTAGGATCTATTTGGATGGATTTATAGCTTATGGCATATATGCATAAGTTATGAATCCTAATTTATAGCTTTTAACTTATTTTTATTATTTTGATTTAAAAATTAGTGCTTAAAAATATATATTTTTTCGCTTATCCAATTACTGTAAAAATACTTAAAAATTATTTTAACTTAAAAACACTTAAAATGAATCAATACTATGAACGTGTACAGAAGAATTTTTACACAGTACTCCCCAAAATGAATGCAGCAATTTACGTTGGATTCTCTATTGTGAGTGCTTTTTATCATCAGCTGGCAAAAGCATATAATATATTTTTTATTATATAAATAAAGGACGACAAAAGAATAAAGAGAATTACACAGTAGCATTAGATTTTCTCGAGGAAAAGCTGAGATGTACCTTTATTCATTTGTAAGAAAAGAAAAGGAATATATTCCTTAATTATTTTTTTCCTTTTAATTAACACTTAATAGGTTTTTGGAAATAAAAATGATATTATTTGAAGTTAATTTTAAAAATAATTATTTAAAAATTAAAGTTGTATTTTAGATATGCATATAAGTTAGAAAAAAATTTAAAAAACTCATTGATGTACACTATACGAGGATACCAACTATTGAAAAGGAAGTGCATATTTGCGTGTTATAAAGAATCAGATTCTTTGACTGATTTCCTTGAAAAAAAATTCCCTTGAAAATTGATTCCAAAAAATCTTTTCTTTTAAAATAATTTTAAAAAGTCAATCCAATATATAACTTTTGTTTTTCACTGGTGTTTGAAGCCCGTATTGGAGTCTCACGCTTCTAATAAAATTTTCTCCACACTTAAAATTCAAACTCATGATCGAACTAATTAAGAATGAAACAATCTCACCACTAGACCACAACCTATATTGGTCCATATATAACTAAATATCATTTAGATTTGATGTACAATACATGAGGATGGAAAATGCAAAATAATTAATGAAATATGATGATTATCAAATTATGGCCTCATAATATGCTGATTAGGCATTAACTTTCTTGAAGTTTGTGCACTGAGAAGACAAAAAGTAATTTGTCCAAAGTAGTAGTCATTCAAATTAAAACAAAACAAAAAAGACTAAGGTACCTCTTCTCCTTTTCACACTCAGCCCCCCCCCCCCCCCACTCCCATGAAGATATGCCCTCTTTCCTTCCTCTAAACTTAAAAAAACCCTAGTCATCAAACACCATAAACTAGATCCAGTCAACAACTATTTTCATTTAGTTTTCCTTCACTTTTTTCCCCAAATATTATTTTTCATTATTTGGACATGAAATTGTTATAAATTTAACTTGAAGTCGAAGTTGAATTCCTGATTTTTTTCGAAAATTTCAATAAAAAATTATTTTCACAATTTTTACTCCAGATCACTCACAAAGATTTAAAAGCTTCATATAAAAACAATTTATTCATAGAAAAGATAAAAAAAAATAAAATTACCAAGAGATAATCTAAAAACTTCATATGACAACAATTACTGATCTTGATTTTTGAGGTGATTTATAGAGATGGAGAAAAATTGAATCCTTCATCACATATAGAAGTACACCACTTTTTAACCAAAAAATAAAAGAAGGCAAACGCCATATATTTTGTATAATAATAAACAAAAAAAAAGGGCAATTCACTAATGGATTCATAAAATAACAACAATCGATCTATGTTTGAAGAACACAATAAAAGATTTGGTACCTACAAATATATATAATTTTATATATTTATAGTAGTAAAATTGTGTCTTGCTATATATACAAGTCCAAAACAGAAGAGAAAAAAAAAAGGGAAAATTAATTATAAGGCTAGCTAGCTAACATATATAAAATGGTGACGATAACAACAAAGCTAACAGTAACAAACTTCTCAAAGAAGAAGACAAGTAATATTAATGACAATTACCCGTTTTGTGCTCAGACATAAAAAACAAGTAATCTTCATTCATCCGTTACAAACTCTAAAGAGATTGATAATATTCGTCCAAACTTGTCTTGAAAAATTACCGGTTTGATATAGGATTTGGACCACTAGGAACTTCATGAGCAGCACCACCATATTCTGCTTGATTTTTTGGGATTTTTCGTGGGTGCAACTTCATTGTAGCTCTAGTTGTACTGGAAGTAGACGATGACGATGATGATGATGATGATGATGAATAGTTAGGATCTGAATTTTGATCATGATGATTATTTGAATGGACAAGTATGAACAAAATCAAGAAAAGGGTAATGAAGTAAAGAAAAGATTGTGACTTAAATGTTGCCATGCAATAATAATTTGATTGAAAAAATAATAACACCCCCCAAGAGTCCACAAGAGATCAATATCCATCAACTACTTAAACACCCACCAAAATAGTAATGCCTTAAGAAAAAACAGGCCAAAGAGAGAGAGAGAGAGAAGTTTGACGTTAGAGGGGAAAAAGCTTAGTAGAGAAGTTTATTTATTGGAATTTGATACATACATTTATTCAGAGAGAACAAAAGAACCTACTTATCTTGCAAGTATATATGAAAGGTGTTTGCTTGGCCGGTTGGCCCAATATATTGACTTTCTTGCCCTCCCATTTATACCTTCTTTAACCAAACAAATTACTTCTCCCCCTCAATTTGTTTGTCTGATTTTGATTTAAACAAAATTTAAGAAGATAAAGAAAAATTATTAATCTTGCGGTCTTAAACTAAAGATAGATAGAATATACTACAAGGTAGAATCATGTGGGAAACTCTAAGTGCTATTTAGATAATTTTTTGAGAGAGAAAAAGGAGAGTTGCGAGTGAGAAATAAGAGAGTTGCTATAATACTCCAAGTATAGCTATGTTAGATAAAAAAAATTAAAATATCACTAAGTTATATATATACATGTATGCTTAATTACGCAATTTTTCCCATTTATATTGCATGTATTCTTTTCATTTTCCCCACTAAATATTTACATACTTCCTCTATCTCTGTTTATATGACTTACTTTTCTTTTTAATCCGTCTCAAAATGTCACGATCTAGACCGCCATGAGTGACACCCACACTAAACTAACCGATGAGAGAACGAACTAACCTGAAACCAAGCCAACACCATTTAAACAAATCCAAGTCTATTATTATATAAATAATGGAACAATTAATTAGACATAAAAGAATTGAGTCCCCATAAACTCAACTCAACCGTCTAGAAACAACCAATGTGATAATATCCCTAAGAATTGGAAGTCACCATACCAAAACTCTAGAACAATCCAACTGGAGATGCAATCCCTAAAGCTGAACATAACTAAAGTCAATAATCCATGTCCGATCAAATGGACAAGAAAATGTAAATGAATCCATGGAAGCTAAAAGACAATGTTCATCCTTGAACTCGAAATCAGATGTCTCTCAACTGAGGTCTCAAAAAGATTCGTTGCACTCAACAAGAAAAGAAATAAGTGGAGTATTCGTATAAAAACCAATGTGTGCTGATAGGATCACGCGGTCAATCCAGCATACGCATATAAGCAATTCACTACCATATAGTAATCACAAGCAATACACAATATAGCAACAATTACCAACCAAACATAGACTATCAGTCACTTGACATGAAACCACAAAGCAATAACTAACCAATGCACAACATGTCCCACATGATCATAATGCAAATATCAATCCTCTTATGGAACCTCAAACTAAACTGTAGTATCATATCAGATGTGGTATCCGAGCCAATCATATATAATCATACCAGGTGTGGTACCTGATCCAACCAACAATATCCTCTACCGACGTGATACTCAAGCCACCCAACAAGCACATCACGCATGCTTAATCACATAACACAACATGCATGCATAATCACACAGTACATCACAATGAACAAGACCACTTGAACCCACAAGTTATAATCACAAGTTCATTTCATATGTTTCCTATCATATGTTGCACAATATGACACTACAAGCAATAAACATGGATATATACATAATCCGGAAGCATATTAAGTAACAATTTAACTTTAAACTACTCATTTTACCCTTAATGAAATGATTTATATTTTATATATAGTCACACAAACATCTATCACTTATTTTAGGCCATAAGTTTTAAAAGTTTTTCTTTCTTGAACTTCTTGTCAAGTCAAATTAATTAATTAACTCATATAAAATGAGACGACAAGAGTGACAATTAGGGATTGAATGCTCTTTGGATCTTTCTCATTCAGTCCCTTCCTCTGTTTTAACGAGGACTCTAACAAGTTTTTCTACATTACACACTTTACAACCTTTAGTCCTTATACGCTAGGGAAGTATCTTGATTTTTTTTGTGCGTGGTAGATATTTAAACGTAGTATTAGTGCTCCATTCATTTCAATTCAATTTGTGTCTTATTTCTTTTTAATCTACTTTAAAAAGAATTTTATTGCCTATATTGAGTAACTCTTTAATTCAAACATATTTTTATGTGGCGTTTTTAAAACGATAAGATTCAAATGACATTTTGGTATATTATATTCCCTTTGTCTCATGTTGTTATCATGTTTCGTTTCTCAAGTGCCAATTTGATTAATCTTTGGAGCTAAATTGAATTAACTAGTTAATATGATATTTCAACATTATAATTTTGAGATTCAAAATTATACGAAAAGAACGTAAAGTTACAATTATTCTCATATTAATTGATGAAAAAAATATATCTTAAAATGTTGATCAAAATTAATTCAATTTGAATATCAAAAAAAATTATTTGAATATGAAAAAATTTAAATTAAATTAAGATCACAATATTCAATTTTTTGCTGAACTTTGTGCCCATAAAAATTATTAAGAACCACATGTGAGACTAAGGGAGTACTAATTAATAACAGTATATCTTTCTATCAATAGTGACTTTATCTATGTGACCAAATTGTACAAAAAAACTGGTGAGATGATAAAATAATTTGTATAATATATAGTGATCTTATATTATAGGTGCAGTGTAATCAATAATTCATATTCAACATTATGAGTTGGCTATATAGAAAAAAGATTTTGACAAGACTCAAATGGACAAAAATGTCGTGTCTTAATAAAAATAAACCCTCTTTCACCAACGCGCATAACATAATTTCATTTTTCTTGATGTTCAATTTGTTTAGTGCTTTAATTAATATTTCCAGAGTGTTATAAGTTCATGCACCATATATATAACACAAAAATTAATCTCAAAACATGATGTAGAAATTTTCATTAAGGAGATTCAAAATATGAAAATATATAGTTTTAGTCGGGTATAAAAGTGAAATTTTCCGCCAAAAAACATTGCGATGAAATTCTTTAGTCATACCTAGCTCTGACCCATAAAAAGCGCTACTATATTTAAAGCAAAAAATAAAGTATATAGTTGGAGATGACATTATTTGTAAATTTTCCAAACCCAATATAAGGTAGTTGATTGATTTGGTTAACTTGTCGGGCCAAGAAAGAATCTTAGAAAGAAAGAGAAGACAATTTACACTAGCAAAAGTAAAAGAAAAATAATACTAAATGAAATATTTGTTTGACTTGGGCAATATATTGGAGTCTGGAGCTAAAAGGGTAATTTTTTTCTTTCAAAAAACTAAAACGGCACATCAAAAAAAAAAAATCAAAAGGGCAAAATCGCTTTGTTAGGAGCGATTTTCTTTTGACAAAAGTTGACATCGTCCGTTAAAAAAAATCTTTTCTTTTTCAAAATCGCTGCTATAGCAGCGATTTTGGTTAACAATAGGCATGAATAGACATTTTTATATTATTAATAATTAACAATAGGCATGAATAGACATTTTATATTATTAATAATTAACAATAGGCATGAATAGGCATTTTTATATTATTAATAATTAACAATAGGCATGAAAATAATAGCACTAGGCATGAAAAATGTTGTCCCTGCAGCGATGTGTAAGGAAAAAAAATCGACTTAAAATCGCTGTTGTGATTTTTAATAAAAAAAAGAAAAAGTTTTTGGACAAATTTTAATTAAAAAAAAAAAAGAATAAAAGTTTTTGGACAAAATCGCTGCTAGAGGGAAATCGCTTCGTCAGGAGCGAATTTGCCCTTTTGATTTTAAAAAAATTTGATGTGTTCTTTTGAAATTTTTGATAATTTTTTTTGCCCTTTTGGCTCCGGACTCCAATATATTGCCTCAAGTTTGGAAAACTAATGTTTCTTTCTTATGTTTTCCTTTACTTCCCTTTATCAATTTTTATAATATAATGTTCCCTTTTGACTCTCCTTGCATCAATCTTGGGAATTCAAAAGTATACTCAATTTTAATTTAACCTAAGTACGGTGAGGAATCTTAGTAGCTAATTAGTTAATTACCTGAATTTTCACCTTATTGATAAGGGTTCAATTTTTCACATTATAATCTCCTTTCCATTTCCTTTTCCCCTGAAAAGACAAAAAACCTGCATACACTCTTGGTTTTATTTTGTAGCCATAATATTATATTTGTGTAGTTAAAAATCGACATATATAATAATAAAAAGAATATAGGGTTACATGTATATATATATATATATACACCCTGATATTGTTTAAAAAAAACTATAATATAATTTAATACGTTATAAGTAATAACTTGCTTATTTTTGAAGATTATATTATAAGTCTCACCTTCTAGGAATAATTATATTTTAGGAATAAATTTTTAATTTATTTTTATTTCTATGGTGTGAATTCTTTTGTTCCCTCTTTATAAAAAAAGAAGTTAAACTCAATTTACAAAATCTTTTTAATTTTAAAACTCCAGGTTAAAGATAAAGTTCCGCCACCCATTGACCAAAATGGCAAAATTATAGGCAATATAACATGGTCAATAGAGCAATAATTCAGGTAAAAAGGTGCTACTTAACTAATATCACAATGGTGGGGGATCTTATTTTAAATAAAAAAATTATAATGTACGTACACCTCTTTATTAAAGCAGAACCATATCTTAATTACTTTTCGTTAGCATAATTAAGAAACGCTTATTCGGAATATTTACACTTCTCTTTTCTTTCAAATATATATGCCGTTCTCATTACTATTCCAAACAAAAGGGAGCGCTTTCACATTTTATATCATTGAAATTTAGACGCATATGACTAAAGTTCAATAATTTTTGTCTGAATTTTAAGCATATATATGGTTGAAATTCAATCGCGTTTGTCTTACGTTAAGACAGTGAAGTTCAGACAAAATTGAAGTCCAACTATTTTTGTCTAAACTTAAAAAAAAAAACTATAAAAACTTTACAATTTCAGACATCGTATATTCGAAGTGGATATATATTGTTTGAAAATAGATATTTGTTAAAAAGCGGCACATTTTAACCTGTTAACATTCGACGTTTTTCATAGTTAATTTGAAAACACAAAATGGGCAGCCATAATCACAAATAATTTTATCACTAATTGGTTTTGAATTATTCTATTAGAGCTTAATATTTGATTTAAGTAATGTTCATGTTGTTAGTTATGACTAATATTCTAATGATAAACTTTATAACACAAGATCAAGCTATTAAGATTTACACGGTTTATAATTATGTTTTATATATGTTGAAAATATCAAATCATAATGCGTTTTTAAGTACAAATTAAATTAGTTATACGCCTATATATGTCGTAATTAACTCGAAATATAGCTCTGAAAAATATTAGTACTAGTTTACATATATCATTTAATTAGTGGAATGTTCAAAAGACTTGGTGATCCCTTTGGAGTAATTATTAATTAATTTATCTCTATTTGTTAGCATTTCTTTATCATGTTCAACTTTATATTTCTTTTTTTCATGTTACTGAAAAGGTACGTAGTGGCCTCTCTACTAATTGTTAATTATTATTTCTTTCATGTTACTGAAAAGAAAAAGGATCTCAAGTTACAACACTAAATGTTGTAAGAATTTTTAGACTATATATCGACCTAACTTTACTGGTTATGATAACAGATAATCAGAGGCGAAATTAGAATTTTAAATTGATAAATTTTAATTTCTTTAAAAAAATTATAGTATTCTTTTATAAATTATTTATCATAGTAAGTAGATTTCCTAACACGAATATAAGATATGTCTTAGATTCACCCAAACCTCGTAAGCGAAATGTTGCACATGGTTATTCTAATTTTCAACTTAACATATCAATTTTGATACAAATATTAGTCTCTTTGTCTCAATTTATATGATTTATTTTCCTTTTTGGTATATGATTATTAAGTATTACGTAATAATTTAACTTACAATGACCATTTTACCCTAAATAAAATGATTTATAGCCACAGAAATATTTATCTTATTTCAGACCATAAGTTCCAAAAGTCTTTCTTTCTTTTTTAAACTTCGTGTCAAGACAAACTAACTGGTAGGATAAATTTGACTTGACCTGAAGATTATATGGTAATGATGTATAAAACTAAAATTGTGGGTGTGAATTGTATAAAGATTAAAAAGGAGAAAAAGAAAAGTATCGTATTCGATTGATCGCACACCACCACCGGCACCAAAAACGATTGAATATATAGGCTTTCGTCTTGTCTCCATAATGTTCCCATGCATGGCTGGGTCCCAACCCCCTCTATTTTTATTTTATTTATTCTGAAAAAAATTGCTTATTACTACTCCATCCGTTTCATTTTATGTGGCATTTTTTGGATTTTGAGATTCAAACAACTCTATCTTTGAACATAAGTCTTTTATAGATCTTTTAAACATCTTGGATTTTATCAATTATTGAGACTTATAGTACTTTTTACATAGTTTACAAATATATAAATTTCATTGCAAAAAAATTGAAGATTCCATGTGCAAATTTCCTGTCAAACTTAAACAGTTTGACTCTCGAAAAACGAAAAGTGTCACATAAATTAAGACATAGGGAGTACTAAACTACAAGATCTTTAATTACTACTACGTTGAAGGATAGTTTTGTCATCAACATAATCATTTCATTTTTTTCTCCCCAATAATTTGGCTCTATTTTTTTTCAAAACAAAACAAAAAAGAAACCTTTCTATATTGCATCATTTAGATGCAATGTTAAATTCAGCTACTGATCATTAGCTCTTTATTCATCGGTACATTTAAATTCGGTATTTTTTAATGCAAAAATAAATATATATGCTAAATCCTATTTAAAATTTGAATACATAATAGGTCTAATTCCATACTTCTAAATTATTATGAAGGTCAAATCTAAGGGCGTAGCCACCTTTTGCTAAAAGTCGGGGTATAATAGTACTTCTTATTGAGAAATTGCATTGTATAAGTAGAACAATATATAGTAATTGTTGATACTCCTTAATATAGGTTCAGATACTCTTGCTTTTTTCAAATCTCTATTCAAATTTGTAACTTTGTTACTAGTCGAACTCATCAAAGTTTAAATTCTGAAATTATGATCAAACATACATTCTTAGATGCAATTTTACATTCTCTTTAAATAATAAATAGCTTAAAGAATTATATGATAGCATGTTTCGACTTATTCATTTTTCATGAACGGATCATAGAGAGTAATCCATTATTTTGGATGGAAAATGAATGTCGTAAGCATGACACACCAATAATTACAAACTTGAAGAAATAATATAATAAAGTGGATATGGTAAACAAAAGAAAGGAGAAGGGAGCAAATTAAAGCTAATAAAGCCACAAATGAGGATTGTGGTGGTTTAGTAAGTACTCTTTTATCTTTAATCAGAGATTTCGAATTTGAGTCCATCTAAGTATAGAATTACCTTTGTTAGAGAGCGTTTTACTCCAATATGAAACTTTCTGACACAAATCCAAATTTAATCAAACTCTAATATGAATATCAAAAACCAAATGAAAAACACATCAATAATTCTAAAATGATGAGTACCAAAAATAGGGTACAATAGAGAAAGCCATCACATGTGACGGTTTGCCTAATTAGCATAGCAAAGTCAATAAGAATGAAGCATTGACAAGATTATTACTAGTATATGATTTGTAAATTAATTAGTACCAAAAAAGTCAGAAATCATTTCCAACTTTTTCCAAGAAAACACAACCGTATCTGTGCCCCTCTCAATTACTACTATTTGTGTCCTAAAATGTCAACAACCTTAGATAAGCAAGTGACACCATCCATATCTTACTGACATTAATTATTTGAATATCATGTTCTCCAACCCATACCCCCCACCAATCTCTTTCATTTGATTAATTATATTTTTCCTTCGTTCAGCAATAGTTGTCCACTTGTCCATTGTACTATTTTAGGATGTCCAACAATACTTATTCACTTTATAAAATTAATGGATAATTTTACACTTAGTTCTTAATTTACCCCTATCATTAATTACAGTCATTTCTCTATTACATTTTTCAAGACATTGTACTTACTCCCTCCGTCCAACAATACTTGTCCACTATACTAAAAATAAATGTCCAACAATACTTGTTCACTTTATGAAATCCATGGATAATTTTACACTTAGTTCTTAATTTACCCTTATTACTAATTATAATCATTTCCCTATTACATTTTTCAAGACATTGTATTTATTATATTCAAAGAATGATATAGTAAAATCACCCTTCTATTTATAGTTTCTTAAGGGGTGTACCAAGTCAATTGTGGACAACTATTGTTGAACAAAGGGAGTATTATATTCAAAGGATGATATAACAAAATTGCCTTTCTAGTTATAGTTTCTTAAGAAGTGTGCAGAGTCAATAGTGAACAAGTATTGCTGGACAGAGAGAGTACTACCTAGATACCTCATAGCCAAGGCCAAGAGTTTCTTTTTAACCATATGTTATACGCCCAATTGACACGCATAACACATTAATCTCAATTAATTAGATAACCCATCAATTAATTAGATAACCCATTATCGTAAAACAAAAACTTATGTGTTTTTCGTGTATGGAAAATTGGAGGAATTGTGATTTATAGTACTGATCGATGATAATTGTTATGATATATCGGAGCAACCTCCTTTATCACAATCTAAACTCATAATATTTGATTTGTGAGATGAGAGGGTATAGTACTCTAAGAGTCGTGTCTCTCGTATATTCAAGGTTGAAATCTTAAACTTTTAATTAAAGATGACAAAATCTCAATCATTTCGTCTTACTCTAAAGTGCGCATGCAAGATGGGCTAGCTAGATATGTTTGGTTTTAATGGTGATGGTTCGTGATCGTGGAGTTGTGTTACATGATTTTCCATAGTCAATTTAATCAAGCTGGAATTTTATCCCCTTACTTTTTATTTAGTTTATTGTGATATTCATATACTATATGAATAGTTGGTTTAATTTGTTTTTGACTTCAATAAGAATTTTAATGGCAGTGTCTAAGCTACTTGACAAAAAATAATTATATTTTGTATTTAGTATACCTTGACATTCCTTTTTTAATGTCTTCCCTCTTTATTTTATTTTTTGGAGGGGAGGGGTGATCATGGAGACAAAAAATAATGGGATGGGAAGCTCACAGGTCATGATGAATGGAGATATTTTTGACGTGTGATGTCAAACCACGAATAGATATATTAAAAATATCGAACGAGTAAAATAGAAATAGCTAAAATTGAATGTGAAAAGTATGAAAAAAGGTGCTTTATAAGTATTTAATCTAAAAATGAATTATGTTTTGCGGATGATTTAGGCTCCTTCCTTTTTCTTGTGTAGTCACGCTAACAGGTACTGTTAACTAGTATTTGTCTAGTATCTAACTAGCTCGTGTGGTCCACGAGTTTTACTGAAAACTCTCATTTATTGAAATAGAGTATAGTGTGATTTATATGTTGAGCGAAAAAAATATCTTCCTTTCTTTGGGTTTATTTATTAATTTAAAACATAACACTTGAAAAAAGAGAAAATAAGTGGTCAAGATGGATTTTCAAAGATAATTTAAATACTACAGACAATTTAGGAGGAGGTAGAAAGTTGCCAACATTTTTTATTCGAAGACTACTATAAGTACATCATCGTCAAGGCGACCCGATCTAACAATCTCTTGCTATACAAATGGCAAAGAAGAGTGGTGTAAAACCAAGTCGTATTGAGGTGTTTTTCAAATCACAATGCTTACTAATTACTTTGACGTCTTTGCTTCTTTTTCTTTTTTTTCAATTAATGAAACATACCGATTATTTTTATTGTTATTACAAACTTAAATAAAAGGATAAATATTTGAAATATAATTAGCACTCATATTTTTTAAAAAAAAAACTAAAAGATTAAGGACTTAGGACCCGTTTGGCCCAAAAAAAAATTGGGAAAATTTGGAAAAAACATTAGGAAGTGATGTTTGGCCATATAACTTGTGTTTTTAATGGGTTATAATCATAGCTGAATAATGACGAGTTTGAATATGCGATTAATGTATTGCTCTTGCCTATATTGTTATTTGTTGTTGTTAATTGTTATCAATTATGTTATAAGGTTATTTTTTAACGGAACATATTCATTATAAATTATGACAATACAAACTTATGAGTATTTTTAATAGTTTTTAAAACTTGTGGGTATAAATCATATTTTTTAAAATAGTCAAATATTTTTGGGAAAATTTGGAGCCAAGCACATGGTGATACTTCACCTAAAATATTATTTGTCAAGAATATTTGGAAACTTAAGGCCAAACGCTAGCTTAATTGGGCGGTAACCAGGATCATATGACAAATAATTAGACAATCGTGATTTTCTAATATCCACACATATAAACATGGTCAAACAATTCTTTCCTTAATGCATGATACCACTTTTTATCTTCCTTACTTTCATTCCAATTAGAAATTTAGTTATCTTTCCTAAAGATAGGAAAAAGCTTAACATATTTATATTTAGGTTGCTACGTACCTTGGGCCATCCTTTTCAAAAAATTAATATTTATTCCTATGGTTACACACTTGATTTTCGTTATGCTGATACAACTATCTTGGAGAGTGAATATATATAAACATGGTACATGTATAAATATTGGTTTTCCACACGGTGTTTGATGCCTGCATTATATTGGAGCTTCAACTAAATTCAGATCGCGCACTGGAGGACTTATTTGGAAGTGGCGCTCTCAACAAGATTTTCTTCATATCTCTTCTTCAACATTTTTAACGTGTCTACCTGAAAAATCTAAATGAATAATCCGCTTATTAAGTTTTATCTTTTTTCTTACCTTCGAAAGAATAAAGCATAAGAATATTTTTAAGTGTTAGATTTCTATAGTATTGATAAGAAAAATATCATTCACACCAAATGAATTGCACTGTTTACCGAAAAGATTGATACAATGCAACAACAATTAAATTTATAAAAATGGGGTTAAAGACAATTGTATTATGATTAGTCAAACCTGAGTTTTTTTTTTATTCTCATAATGTTTCAATGGTGTTAGATTAGATGACTTTATCTACGAGCGAAACATCAACGAACTAGCGATAAAGTTTATAGTTAATTTTAATTTTTTTGTTAGTATTGATATTTTAAGTAACATCTCTCACTTGACTTCCTTATAAGTAAGATAATATGCAATAGTCCATTATTTTTTACTAAGAATTTCAGTTCTACAAATATATTTTAAGAAAAATACACTATCATATCATTTGAAGAATATCAGCAACAAAAAAATAATAATGTGGAATTTGTAATTTTAAATTAAGACAAGTTACCGAATTACAACATACTGTATAAAAATGACTTGATGGTACTAAAATATTTACACTACGTAAAGGTATAAGTCCTAAGAATTCAGGGGCGAATTTATAGGCTAAACTATAGAGATGTGAATTCGCTATGTAAAACTAGATATTTTATGTATATATATTCTAAAAGTTGACATAATATTATTTGTTGACACTCATGCTATAAATAAGTTAAATGATATACTTGATTGAATATTTGAATTATTTACCTAACATATTAGAGTTCAGTATTCTAGAAATCCTAGATTCGTGTCGACTCAAAACTGGGGGAGTTCGTGGGGGTGTAGAGGGGAACCATTTTGTCTGTCCCCATAAAGATGATAATGGCACTTCATGATCTAAAGCTTCATCACTTATCTTTTTCTTTTCCTTTTTCTTTTTCTCTTTTGTTTGTTGTTTTAGTGCATGTGTGTGTTGTTGGGGGACTACATATCCATAGCAATAGGCCACACATATGCAATATTAGTCACATTTAAAGGAGCTCATCTTGAGTTTCTTTCTTCTTTAGTTGGACCAAGGGTTGATCAATCATATATATAAAAGTTATGCATATGTGAAATATGCATGTTTAGTTGAATCCTATTAATTAGTCTACTAATTGATTAACACAAGGAAAGCTTCCAACATGTTGCCAAAGGAGGTTCGTAAAATGTTTTATTAGGTCATCCGCTTGGAAAAGTTTGGGATTTTTTTCCCTTTTTATTTTAAGTATAACATAAAGTCATAAACATATCTCACGAATAAATATTAGAGATATAAATAATCGAATAAAAGTGAGCTATCTCTTTTAGCTTAAGCTTTTAAATAAGTGATCTCAAAATTCCATATGGTATTATAGCAACTAGAAGTTCTGATTTCAAGGCTTTCCACCATCCATTGCATCAAAAATAATCTTCACGTGATTAATTAGCTCTTAAAAAAGGAATCAAAAGATTGAGTAATAAAGTGATTGGAAACGTATTTTGTCTAATATCTTAAACTTTAGTTATGTCGATGGATCGTACACTTATAATATTAAGAATCCATAAAAAGATTTCCGTGCCTATTCTTTCAAATCTTGCATGCATGCTTATGAGGTTGATGATCATAGATAGAGGCCTTTATGTGTAGGGATATGAGGCTGAGCAATCCAGCACGCGGCCTCAAATCTATCCTTGTCAAAGCTGCATGCACCACAACACTAATTATTACTCATATCGTGGTCCATACTTCACCAACATATAATTGAATTCTTATATCATCACATCCTAATTGCTTAATAATTAGTCCTTCATAAAAATTCCAATTTAGAGAAAAATATTGAAAACACCTCTGAACTTGGCGTGAATTATTAGTTTTGTCCTTAAACTATTGACAATATTAAAAATGTCATTTTACTTGACCAATTAAACTTAGATAACATAGCAGGTAGTCTCAAATTCTTGTAGTAGCAGCATATTGACTCTTAATAAAAAGCTAAGTGAAGTGTTGAAAACACCACTAAACTTGACGAGAATTTAGGGGTGTATTTCACTCATGTTGCAAGATCGGGGTATATTTAAGTTTAGTTAGTCAAGTATGTCAATGACTCGGAGATAAAACTAATAATTCACGTCAAGTTTAGGAGTGTTTTCAAACATATTGCATATCCATTTCTTGGATAATGATGCCTCATCAACTTCCCCAAAACATGCCTAATTTTCTGTTTTTGTATCTCAAATTAGGATCCTACTTTTAATTTTGTCGACTTCTCCCTCCCTAATGTGATACTGACACATATTAAGCAAATTCAGAGGAGTAGGGAAATGAGTTTTCTTGTAAGTATTCTCATATTATTCACAAATCTTATGTCACAACACATAATGCGATCAGAAGGATTTGTAAAAGTAATAACAATCAATTGAAGTTGATTGATAGCCACAACTTAACCACCACACATTTTTTATTTGTATAAAAAGGTGAAATAACATATAAAAGTCTTTCAATCATTTCACATGCTCTGAGAAAGAAGGGTAAAATATATCCCAGTTTAAGTTTTTTAACCATTTTAAATGTGTTTGGCCACCATGAATCAAGATAATCACATTAACTTATCCACACCAAAAGATACCGCGATAGATTATAAACTCATAGTAACGGGTAAAAATATAGACTGTGATTTTAAGTGCATGAATCTTGGAAAATAATTTCCTAGAAAATATTATCTTGAAAAATAAGTGGATTCTTACTTATTTTCTAGTGTTTGATAAGTAAGCAGTAAATATTATTCGAAGAACATTTTTATGTTATCTAGTAAAACACTATGAAGGCGCAAAAATGGAGATTCTTGGCTGGCAAGGGGTGGGATGGTAAAGGGGTTAGCCGGTTAGGGTCGGGGATGGAGAGATTGGATGGAGACAATAAACTTAGAATGTCACTTATGCAACTTATTTTTCATATACTTCCATTAGAGAAATCATTTTCCTCATTTTTAAAGAACTTTTTTCCCTAACCAAACATAGAAAAGTAAAAAAATCCCTACCAAACACTTAATTAAAACATTTGTGGAGTTCCTCTCCCTCTAAATAAGAATGTTTAAAAGTAATTATTTGACCACCCAACTTCCCCATCCAGTATTTCCACTTTCCTCTTACAACTAACCCCCTCACCCCCACCCTCACCCGGGAAGGGAAAGTGGGAAAGGTTACTTTATGCAAAGTAAAAACACTATGAACTATTGTGTGAATTAATTAAGGTATAAGAAGATTCTTAGGAAAAGAAATTGCAAGAGTAAAACATGGTAGGGACACAGCACAAAGACTATCTTTCACAACTTTTGCTTTTACATCTTTTGGATTTTTTTCTTTTCATCTAGGAGGCTTAATTTGACTCAACACGATCACGGATAAACTTATCAGATCCAAACATAGTAAGAATTGACAGATTGAGAGCTCTTTCTTGATTCTATGATGGTGGTGCATGGCCATTCTTAGTACTATATATATATATACTAGATATGAACAGGCCCGTTAACGGGACCAACATTACGGTTTAAAGTTGTATTTATACGTAATCAATCATATGTTTAAACAATAAATTATTTTTTGGTATTTTCATGTAAATAAATTAAAGAGTAATAATGGGCATTACACTTTGAAAGTACTTTTTTTTATAAAATTAAAAAATAACTTATAACTTATATAAGTTATCCCGACTAATATTAAAAGAATACGTAATCTAATATTCATTTCAACATTAAGTTAGAAATATACATTAAATTAAATAACAAACATATGTTGGATATAAAATATGTCATCTCCTTTAATTTTATGTATTCGACTCATATCAAAAAGGGTAAATCTCAAGCATGTTCTTATTAGATGGATGTAGATAATCAAATGAGATGACATGTTTTATGTGGTTAACATAACTATCTAATAAGCGTTTGTAACCACACACACAATTTTTTTTTTCCAAAATTTGAACAAAAATATGTGAAATGAATACCATGTGTTTAGATGCTCCATCGGAACAAGCCGTAGTTTGATAGTGACAAGTTTAATGGGCTATTAATATATAAAGTCAAGTCATAAATTTATTTTATTAAATAATATTAAAATATTATATCTAACTCGCACAACCACAGTTCCATTCAGTTTTTTTTTGTATATAACAAAATAACAAAAATTCGGGTAAAATTACATTTATTTTGTCCATCTTAAAGAAGAAAATAATATTTTTTTAACAATATTTTTACTTTTTTAGTATGATAAAAAATTGAGTATTTGTGTCATTTATGTCTCTAGTGAAAGATATTATGTATAGTTTTAAAGCATAAGTTACGTTTGTAAGTTTTCTATCTTGATTCAATTGATAAGTATTTTAATAATCTTTTTCTTTTTATGAATTACAGCTACATATAAAATAATTTTGAAATTTAAATTTTTCAATATAATTTGTTCATGAAATTTATTAATATTTCAGAAAAAAAAAGATAATTTGCTTAAAAAGAAGTTAATTTTCCCTTCTTAATTGAGACAAGAGGATAGTAGTATTGAGAATTAATTGGTAAATTTATCAAAATTTGCATAGTTTGACTTTCAAAAAGAAAATTATGACAAGTATTTAAGAATAATGAGAGTAATAAAAATCGCATTTTACTGTTTTAAAAAAAATGAAAATTTGAGTTCTAAAATTACTAAAAAATTGATTTCTTTAGTTAAAAACATTTTTAAAATTGTACTATTGGAAAAGCTAACTTGATTTTAAATTGTGAGGATTGAATATAGGGCATGTAAAAAATATAGTGAAGATTGAATAATAAATGGGGTGCATAAAATATGAATGAAGTTGATAATGTTTAAGCATTTAAAATTTATTATAGATAGTAAAATTGTAATGATATAAAGAGAATTGAGTCCACATTGTTACACATGTTTAGAGGCTATTGGTGAGGGAATAAGATAAGGCTACGTACATAATACAATACTATAATTGATAACGCACATTGTACAACTCTTCATAGCCATGATCGTCCTTCCATGGCTCTTCTATATAATAGAAAAAATATGGGCGTCTGGTCTATCACTTGACTCTACTTTCCGTAATTATTACTAATAGTAGTTTTACAGGAATTCGCTTTGAATACTTTGGGTTCATACAATAATGTACTACAAGATAACAATCACAAAATAAACTTCAAAAAGAAAGAGTAACTTTTAGGACGTTCCTTCAACAGTAACTAGTACTGGGAAACAAAAAGTAAGAAATTAACAAGGGAATGTTTAAATAGGCACCTAAAAAGAATTGAAGCATTCTCTCATGCATCTATAAACAATGAAGAAAATTTTGTAGTGAATGGAAAAAGGAACTGACTACTACTAGTTCCTACTTCCATCGCAGGGATTGCCTTATCCCAGTATAGATAAGTCCCAAAGACCGCCCTATCAAGCTAACCAGAAAAAATGAGATAGCATCGCTCAGCCTAGAAATGACAGTTCTTACCAACGGCATTGCAATATCAGCCAATTCAAGGAGAAGACTGTAGTAATATCTCCTGAAAGGGTAAAGCAAGACAACGACAGTAAGTAAATTATATTCAGGGCTTGCGAATGCCAACACATACAAAGACAAAGTGCACTGACAAGATCATTCAAACATGTTTTGGTGTATGATGTGGTCATCAGTAACAAGAGAATCTAATGATAATGGTTATACGGCGTATTTTTGTACAAGTTATAAGACTTAAAAGTCCATTAACTGTTAAGGCTTCAGAGGCTTGAGGTGCCAATATAATCAGTTGTGTAATAAAACCAACTAACTATACCCATCCAAAAACCAGAATATGTGAGACAACTTCTCGCAATACAAGACCAAATCTCAATAAACAGCATTAGAACTTCCAATCTTTCAGGCAATTCGAACTGCATATGATATTTGAAACATAAAAGCATCAACAAACATATATTTGTCTAATAACAAAGATTCTCATTATTTCATGGGGCTCAACAATATAAATCTGGACACCACATCTGATAGCTCCACGGAAAAGGGTGAAGCTATAGAAGCCCTAAAAAGACCGTCATCAAGGTTGCTGGCCTTCAATGATTTAAGATACTTATCGTGGAAGAAGAGCCCAAGAATTATGGCGAAGAGTGGGCCAAGTGTTTTACATATTTTATGATCCAAGCCTAAGTCCAAGAGGAGGAAGATTGGGGCCCACATGGAGCTCCAAAAGAGCTGAAAATTCTTCCGAAAAATGGGCTGAGAATCACGCCCAAAAGGGGCTGCTTAGGAGTGTGGTTTTTGGGTTCTAAAATTGACACTTCCCTTATTTTGTTAGGTAGTTTTAGGAAGAAGTGTGACATTAGTTTCTACTTGTTTTCCTAGTTTTATGTTTCTTAGTTTAAAGTTTCCTAGTTAGATTTTACTACTTATTTCCGTAAAAGTAGAATTTGAATTTCATGGTGTCTGCGAGAGAGGTACACATTGGGCCCTATATATAGGGGCATTACCTTTGTTTTTTAAGCACAACATTATTATTAATAGGGAAAAAGGACAAATATACCCCCGAACTATCGTAAATGGTATGCAAATACCCTCCGTCAAAAACTAAGCATATATACCCTTTATACTAACGGACATACACGTGTCAAAATCTTATCCACCGATCTGACATTTATCGACGGATAAGATTGAGTCATGTGTCCCTATTTAGTCTTCCGTTTCCGTTAGAGTGAAGGGCATATATACTCTAGTTTTTGGACGGCAGGGGCACCAATGTCTCAAAAATATGACGGAGGTATCTGCATACCATTTACGATAGTTCAGGGGTATATTTGTCCTTTTTCCCTTATTAATATTATTGAGAGTTATTTTCTTTACATGTTTGTATATTGGCTACTTGGAGTTTATCATCCAACCTTATAAGAACTACTCCCTCCGTCCACTTGTTAATTTGACTA
Source organism: Solanum verrucosum (assembly GCF_900185275.1). Lineage (NCBI taxonomy): Eukaryota > Viridiplantae > Streptophyta > Magnoliopsida > Solanales > Solanaceae > Solanum > Solanum verrucosum. The sequence goes on along the minus strand of NW_026020111.1, from coordinate 1,102,860 downwards.
ATTTTCAAAGTTAAATTATATTACATTAATTCGATAATTTAAACAAAAAATTTAGATATTCAAAAACTATACGAAAAGTACTATAAATTGTAATTTTTTGCATATCAATATGATGAAAAAATACATCATAAAATATTAGTCAAAGTTATTGTTTGACTTTAAAAAAGGAAACCATGACAATTAAAAGTGCACGGAGGGAGTATTTATTTTGAGAGGTAAGATTAATTTGTGCATGATATCTATGGTTCTTACGCAATTAATTGAAGAAAGTAATTTTCCTATACTAATTATTGTCTCAATTAAGGGTCTAGATCACTTTCATCTAAGTTCTTGAATTGAAGCTGCTAGTAAACATGATTGGCCCTGATCCACTAATTAGGTCTACCACAAACAATAGGGTTCTTAGTAATTACTTTCGAGATGTAGGAATTTATTTCTCGAATTTTGCTCATCTTTGATCTTCATATTTTTGTTTTCGCATTATTTCCTTCTTTTTTAAAGTAAGTTGATTCTTATCAACATCTCTTAAGAAAATAAAAACAAACAACAGCCATTATTTTTACCAACAATTCCCCAACTGGTCAGCAGTAGAGCAAGTGTCCTGAACCTTACTATCATGTCATGTCCTTAGATTATCATTGCAATTCTGTCCACTTAGTGTCCCCAATTATCAATGTACTCTCTAGGTACACAATCATGCATTTCCCCTATATACTGTCACTACATTATCTTATAGATTTGTATTTATTAAAGACATCTCAGTTCCATCATCCATGAAGGGGTAAGGTCAGCGTACACTCTATCCTCCCCAGACCCCACAAGGGTATGTTGTTGTTGTATAGCAGTTCCAACATTGGGAATTAAGTTAATATTCTACTTAATCAAAAACTTTAAAGGTTAGTTGTAGAATTACAGTTCTAACATCGTGACTCAAGTATCACAATTAATGGACTAAAGTCCAAAAATTACCTAAATCACCCACAACTACGAACCTTGACAATCACCCAAGAAGATCCCAAGTACCAGGGCATCACAAGAAGAAAACCAAAATTGAAATACATAATTAAAAAAAAAGCATGAGAATGAAGGCTTCTACTTACCATCCAGTCAAGGCCCTAAGTTCCTTGGTGCGTTTAACAGGAATGGAGATTTGGTTGATCAAAATAGTACTTAATTGAGATAAAACAGGCTGAGTACTCATCACTCTAAGCTTCTTCCACCAATTATCATTTTGAACTTTGCTCTTGCTAGATTCCTCGATAAGCTGGTGTTGAAATGTGTACAAGTCAAACCGATCTTCATACATGGAGACAACTGCTTCCATGTTTTGATGCAACCATTGGTTCATAGCTGCCTGTTAAAACATTTCAAAATGCAATTATTCATCACTAGATCAATATGTTATCAATTGCAAAATGCATGTCCTCTGATACAGCCGCTGGCTTATAGCTTTAGACTTCAAAACAATTGTGATTTTACAAGAGTATCATTTGATATAGAAAATAAAATAAAAACATCACACAAACCCAAATAACAAAACATGTAAGCTAAATGGAGGGAGTAATATTTTGCTTGTCTGACGACAGGGGCGCTGGAAGTGTTGCGTTCCGGAAAAAAGTTATGCACTTCTGATGGCTACACCGTAAAAAAGAATCAATTTTGGAATTTTATTTTACCTTTTTCAACGGCTTTAACTGGAAAATCCAGAAATTGCATTGTAGTACACAATTATTATTTTGAAGGCTACCATACAACCTGTAAATTTCAATAAACAAGCATGACATAAAACACACCCAAAGCACGTCTAACATTGTTCAATTAACTTTGAGATAGCCTGTCAATCGAAAAGGTAGAACAATATTACTTCCTCAGGTTCAATTTGTTTTACTTTTCTTTTTAGTCCGTTTCAAAAAGAATGTCTTTTTCCTTTTTTGCTACTCTTTATTTTCAACTTTCCACATGACATGTTTACGACCACGAGATTAAAGGAAACTTTGCTACATTCTATGTATCTTTAGTTTAAGACCACAAGATTCAAAAGCCTACTTTATTTTAACTCAATGTCAAGTCAAAACCAAACAAACAAATTGAAACAAAGGAAGTATTATTTTTTGTTTTTTTGGACCACTTGCTATCGAATGGAAAATAATATTTTAATAGACTGATGAGCAGGGCATCAAAATTCGTCGGGAATATTTACCGATGGAAGGCCTTAGGGAAGTACCAACGGCATCTTATTTCCACTGAAAATTCATTCAGGCGAGTTGATTTCCAAGCTGTCAAAAAAATCTTATTTCCGAAGGCTTTTCTACCACTTCCTCCGTCGAAAATCCCAGAAATTCAAGCAGTGAAAGTAACTGGAGTTGATATGTTTTTTTTTTTAAGAAGAAGAAGAAGAATTGGAGGTGACATGTGAAACTTTAATTAATCCTTATTTTCATCCACCGAACTCCTGCTACCTCCCACCAACATAGGTACCACGTAATTCTACCTACCAAGGGTTATGCAAATAGGAGAAATCATCTAGTTTTTTGTATCTGCTGGAATTTAAGCCCTGATATCATAGATTTACAACTCACTTCCTTGACCACTAGGCACACCCTTTAGGTGCAGATGGAGAAGAATATATAAGAAAGAGAAAATACAATTCCAAGTGAAGATAAATTGTGTATATATACAAAGAGGGTCAATGATTAACAAATAAAAGAATGTGTTTGTAGCCAGGGAGAAGTTTAATACCTCATTGCGTAATTTCTGAAGTGCTCGGGTTGACAATGTACATAAACTCAACCCAAGGTTGTTCATTTCATTTGACATACTACTATCAACAGATATAAGCTCCAAATACATACTTGCAATCCCATCTGCCAACATTATAACCAAATCCTCCAGTACAGAAACTCCGTGCTCCATAAACAAGCTATCATTATAAAAGCCAGGTTTCCTGCCATGATAGACAATAGAGAACATTAAGACATTTTTGGGATAAATTTATTTTGGTTGGGAATCCAAACTCCACAGGGACATCAAACAATACCAACTGCAAGGAGAACATACGAAGCAGTAATAGGCCACAACTTTGGTTCTGTTTCAGTTTAAGCTACACTTTACTGCTGCTAAGGTGACAAGTTGGAAGGACTAATAAAGTCTGCACATACTTCAATTATGATCATGAATATTCAATCTGTTAAGTGTCTCATCAGTCAATAAAGACAACATATTTTTAGTCAACCACTTGGCAACTGGAATGCAATTCTGCATAGATCCTACTGTCTTACTTGAAATCCACTGCAATAATGTCTGCCAAAGTAAAAGTTATTCATTCTACTATACTTTTTTTCTTCTTGACAAGTTATTCACACTATTTTAGAGACCACACCCGATGAACTTTTGGGTGTACCTCCCCGTCTACATAAAGATAAGTCAATTATGTCTGGGAGCTAATTGGTTTGGCGAGCATTGGGTTCTGAAGGAGCGAGAATGGTACAAGTATGTCGTCGACAAATGGGGAAACTTCTCGTTCACCTACTTCAGTGAGCGAGTTGCCACAGACCCAATCTAACCTTCTTGTTTATCCTTCTCATAGTATGGATTCTTGTGTAGGTACAAGACCCTCGGATGGAGGAACGCAAGCATTAATCAAGGAGCCTACTCTTAATAATGAGAAGATTATGATAGTCTCATTGAGCAGCCAGCTTGAAGTGTTTTCCAACATATTGAGGGGAATTTCACCCCAAGGTAAAGAAAATGCTTCTTCTGAAACTTCAAGGTACAATAGTTTAACTTAACACTTACACATATTGAATGAACAAAGTGCGAGCGGTAGCTTGTCTTTATGCGAGCTTAATGATTCTTTTCCACGTGTTGATAATGTCCTTGTTGAGAGAGTTCATACACTAGTTGATCTTATCATGACCGAATTGATTCTTCTTGCAAGATCGACTTGTGTCCACCTAGTGTTGATACTTGTGTTTTGGATGATATTGCATTGTAATGTAAAACTTGTTTGATCAACTTGTTTGTGATTCTAGTCCACTAATTGAGGAATTTAGTCATGTGATTAATGAGCCTCAAATTAGTGATGATATCATAAAGTTGATCATTTGAAAAGGAGGGACTCTTTGAGCCTATCTCTTGTGGAAGATCCTATTACTCGTTCTTCTCACAGAGGTCATATGATTGAAACTGCCTTGGAAGATGACATTTGTCTTTTTGAGAATGGGATTACATGTTTTAATTCTTCATCATTGATTGATCATTCTCTCTTGAAGTACAATATCTTATTTGAAGTTGATGAGATCATTCTAATGGTGTGATATGTGATGGTAATGTAGCTCGTCTTGAGGGCTATAACTTGTATGATAACCCACTATGATATGTTGAGAAAGAAGATGATGCTTGTTTTCAAATGGTTACTTCTTTGAGTGTTCCAATTCTTATAATGTGATTGATGATGTTCTTGAATCTAATAGTGATATTACAAATGAGGACACTCAGAATGAAGTTATTTTGTGTGACACCTTTCTTTATTATCTATTAGCATATGATTATGTTCGTATTTGTTTGAGGGTATATCTTATGTGAGGAGGGAATTAAATGGGGTGATTGGGTATTTTGGACCAAGATGTGAGGCTATGCTTTCCTTTTACCCCCGGTGACACTTTTAAAGTGTGTGAGTTAGTATCGTACCACCTTGGAAATGGTATTGTCTTGAAATTGAGGATCGTATGTGCTTCATGTCTACTAGAACTAATGAGGTTGTACCATTGGTGCTTTTATGATCTTATTTCATGATCTAAGGGATAGCCAAGTTCTGTGTGTGCGCTTTATGTGAGGCCTTTTTTTTTAGAATAGTTGATACTTGGTTATATCACATCCTTGGCATGTTGGTAGGTTTGTGGTATCTTATGCTAACCCTCATGCTATGAGATCCTAGTTGTTGTTTATCTTTTCTATGGTTTTGCAAGGTTTGGATTTGAGGATGAATCTTTTTCAAAAAGGGAGAATGATGCAAGCAAGCTTCATCAAAGTCGAGCTAAGGAGTTCGTAGGCTTTTCGTCGAGTTGCTACTTTAGAGGCTTAGAGGGTGCTTGGAATGAAGGCATGAAGCTTAATAACAGGCTAAAGTGGAAGTGCAAGGGAGAAGGGAGAAAGGGGCTATGTATACAAAGAGGTTATTCTTATAACACATGCCCTCGTGACTAAGAAAACTAAGGCCCTTATTTCATTAAAGGTATTTTTGTAATAACCATTATTAGTCTTTACTCTTTAGTCCTAGTCTAGTCTAATAAATACTACATAATGTCATTTTATTAGGTAGATTATGTTGATTGATGAACTGTGTGAGACTCTTGTGAGAGTTGAGGCTATGTCCTTTGTTGCTAAACAATACTGATGGGATTGCTTTCTTGGGAATCATTCCTCTTGAGGGTCATCTTAGAGGAAGATTACTTGTTTGAGGAATTTTTCTCTTAAGGGTGTCTAAGAGAATTGGTGTTTGTTTTGGATTCATAATTGACGGTTTTAGTTTCTATAGCTATTGTTGTCAATTAATTTTCTTTCTTGTGTCATTCTATCTTTCTTTTGTTTTATTGTTCTTAGTTTAGGGTTTCTTCCACATTCAATATTGTATCACCTTGCCAGAGAAAATTCTTTGTTCATTATCATTGACTGGCATGGAGAACAGGGACATCATGTAAGTAAGTAAAGCATCTAAAACATTGTTGACATGTGTCACTCTACCTCCTAGGGACAGGTATTGGCTCTTCCAGTTGACAAGCTTCTTCTCACATTTCTCCAAAACAGTGTTCCCTTTGATCTACTCTCTTTTTTAAAACTGTTTGAAGATCCTAAAAAACACAGATACCTTTTGATTTACTCTTAGATCCCAAAGGCATAACAAGATATACAGTTGGTAGCTCTCCTACGTTACCCCCCAAAATATTGGCTAAACTGATGATATCAGGTATCTCATTTACTTTTACTGGGTAAAAGCTTTTACCCCAGTTGATGTGAAGTACTGAGAATGGGAAATAGAGTGTCATCAGCATATCGAAAATGGGATGGCCAAACCTTGACTATCACCAATCTTCGGCTCTTAGCATGAAAACCCCTTATCCACATGTTTGTTTGGGTCGTCCTTAACTTGCCATTAAGACCCTCCATTGCCAAAACAAAAGGGAAAGGGGACAAAGGATCCACTTGCCTAAATACTCTCTCAGAAGAAAGGCTATGCCTCATCACCAGCTAATAGCCTATTAGCCTTTGATCTTGAATTTCCTCTAACTCAGTCAGTTGACTAAGGATATTTTGTTTTTGTAACCCCAAATTACCCTGGATAGTTCTCCTCCATTCTTTAAGTTTCACTTTCAGAGCTTTTATTTTGAAAGCTAAGATGTATCTGTTTTACCAACACAAGCACAAGATCCCACCAAGCTTTAACTCTTTCGTTGAAATTTTTGGTCTGTAACCATCACCAATTCTCAAATTTGAAAAAAGAATTAGTCCTCTCCCAGTTGCCACATTCAAGGACTATAGGACAGTGATCAGAAGTGAATTTGTGCAGGACTGATTGTTTAATGTTTCTAAAAGAGATTTCCCACTCTTCAGATATCAGGAATCTATCAAGTCTAGCAGCTATATCATGGCCTTCCCCTTTCCTCCAAGTGAAATTACTGCCTGGCGCCTGCTAATTGTACATCCAGTAATGCCGTATCTTCTATGCATTCAGAAAAATCATTCATGGCTTTGTTGAATCTAGTAAAATTCTTTTTTTTAAGCAAAGTTCAACAAGCCATTTGTTCAAAGAGATTTAGGAACACCTCATAAGCTTTTTCAAGACATCAAAAGCTCCAACAGACAGTTCGAAATGAAAGAATCATACAGGCAACTCATTCTGCTAAAAGTACACATACATGAATATAGCAGGAATATTGTTGGCAGCAGGGTTAGTGACGACTAGCTCTTAGCCCAAAGAAAAGGTAAACAAACAAAAAAAATAAGAACAAGAACTACATTGTTCATTGTACATTCACGACTAAGAGAAACAAGGGCTGATTTTCTTACCTGAGAGAACCAAAGCTAAGAACACAAATAAATTCAGCAAATAGATGCTCCTTCCCTGACTTTATGATGTTCGTCAGGACTCCATATCCATTTAAGTTATTAACTGCTGAAGAAAGACATTCCTGACAATGTAATAGAAAGAAGAAAGATCTAAATAATACAGACTTGCAGCCTTATGTTCTTTCCCAAAATATAAATACATATTTCAAGTCATACCGTGTTAGTTTTGCCATTTTGCAGAGCGAGTTCCTCTTCAAGCCAAGTAACACATAAAGGCTGGCACAACTTCTGAATGACATCATTAAAAATGCCCAGAGAGTCATCTTTGCCGAAGGTAACAGCATTCGCAGAAATATTATCTACCTGTTAAGGTGTAGACCATTATTAAAGACAGAAAAGGAAAGGAAAAACAAAAGTGAACTATAAAGCCAACACTTCTGCTCTTCCATCTTCTCTTACGCTGATGTGAAACATTAAAATACTAATGTCCCAGTACCACAGAAATCTTATCATGGACACCAAAATACTGACTCAAAAATATTGATAAAAAAGAAAAAAGCTTCATCCAATAGGAGTGCAAAACTATACATCAATGCCATATATTAAGAAATTAACCTTGGTCTTAAGTCCTGACAACCAGAAAAAAAAATGGACCTTAGGAGATGGCTCATGAGGCTATAACTCATATCCTCAATCAATGTGAGATTGTAACACCACATCTGGAGAGTGGATGATATTACATGGGAGCACAACAATGGAAACCCAACAACAGGGATGCACAAGACTTTGCTACCATGTTAAGAAAAATGAACATTAGACCTTAATCCAAAAAGCTAGCTTATGGGATGAGAATTGTCCAATACAAAGTAAAGAGACTAGCTCATACCCCAACCAATGTAGGACTCATGAGTCAACTGTACGTGTGTTTTTTTAACAAGGTATGAAAGCCAAATGCTCAAACCCATTCATGTTGTATTACCCTATTTTCAACCCCCATGTTATGTTATCCGCACTCCAAGTGTCCATCGTGGAGCTTGCGAGGAATAGTAAAACCGGTATACCACTCCACTTTTAAGAATGGTTGAATCCTAAGTGTACTTTCAGTAAGATTATGAAGGATCTAGTGCATGCTGTTTTCTTCACGAGACAAATTCATATGTACCTAAATTGTTTCACTATGCTCCACTTGTTTCATGAGTGAATGACTCTAGTTTAAAGTATCACCAAGATATTTTATCTAATAAGGCAATGATAGAGACAGTGCCTGCCTCTTTCTTGAGCAACTGAAAAGACGCCCACAACAGCCTTAACCTTGGACCTTGGGCAAGGGTGGACAAATTTGAAGGTTGTTTTCCACGGTTCTGTTCAAATTCAATAGCACCAAGATCCACTTGTTTTATGGAAGACAGAGAATTCATCATTTTTTCTTTTACGACATCCCATGCAAATTCTATGCTGATGCGATCATTGTTTCTCCTCACACTGCAGTTAAACATGGAAAAGAATTAACAATGAAAAGTGATACATAGATCTAACAATTAAAATGTTACATGGATCAAACATTGTCGAAAGACTGCAAAGCACCTTCACTTAACTAACAATACCACTTAAAAAATGCACTGGTCTAATAACCATTCTTACCTACCCAAAGAGGACATCCTGTCAGGGTCCACATCTCCATTTTGGATCTTTCCTCCAGTATCTAAAGGAGAATTTTTTTCAGTAGGTATTATTCCAGCTATATATGTAAGGACTATGCTGCTCATGAGAAGCATATGGTCAATGGTAGGAACCCATTCAGAAGTTACTATAGCATCAGCATCAACAAGAGAAGCGAGGCAAAAGCAACTCTTGCAACTTTGCATTTTTGATCTTCTCTCCAACTTCATTAAGTACGGAGTAATGACCTTCCAAATGCTCGATGATGGAAAGTGAGATATTTTACAACTCCCAAAGAAAAAACCCCTGAGCCATAGATTGTGAGTATCAGACATTACTGATTACTGAAATAAAATTTCTTTCTTTTTAAAAAAAAAATGGGAATGACCTTATTATATTGATGGCTATGCAACAGGAAATAAGAGGAAAGCCTGTCTATTCAAACATAGAAGCCGAAATTTAAACTCCATAACTAACTCTAAGGGAAAAAGAAGCTTTAGAGTGACACGGTCTTTGGGCTATGTTTTATAATTTTATCTTCTTTTGCAACTATATCCATAGAAATCTGGTTACCTTTATCTCAAAAAATAAATATCCAGAGAAATCTAAGTGGTCAGATCAGGAAACAAGACCTGTTCATCAACATAGGTGAGCTTTTCGGCATGAAGAGTTGTTGTTTCAAGAGCTGTCCACTGTCCAGCAGCTTAAAACTTGATGTGAAAGCCACCTGTCCTGCCATCTGTAATTTTGTTTTCTTAGTAAAAAGATTCAATTGATTTTTCACATACTGCAAGATGCTCACATGACCTTGACTTCCAAAGCAACAACTGCATAACAATAAATGATAATCAATTACAACGATGAACATCCAGTCACTACAAAAAGGTATCCTAATATTTTCATTCCTTTTCCACGTGGTGTGCTATGTTACATGTTTTACCTTTTTTCTTTTGTACAACAATGACATAACTAGTGTTATCCCACAAGTGAGGTATGGGGAGGGTAGGATGTACCAGACCTTACCCTACTTTTGTAGGGTAGAGAGGTTGTTTCCGATAGACCCTTGGCGCAACAGGAAAAATGAAGAATAAGATACTACATGAATACTAACTAATACTACTAAGAGCCTGTTTGGATTGGCCTAAAAGTTGGTCAAACCTACTTTTAAGTCATTGTTAGCTTTTAGGAGTGTTTGACAAAGTTTAAAACGACTTTAAAAAAGTTAAAAGTTAAAAGTTAAAAGTAGATACTCCCCTACTTTTCATTTTTTTAACGTAAAAGTTACTAAAGTTTGACTTTTAAAAACTACTTTTAAAAAGCTACTTTTTTAAGTTAAGCCAAACGGGCTCTAAATAAGGAGAAGAGGAGATTGACACCTTGCCTCTCCCAAATAAAGTACGACAACACTTACTACCTACCACCCTTCTACCCTTATTCTCGACCTCCATATCATTCTATCTATGATCCTCGATAACTTAAAATGTGTCATGTCCTATCTAATCACCTCCCTCAAGTTCTTCTTGCCTATCTCTACCTTTCCTAAAACCTATTATAGTCAACTTCTCACACCGCCTTACTGGTGCATCCGTGCACCTCCTCTTCACATGCACGAACTATCTCAGCACTGCTTCCCTCGTCTTGTCTACCACGAAGGTCACTCCCACCTTATCTTTTATAACCTGGATCATAATCTTATCTCCTCTAGTATGCCCACACATCCATCTGAGCATTCTCATCTTTGCTACCTTCATCTTCTGATCGTATGTGTTCTTGACTAACCAACATTCTGCCCCAATATGATAATATAAGTCTAACCACTACACTGTAGAACTTACCTTTAACCTTGGTTACACATTCTTATCACAAAATAACCCAAATGTGAACCTCCATTTCACCCACTCCGCTCCAATATGATATGTGACATCATTATCAATCTCCCTGTTAATTGGATCATAGACCCAAGATACTTGAAACTTCCTGTCTTGGGGTATGACTTGTGTATCTATCTTCACTTCCACCTTCGCTTCATGTGTTTACATCCTTGAAACTTGCACTTTAGATACTCGATTTTAGTCTTGCTTAACTTGAAATCTTTAGATTCTAGAGATTGTTTCCAAACTTCTAGCCTATTGCTAACTCCATCACGAGTCCCGTCAATCAATACTATGCCATATGTGAATAACATACAACATGGTACCTCCCCTTGAATATGGTACGTTAATCTGCCTATCACTAAGACACTTTTTTTCTTTTGTATTTGGATTAAATTACAAGGCAGCTTAACATATGAGAGTAAGTGCATTGTTGCTCCTAATTTGCAGAAAGCAAAAACATGACTATGCAACTTTCATAGTGTATGAATGAAGCATGTCCTCACCATACATATGAATTCCAACAAGAAGAAAAAAACAATGAGTTTTGTCTTCTTTTATACGCCACTGTATGCTAGGGTGTCCAATTGGACACCCTTCATCGGAAAAAAATACCGCATATACAAGTAAAATGATACACGAAGTGATTAAATAACATATTTTGGACACCCTTGGCATAATAGGTTGTTATAGCCTAGTGGTTTATGATGTCTTGAATGTGTGTTTAGACATCTTTAATGAGTTAGTGCTTGCGTGTTCAAATCTCACTTGCAACAATATTTTTCCCTTTTTAAAGAGAGCTTTCGTTGTTTAATTTTTGGACCCTCTTCGTGAAATTCCTGTGACAATAGAGTTAATCAAACTTCCGTACAATTCCAAAGCATTAGACAAATGAAACTTGTATCAAATTACATTTGTCCGGCCTAAATATGACCTGTACAAATTGTAAATGAAGCTTAGAAAGGCTAAACGACCACTTGCATACTTAAAACAAATGAACTATCATAGGATATCAAAATACAATACAAATGTATGCATAAAAAGAAGTAGCATTCTAGTTCCCCGCATGTTTGGGTTGTACTGTTCACAAAGTATATTACACTTCACCATAGCATCTACTATACCAACAAAAAATTTACTTCACCATATTAATAAACCTCCTCACGTATCATATTCACCTCAACAAACAAAATGCACAACATTTATACAATCAGACAGAGCATTGAAGAACATATACTCTCATCAGCAACAGCGATACACATATCAATGATTTTCTAGCGGAATGCAGAATCCTTAGAACTCTAAAAACTCATTACTTAAATGTCTAAAAGCTCAATCCATGCGAGCAGAATAAAACCCTAGATATCATAGAGGGAGAGGAGCAAAACGGAGAAAGCGATTGTGAAAGCAGTGGTGGGAACGAAGCTTACTGGATTGGAAATGTGCGTACCTGGAGTGATGGATGGACCAAATACCGCACAGGAGGATAACCACCACAATGATATACACATGAATACCAAAAGTCAAATACCGCACACTCCCTTTATTTGTGTTTCCTTTTTTTTCTGCTTATTTATTTGGTTTGCTTTAGTTGGAGCGGCTGCTGATTCTATTTTATGCTCTCTTGATCCATCCAATTGAAAATACATATTTATGTGGTAAACTGAGAACAAAATATATAATAATGGTACTATACAAAAAAGGAAAACAAATAGTAATGGGAAATATTAGGTAGAGAGTATTATTTAATCTCTTTTTAAGTGTGTATTTCACAAGGGTGAAGATACAAATAATGCTTTTACAACCTTTGTTAAATACGTTTTGTAAAATAGTTAATTAATACAATAAATAGATACATTACGTTAGAAATAGATTAAGAGAAATACCCACAATTAAATGGATTTGTAATACTCCCCCTTAGATGTTTATAGATAATGTGTCTTGTTAAAACCTTACTAGAAAAAATTCAATGGAAAAAGGCCTAGTGAAGGAAAAAGATTACACATATTTTGTAATACGTCTTGAGTGATGTCTCATTAAAAACCTTACTAGGAAAATTCAATAGGACAAAACCTTGGTTAAGGAAAAAAGAGTACAGCACGTATTTTACTACCCTTGATTAAAAATTTATTTGATATCTTGGAGATGGAGTATTTCAATCTTATATCTTGGTTTCTCAAATATTGACGTTGGCAATGTCTTAGTGAATAAATTTGCAAGATTATCACTCGAACAAATATTGAACATTTATCTCACTATTTTGTTGAAGATCATGTGTGAAAAATAACTTGGGTGAAATATGCTTTGTTTGGTCTCCTTTGATATATCCTTCCTTTAATTGAGTTGTGCAAGTAGCATTATCTTCAAACAATATTTTGGAATTTTTGTTTGCACAGAAAGACCACATAATTGCAAAATGTGTCGAGTCATTGATTTCAATCATACACACTTTCGACTGGCTTCATGAACGACTATTATCTCTGCATGATTTGAAGAAGTAGCAACTATTGTTTGCTTCATTGAACGCCATGATATAGTTTGTAACACCCCGAAAATGCTAACAAGAGTCGCATGTCGATAAACCACTGCTTAATTATTACAATATGTTTAATTCTCATTTTGGGAACTTGAAATAATGTTATATTTGCAACCTTGCTTAAAATAATTGTCATCGTAATTTAATGTATTGTATGGGGGTATTTGCGTAATGGTTTTAATTAGAAATATGTATAGCTTTAAAAGGAGGTGAAGGATATATATATAGGTGTATATGTATGCATTTGGGCAGCACACAAGTATTTGGGCAACCAACTTTTATGGACAGTTGTGTATATTATAAGCACCTCTTGTGTTACTATATTTTGACACCTCCTCTTAGGAAATTCGTCTCACCTAAAGTATAAGTCCCTTAGAACATTATCTAACCTGTTGTTCTTCAAAATCACAAGAGAAAATCTTGGTCCTTTTGGATGGAAATCGAGTTACACTCTTCTCTTTAGTAAGTGGTAAAACTTGTTTTTGAGTTGGGTAGCATTTAGTAGATTAAGCATATCTCGTTCTATAGAACTTTGTTTACTGTGAATAAATATGATTTGGAAAGATAATTCGTATATGTACAACTCTTATGTTTATGTTAAACTCTAATTTAGTTGTTATGGATTCGAAATATGGGACGCATCATAGGACAAGTTCTGTCCAGATTTTGAAGTTTGAAATCCTGTATGGATAACTGTTAGTGTTTTGAATATATCTTTTTATCCAAAATACATTTTGCGGTAATTCTTGGTTGTTTGCAACCTTAAGAGAGGTACCTACATCTTTCATGAAGAGTATACAGTTCAGTTTTGCCGTTTGCCATTTCAAATCTTAGTTGCGACATGATGCACTAGGATGGCCAGAATTTACTGTTTGGAAGCATAGTCGTATTTGTACAGGCTAGCTTACTTGTGATGATAACCCTATTTTACGTCATAATTATTGAGCTGCTAGAAAGTAAATAAGTTATTGAATTCATTTTTTTAAGGTTACATATCCTCGTGTACAAGTTGAAGACTTTGATACGCTGCTAGGTCTACGATTTGACTCGTGGAGTTTTGTTGGACTGTTTTTGTGCTAAAGAACTGAGGTTTGTGTATAAACTTATACTTGTACTCTTTTTACCTACTGGTATATCTGAAAGTTATCTTGGTACCTTGGTTACCTCTTGTCATTTTGCATTGTCGTATTGGTATTCTTTAATACATTAAAGACGCTTATGTAACTCGCCCACTTGTACGGATTGTTTGATCACTTAGCACTCTTGTTGGGACCTTGTCCTTCTTGTGGCTGTGACTTTGTCACTCTTGGCATGCCTCTTGGTTCGGATCATTTGTCATCTTGACTCTGGATTTTTAGTTCGTCTTAAGAATGGAAGTTGTCCATTTTAAGTACGAACTAGAAAGCCATTTTTTAATATGGTTCTTGGTTCTCTTGATTATTGGGTTTTAACCCTTCTTGATACATGCTCATGCTCGGTGTGACGACATGATGTATATATTGGGTGAGCCTTGTTATTGAATCTCTTGAAAAGTTGTGCTATGAGCATTCTTGACATTTGAACCTTTAAATATTGAACTTGATACTCCTTGTATATTGTTTACTTGATTTACTGATTTTGTTTCGATCGTGCTGCCCTTGACTTGAGAATGATAACTTGGTGAATTTAAGGGCTCCAAACCTATAGTTTGTACACCACTATGCTATATGCTTAGCGATAGTTGTTTCTATCGTAGGGGTTGTTCGCGATGATGCTTGAAGCTGGCCATTGATGATGGAGATTTTGAAAGCCTTAAGGAAGATCACATTTGCATATAGGCATATATATTTTGTATAACCTTGGGACTTGTACATGTTCTTTGTGCTGTATATTTACAGGAGATTTTGAGGGCTGATTTAGTCATGTCACCATGGGTTGTAATATAAGTATGATTATACGTTTTTATCTTTTTGGGGTGTGTAAACCCTAGTCTTGTAATATACTAATTTGATATATGTCTTGAAAGTTGTGTGAAGCATGAATCGGCTGATTTCGATACTCGGAAGCTTGTAATATTCTTGTTATTTCACCCTCGAGTGTGAGGTTAGCATATGCATGAAGATCTGGTCGGTTAATTGCTTAAATGTTATATTATTTTTTTTGGAGATCGTTATGAATCTAATCCCTCTACTAGATTAAAATCAGTATGTCCTTATTAATTGGTTTTAAATGTCGCAAGTATTTAATTAGATTTCTTGTTTAAGTAGTGCTATCGTTTTGAAAGGATCGCTACATAGATGTACCTCCATATGTGAATAAATAGTCTGTCTGAGATCATGCTTTATATGGGTTAGACAAATATTTTACATCTGCGTAACCGATCAATTATGACTTTGATGCATTAATATTAGAATACAACAATCACATATCAATTGTTCCTTGAAAACATCTGAATATATGCTTAACATCTTTCCAATGTCTTCTTGTTGGACATAAGTTGAATCTCGCCAATAAACTTACTGCGAAATAAATATCTTATCTGATATTATTGGCAAGGTACATTAGTGCCCCAATAACACTGAGATATGGAGTTTCATCAGCAAGAAGTTCTTCATCATTTTCTTGAGTCGAAATGGATCTTTATTTATATCAAGGGATCTCACAACCATTGGGGTACTCAATGAGTGTGATTTATCCATGTAAAGTCATTTCAAAACCTTTTTAGTATATGTTGATTGATAGATAAATATCTCATTTTCTAGATGTCCAATCTGAAGTTCAAGACAAAATTTTGTCTTATCAAGATCTTTCTTCAAACACTCAATAACTTTTGAAAATTCTTTAGGAGTTTCAATGATGTTCAAGTCATCAACATAAATAAATATTATTATAAATTCAGATTTTGACATTCGTATAAAAATACAAGGACAAATAGGGTCATTCTTATATCCTTCCTTTAGCAAATATTCTTTAAGACAATTATACCACATTCGCCCTAATTGTTTCAATCCATATAAAAAAAATTGAAGATTTATTGAACAAGTTTCTTTTGAATTTTTATATGCTTCAAGCACTTAGTGCTTCAGGGATTTTCATAAAAATATTGTTGTTTAGTGAGCCTTATAAATAGACTGTGACAACGTCCATTAGATGTATTTTAATCTTTTCATTAACTGTCATATTTATTAGATACCTGAAGGTAATTCATCTACCACAGGAGAATATGTCTCCTCATTATCAATGTTAGGTCTTTTGTGAAAATCTTTGTGTCACAAGTCATGCTTTATATCTTACAACTTTATCATTTTCATTGCGTTTTTGCACAAAAATTCACTTGTACCCCACTGGTTTGACACCTTCAAGTTCGGACTATTGGTCCGAAAACTTCACGTTTTTCGAGTAAAGCCAGTTCTGTGTGAATTGCTTCCTTTCATTTTGACCAATCATCTCTATGTCTACATCCATAGACAGATCTTGGTTCCAAATCCTCATCTTGTTGCATTATTTCAACTGCAATATTATAGGCAAAAATATTATCCACCAAAATATTCTTTCGGTTTCACATTTTTCTTATCGAAACATAATTTATTGAGATTTCTTTATTCTCATTATTTTTTGATACATGGACCTCCTAAGTGGTGTCATCATTTATTATGCCTCGGAGCTCTTCATGAGTAATTTCCTCCATATTATGATCATCTTGATAATTTATTTCTTTCTTTTTTCGAGGAATATTATCCTTGAAATCAATTGGCCTACCACGTTTTAAGTGTGGTCCAAACTCATTTGCCTTAATATTTTGTTCTATCGGGATATCAACTCGAACTTGAGCAATAACAACTGGGATATATGATTTAGTAACTCATGGAAGGTTAGTAAATGCAAATAAATCGTCTTTTGAACTTTTTGGTCACATTGATTTGTTCGAGGAACTAAACGAGATACTGAAAGTGAATTTCAGTCTATCTCATTTCCCAACTGATTTTGCTCTCCACCTAATGTTGGGTATACTGATTCATCAAAATGGCAATCATCAAATTTTATCGTAAATAAATCTCCAGTTCTAGATTCCAAATATTTTATAATAGAACAAGATTCATACCCAACATATATCCTCAACCTTCTTTGGAGACCCATCTTTGTGCGTTATGGTGGAGCAATTAGAACATAAACTGCACAATCAAAGATTCTAAGATGAGAAATGTTTGGCTCCTCATCAAAAACTAATTGCAATTGGGATATATCATGATAATTGATTGACCTTATGCGCACAAGTGTTGCTGCATGCAAAATAACATGTGCCCCATATTGAAACAAGAAACTTTGTCCTTATCAACAATGATCTAACTATCAATTGAAGACGTTTAATCAATGACTCTGCTAGACCATTTTATGTATGAACATGTGCAACATGATGTTCAACTGTTATTACAGTGGACAAACAATAATCAGATGTTAACTCACCAACATTATCAAGAAAAATTATTTTTATTGCATAATCTGTAAATTGTGTTTTTAACCTTATTATTTGAGCCAACAACCTCGCAAAAGTCATATTGCGAGTTGATAATAAGCCCACGTATGCTTATCTTGTATCAAGATCATATAAAATTTAAATGGTCCAAGGGTGAATAGATCCACATATATCACCCTATATTCGTTCCAAAATGCAGGGGATTCCACCCAACCTTAGCTGCTGATGGTTTGATAACAAACTTTCCTTGAGAACAAGCAGCACAAGAGAATTTCTTCGACTGAAGAACATTTTGGTTCTTCAAAGTATGCTCATGTTAATTCTCAATTATTTTACGCATCATATTATAATCGGAATGGTCCAATAGATCATGTCAAATGATAAAATCATTAGAACCAGTAAATCTTTTGTTTACTATGACATGTAATTCAACTGTATCAATATTTGTATTGTATAATCCAGAAGAAAGTGCAGACAATTTTTAAAGCACAATTTTCTTCTCCGCATTTATTGTAGTAATATAAAAGTATTCAACATTTTCATCATTCGCAATCTCAACATGATAGCTATTTTGACGAATTATCTTGAAACTTACTACATACAATGCATTCTCAATTGTCAATTTTGTAGTAATAAGTCCGCTCTTTCAGAACCCTCAATCAATTTTGTATTACCAGATATTGTATTAACATATGCCTTTTCCATAATCAAATGAGAGAAATATTTCTTTTCTCTTAGTATTATATGCGTTGTGGTACTGTTCAGAAGGCACATATCGTCATCACTCATTTTGGATCCAACTTTTCATAAAATAAAAATACATAATAAAAAGTACGAAACAAACTAACAAAAGAAAATTTAAGTACTTCCAGTTCAATGATCAATCTTCCGTTGCAATCTCCAAAGAAGTTCTCAGCTTCTGAGTAATATAATCGAGCCCATCAAAAGCATCATCTTTTAGTGTTAAATTTGCCTCAACATTCTTATCATATTTATGAGAAGACCCTGCCTAAACATTATCTTTGAGAGTCAAATTTGACTTCACCTGGGCATTAGAAGAAGAGGCACCACTTTTATTTCCTTTTTTTTTAAAAGAAATTTTGATATAGCCTGACAAAATACTCAGGTGCCCGACATTCATTTTTTCAATGACCTTTAAGGCCACACCGATGACAGTGATCGCCCTTGCCTTTTGAAGGATTATTTTGAGAACTCATATTGTTCTCCTTTTTGTTATGACCACCTCGACTATTATTATATCGTCTTTTAATTTTTCCACGTCCACACATATTATGATGACCCCAATTATTTTATCTTATTTCAGACTGGTCGTGTGCTTCTACCCCATTTGCTTACGGTAATGGAGCAGTTCCAATGGAACAAACTTCATGATTTCTCATTAAAAAAGTTATTATGTTGCTCAACCACCAGAAGACATCAGAGGCGGATCTAGGATTTGGAGGTCCTGGGTGCCGCATTGTTCAAGTAAGATAAGCGGATCAGTTGCTTTAATTTTGGGTTACAATCGAGTTATTTATCTTTTTTCAATTTTTATAAACAAATCGATTAAACATGCATGTTAGTAATATTTTCTTTTAGATATTATGAGATTAGAGCTAACTATACAATTTAATTTTTATTTCTTTTTAGGAATTAGTGGCCTTATTCGCTGAAACTTTGAGGAAAAAAAAGAGATTTTTCACTCTAAAATTTGAGCTTGTATAAACTATCTAATAGTGTTAACTTAATATATTCATATTCCATTAACTTTATGTGTTGTTGCAAATATATAACAAAGAGAATGCAAATTTTAGTTTCAATCTAGTCATCCTACTTAGCAAGAATGTTGGTGAAGATCGAAAGAACCTTCAAATTAAAAGAACTCTAATAATAATATTCATCGTTTTTAAAACTTATATATTTTTTAAAACTACTGTTTAAATATATTCTTAATAATATTTATGTCACGTTCATAATTCAGTACTCATTAATTGATAAAGAAGAAACATGTGACACTCATATCAAGAGATTAATAATTAGTGAAGAGAAAGTAAAAGAACTTAAGAATCAATTATGGTGAATAGGACTCAATTTGAATTAATAAAGAATACTAGTAAATAAATAAGAATGAATGGAAAGTAAAAATAATAATAAAAAAACTTCACACATTAATAAAAATGACAAAAAAAAAAAGCTTCCAAAAATTATGTTGCAGACGAGGTTCGAACCTGCACTGCCCGTGGCAAATTGCCTGCTTTGCCAATTGGGACTGTTCACCATATTGTTCAGTGGGTGACAAAGAAAATATATATTCAATTTCTTATATATATATATATATATATATATATATATAAAGTTTTTTTCGAGATCAGTGGGTGCCGTGGCACCCCCACGAGCACCCATATATAGATCCGCCCCTGGAAGACATGAGATCAATTCAAAGTATTTCTAAAAACCGTTTCCACGGTATTGTTGTTGTACTATCATATTAGAGGCATGAAAAGTAGTAAGTGTCTTTTCCAACATTGTCTCATCTTTTATAGTTTCCCCACATAATTTCAATTGGGAAGTGATTCTAAATACAACAGAGTTATACTCAATTACGATTTTATAATCTTGAAACTGTAAGTGCATCCACTCATAACGATCCCTTGGCAATACCGTAGCCTTGAGGTGGACATACATCCCTTTCAAATCTATCTACAATTCAAGTGGATCTTTACTGTCAAGTAAACGACCTTTAGGCTTTCATCAAGATGATGACAAAGGAAAAATCATAGTCTTTGCTTTATCTTGAATTGATGTTTTATTTCCTTCGATTATATTATCACCATGACCCTTAACAGTAAGGTAAATTTCAACATCAAGTACCCATGACAAATAGTTCTTTTCAGAAATGTCAAGTGCCACAAATTCAAGCTTTGACAATTTCGACATGATGAAAATTATCATAAAATAATTGAGTTAATATCATGATGTTTGTTTCTTTATAATAAGTGGCAAATTAATATTTTAAATAATAAAACATCATATGAGTATAAAATATATTAAATGCATGAACATGGAATGTTACAAAAACATGTAAGCTCATGAAATATTGAAACAACAAATTCAAGTCATATTTAATACAATAATATTTATTATTAGTTTCAATAGATATTATCGCCAAAGTTTTGTAAAAAATTCAAGTCATATTTAATGCAATACTATTCTTCTTTATGATACACAAATATTTATCATAAATTTATGACAAGAAATTTTTTACGAGTATTCTAACTAGCATGTTATCATATTGCCTAGTATTTAATTTAGAGTTATAAGTTAGTAGCATATAAATAACATAAAAATATAAACCTGAAACGTATTGATTATTATGCCTAGTAAAGTATCATAATAATACCTAAAGTAAGTTATGTATGCAGTAATTAAATTGTAGATCAAAGATTTACGTAAATCCTATTAGAGATGTTATAATCATATAAATGTAGACCTGACTCGGAAAGAAAATTGATTATTAACTTTTAGGAAAAGAGATAATCTCAAATTAAGTAGATCTCAATTGGTTAGAGACTCATTTTGATAATGTGTTATAAAATGAGAGAGAAAAATACAATAATACTAAACAAGAAAGGAACACAAATGGCAATGGAAAGTATTAAGTATAGTAGAGAGTATTATTTGATCTCTCAAGTGTGTATTTCAAAAGGGTGAAGACTACCCTTTTATAGGACACACAAACCATCCTTTCACAACTTTTGACAAATACGTTAGTAAAATATTTAATTAATACAATAAATAAATACATTACGTTGGGGATATATTAAGAGAAACATCCACAATTAAATGGATTTGTAACAATTTACTTTTACTTGTTGAGTTTTAAAAGAGAAAAAAACATAAAGTCACCATTGAAATTGTTTCGAATTTTCAAAAAGACACCTTAACTTTGCAAGCGTCCTATTACCTCAAAAAAGTTTTGAATATCGTTGTAATTAAAAGGGTCATTTTGACCCATTTTCTCATCTGTGAAGACACGTGTGATTCTCACCCATTTTAATTAAATAAAAATAAGAATAATCGATCCGAATCTTAACAAAAATCCTTCCATTTGGACGTCACTCACTCTTCATCATCTATATCCTTCTCAATATCATTTTTCTTGCAGCTAACAGTAGTAGTTGTCCTATTTTAAGTCGTTCTTCATCAATATAATATGCATAATTTATACAATAATATTTCTATAGTGAATCAACTTGTTTCTTTTTTTGTTTTCCCATTTTTCTTCTCCCTTTTCTCTATTGTTGATGGCCTGCACCAGAATCTAGATAGTAAAAAAACTACTTCTATGTCAGCCTTGAGTATTTTCAAGTTGGTATACATCTTTCCACCTTAACTCTATAAACAAATTTAATTTTGAATCTATTGAACATTTTCTCAAACCCTTTTCGAGAATTGAAGTTCAGAATCCAAGATTTAAGAGATACATGACTTTGAATCATGCAGACTTATAAGCTATTAGGGAAGGGTTTAGACTATACTTGGAGAAAGAGGAATTGGGTTGTTGCTTTAATTAGGAGCTCTTGGTGATATTGGTTATGGCGTTTATAGGGCTTATTGTTCACCCTTTATGGTTAGAAAGAACAAAAGATTTTTGAAGCTAATAAGTGCTTTTGTTTCTTTAGCTTTAGATGATGTCTGATTCCTCTCGTGTAATTGAGATTATTTCGGAAGATTTGAAGGAAGTAATTGAAATTTGAAACAGATTCTAAGATCGTTAAATAAGATGGGACATTTAATAATTTAAGTAGTTAATAGAAAAATTAACTGAAATGCGACATTTTTAATTGGTTATGGAAGCTGATACAGTCACGCGCGTCATCTGCGTGTTCGCAAACAATGGGAAAAAATGACTCAACGATATTTAAAACTTTTGTGAGGGTAACAAGACACTTGCAAAGTTAAGGTGTCTTTTTGAAAATCCGAAATAACTTCAGTGGTACTTTATGTCTTTTCTCATTTTTTTTAAATTAAATAATATTATAATATAATTTTCATTTATTTATTACTTGGTGTGTTTTGGTCAATATTTAACAAATAAAAATGAATATAGAAAATATCAAACTAGTTAACATGGAAATCAACGTGAGCTAGTTTGATCTCACTTTCTTTGACAAATATGTTATCATTTTGCACGCTTCTCTAGTTTGATCTCGTAATAAATTATTTTATAAACTTTTTTGAGTAATTTTTTTTTAACAAACAAATTCTTGACCTATTATTGATTTATTTTTTCTTGATCTACTGATTTGATTTTTACGCACATTAAAATCACTATTATGAGCATGATCAAGATAAAACTAAAATGCAATAAAAAGTGATTGAAACTCCACATCGATATACGATACTTTTGATTTTTCATCACCAAAATAAAAAAAAATAAACGATACAATTGGCATTTGTGTTACTATATATTTCATTATGTGAAGATCTAACATATTCTGCACTTTGCTCTAGTAAGTTAGAGAATTTCAGGTTGTTCTATAATATGTAGTTAATGGATGTTAGATTAACAAAATAAGTGTAAATTAAAATTTCAAATTATGTTATTCAAGAAGAAACTCTTTAAAAATAATTTATCTTAAACTGCTATTAAGTTCAAGTATTTTCATATTCGAGTATATCAAGTATAATGAACATAATAAACGTAATTATGTCTTTGTAAGTTGAATTATGTTTCTTCTACACATCTTTTTAAAATCTGAAATAGAAAAAAATAATGAATAAGTATTTTTCATGAATTCGTTGATGAAACTTTTAAATTACTTCAACCTTGAATGTCGGTGATTCGCGTCAATGGTATTGAAGAAACAAGAACGATGAACTATTCCTATTTTCGATAAGTCAAGACAGATCTGGATGAACTTGGTAAAATACATTTGGAGTCTAATTACCTTATACTACTATATTTATATATAGTCGGCTATAAATATGGTATTTGATCAAACATATTTTAAGTGCTCTTGGGGTATGAGTCGACTTTGTTATGAAGCGTTTTACCTTTAATATGAACTTTTCATCGCAAACTCAAATTTAGTCGATGCCAAAAAACATGTTGAAATTTCACCCAAATTTAATTGTCCAAAAATATTTAAGAATCTATTGCCAAACGCAATCCCTTTTTGAAGTATACATGCCACGATTCCACTATTGTGAAAATTAACGTTCGAGTACAGCTCACAATATTTGAAAGTACTTCAAGTTATGAATAACATTAAGGGACAAATAGTAGCAACATTGGGGTGGTGGCGCAGTTGGCTAGCGCGTAGGTCTCATAGCTTAACGAGTAATCCTGAGGTCGAGAGTTCGAGCCTCTCTCACCCCATTACTTTTTTTTTGATACGTACATCCGGGTCGGGCTTACCACACCAACCGGAAACCCGACCCGAATAATTGATCTGGATCCTTTTTTGTTAGTATTATTATTTCCGCAGCCACCTCCAAAACCCTAAAACCCTTCCTTCCCTGTTAAATCTCTGAAAGAGCAGAGAGAGACAGCCTATCAGCAAAGCAAAAATGGTGAAGAAAAGCAAAAGTAAGTAACTGAATTGAAGTTTTGATTCAGTTTTCCTTTGAGTTTTGGTTAATAATATGCAGATGTTTTGCAGAGAGTAAGAGTAAGAGGGTGTCTTTGAAGCAGAAACATAAGATTATAAGGAAAGTGAAGGAGCACCATAAGAAGAAGGCCAAAGAGGCAAAAAAGCTTGGACTTAATAAGAAACCTAAGGTAGAGAAAGATCCAGGAATTCCTAATGACTGGCCTTTTAAGGAACAGGAACTCAAGGCTCTTGAGGCTCGTCGTGCTCGTGCTCTCGATGAGTTGGAGCAGAAGAAAGCTGCCCGTAAAGAGAGGGTAATCTCTTGTTCCCATGCTATCTATGCTTTGCCAGATTTATTTGAACTTTATACGTTACTAGTATGAGCACATGTAATTTTGCTTTCTGTAAAATCATGAAATCAAAGATAGTAATAACTTATCCGCACTGATGTTTACATCAAATTAATAGATAAGCTAGAAACACTTGATTAATTCAATCTGGAAACGTTAACAGTTGAAGAGAAATGTAGGTGTGCATGTGTAATTAGATATTAAGAAGCAAATCTACGGTATTTTGCAAAGTCGCAAAAGGAGAAGTAGGGGAATTCTAACATCAAAACACATATCAAAGTATAATGATATTACATTAATTATAACAGTATTCTATTAGAAAAAAAAGAAGTTCACTTGAAAAAGAAAAGGAAAGAGGCTATTAAATTTCTTCTGAACAGTTATTGAGTATGAACTTATTTTACCTGCTAACTGTGAAACAACTTATGCCAAACCAAGGAAACCTTGGTAGCAGAGATTTAAGAGTAATCTTGGTTGTCCCAAAGATGATCTTTAATTGGTTTATTACTCATGTCTCCCAAAGTTCACAAATTTTTTTGCCAAACCATCTATGGAAAGATGCTGTATCTGTTGCAGCCTTCTTAAACAAAATGAACAAAGGCCCAAGGGCTTTTATCCATCAGACATGAATGAAAGGGGATGACACCACTCTAATGATTGGAAAAATCCTAGAAAAGCCACTTCCATCCTTTGGCCCAAAAAGTACACTATTCTATAAAATCCCATAAAAAGTCTTCTAAGAGAATAGGTAAAATATCCATGTATAGCCTCTGGTCCTTCACTATTTTTCGTCATATCTGGTGATCTACTGTATCATACTCTATGTCCTGTTCCTCTAATTTCACAGTCACCAAGAACCTTATGCTTACTGTGCAAAAAAGAATCATGCATAAGATCAGTTATACCATATACTGTCTTCGAATTCAATTAAGACAATTCTATTGTTAGATTAAGTACCTGTGGTGGATCATATCCAACATACTCATTATACTTAATAGGGATATCCTTGTGCTCTGATGGAATCTACTTGCTACAAGGTACTTTAATGTCATCTGGTCTTGCTGGAATTATCGAGATCAAGAAACAGGATCTTAGCTTTCTTTTGTCATAAACCTAGAGAAGCCATAATGCCATAGAACCAATCCAAGAGAAGATCATAGGGGATTTGTATTTTCTCAATGCCATCTACGGAGGTTCCAATTCTTCAATCACTGACAGTCAAAATTCAATCTGAAAAATTTCTTAAATCATCCTAATATGTGCCTAACTGATTTCTTTGCAATTTCATATTCCTCGTTAGCTGTTAGATTTCACAATGGACCCATAAATTGGAAGAATTTGGAGCAGCATTAGCAATATCTTGCCTAGTTCCTTTTCTAAAATCCAATACGCTCTACGTGGAACCAATAATAGCTTTTCCCACTTCATTAGCTTTATCGTACTCCCTTTCTGAACACAATAAAGCAATATATGAATCATAAGAACTAAAGTCGAGCAGTTGGGTTATTTGAGTGTCGTTGGTTATTGTGGTAGTTTGATGCCTTCTATGTTGTCCTACTCTTGCACGATTTGGAGTCTATATCTGTTTTTTATCTGCAGAATAAGTGTATAGAATCGGCTCTTCTCTCTCTCTCCTATCACAAGGCTGCTCTAATAAAGTCCAAACAACACACCCTCTTCTGATAGGGAATAACATGGACCACTTCATTGAGAATATTAACTGCCTCTTGGATGCTTCCTCACTCACACAATAAAGAAAGAGAACTTATAATAGATTTTGTTTCAATCTTGTTTTCAACTCTGCCAAGAAAATCAATGACAGGTTTTGATTGAAACATCTCCCTCAAAATGTATCGAGATTCTTCCATCCTTCCTTTATCACATGAGCCTCTCACCAAGTACATGAAAACCAAAAAATCAGGTTGCGTACCTTTCATTTTGAACTCAGAAAAGAACCCAAGAGCACCTTCCTATGTCTCCGTTCTTACAATAGCTGTTAAGTACTCCACCGACAGTGAATTCATCTGGTGTTAGTCCTTTAGCTTGTTATCATAGTGAAGCTTCAATACTTCATGTAGTTGACCTAAGTTGCTACATCCATCAATGATGAAATGTATATGTGAGTATTCAATCTAAAGATTCTTTAGGGACATTTCCTCGAACAACTTCCTTGCATCTTCTAAAAGATCTTTTGATAAAGTGTCAATGGGTATTACCATGTGATTTCTGAAGGAATTATATAATAAACAGTAAATTCATAAACGACCATTCAAGAACTGCAATTAAGGTTATTTTTAATTTTTCCTTTACAAAAGGTCTCTTTCACTCGCATCCATTTTTCTGGAGATTTACGTGATAGCAAAATTGAAAACTTCATGGACCTATGATATGGAATTCATGCTTATTATCAAGCTGATCAAATTCCAAAATTTTTGGAGCAGTGTCCTAAAACTTTCAAGTAGCTTATTAATTGCGCTGCCACTTGGTTTAATGCGGTGCTTCTTCCTCTCCTTCTAATAAATATATAGATTTAGAGGTATTTAAAGGCTCTGTATTGGCTTGATTTTATGAATAAAGGGTGCGCTTTTGCTACCTTACAATGTTTGATTGCTGTCTACTTGTGCTGGAATTTTCAATGGAATTTATGGAAATGATATTGTGGTTCTCTGTTTCTCTGATATTCACTGTCATCTGTTGATTTTGATATGAAAATATCTTGGTTTTTATATTTTTCTACTTGATACAAAGAAATAGAAAGGAACTTGGACTTGTTTAGGAATTTCGATGAATTTGAGATAAATCATAAACATTTAATGATGGGAATTATCTGAATTCCTGGGTCTATGAAATAAAAAAGAATGTGTCTCACTTATTTTCAGGTAAGATTTACTACTTTTTTGTGTGCTCGGGGAGGGTTATATAGATAAAAATAAAACATTAACCGAGTGGAATCAATGACTTAAGCATTTCTATTAAGGGCCTTTACAAAGGTATAGGTGGCTACTGAGCCTGGGCCATCTCAGCCTTGAAGTTGGAAGACCAACTCATATGTCAATGGTGGAAAAAACTCGTGTTTGATATAGGTTTCTTGCTATTGGGTTTCCGGTTTCCTAAGTTTCCTCCTGGTGACATTTTCTGTCCACATATTTACCTCCCACTGATATTGTTTTCCAGGCTAAGAAGAGAAAGCTTGGACTACTTGAGGATGATGATGTGTCCAAACTGGAAGATCTGACTTCAACGAAAGAAAAAGTTGGAGGAGGAAGGGTAAATGATGGCTCAGCTTCTTTTGTTAAACAACGAGGTAAGTGGAGTTTTTTTTTCTTTATGTTCATTATTTGTAGTTGGCAAAGGAAGTGGGAGTGAAATTAGAGGGCTTACTCCTTTTTTCTTTCTTTGATCTTGATGCTTGATTTTATGATGTAGATAACTCTGAAAGGGCTTTCTACAAGGAGTTGGTCAAAGTAATTGATGCTTCGGATGTAATTCTGGAAGTGCTTGATGCTCGAGATCCTCTTGGTACCCGCTGTCTTGACATGGAAAAGATGGTGATGAGAGCAGGACCTGAGAAACATCTTGTGTTACTCCTCAATAAAATTGGTATTTTTTTTGTTCTATTATTGTTAGCATTATCCTGCATCTGCTTGTGTTTTCTTTTCTTTTACAGTACTTATCGAAGATAGCTACAGTGATATACCCCATGTCTTATACTATGTCATTCAGAAAGTAAAAGGCTGTTGGTTGAAGTTTTTAATCATAGAAGCACAAAGAAGTGGATATTGGTTATGATGTGTGAAATATATATATGTAAAATAATTTCCATATCTAAATATAATATGTATGTGTACGTGTCTCAGCTTTTCAGCCTTTTGATATAGGTCACTAACCTATATTCTGGTCTGTTTTTTTTTTTGTTCTGGAAATGTTGCATCAGATTCCTAGATTGTTGATGGTTCATACAATGTTCTGTAGAGAAACTTTGAAGGGTTACTTTTTCATTGTTACTTGGATTAGATCTTTTACTTCTCAACTATTTTCTCCAGATCTCATTCCTCGGGAAGCTGCAGAAAAGTGGCTAAAGTATCTAAGAGAGGAATTACCAACGGTTGCTTTCAAGTGTAGCACCCAAGAACAGAAGTCAAACCTGGGTTGGAAGCCTTCCTCAAAGGCTGGTAAGAGTAAGACTAGCAATCTTCTGCAGACCAGTGATTGTCTTGGAGCCGAGACACTGATAAAATTGCTGAAGAATTACTCACGAAGCCATGAGGTACTTCCAGGATCATCTTTATGGGGTTCTCTCTCTAGTTTGTGTTGCAGTTGAGTTTTGGAATATGCATTGGAACTTCAACTTGATACTTTTTGCACAAAGTGCTAGTAACCAATGGGTTTAATTGTTTTCTTTCTCATTCAGATAATTTGAATTTCAAATGAATGCTTTTGGGACTTCAAAATTCTAATGGATAAAGCCAGGTGGAATTTAAAATCTACAGTAGCTTGACATTATAATCCCCATTTCTCAAATCCTCTCTTACACTTTGGACATTTCAAGTCTCTTATCTCTGTCAGTTGTGGGTGTGTTGGGTGTCTCTGAATGTGTTATTAAGAGAACTTTGCTTTCTAAGAATCAAGATGAACTAGGAGACATTAAACTTCGTCATCAACATCGAGAAGTTGTTTGAGCTTCTCTGGCAAAGTTACTTGCACTTTACATGCTCTTTCAAACCTTGAACTTATCGTTTGATAAAAAAACTTGGAACTCATCATATGTGCAGCTTGTTTAGCTGCATTTAGGTGGGTGCACCTGGGAATGACTATCTTGTCACATGTAAATGCCCAATTATACTTGACCACTATCGACATGGGTGCGTTCTATGGTAAAATTCTTGTGCATTTAGATGCATAAGATGAAAGGTTTTGGAGGAATAAAATAAGAAGAAATTTAAAATACTTCATAGACCTTTCTTTGTCTAGTTTAGTCAATCATGTTATTTCATTTTGCAGTATGCTTGAGTTATTCTTTGTTACCCACTAATGATAATTTCTTGCAGATCAAGAAATCAATCACTGTAGGAGTCATTGGTCTACCAAATGTTGGTAAAAGTAGCCTGATTAATAGCTTGAAAAGATCTCACGTAGTCAATGTAGGTGCTACTCCAGGATTAACGAGATCCCTGCAAGAAGTCCAGTTAGATAAGAATGTTAAATTGCTGGACTGCCCTGGGGTTGTGATGCTTAGGTCTGCATCTGAAGATGATGCATCTATTGCTCTTCGAAATTGCAAGAGGATAGAGAAGTTGGACGACCCAATTGGTCC
Organism: Solanum verrucosum; assembly: GCF_900185275.1. Lineage (NCBI taxonomy): Eukaryota > Viridiplantae > Streptophyta > Magnoliopsida > Solanales > Solanaceae > Solanum > Solanum verrucosum. Next base: position 1,073,016 of record NW_026020111.1, on the reverse strand, counting down.
TGGTAATTGGATTTTGTTTCCCATTTTTGCTTCTGATTCTACTCTTTCAATAGTATTGATGTATCTAATTGCTAGTTCTGTGGGTTTACAGTGAAGGAGATTCTCAAACTTTGTCCAGAAAGAATGATGGTTACCATATACAAGGTTCCAACCTTTGATTCCGTGGATGACTTTCTTCAGAAAGTTGCTATGGTTAGGGGTAAGCTCAAAAAGGGAGGAATTGTTGATGTTGATGCTGCTGCAAGGATCGTTCTGCACGACTGGAATGAGGGTATGTGTGAATACCATCTAGTTCCCTTCTAAAGAATTAAACTTCAAAAATATGAGGGAGTTTCACGCTCATAGCTGAAGTCACCATATTATTAAAATCTGATGTCCCATGGACACATTCCAGGGAAAATTCCATACTACACCTTGCCCCCAACCAGGAACAAGGGGGAGCATTCAGAGGTCAAGATAGTTTCAGAACTTGGGAAAGAATTCAATATCGATGAAGTTTATGGAAGTGAGTCCTCTATGATTGGAAGTCTGAAATCTGTCAACGATTTTAACCCAGTTGAAGTTCCATCAAATCGGCCTGTTAGCTTTGATGATAACATGCTCGAGGTAAGTGATTTCCCTGTTATACTTCTAGGAACACTACTTGTATTTAATTACTGTTGTATTCTGTAATTGCTGTACCTTTGACCATTTCTGAACTTCATATGTTATCAGTTTTAGATGATAGCATCTAGTTTTGTATTTAAAGGCTGCTTTGGCTATTAAGTCATCTTTGAATGCTCTTTGAACCCAATTATCATACGTGGCCATTTTTTTTGCGTTCTCCATTTATGAGCATGATTCTCACAACTATAGTCTTTTTCAAAAGAGTCTTGAATTATGTTTCCTATTTACATTTCAGGACTATTTGCAGCAGCCATTGGCTGAAAATGATAATGCCACAGAAAACCTTGTTAGTGAGAATGGAGATGAGCCAATGGATTCCGGAGAAGGAGATGGAGCCCAGATGAGGGGAAAAAGTGCTAGTAGTAGACAGAATGAGAAGTTATACGGTGAGGAAGGCATGTTGAACACTAAACAGAAGAAAGCTGAGAAGAAAAGGAGGAAGAAAGACAAGCCCTCAACTGCCAGTGATATGGATGGCGATTATGACTTTAAGGTAGATTATATCAAGAAAGATTCTGCTATGGATGATGCCGATGAAGTTGTAGCAACTGATGAAAGTAAGAACAACAGATTTGAGCTGCCATCTGGGGTTGAGTTGGATAATGAATGACGATAAACTCCCAGCTAGGAACTATGCTTGAAATTAGTTTTTGTGGTTGCTGAATTTTTGTTTGCCTTGTAAAATATATTTGATACCAGAAATCTTTTCTGTTGTACTAAATTGAGGCCATTATATATCACGATAAACATTTTTGTCCATTGCATCTCGTCTCTTTCCCCAGTTTAGTTTGTCTCATAATCTACAGACGAAATATGAAAAACGAGTCCACAGACATGTTATTTGCACGACTAATTTGTAAGTCACAAATTTAGTCTTTCTGTTCTGTAAATTAGAGAATTTCTTGATGTGGTGATAGCTTTATCATCTATATACAATTTTTTGCACCATCAACACGACTTACAACATTGTACTAGAATTTATTAAGTTTTATCAACTATGTATGTAAAGTGAAAAGGTACAATATTTATGGTGAAATGATATTCACAGAGAAAGTTCTGTTCCTCTTCCACAAGTATCATACTGTTCCATTGAACAAATCTAAACTAGGTATAACAAGGTTTCATCACAAGGATGAATGTAATACAACTACAGTATCAGTCTCCATTTGATATCCCTAACTCAGAGTCCTTGGTAGGCTGGGAATTTATGTTTGTTCGTGGACTAGCTATGTTCCCAGAAGCTGAGGCTGCAGTTGCTGTCGATGTATCTGCTTCAAACGAGTTGGAAATAAGTCCTTGTGTTTCCATCGTTTCACGTGCTGCCTTCTCTTTGGCTTGTTTGGCTCTTTCAAGAACCTCCTCCTGTTTTTGCACAAACCATTGAGGTTACACATTTCTCGCGAAGTAGTCTATAATCTTTATTACTAAGGATTTTAAACAACTCTGGACATCCAGGAATCATAAACAAGAATTATCGTTACGATGCTTAGCCTGTGAATAACATAGTAAAGATACACAGGCTGATTGTGTGTATACCAAGAGGAAACATTATGCAAAATTTTAGCTTTTTCTAATTTTACAGGTTTTCTTGTAGTTGTTGGTAAATGCCAATCCGAAACTATTAAATATCATTGAATGAGGGCCTCCCAAAGGAAAATAAAACAAATTGCTCAGACCATTCATATTAATTAATGTAACTTATAGCATTTAGTTTTGCAACTTCAACTACTTAATACCTGAAAGTCCTGAACTTGCTTTTGTTGCTCTGCTTGCAATCTGCCAACTGTACTTAGGAACTCCCCTACTGTAGACTCTATGCGCTCAGTAACTGCTTCCGCCAGAGCTTTACCTAAAAAGAACGCATCAAGGATATTCTTACTCTCATTTTCACCTGCAAGAGAGATGATTTTAGTTATTGGAAGATATGCAGGAATCTAGCAAGACTGAAGAAACAACAAATTAGTGACTAATCTCATATTATAAAGGAAACTCGATGACACCCTCCGTGCACCCAACCAAACCAAAGCAAGAGGAAAAAGAAAGTCTAGAGAAGCCAAAAAGAAATGGGAAGAACTAATGGAAGGTGTATTCTCGGTTTCAAGTTACAAAGCAAGTCTCTTTGAACCGCTACTACAAATCATAAAAAATTGCAGGCTCTTCAAATGGAGCAGAGAGAGAATTTATTCCAAATGAAGGGAGATGTCCCAAGTCAGAAGGACTGTACAATAGACAAGAACTCCCAAGGCAGAAGATGACTTTGCAGTCAGTAGAAGTTTGCATTCTGGACACAAAAATGATAGAACTACTCTATTAATTCTAATTGATCAGTATGTAGAACTTGTATATCAAGGAAGACACAGCCCTCAAGATGCTTCTCTTTTTCTGTTGAGCATCTTGATGATTCGTTGTACTTGGTTATTTCGTGTGGTCACAATTAGATCTCCTAGCTGTAGAGTCACAGTCATAGCTTCTAAGTTTTAATTATCCATATCACTCTGGCCAATCACATAACTACCAAACTGGAACTACTTTAACACAAGGTAAGGCATATTTAATAATACAAACCAAAGGCTTCGACTATTATCCAACATCCGTAGCTTAAGTATACCGTATGACTAGGCAGGATATACTGTACCTCCTTCATATCACCTTTGCTAAACAATATTTTTTAGCATACAAGCAGCACACCACCATACCATAATGGTACCAAGGACAACAAATAGAGACAAATATGAGAAGTGGGTGATATTCCCTACTGAATAACAAAAAATTAAAATGAAATAGCAGTGGAGAAATGGCAAACCAATCCAAGTTAGCCAATACAGCTTTTAAACAAACAGAACTGAAACAAGAATTCTTTGCTCCTCCCTTTGTACCAAGAAGCAAGTCCAAAACACAAGTGTAATGGATTAGTCTATTATAAATTACTCCTCTGACTTATATTACGTGACACCCTTTCCTGTTTAATCTATCTAAAAAGAATGACATCTTTTTCTTTTTTGAATTTGTTTAAATTAACATTCCCAGTTTAAACTTAATGACACGACTTGTGGACCCACTTGATAAAGTTCATTCTTTTACAATGAGAGAGAAAAAGAAAGACATGTGAAATCCTCACCGAGCACTCATGTAATAGGATAATTAGGGTACTTAGGGTATGGCTTACATGTCAAACATCTTCTTCAATTTATTAAACTCCGTATCCGGTCAAACACCTACATATAACACAGGGGAGGGAATATTAGTTATGGAGATATCTCAGACATCTTGAATAAGGTGGTGGGACACGTTTAATAGTTAGAGTTCTATCTCTAGGAAGGAAGTCACTATTGGGAAGCTCACTCTAGGTCGGGCTCAAAGCAGAAGGTCGAACCTATCATCTCGCAAGAATCATAAAGTTAAAACTAATCAATATGGACATGTGAAGATTTTTTTTCCCCTTAATTCTCCGGGATCAATAGTAATTCTAGTTTTAGACAAGTTTCCTTTGAAGTAGATATGACTACCAAGTATATCTGGTATCTTACTCCTTGCGACTCAAGGCCCCAACCGACCAGTTAGACAATTTGCATAAGGGAGAAACCATAACTTATCATCATGGATACTAAAAGCAAGCGACTGGATTCAAGATCTTCAGTCAGTACGTTTTCAGTCACTGATGCCACATCAACAACAAGTTTTAAGTCAGTAAATGTGCAATACCACAACACAGCAGCAGACCTACATTATGACTACAGAGTGCACGTTCACCCATAATTGGTGGCTCAAGAACAGAAATGTGGGTAGGAAACTATAAGAAAGGTCATACTGGAAAAGGAGGTCCATCCTCAAAATGCACTCATGGGTGCCCCTGGCAAGAAGCTGCTCCTTTGTTCTTTAATTGCACATCAATCACAAGTTAAATTCATGTCTTGCACATAGAAGCTCTTTCTTTCTTTTCCTTTTGTCACTTCGATTTGGCACTCGAACTCTAATACGAAAGACTGCTCATGGCAAGTGTGAAAGTGAGAATTAATACACAAGTGATTCCCAGTAGAGGAAGTAGAGGAAGTTTCAAGTACCTTGGGTCAATAATCCAAGAAAACGTGGAGATTGATGATGATGTTGGCCATCGTATTAGAGCGGGGTGGATGAAATGAAGGCTCACATCCGGTGTGTTGTGTGATAAGAATGTCCCAACAAGACTTAGAAGGTAAGTTTTATAAAGTGTTTATGAGACAAACTATGTTATAAAGGGCAGATTGTTGGCCAATCAAAAACTCGCAAATTCGGAAGGTGAAAGTAGTGGAAATGAGAATGTCGAGATGGATGTGTGAGCATACTAGGAGAGATAAGATTAAAAATAAAGATATTCAAGACAAGGTGGAGGTGACTTTTGTGGTGGACAGGATAAGGGAGGTAAAAATTGAGATGGTTCCGGCATATGAAGAGGAGATGCACCAATGAGAAGGTGTGAAAGGTTGGCTATGGTGGGTATGAGAAGATGTTGAGGTAGGCCAAAGAAATACTGCGTCGGGGTGCTTAGACATGACATGGCTCACTTGACCCAAGATAGGAGGATACGAAGGTAGAGTATTATGGTAGAAAGTGAGTAGATAGTCGAACATTGTCTAGTTTTCCTTATTAATATTCTTATTATTCCTCTCCTACATTCTAATCATTATGCGTCAATTACCTTATAATTGTTCATTTTGTTGTTTCTATTATTCTCTTCTCATTTACTTTTAACATGACTTCTTCATTATTCTATTTTCATTCCATACTTGATTTTGATATGCCTTACTTAAGTTGAAGGTTTATCGAAAACAACCTCACTACCTTCACAAAGTTAGGAATAAATCGACATACACACCACTCCACAGACTCCACTTGTTAAATTACACCGGATATGTTATCGCTGTTATTGTACTTAATTAAACATGATTATTTGTGTTTAGTATACTACATATTAACTTATCTCTTTTGTACACACTTTTTTCCAAGACTAAACCCTTTCCATCCTTTCATCAACTTCAAACCCTTCCACTACCAGAACAATTACTGGGTGACAGTAATATACACCACTACTTCCTTAAAAGGCTAAACATAAATACATGTTTAAAAGATTGTTGAAAAAAATAGGACATACCAGGAGGAGGAGGAGGGTTAGAACTGAAATTACAAGTGAAAGTGAGTGGTGCAACATTTCCACTTCTGTTTGTGGTTGGAAAAGAGGAATTCCATGGGGGAATGATGCAATTACTTTGGAGACGATGAGTAGGAGAAGGAGCAGGAGAATACAGTGAGGAAATTGTGAATACCCCACTCATAATCTCACTTGAATTTCAGATCTGATTGATTCACTGATTTTCGATGGGATTTTTTTTTCTTACCTGTGGTGGGCTGCTCTACTCGTATTCTTCAAATTTGTTTTTAACTTTATAGTACTAATATTTCTATTCATTCTTTCCACTCTTTTCTTTTGGTAAGAGGAGTAGGTGGAGATAAATTAAAGAAAAGGGAAAAAATATCTTTAAATTACGTGAAATTGAATAAAAATATTTGAGTCATTAATATTTAAGTTCAAAAATGTTTATCTTGTTACTTTTAGGTCAAAAGTGTCATTTTTTGAATGAATATTTTTTTTTTAATTTTTAGAATACATTATTTTCTTAATAAAATATTATTTCTAAAGAATCTTTTTCCTTTTAAAGCTCTTTTTATCAATTAAAATAGAATTACATTATATACTTTAAAAGCTGATTATATATATATATGGTAACAATATTAAAATTCTTATTTAGATAATAATTTTAAGAAAATTCTAATAAGATAGAAAATATTTTGTATTTCTTAACATTTTTCAAATTGAAGTAGGATAAACATTTGCTAATATATTTTAAAATTTTAAAATTAATATGAAAAAGAGTTAACAATAACTCCTTGATATTTTAAAGATATTTTATAATTTAAAAAATGTAATAAATCTTTGTGTTTTATGACATTATAATTGCTATATCTTAATTTTAATATTAGCATATGCTTATGCTTCTTCAATTAAAAGAATATTAAGAAATAAAACTATTATCTATTTCATTAGGAAAAATAATTTTATCATTAAATAACAATTAATATGTTCTTTTATATAGAAAAAATAATGATGTGTTATAATATTTTTATCAAGAAAAAGTTATGTTTTTAAGAAATAATAATAATTGTGTTTAATGATGGAGGTGATAGTGTCTAATTAATCTTGTCACATTCTATTTTTTCAAATAGGACGTAACTTCGTCGGGCTGAACAAAAATAATTAATTTAAAATTTTGGAGTATTACAGTTATCTCCTAATTTTAGAAAAATTTAAAAACCCTATTAAAAATTCAAGAAATTGTATTACGAAATCAATTAGATTCTATATAAGAGTCTAAGGTATTCCAAAGAAAAGTTATTAACACCCTTCAGAAACCATAACTATGGATCTCGATTGAACTCATTTTTTTCGATTGAGGAGATAATTCTTTTGTTTTTTCACGAATATAATAACCATAAAATATATACAGAGAATAAAGTAAAGTATTAATGAAAGACAACCTAATATTTGCATATCGTCAATAACATAGATCAACAATAAGAAGAAATTAGAAAATTATTCAAAATGCCTTTTGAGTGTGTTCCTCGAAAAGTAGCTTTGAGTACCTAGAAAACACTTAGTAAAAGTGTTTGTAATGAATAAATATTGATCAAACTAAAGTAAGGAAATGATAATAAAAAAATAAAATTCAATTTATGTATGTGTCATGAGAGACCTTGAAAATCAATTAAATTTCTTCATCGGCCAAGTATCGTAGTATCTTGCTCAAATTAGTTAATATCCAAGAATTATAATATTAAAAATGTGGAAAATAGATAAGCACAAAACCAAACACGAATGTTACAAAAAAAATAATAACAATTTCATAGTAAGATAACAAAGAACGGAGCAACAATAACAAAACTAGAGCAACAACCATAATGAAAATAACAATTTTTTTTTTTAAATTTAAAGCAACAATAATAAGAATGATAAAACTATAGTGACATCTAAAGCAAAAAGAATCATTGACTTGAATTTGCAATTGATAAAAAAAGCCGTTCTCAAGATAGCCGCAGTTGATGTTGAAATTTCATCCAAAAAATCTAGTTTGCTCACAGAAGAAAAGAGCAATGAAGAGCTCTCATATGAAGAAAGTAAAGATATTTTCAAATAGATATCAACAAAGCATATCACAACCTAAATGAAGCAAAAGAGATACGTTTCAAGAAATACAAGTGGGACAAGCTAATATTTATCTTTTGTATTTAAAGTATTTTTTATACACAATGTTTTTATTATTTCGTTTCTAGAATGTATAGCTGGTAGAATTCTGTTACGAAAGGGTTCATTTTTTCATGTATAAATAGGTGTACAGAGTAATGAAAAAATACACAGAAAATTTCTCCATCTTTTATCTTCAATTTCTTCATAGTACCAGAGCAAGGTTTGATAAAACTGCTCATTGTTTAATCTGTTCATTCTTTCTTCTTTCCTTATGGCTATAAAAGAAGAAACCCCTGCAGTTAAAGGTGCTGGATCTCCTTCCATGGATCCCAGTTACCTTTATTTTCTGCATTCCTCAGATCATCCTGGGATGAACTTGGTCAATACCATTTTCGATGGCATAGGGTATGAAGGCTGGCGTAGGTCAGTCCTCATTGCTCTTTCAACCAAAAATAAAATAGCCTTCATCAATGGGACTTGTATTGCAGTTGCTTCAAATTCTCTAGAGTTCAAATTCTGGAGTAGGTGTAATGATATGATTTTGTCATGGCTTTTTAATTCTCTCTCAAAAGAGATTTCTGCTAGTGTCATATACTCCGTTACTGCAAAGAACCTCTGGACAGACCCAGAGGATAGGTTTAGACAACCAAATGGAGCACAATTATACCACCTACAAAAAGAACTGAATGATTTAGTTCAGGATACAAATGACATAGCTGGTTATTTTACAAAGATAAAGAGAATATGGGATGAACTCGACACTTTAAATGAAAATATGAGGTGTGGTTGTAATTGCAATTGTGGTGGAAAGGATAAACTCACTAAGTCTTTGCAAGATGAGAGACTTATTCATTTTCTTATGGATTTAAATGAAGCTTATGCCTCTGTTAGGGGAAACATTCTCATGATCACTCCTTTGCCCAGTGTCAATGTGGATTATTCTCTGTTAATTCAGGATGAGAAACACAGAGAAGTCTATGTGAACCATCAGTATCCTGGAGAATCTTCTTTTTTCTATCGTAAATCAAACGAAAATTATTTTTTCTAGAAATGTCATTTTTCATGAATCCGTCTTTCCTTCCTCTACTCCTATTCCCCCTCTTCCTATTTTTTCCTCAAGATCATGATTGTAGTAGTTCTGATTTTTTACAGCCTGATAATTATTTGATCCTAGTTTATGGACAGATGAATGTTCATCTCCTCAAACATCAGACGATTCTTTTGCTTCATCTCCATACACAATGGATCCTCACTATCCTATCACTTCTTATGTATCTCCTCCCCTTCCTACTTCTACAGTTGCTACCAGGACTGAAAGAGTTGTTACTAAACCTTCTTATCTCAGTGATTATGTGTGTAATGCAATATGCTTCACACAACTCACTTCTTTTTGTTTTATTCCACCTGTTTAGCCATTTATTCTACCTTTTTCAGCCCTCTCTATTTCTAATTAGAACTTGTTAAACTCCATTTCCTCTATCACCGAACCAACTAGTTATGCCCAAGCTTCACTACATGCCGACTGGCAGCAAGCCATGCTAACTGAGTTTGAGGCTTTGATATCTAATCTGACTTGGGAAGTTATGGAACTCCCAACAGGTCACAAGGCTCTACCATGCAAATGGGTTTACAAAGTTAAACATAAATCTGATGGAAGTATTGAGAGACTCAAAGCTTGACTGTGATACGAGGGGATACTCAAAGGGAAGGCATCGACTATAATAAAACTTTTTCCCCGGTTGTTAAAATGACTACTATCAGATCTTTTTTTTGTTGTTGAAGTAAAGAGAAATTGAAAAAATTTCCAGTTGGATATAAATAACGTTTTTCTCCATGATGTTTGAAGAAGTTTATATGAAGTTTCCTTCGGGAATGCATCCCTCTTCTCCTAATCTAGTTTGCAAACTGAAAAAATCTCTTTACAGTTTAAAATAGGCATCCAGACAATGGTATGCCAGACTACCAACAACTCTCAACTTTAAAGGGTATGTGTCTTCTTTAAATGATTACTCTTTATTTTATAAAAAGGACAGGGATCTCATATCAATTGTGGCAGTATATGTTGATGATATTCTAATAACTGGAAACAACTTTAGTGAGTTGAATGCTCTAAAGCAGTTCTTGGATAGTGAATTCAAGGTCAAAGATTTGGGGGCAGTTTTGTTATGCCGTAATTTTACTATCTTTTAGAAAAATCACTTTTTGAAATGTTCCAAGTATAAAACAATTTGAGAAAAATACTTAGAAAAGAGACGCCACTTAATTTTTTTTTTAAAGATATTAAGAAAACTTATAATTTAAAAAGACTCTAACAGATTAAGTCTTTAAACTTAGAGAAAATGGGTAAGAGGTTCTTATTTACGCTTCAAGAAGGGTTTTAAGGCATTTGAAGCGCCCGCTAACACGCGGTTATCCTATGACTTGGTTAAAATATTTTTTGACTATTTTTTAGGAAAATGATTTAATATAAAAATAATAATATTAATTTACAATATTCAATTAACTAGAGAAAATAGTTAAAAGAACAAATTTTAATTTATAAGAAAATTGAACCTTAATTGAAACATTTGAATTGAACCTTATAAGTAAATAAAATTTTAACAAAACTAGATTAATTGAAATTTATTTAATTCATTTTGAAATAATAATTTGAACCAATTTGATTAATTAAAGCATGAAAACTATTTTAAATTAATTGAAGAATAAATAAAAAAAATGACTAAATATATTCGATAAAAGTATAAGAGTTGATAAAAATGAATTATTAAAATAAACTAACATAAAAAATATAGTTAATCTTTTGGAGAATTTAATTAAGTTATTTAAGGTTAGAGTTAAGTGTTAACAAAAAACACAAAGCAATAAATAATCACAATTAAGTAAGTTAAGGGAATAAAGGAGAAGATGAATTTGGACCCTCTTTTTGGGCCAAAATTGCTGCTGCGATTTTGGACTTTTAGCCCATTTTCGTCCCTGTATCACAGTGTATATACCAGAGTATCACAGTATATATCAGCTCGTTTTTCCAATGTATACATCCCATTTTTTTGCTTTCCGAGACCTGTCTCAACTTTCAATTCCTCTGAATGATGAGGTCAACTCGATAGTGCTGAGTTTGAAACTCCATGGCACATCCGAAATGCAAAGGGAGAAGATAGAAGAGAGTCAAGTGGACTCAAACCAAGGGGGTTTCATGCAAGGCAAGATAATAAGGATTAGTCCAATGCATATCTAGCTACAATAATTCAAACAGAACAAAACTCAACTATAATGCCACGGTAAAAAAAAAATTACAACTGAGGCAATGCTTTTGGATTTAAAAATGTATCAGTAGCCAATCCAACATTGATTGTCCTTGATTACAGATATTGGCAAATGCATATTAAAAGAAAATTAACACCATATAAATGATTTAATAGAACTTGGCATGGAGAGACATTTCTTACAATGAAAAGCTAAAGCTAAAATACGGAAATGAAAAACAACTTTATCATTTCATACACTATCCAAAGTAAGGAATAAAAAGAAACGAAGAGGCCAAAAAGAGAGGCAGAATTATAGCAAGCTTATCACTCACAAATCCATGTTTTAAACAAATTGGTGCGGTAACCACATTGAGAACTTTAAGTCCAACAATCAAGCACATGGATCAATGACAGACTTAGCATAAATTTAATCAAAATATCGCATTGCAGCCTAATAATCTAAATTAAACCAAATGCTGGACATCTAATTTAAAAGCTCACGGATAGGCATTCAGTTAAAGGAGAGCGAGTGCTGGAACAGGCCAAGGTTTGGAAGGAAACAAAATCTCGTCCTTGACCTTAAGTACACTACAAGTAGCAAATAATTTTTGACGAGAATCTAAATGAAACAGAGACACAAGCTCAATTCTAACATGACACATTGGACCATAAGATGGTAACAAGACTTAAATGAAGAGGAAAGGAAATTATCAAATCCAAAAAACATAATAAACAACATGCTACTGCCACATTTACTGATTCTGAAATTCCAGTGATTTTAAAGACAATAACAAGTAATAGCCCACAACGAACAACAGAGGGACAAACACTTGGGTAGGACAACGCAAGCACGATAACATGTTCGACTCGGCAGATTCAGGTGTACAACAATAGAGACATACTAGTAACTTGTTAAGATCGAAACGAGTTTAAACCAAGAAAAATGAAGCTATGAGACTAAACATTTGGAAGGATTCACACTATTTTAACTACATTTGAATGCTAAGATGACAAGAACGATCGATCATGCCGACATGAAAATAAGATAAAGCTTAAATCACAAAGCCGCAAAGTTCAAAAATTCTATTTAAAAAAAAGAAAGAACTATGAAAGAACCAGTGAGAAATAGCTTGATGAACTAGCTTCAAATCACAATACATGAGCTATAGCAATAGATAGGAAAAAATAAAGCCCATCTTAATTAGTAATATATTGTCAACAAACAACTCACAATACTATATCATTTGAAAAATGTAACAAACCAACAATGAACTATCCCAAAATAATGATCCATTAGGCGGAAAACAAAATAGAGCATACATCATTTGAAAGGAAAATGAGAGGTTGGAATAAGGACATTACCTTCTTCGGAGAAGCGAGACTAGGACGACGAGCTTAATCACGAAGAACTTCCACCACTGTGAGCAGATTTCGATGAGCTCCAGAAAATAAAATAATTTTGAATTCGAATAGAAAAGGCTCAAACTCTCTATTTATTTATTTTTACTCTTTCAGGCTGTGTTTTTTCTGTATATCCCCTATCAATTTCTCCCCTTATTAGAAAAATCCCCCATGTTTTGGATAACAAAACTAGTGTCTCCTCTCCCTTAAACACATAGAGAAAACGATCTTAAATAGATGAAGAATAGGCTTGATTTTTGAGCGGGAAAACGGGTGGATTTCGAATTCCTTTGCTCCTTTTCAAGACAACAGTGGAAGGGATGGAGATTTCTTCTGAAAAAGGGGGAAAAAAGGATGGATAAGTGACTGTCTAGGACTCTAGGTTATGGGTTAGTTGGACGAGTAACAAGGGTTTGGTCAGCCGCGATTTGCTGTTGGATTTTCGGGCATACTTGAGCGGGAAAGAAGAAGAAGAAGAAGACGCGTATATGGGTCGTGTGCTGTTCTCGTCGGAAGAAGAAGATGTGCAGGGGCAGGGTCGGGTGTGTACGTGATTTGTGTCGAGTTGCTGGTTGCTATTGAATGTAGAGCAACTTTCACATATAACAAACACAAAATTCATATTTGTATGCTATAGCAAAGTTTGCATAATTGCGCTCCATAGCAAACATATATATGTATAATTCGCTATACATATACAAAAAAAAATAGTTGTATAATTCGCTATACATATACAGAGAAGGCAGCTGTATAATTCGCTATACTTATACAAAAGAAAGCAGTTTTATACGAAAGATCAATTGTATAATTTGTGTATGTATAAAATGAGAAAGAGAGAAAGGCAAAAGAAAACTGGGCAAGGAAATATTTGTATTGTATAATTATAAATGTATAGGATGAAGATATATGTATTTGCATGTGTATATACAATTTTCTCTTGCTTTATATAAACAAAAGCGCAATTTATACATTTCGTTTCTGTTTGTATAAGCGAGAGAGGCAAGGGTGGCGAGCGAGATTTAGGAGAGTGGCGAGCGAGATCTGGGAGAGGGGAACAAAAATATATGTATATATACAATTTCCTCTCGCTTTATACAAACACAATAATATTTTATACATTTGTGTTTGTATAAAAGTGAGAGAGGCGAGCGAGACTGCCACCAAACGAAAGTGGCGAGCGAGATTCCACCAGGGAGAGTGGCGAAAATAGCAATAGTTTTCTATAGGGTACAATTAAATCAAAGTATATTTATAGCATATAATTTGAATTAATAGTTTGCTATTATATACAATTTTCCCTTGAATGTATTGTGTGTGTATATTGTAATTGGGTTTCTTTTGTAGAATGGGGTTGGGGTATTTGTTGTATGTGGGCCGAATTGGTCTTTTGGGAATAGACTGGGTTTATAGTTGTTTTTGTGGGCTGAGATTATGATGGGCTGGTAATGGGTTGAAAAGAGAGTTTTAAGAGGGGTAAAATTGTAGTTAGATTTCACAATTGAAAAGATGGCCAAATGAATTATAATTGTAGCCAATTGAAATTAAGAATTTAGTCAATTTGAGTTTAGTTGGTGATTCGCCTAAAAATTAAGTAAGATGAATTAATATAATTAATGAGCTTCTTAATCTTAACAAAAAATAAAATAATTAACTTAATTATAAACTAATTAATTCAAAATTAAAATCATAATTTAGACTAAACTAATTTAATAAAATAAAATCTTTTGAGATGATTTTCGAATATTCATAAAATGACATAATTATATACATAATAATAAAAGATATATACATGTTTATTATTAAAATTATTAAAAATGACAAAATCACTTTAAAAATGACTTGGGAAATATTTTTAATTTTATGAAATTAATTATTTCAAATCGTTTGTAATTGAAGAAACTCGATGATTAATATACATTGTGGAGGGCCAAAATTGGGTGTCAACAAGTTCATTATTTTCTAGGTATGGAAGTCATCAGAGAAAAATAGGGGATCATTCTCAGTCAAAGAAATTTACCTTGGGACTGTTGAGTGAATTTGGGTCTAAAACTTCAGTTGCTGTGAATTCCCCTTTGGATTCTTCTATCAAGCTCAAATCGGATGAGGGTGATTTACTTCCTAACCCAACTGTTTATCGATGACTCTTAGGAAAATTGAATTTCCTAACTCACAGTTGTCCTAATCTCTCATTTGCGGTGCAACATCTCAGTCAATTTAAGCAGTAGCCACGGTTGCCCAATTTTTGGCTGCTTTACGAGTCATTCGATATCTTCGACTTGCTCCAACACAAGGCCTGTTCTTCTCCACTAATCCTTCTCTTGAACTATTGGTTTATTGTGACTCCGACTGGTGGTCTTGCCTGAATTCTCAGCGTTCTGTTAGTGGCTATTACATCACCCTTGGTGGGTTTTCGATTAGTTGGAAATTGAAGAAACAATCATCAATATCATTATCCTCCGCTGAAGCGGAATATCGATCCATGCGTCGGGCTATTGGTGAACTCACTGGGCTTGTTCATTTTTTTAATGATCTTTTAGCTCCACCGTCTTTTCTAGTTCGGGTGCACTTGGATAGCCAATCAGCCCTTCATATCGCCAAAAAATCTGTTTTCCTTGAGCGGACTAAACATATTGAGCTGGACTGTCATTTTGTCCGTCAACAGTGCCTGTCCGATCTCATTTCACTCTGTTTTGTTCCTTCTTCTTCCCAGTTGGCTTACCTTTTCACAAAGCCCTTATCTGGACCTTCTAATCTCTCCATTTTGGGAAAGCTGGATGTCGCCGGTCTCCCCTCCACCTTGAGGGGGGGGGTGTTGGAATTTCATCCAAAAAATTTAGTTTTCTCACATAAGAAAAGAGGAATAAAGAGCTCTCATATGAAGAAAGTAAAGATATTTTCAAACAGATATCAACAAAGCAAAGCACCGCCTAAATGAAGCAAAAGAGATACATGTCAAGAAATACAAGTGGGACCAGCTAATATTTAAATTTTGTATTTACAATATTTTTTATACATAATGTTTTTATTATTTAGTTTCTAGAATGTACAGCTGGTAGAATATATTCTGTTACGAAAGGATTCCTTTTTTCATGTATAAATAGGTGTACAAAGTAATGGAAAAATATACAAAAAATTTCTCCATCTTTTATCTTCAATTTCTTCTATTGAAAATCTAATTTTGTCTAACTTGTCAAAAAAGATGGCCACGCCAGTAGTTGGCCAACCTCTATCGATAGAGGCTGCTGCGCCAACCGTTACCATCACCACCAAAGTATCATACACAAATACCATAAATTCAATACAACCACAATATAAACTTTTATTTTTGAAGTAAATTTCTTTCCTTTATATTGTAGGATAGGAAGATATTCTTCATATCAAGATCTGATTCTCTCCTTGTGTAATCTAGAATATCATATTTATTATTCTTTCTCCTTGTATAAAATATATGATTATGTATAATTTCATATTTCATGGGATTTAAGTGATTTTGTTCCACAATTTGTATATGTCATATACATGACTTCATATACATAAGAGGATCAGATCTTGATATGGAAAATATCTATTATTAGACAACAATTTCCATCTTTTTCATTCTTAGAGCGCATATTGAGAAATTTTAGTCATGTTTTGCATTTCTCTTTCACCGTTATACACCATGCAAGTTTGAGTCAAATTATCATTTTACAATGTATATATTACATGTATATTTGGATAACAACCCAATACCAGTAGGTCTTCTGCACAAAGTCACAAACTGTACATCACTGGTGAGTTGCTACGAATAAGCAACTTACCGTAACCTTGCAAAGGAGGTTCAAAGATATCTCTTGTGAGTATTGAGAAATTTTAGTCATGTTTGGTAAAATGCTATATCAATAATTATTTTTTTAATAGGCGTGCCAAGTCAAAATGTAACAAGTAAAAGTGAACCCATGAAATATATAACTCTTTCTCTACCTTCTACATAATTTGCTGGTCCTTTCTAAAGTCAGGACTAGGATTTTACATATTCAATCCACTCTTATTCAATTTATGAAGCTTTCCTTTCTTTCATCAAACTAATTTTTGAGAATATGCGTTTGTTTCTTGTAATTACTATAAGATTTCTATTTTTTTTAAAAATGAATTTCAAAATAGAAAATATACGTGTATTTCACGCTACTTAGTACAAATATTTGTAAATAATTAAAATACAATCACAATATGTATAAATAGTTATTCAAAAAATTAAGTAATCAAAGTGTAACACCAAATTAATACTTAACACCAAATGGACAATCTGACAATCATATCAAATAATTTTAAGAAATTATAGATCATTTTGATATGTAGATTTCACATGAATTATTAGTTGTGAAGATGTCACATAATATTTGAAGAGAATATATAAAAAATTATCCATTACATTATTATACCAGATGTACATTATGTTTATCCCACAAATATTTGAAAAATGAGATGAAATAGAGTAGACTAAAAACAATAAAATAGCTAATGAATTCTAAAACTTTTGAATAACAAAAATTAAAATGAGAAACAATTCCAGTTTAAAAGAATGAAGGAACTTCCTCAATAACTAACAATAGCATAAATAGATTTACCTCTTTTTTGTTGCATGTGTGATGAGAAAATACATTCATCATCAATCTTCCATCGACAATTATACATTAGAGTAACTAAGTGTATGTATGCGTTAACTGATTAACCTAAAGTGACTGTGATGAGCAATATAATTACATTCACCAATAATCATCCATCAACAATTATACATCGGAGTAACTAAGTGTATTGTAACGATCTGTTCCTGTTGTTATAGAAAAGCCAACGGAGAAAAATGTTGGGCCGAAAAACTTTTTTATAGTAACTTGGAATTTTCCAATCTAATTCAGATTTGGATGAAATTGGAGTTAGTAAGGTCTAGGGAAATATGGTAACAATTGGGTGATTTAATTATGATTTTTATCACATGCGTAGATAACTAAGACGTTAAGGAGCCCGTACGACTTTACGGAATTAAATTCGGGCGAGTAGAACTCCCAGAATTGATCTTAGCGTGACGGGTAGTTTCTGAGTGTCGTTGGCTGAAGGTGTGTTGTGAAATGGGGGTATTAGAATTATTAAATTAGTTCACTATCCGTGCAAGACGCTACAACGGGAATTTGTGCTTCCAGAGTGGGGCTGTAGCGCGGTGGTACCGCTATTGTGGGACAGTCGCGATTTAAGTCAAAAATAAACCCAAAACATCTTTATTCTTTAATTTTCGTTCTTGAGAGTAAGGAGACAAACCCCAGGTGATTCTTAACAGTTTTCCACCATTTTTAAGGCTAATGGTAAGGTTTTAACTCTCCGAATTCATTTTTCGATCCGTAGAACGTAATCTAATGGGTAATTATCGATGAGAAAGGGTTTTGATCTGGGAATTATGGTAGAAAAAGCCATAATTTGGATATTGGGATCATGAGTTTGATCTAGGGTTGATAGGATTGTTGGTAATTCGGGTAATTAGTTATTGTTTATTGATGCCCGTATTATATTAATTGTTTATAGACCAAGAAAAAGCATAACGAATCCGGAAAGGGAAGAATCAAGTTTCTTAGGGGATTCAAGCTTGTTTCGAGGTAGGTGATGGTTGTGATTTCATGTTGTGTGATGTATGTTTGCTTGCTTCATTATAATAAGTGTATGTATGCGAATGTTACACTATTAATCACACTAATTGTACATGATGATAGATGAATGATGAATGCCATGAATCATGACTTGATTGTATGATTATGAGAATGTACTTTGTGATTGTGATTGTGGCTTTTTGAATGGATTGGGTGTTGCGTTTCGACACACTAACTTGGATTGATTGCCACGTTCCGACATAACTATGGGATCGGTTGCCACGTTTCGACATAAATATTGGATTGGATACCACGTACCGGTATGCTAACAGTTTGGGTTTGGGTTCCATGAGAGGATCATTGACTAGACATAACTTTGTAATTGAGAATTGTGAACTTGATCGTTATTCTTAAATGATATTGATATTATATATGTTCGGTGTATGCATGTTATTCTTATGTTGTAATGGCTTATGTATGTTGCACTTAGTGGGATAGCCGCGTGATCCTACCAGTACACTGTGGTTGTGTACTGATACTGTATTTGCTCTTTCTTTGTTGAGTACATGGCATCTTCAGACGGCCATTGACAAATAGTGCTTAGAAGATCTGTGATCGTTTGAATTCAAGGGTGAGCCAGTTCTTACGGGCTTCCATAAGTTCTCTTTCTGTCTATGTCCACATTTCAGACTTAGACTAGTACTTTAGTTAGTCTTATATTTAGTTGGGGTTGTACCCTTCTTGTTTAGACTTATGGATCTTGTTAGAATTTTGGTATATTGACTTTCAAGTTCTAGGTATTACTTCCGCAATGTTAGTTTTGGTTGTTAGTCCTTTGTTGGAGTTTATGGGAGGTCCGTATCTTTTCCTTAACATTTAAACTTGCTTTCGTAACTTTAAATGCCTTATTTGTTTGGTTCTTTGGTTAGCTAATTAGTATTAATAGTTCTCCCACCGGAGGGTTAGTGTGGGTGCCAATAACGACGATTTGGGTCGTGACAAAGTTGGTATTAGAACCTAGGTTCATTGATCTCAATATACCAAAATGAGTCTAGTAGAGTCTTGTGGAATGGTACGGAGACGTCTGTACTTTTCTTCGAGAGGCTGTAGGACTTTAGGAAATCTCTCTACTTTATTTTGTCTTATTTCGTGCTATTGCTTGATTCCAATTGGTGTCTGACGATTTAAATTGATATCTAACCTCCTTCACTCTTCTGTCAGCAAATGGTTAACACTAGGTTCAACGGCGTCAAGCCCGTAGCTCCCATCAATGCTCCAGCTGTGGAATTTGCAGTGAGAGGTCGCGATCAAGGCAGGGGTAGAAGAAGAGCTAGGGGTAGAGGTCGAGGAAAGGTGACGCCTACTAGGGATGAAGCATTGGTTTGAGATGCTCACAGAAATAAGGCCCCTCCTGTGCACCATGAAGAGGTAGAAGAGAATGTGGAGGTTGAGGAGAATGTTGGACAAAAGGAAGAGGTGCAGGCTGAGCTACATGTATTCCTCCCCTAGACCCAGTGTTAGCTCAACAGATCATGTCGTTCTTGAAAGGATTGGTTGGTCCTGTAGTGCTTCCCTCTGTTCAAGCAAAAAGCCCCCGCCAATCCCCCTATTGCTATCACTGTCCCCAAGGTGAGTGGAAATATAGGTAATTGTGCTTTCTTCCATCCGTTGTTAGATCATGTTATGACTGGTAATAAGCATGAGATGTTGATTAAGTTCTTGAAGTTGAAACTACTTGTGTTCCATGGTTCTGAGAGTGAGGATGCATATGAGTTCATCCTAGATTGCTATGAGAGACTTCATAAGTTGAGAATTGTCCATCATCATGGAGTTGAGTTTGTGACCTTTTAACTTTAAGGTGAGGCTAAGCAGTGGTGGAGAGCTTATGTTGAATGCAGATTTTCAATTTTACCCCCACTTACTTGGACCCAGTTTCATGCTCTGTTCTTAGAGAAGTATGTGCCTCGAACTTTGACGGATCTCAAGAAGGATGAGTTCATGGCTTTGGAACAAGATGGTATGTCTGTGGCTGCTTACGAGGCCAAGTTCCATGCTTTGTCTAGATATGCTACACCATTGGTGACTACGGAGGAGGAAAGGATCCTTTTATTTATTAAGGGACTAAATTCTGAGTTGCAAGTATTATCTGTTCATATGACCTCTGCAGGGAAAAGCTTCAATGAGGTAACAGACTTTGTGAAGAAAGTGGAGGGGGTGAAGCGAGACAGTCATGCTAAGGCATTGGCAAAGTGGGCCAATAACTCGGGCAACTTTCAAGGTTCTTACTCCAAGGGGTCAGGAAGGCCGACACTTGCAACCAATCCAATTCAGTCCGCTATACCCGTCTCTACTTGTAATTACTCCAGAACTCCACCTCAAAATTTGATTCATGATAGCTAGGGAGCTGCACCTTTGGCGGGCAACAAGCCATCTTTTGATTGTACATGTTACAACTATGGAGAACCTGGGCATATGAGGAAAGATTGTCCCCACCTGCGCATATTGGAATCTGTGCAACAACAATCTAGAGCAGTGGTACCCGCGAGAAATGATAATAATGGTCGAGGGCGTCCACAAGGTCGGCGAGGAGGAAATCAGCGAGGCCGCAAAGGTAGGGGAAATGATAACGCAGGCAGAGGTGCTGTGCATCCAGGCAGTGAAGTCTCCCGTCAAGATGACAGAGCTCAGTGTTATGCCTTTCCAGGCAAGACCGAGGTAGAGGCGTTTGACGCAGTGATCACATGTACTATTCTTGTTTGTGACTGGATGGCTAATGTGTTATTTGATCCGGGTTCTACTTATTCTTTTGTATCCGTGCAGTTTGCCTCAGAATTTGCTATCATTGTGATATACTTGATGCCCTCATCCATATTTCTACCCCAGTTGGAAAGTCTGTCATAGTTACCCATGTCATCGTGCTTGTCCTATTTTATTTATGGGTTTTCAGACTTGGGCTGATTTGGTGATTTTAGAGATGATTGACTTTGATATAATCTTAGGCATGACTTGGTTGTCCCCCTATTATGCTGTGCTTAATTGTAATTATGCTGTGCTTAATTGTAATACTAAGTCTGTAACTCTAGAAATTCTGGGAAGAGAAAATTAGAATGGGAAGGGGTGTACAAGCCTAAGCAAACTAAGATCATATCCTCAATTTGGGCTAGGAAACTGGTAAGGTAGGGTTGTTTGGCTTATTTGGCTCATATTCGGGATGTTGAGGTTGAGTCTCCATCTATTGAGTCTATTCTTGTGGTGTCAGAATTTAGAGAAGTGTTTCCTAATGAATTGCCTGGTATGCCTCCGGATAGAGATAGATTTCTGCATTGATTTAGAACCTGATACTCGTCCCATTTCTATCCCTCCATATTGCATGGCTCCTACAGAATTATGAGAGCTTAAGGATCAAATCCAAGAACTTCTTGATAAATGATTTATTTGTCCGAGTGCTTCCCCGTGGGGTTCTCCAGTTTTGTTTGTTAAGAAAAATGATGGTAGTATAAGGATGTGTATAGAATACCGACAATTGAATAGGGTCACCATTCAAAGCAAGTACCCATTGCCGAGGATAGATGATCTTTTTGACCAATTGCAAGGTGCATCAATTTTCTCTAAGATTGATCTAAGGTCTGGTTACCATCAGTTAAAGATTAGGCCTGGGGATGTGCCCAAGACGGCGTTTAGAACCCGTTATGGGCACTACGAGTTCCTAGTTATGTCTTTTGGGTTGACTAATGCGCCTGCAACTTTCATTAGTTTAATGAATGGCGTGTTCAAGCCATTTCTTGATTCGTTTGTTATAGTCTTTATTGACAACATTTTGGTCTATTCAAAAAGTGAGGAAGAGCATGCCGATCATCTTCGTATTGTTCTGGGTGTTCTTGGCAAACAAAGGTTGTATGCTAAATTTTATAAATGTGAATTTTGGTTGACTTCGGTTGCATTTTTGGGGCATGTAGTTTCAAAAGAAGAGGTAATGGTAGATCCCCAAAAGATTGAGGCGGTTAAGAATTGGGTTCGACCTAGCTTTGTGACAGAAGTTAGGAGTTTTGTGGGGCTCGTTAGCTATTATCGTCGATTTATGAAAAACTTTACTTCTATTGTCACTCACTTGACAAATTTGACCAAAAAAGAGATACCATTTAAATGGACTAAAAAAATGTGAGAAGAGCTTCCAAAAGCTCAAGACTCTTTTGACCACCGCACCTATTCTAGCATTACCGGTTGAGGGTAAATATTTTATTGTTTATTGTGATGCTTCACATTCTGGTTTGGATGTTGTGTTGATGCAGGATAAGAATGTTATGGCTTATGCATTGCGTCAGTTAAAGGTGTATGAGAGAAACTATCCAACACATGATTTGGAGTTGGCAACAGTAGTATTTGCTCTTAAGATTTGACGACATTACCTTTATGGTGTTAAGTGTGAGGTGTTTATTGATCATCGTAGTTTGCAACATGTGTTCAATCAAAATGATCTTAATTTGAGACAACGAAGGTGGATAGAGTTACTCACGGATTATGACGTGACCATTCAGTACCATCCGGGCAAGGCTAATGTGGTGGCAGACGTTTTGAGTAAAAAAACAGTGAGTATGGATAGTTTAGCTTGCTTGAGTGTATCCAAGGGACCCTTGACTAATGAAATTTAGACCTTGGAATCTAAGTTCATGCAGTTGGGCATCTCAGAAAGAGGTGGGGTGTTACTTAACATTGAAATAAGGGCCACGTTCATTGAGGAGATCAATGCCAAACAGTTTGAGGATGAAAATTTGAATGGACTTAGAATGAAGACAGTGATTGGTAAGGCACAAGAGACTACTCTTGATGCAGAAGGTGTGCTCAGTTTTAAAGAAAGGAATTGTGTTCCTCGAGTTGATGACTTGATTCAGAAACTGTTGACAGAATCTCATAGTTCGCAATATTCCATTCATCCGGGTGTGACCAAGATGTACCGAGATTTGAAGCGGATTATTGGTGGCCGGGGATGAAGAAGGATATAGCGGAGTTTGTGGTTATGTGTCAGAATTGCCAACAAGTAAAGTATGAACATCAAAGGCCTACATATTTGCTTCAAAGAATGCCAATTCTGGAATGGAAGTGGGAAATAATAGCTATGGACTTTGTGGTTGACTTTGGGGAAGTTTGATTCTATTTGGGTAGTGGTGGACAGATTGACTAAATCAGCCCATTTTATTCCGGTAAGAATAAATTATAATGCTGAACAATTGGCTAAGGTTTATGTGAAAGAGATAGTGAAGTTGCATGGGGTTCCCCTTTCTTTCATCTCAGACCGTAGTACCCAATTCACATCCAAGTTTTAGAGGAAGTTACATGATAAATTGGGCACACAACTCACTTTTAGTACATCCTTCCATCCACATACGGATGGACAATCAGAGAGGACTATTCAAGTGTTAGAAGACATGTTGAAGGCATGTGTGATTGATTTTGGAGGGCATTGGGATAAATTCTTATCTTTGTGTGAGTTCTCCTATAATAATAGTTATCGCTCCAGCATAGATATGGCACCGTTTGAGGCACTTTATGGGAGGGGATGTAGATCACCCATATGATGGTTTGAGGCTGGAGATGTGAAAAATTTGGGGGTTGATTTAGTAAAGAATGCTTAAGATAAGGTGATGAGTATTCAAGCTAAGCTTTTAGCAACCCAGAGTAGACATAAAATGTATGCAGATCATAAGGTAAGAGATATGACATTTCAGACTGGTGATAATGTTCTTCTTAAGGTATCACCCATGAAAAGGGTGCTGGGATTTGGCAAGAAGGGCAAACTAAGTCCGCGATACATTGGTCCTTTTGAGGTTCTTGAATGTGTAGGGCCAGTGGCTTATAGATTGGATTTACCTCCTAACCTATCAGAATTTCATCTGGTATTTTATGTGTCCATGCTGAGGAGATATCATGGTGACGGGGATTACATCATAAAATGGGACTCAATTGTGTTAGACAAAGACCTCCAATATGAAGAGGAATCAGTTGCAATTCTTGATCGTGATGTGCGTAAACTGAGGACCAAGGAGATTAAGTCCGTGAAAGTTCAATGGAAACATCGTCCAGTTGAGGAAGCTACTTGGGAAACCGAGAAGGACATGCGAGACAAGTATACCCAATTGTTCGTCGATTTTGGTACTACTCCATTCCTTCCTTAACCTATTTTTCCTAAGTTTTTCACTCGGGGACGAGTGATGGGTAAATTGGTATCTATTATAATGACCTGTACCCGTCGTTATAGAAAAGCCAACGGTGAAATTTTTTGGGCCGGAAAACTTTTTCGTAGTAACTTGGAATTTCCCAACCTAGTCCAAATTTAGATGAAATCGGAGTCAATAAGGTCTAGGGAAATTGGTAACAATTGGGTGATTTAATTATGATTTTGATCACATGAATATATATCTAAGATGTTAAGGAACCCGTACGACTTTATGGAATTGAATTCGGGTGAGTAGAACTCTCGAAATTGATCTTGGGGTGAACGGGTAGTTTCTGAGTGTCATTGGTTGAAGGTGTGTTGTGAAATGGGGGTATTGGAATTATTAAATTAGCTCACTGTTCTATGCAAGCCGCTATGATGTGAATTTGTGCCCCAGGGCAGGGCCGCTGTAGTGGGGTGGTACCACTGTCGCGGGACAATCGCGATTTAAGTCAGACATAAACCCCAAAAAGTCTTTATTCTGCAATTTTCATTCTTGAGAGTAAGAAGACAAACCCTAGGCGATTCTTGATAGTTTTCCACCATTCTTAAGGCTAGAAGTAGGATTTTAACTCCTTAAATCCGTTTTTCGATCCGTAGAATGTAATCTAATGGGTAATTATCGATGATGAAGGGTTTTGATATGATAATTATGGTGGAAAAGCCCCTAATTTGGATATTGGAATTATGGGTTTGATCTAGGGTTGATAGGATTGATGGTAATTCGGGTAGTTAGTTATTGCTTATTGATTCCCGTATTATATTAATTATTTGTAGACCAAGAACAAGCAGAACGAATCTGAAAAGGAAATAATCAAGTTTCTTTGGGGATTCAAGCTTGTTTCGAGGTAGGTAATGGT
The DNA here is from genome assembly GCF_900185275.1 of Solanum verrucosum. NCBI lineage: Eukaryota > Viridiplantae > Streptophyta > Magnoliopsida > Solanales > Solanaceae > Solanum > Solanum verrucosum. The sequence goes on along the minus strand of NW_026020111.1, from coordinate 1,047,742 downwards.
TGTGATTTCATATTGTATGATGTATGTTTGTTCTTGCTTCATTATAATAAGTGTATGTATGCGAATATTGTACTATTGATCACACTAATTGTACATTATGATAGATGAATGATAAATGCGATGAATCATGACTTGATTGTATGATTATGAGAATGTACTTTGTGATTGTGATTGTGGCTTGTTGAATAGATCGGGTTGTCACGCCCCGAACTACCCTCAAGACGAGGACACGGGACCTCGGACCATAAGTGATCCCAAGCTAACCCTGCTGGCATGATCACGAGCATACTAAAGATAATAAACTGATGCGGAAGCTAAAACATAAATAAAATGAAAAGACGGGGAATACCCATATACTATAACTAAGATAAATGAAAACTGATGAGTTTAATACAAAGAAGATATTAACTCAATACTAAGCTGAATCTAACTATTTCTGAAATAAGCCTCTAAACTAACTAGAAATGTTGGGACATGCCCCAACAAGATCTAGCAAAACTGAAACTAAAGGACTAAAAGTACTGAAAAGATAAACATGTCACTGGTCCTCAAAGAATGAGGACTCACCACTGATGTTGCTGAACTGACAATCGGGAATCAATCTAAGCGTGATCTAGATACTGAGAACCTGAACCTACATCACAAGAAGATGTAGCGCAAAGTATCCGTCAATACTTGAAAAGTACTGAGCATGCATGATAGAATAAAGCTGAAATAACATATAACTGAACAAAGCAAATAAGCAATGATATAATCTTAACATGATATAGATACTGAATACTGAGCTAACTGAATGCAATGACCAATTTATAACATGCTGAAACTGAATACTGAATATACTGATAAATGGTCAATGCAATAGAATCTGACTGAACTGTGGGAGCTACTAATAACCGATAATAAAACCACATTGAGCTAAATGTGGAGTCCGATGTATACGCCCCATCGAGAGGACCCAATATACCCGGCCAAAGGTATAAAGGCATGCTAGAGTGATCACTGAAATGATGCCCATAGAGGGGACTTACAACCTACGTGGCTAGTAGTTTTGAGACTATTTGGGTACACTGAACCCTAGTCCAACTTGGTATTATGCTACTCCCAATAGATTAAGTGATTAAAATATTTATGACTGAAGTTTTGTGATATACTGGAAAGCTCAAACTGAATCATGCAAACTGAGAATGCAACAATTACAATTAATCTGATATTGATGCATTAATAACTGAGGCATGTATAACTGAAATATCTGACCTAACATGTATAATTCAAGAACTAAAGAATTACATAACTAGGGTTCTGAAATTCATGCAATAAACTGAATATTAACATACTAATCTGATTTGGATCATTCTAACAGCTAAGAACCCAATAATTCTTACATTCAAGAAACTCTAGGTCTAGTCATAATAAGAAAATCAAGAAACTGACTGAAAACTAGAGACCTAATGGGTGAAAGGAACCCACTAGTGAAATCCCACATACCCGATGACGAATTCCACGAAGAAATCTTTAGTTTTCGGAGCTGGAACTGATGGAACCTTGCTACGTTCTTGAACTAGGGTTCTTGACTTCTCTTCTCCTCTTACACTCTAATTTTCTAAGTTTTGATTAATGATTTGACTTAGGTAAGTTCTAGTTATGTTTCTAGGCTTAAACTGACTAAAACCTCATAATTTAGGGTCTAAACGATGTAGCTTAGGGGTCCAACAAAATAGAAAAAGACCAAAAGACCCCTGACTTGACTGCTGTCGGAGTGACCGACGGACGGGACCTATGGGCCGTAGGTCAACCTACGGTCCGTAGATTGGGGTCGTAGGTCAAGTCTGCCCAACAGGGCTTCACTAAAACGAGCAGAACTCTTTACTCGGAGGTCAGATTTTAGGAAACTCAGTGGCGTTGGAAAGAGGATTAAATTATCTATCATATCATTGGTCATGGGACACATAATTCTTTTTGTGCTGGGAGTGATGACCATTTGAAGTTGACCTAATCAACAATTTCCCCCTAACTGGCTGTTGACCTTCACCAACGATCAGACCTACGGACCGTGGATGGAATGACGGTCCATGCTGGTCGGCTATCGTTCACAACAAAGGCTGGGTAAAGGGGGCTTCGATCCACAGACTCAGAGCACGAACCGTGGTTTGGCCTACGAACATTGGGTCTGTCCGTGGGTTTAGACTTACCCAATTTTCTGAGCTGGATTTGGGGATGGGTTGCAGTGGTGAACCACGGACCACAACACGGGCTGTGGGTGGCGACCATAGGTTGCACCTGCAACTTCTGAAAATCTGAAATCTGGTTTGCTTTCAGATACGGGGTGTTACACGGGTGTTGCGTTTCGACACACTAACTTGGATCAGTTTCCATGTTCTGGCATAAATATGGAATTGGTTGTCACGCTCTGACATAAACATTGGATCAGATACCAGGTACCGATATGCTAACAATTTGGGTTTGGGTTCAATGAGAGGACCATTGACTTGACATAACTGTGTAAATTGAGAATTGTGAACTTGATAGTTATTCTTAAATGATATAGATATTGTATATGTTCGGTGTATGCATATTATTATTATTTTGTAATGGCTTATGTATGTTGCACTTAGTAGGATAGCCGCATGATCCTACCAGTACACTGTGGTTTTGTACTGATACTGCACTTGCTCTTTCATTGTTTAGTACATGGCATCTTTAGGAGGCTATTGACAGACTTCACTTAGAAGATCAATGATCGTTCAAATTCAAGGGTGAGACAGTTCTTCCGGGCTGCCATGAGTTCTCTTTCTGTCTATGTTCACATTTCGGACTTAGACTAGTACTTTAGTTAGTCTTATGTTTAGTTGGGGTTGTACCCTTTTTGTTTAGACTTATGAATCTTGTTAGAGTTTTGGTACATTAACTTTCAGGTTCTAGGTATTACTTCCGCAATGTTAGTTTTGGTTGTTAGACCTTTGTTGGAGTTTATGGGAAGTCCCTATCTTTTCCTTAGCATTTAAATCTGCTTTCGTAACTTTAAATGCCTTAGTTGTTTGATTCTTTTGTTAGCTAATTAGAATTAATGGTTCTCCCACCGGAGGGTTAGTATGGGTGCCAATCACGACGGTCTGGGTCGTGACATGTATGCATTAATATAAAGTGATTTTGAAAATAATTTTTTGGTATGTATAATTATAAGTCAGGAATTATAAAAGTCCTTTAAAAATTGATTATATACATAACATCTATGAGGCGCTAATATCTCATCCACCCTGGACCACCGAAACAATTGACGATGAACTTTGCGAGGAGGCTATTGATGTCACCGCAGGAGAAGTGGCGAAATGGCGAGGCAGGCCGTGGAGATATTAGGCCGGCGCATGAATGTGGCCGACGGCAAGTTCAAAACTCTTGAAGACTTCACCCTTGAGGAGACCGAAAACATCCGTAAGGAGTTGGAGGGACGTCAGCGTGCCGAGTTTGAGATGAAGGAGGTTATCACTTCCTTGGAGTGTCGGCTCATGGAGGCGTTGAGCACGATTGAGACCATGAAGGCCAAGATGAAAGCACTCAAGGAGGGCATGGAAGTTGGAGGATCATCGTCGCTTGACCGAGATAGGAAGGCCAAGGTCGAGGCTCCAAAACCACCTATGTTCAAAGGCGTCCGTGACACGCAAGAGGTGGAGAACTTCTTATGGCATTTGGAGAATTACTTCAAGTGCAACAGGCTGAAGAGCGACGAGAGTAAGATCAACACCGCTGTGTTGTATCTTTCAGTGATGGCCATGCTGTGGTGGAGGCGCAAGGAGGCCGAGATAGGGAAGGGAACGTGCACCATCAACACCTGGGAGCAATTCCGGGAAGAGTTCAAGAAAGCCTTCTTCCCTAACAACGTCATCTATGAGGCGAAACGCAAGTTTGGGGAGTTGAAGCAAACAAGCAGCATACGCGCATATGTGCAAGAGTTCACCACTCTCACACTTCAAATTCCTAACCTCATAGATGATGATATGTTGTTCCACTTCATGGATAGGCTACAAAATTGGGCCAGGATGGAGTTAGAACGTCGGCAGGTTAGGACTATAGATGAAGCCATCACGCAAGCCGAAGCTTTGACAAACTTCAGGCATGAGAAGCCCAACAGAGCTGGAGGAGAAGAGATGAGAGGTAGTCATGACCATGGTGGGGGAGATCGTGGCAAAGTTGAAGAGCAGCAGTGTCACGACCCAGGAGCACCCCCAAGTCGTAACAAGGTGTACTCGACCCCGAAGGGGTCTTATACGAGCCACATAGTCATTCATTGCATTCAATAATGAAAATAGTGCGGAATAAAAAAAAACTTATTTACATCCACACATTTAAACTTCTTAAAACAACTTTAAAAACACACAGCGGAAGTCTAAGTCTCACATGGCCATCTTAGACACAGTCGCAAAACATAAGTAGGGACACGGCCCTTTACAATCAAAAGAAGTCTATTACATGAACAAAAGAACTTAAAAGTCTTATCCTCGAATCCATGAGGACATACCAAGTCTTGGAGGAAAGCAATCCAACACTTCAAACTAGCTAGGAGGGATCACTTGCCGGAACCTACACTTATAGTAAAAGTATGAAGAATATGGGTTAGTACACAAAATGTACTAAGTATGATGACCATGCAAGACATGCTTAAAAAGGGACATTTTAGTTAGAAACCATGCATTATGCCACCTTTTTGAAATATCATGAACAATAGCATAAAAGACATACGAGACAAGCATAACATCAAGTAAGTCATAATATCACCTTTAAACAATATCAACATGAAAACCTTTACCTTGGACCTTCACCTCAAGAAACCCTTATGCTATACCTCGTGCAATGTATGGATGGCGTCCCATACCACCATCCATACTAAGGCATCACATTTAGGTCACTTAAAGTAACTTATCATCCTTTCTTTCACCTTTGCACAATATTCATACATAAGAGGTATATCATTAATTAAGACATGACAAGGGAAAATAACTCGTAATATAACCCAAGTATAACATGCATAACATATTAAGCATTTAAGAGCCAACATTCTTTAATAACCTCATTTAGGGTACATTCATGTCACAGTCATTAGGATTTAGAGAAACTCACTATGACCCTCTCCAAGCCTACTCGTGCAATGTATAGGTAGCATCCCATACTACTACCTACACTTTGTAGAACCTGTCAAGAAACCATAATGAAATCTCACATGATGGGAAGTAAGCGTTTAACCGACATAGACCATGAGAGCTTGTCATGGAATCCGGTGTCATGAGTCCCCACACCGAAAAGAGGTGGTCTACTTGCCTAAGGAAGACCGGTATATATAGCTTAATGGATCCACTAGCTTCCTATGCGGGCACATAGTTTATGGGATAAGGTAGACGATCATTGAAACTCATGCCTAACTGTCGGGGGAGTTTCCATCTAACCAAATCCGCTCGGTGCTTAGCCTACATTCCCATAGAATAGTTCATTACTTTGACATCATCACACATGAAAGGGTGCCATAAGCCTACCGATTCAAGGTACATTATTTAACACATGAAAGGGTGCCATAAGCCTACCGATTCAAGGTACATTATTTAACACATGAAAGGGTGCCATAAGCCTACCGATTCAAGGTACATTTAGGAAAGCTCATTAACTCCTCTTGAAAGGGTGCCATGGGCCTACCGATTCAAGTCTCATCATTAACCTTTATGGAAAGGTGCCATAGGCCTACCGAATCCAAGGTTCATTACTTATCATTAATGGAAGGGTGCCATTAGCCTACCGATCCAAGGTTCATTATAAGCATGTGTGGAAGAGTGCCATAAGCCTACCGATCCAAGGATTCAACAATCAACAATATAATCATTTATACAAGAAAATGATGCATAAGCCCTACCAATTCAAGGTATACTTTATATTGAAGAATCCTTCATATTATATCATCAACATTCATGAGTGTCATCAACACATCTCTGGATTTCCATACATCTCATAACTCAAACTTTAAAGCATCGATTCATCAATTCTCCATAGTTGGACATTTTGTCAAACACCTTGAAGGCATGTAATGAAATCAAAGAGCATGGAAATTAGGGTAGTAATTATGCAACCAAACCAGTGAACAACCTACAACAACACCTTTACATCCATAACATGATCACATTATCTTTATTGAATTCTCATTCATATAATGTCATGATAACACTCCAATTTCTCATACTATGCCTTTAAGGCCATAAGCCTCACATACCAATACACCAACAATACACCATAAAATAAGCATGGGTAATGACATACTTCAACAATCTAAAGACCTTTAAACAAGTTTGATTCATATACATTCATTATCTAGCAACCCACTTCATAAAGGCATAAACTAGGAATAGAGAGAAATCATGGGTTCATGGAGTATTTTCATCTTAAATCGTCAATACAACAACAATATAACCATAAAGTGCCATTAGAAACCTTTTAAAACCATTTGGTGGAAGAACCCATGAGATTGAGTGAAAACCTAGATTTTTCATACTTTGAAGTAACTTTGGATTTGGCTCCTTGAATGGAAAATTAGACAAGGATCAAGACCACCATACCTTTGCTATGATCTCCCACGAAAATTGATGAAGAAAGCCTTGAATCCAAAGCCCTAGCTCCCACTTCTTCTTCTTCTTAAATGGAGGATTGTAGAGAGGGAAATGTTTTTAGGGATGATAATTGGATTATGGTATCTAGGAAATAATATAAGTCCTTTGAAAAAAATGGTCCAACACTTAGAAAAAAATCAGGCGGGTGAACAGTAAATGAACAGTAAAATCAGCTACTGGAATTTGCATTTTCTGCCGGACAGACTTTACGAAAATGGGCATAACTTCTTCGTCCAAACTCCGAATGAGGTGAAACGAAGTGAGTTAGGTAGCTAACTCAAAGGGCTTTCCATGGATATATTATTGTCCACCCAAATAATTTGTGTGCTAGGAGATATGACCCTCCAAAGTAGACCCTCGAAAAAGGCTTCACTTGGAAATTTCGGATTTTGATACGGTTGCTTTAAAATTTGGGTTAGACCCATTTCCCACTCAATTTGACCCCCTAAACAAGAATATGAAGTCGGATTTTCGAAAAACGAAACGGATCTATTTATATACAGCTAAACAAGTTTCCGGTAACTTCCGAAGCACATTTTTAAGAACTTTTGGGTCAAATTCAAATATAATCATTTCATTAAGTTCTCGACTCCAAACTCACATGTGAGGCTCTAGTTTCACTCTATCATTTTCTGAGTCGTTACAAGCAGCCACATCCCAAGAGGCATGATACCTATAAGTTCGACGGTAAGAAGTTTGGACGTCAAAGCGATGTCGAGAGAAAGGCGGAGCCTACAAAGAGAAATGGTTGCTACATATGCGGTGGGCTGCATGGCTATGCAAGGTGCCCTGAACTAAAGAGCCTTGGTGCTATCCTGTGGGAGCGGAAAGAGAAGGATGCACATGAACAAGGTTAAGATGCAGAGACGACCCAGTTGGGCTTGATAGGACTATGCGGAGCTATCACCAAGCAACCAGGGAAGCCGAAAGAATATGGCGCGCAGTATGTCGACATCACGATCAATGGAAGACCCGCTTGTGCTATGGTCGACACAGGTGCAGAGGCCAATATCATGACCAAAAAGGCAGCAACGAGGTTGGGGTTGAGTTACAGTCCAACTAACGCTCAACTCAGGTGAGAATATTATGGATGGTGAAAAATGAGAATGCATGACTACATAATGGCTGAAGACGGTGAACTTTGGGACATCGTTCTCATAAAGGAACCATTCAAATGAAGGAATCAAAAGTTGACATGCTTACAACTCAATATGAGAATTTTAGCATGAAAGGGGGAGAAACTGCTTATGAAATGCACACAAGGTTTACTCTTATCACCAATGAGCTTCGATGCTTGGGTGAACCTATTCATCCAAGTAAACAAGTTATTCGGAAGATTCTTCGTATCTTCCCAAATCCTCGGAAAACAAAGTTAATGTGATCACTGAGGATAGGGACCTGAAGACTCTAACTATGGATGAGCTGATTGTGAATCTTCAAACTTATGAGCTTGTTTGAACTGAACAAGCAACAAGATTAGTCCAAAAGGACTTTGGTTAGAGAGCATATTGAAAAAAAATTCGTTCATAGAGAGCTTATTGAGAAATTTTAGTCATGTTTTGCATGTCTCTTTAACCGTTATACACCATGCAAGTTCGAGTCAAATTATCATTCCCAATGTAAATATTATATCTATATTTCGTTAACAGTCCAATCCCAATATAGGACTTCTAAACTGTTATGTATTTATCCCAATAGCCCACTTAATGAACCAGTTATTCAACACAATATTTCAGCACTGCTCCAACGCCATAAATCCCTCAACGAGATGCTCGTGATAAAAATTAATCCCTTACTTTTTCACAAATCCTTCACATACCAGCGTAACTAACCTCATCACAATATTTTTAGTAGAGAAGAATTTTCTAACCAGTCTTGAGATTTATTTATATGACTTTTTCTTATAAGATATTAACTATTTGCATGCATTCTTCACTAGAATCACATCAACGTGCAAAGAATAATTCGATCTTGCACCTTTTTAATGAACCACTCCAAAGAAAATCTATTTTCAAGAATTCTCACAAAGAAATAGCACTACGTGAATTTTCATATAGTAGAATGAGAATTGAACTATAGACTGTTGATGTTGCAAATTACTTCCAAAATAGGAAGTTAAATACCAATTACCCTACAAAAATCAACTAAATTTAACTTCGCATCAAATTTGACTTCAAACAAACAAATATTTCAAGCTTCTTTCTACATAGATTACACAAGCCAAAATTAGTCAACTTTCTTTTATAACCTCAAAGTCACTTAACTATTGATATTTCATTTAAAAAGTCACCAAACCAATTTAAATAATCTTTTAATTAAATTTTATTGGAATTCAATTTATGTTTTAAACAATTTTTAATAAAAAAAATGCTCATTTTAATTATTCATTAAATTTTATTAAAACGCAATTTTTTGGCAAATCAATAACAGATGTATTTCACTTTGTGCATGAAATTATTAACAATTTCCTGTAGTTCGTATAATCAATCTCATTAATAGAAGTATCTCTTATATCATTATTTTAAAAGATGCTATGCCTACCCAGGCGATCGAAAAAACCTTATTATTTTTGTATTGGATACACAATACCTATTATTTAACGATGAGCAAGCTAACCCTAACTTATTGTAATATGGATGAATAAAGGTGGTAAGGAAAAATAATATATATATATATAGTTATCCATTTTAAAAAGGATTACCAAATTAAGTTTCCTAAATTACTTACGAGTAGTTATTAATATGGAAACTTTTCAAACGTGTAATTTAACCAAATTTTATATTTTCACATTAAATTATTAGAAACTTTATTAATATGGAAACTAATTTTCACATTGTAATTTCTTTTTTCTCCAATGGATAGAGAATTATTTTTCATAGAAGCCGTATATTCTTCATGAATGAAGATGTTAGAGGATCATATGAATTGCTTTTAGTAATTTCATTTTCTATTTATCGTAGCTTCTTCATTTCCATATTTCTCTTTTTGAACTATTTTCCTATATTTTTTCTTGACACGAGGTTCTATCGAAAATAACTTCTCTATCTTTCAAAATGGGTATACATACACACTATCCTCTCCAGGCCCCACTCTAAATTTCACAACTATAGTTATATATATATATATATATATTTGTTATTGTATTTCATTTGTTGTGATGATATTAATTAGTGGAGTACTTACGTTTATGTTTACTGGAATCTAGCTAATATGTAGTACCTCCTTATTAGTTTCATTGTATTTATCATGCATGCATGCCATTATTTTCTATTTTAAATGTTTGATAAAGAATACAAAGTAATTCTACATATTCTCATGATGTTTAGAGTACTATTGTAATTATTTAAAACTTATTGAATGTAAATTTATAAAATGATTTGGATTATATTAAATTTAAGATCTATTAATTTAAATAAATATTATGAATTAATTATTTAATTCCAATTAATATAAATCTAATCAAAGTCTAATTTCATTGGTCTAATTTATTGATTTTGGCTACAAAAGATGAGCCTATTTTGCTAAGTTAATGTATCATTTCATCCTAAAGGCCCAGTTTGATGGCATGTGTCCCGTCAAATGATAGGGCATGCAAAGTTGAACGAATAAATCAATAGGATCATGCTACATATAAATAACCTGACATGCCTAGTCAAATAAAAGGCCAAAATAATGTATCGCATATGTACATGTGACATGTTCTGACCAATCAAATATAGTCACGTCATTTAAATAAGTTGGATAAATTATGGTTTCATAGACTAATTTTACAACCTTTGGCTATAGTTAATTAAGGTTATTGATGTTTATGCAAGAAAAAGTGTGTGCATCTACTCCTTTAATAAATATCTTATGCATATGTGCGACCAAATTTGTTATTGATATGTAAAAATAAAAAGCTAAAACTGTTGGCTAGGTCAAAATCACTTGTCATTATTACTAACAAACAGTTAAATGGGAAAATATAGTTATTGTACTATATATTATTATTATTCCAAAAATATCAATAATCTATTTCCTTCAAATTATGTAAACTCCAGGCCACAACTCCTTTATATCCATATATTTCTCTGCAACTGGTAATTATTCATTTCACAAAAGTAAATAAGGAAATTCAAGTATTTAACATATCATCATGTCCCTTTTTTTTTGTTGAGAAAGCATGTAAAGTACGCTTCACTTTATCATAGACTTGTAGTATTCATAATTACCAACAAATCTCTTTCAACTTGAAGATCATTGTCGAAATTAACAGTCTTTTTTATGTTTGCAATAGCGATCCTGCAACTTTTGATGTAAAGTACAAATCTCTTTCTTGTAACTGCTTCTCCTGCAACTTTAACTATTTCTTTTTTCTCTTTTTTAGCAAACACTTCACCAAGAATTTGTTTTTTTTTTTTAAAAATTTTGAAGATCATATAAGCATATCACTTCTTTTACTTCATCACTCCTCTTCAAACTTAAACGTACAAAGACATCTAAAACACAAATTCTTGGTACGCATCAGTTTAAAGACGAGTCATGAAGTAAAAGAAATGATATGCTTATTATATGATCTTCAAATCCAAAAAACAAATTCTTGGTGAAACATTTGATGAAAAAGAGAAGAAGAATTAGTTTAAGTTGCAGGAGAAGCAGCTGTAGGAAGAGAATGTCAAATCGCAACGAAAAAAAGATAGAGAAGCGGCTCGAATTGCTATTACAAACATCAAAAAAACTATTAATTTGAACACTACTTTTGTAAAAAAAAAAAAAAAAAAAGTGCAGAGAAATGTATGGATATATAGGAGTTGTGACCTGGGGTATACATAATTTGAAGCAAATAGATTATTGAAATGATATAATAATAATAATATATAGTACAATTACTATATTTTCTCCATTTAACTATTTGTTAGTAATAATAACAAGTGATTTTGACCTACCCAACATGTTTAGCTTTTTATTTCTAAATAACAATAACAATGTGGTCGCATATGTAAACTTATGAAATGCACACAAGGTTTACTTCTATCACCAATGAGCTTCGATGCTTGGGTGAACCTATTCATCCAAGTAAACAAGTTATTCGGAAGATTCTTCGTATCTTCCCAAATCCTCGAAAAGCAAAGTTAATGTGATCACTGAGGATAGGGACCTGAAGACTCTAACTATGGATGAGCTGATTGTGAATCTTCAAACTTATGAGCTTGTTTGAACTGAACAAGCAACAAGATCAATCCAAAAGGACTTTGGTTAGAGAGCATATTGAAAAAAATTCGTTCATAGAGAGCTTATTGAGAAATTTTAGTCATGTTTTGCATGTCTCTTTAACCGTTATACACCATGCAAGTTCAAGTCAAATTATCATTCACAATGTAAATATTACATCTATATTTCGTTAACAGTCCAATCCCAATATAGGACTTCTAAACTGGTATGTATTTATCCCAATAGCCCACTTAATGAACCAGTTATTCAACACAATATTTCAGCACTGCTCCAACGCCATAAATCCCTCAACTAGATGCTCGTGATAAAAATTAATCCCTTACTTCTTCACAAATCCTTCACATACCAGCGTAACTAACCTCATCACAATATTTTTAGTAGAGAACAATTTTCTAACTAGTCTTGAGATTTATTTATATGACTTTTTCTTATAAGGTATTAACTATTTGCATGCATTCTTCACTAGAATCACGTCAACGTGCAAAGAATAATTCGATCTTGCACCTTTTTAACGAACCACTCCAAAGAAAATCTATTTTCAAGAACTCCCACGGGAAATAGTCATGACTAGAATTTGCGGGAATATGTGAATTTTCATATAATAGAATGAGAATTGAACCATAGATAGATGATGTTGCAAATTACTTCCAAAATAGGAAGTTAAATACCAATTACCCTACAAAAATCAACTAAATTAAACTTCGCATCAAAGTTGACTTCAAACAAACAAATATTTCAAGCTTCTTTCTACATAGATTACACAAGCCAAAATTAGCCAACTTTCTTTTATAACCTCAAAGTCACTTAACTATTGATATTTCATTTAAAAAGTCACCAAACCAATTTAAATAATCTTTTAATTAAATTTTATTGGAATTCAATTTATGTTTTAAACAATTTTTAATAAAAAAAATGCTCATTTTAATTATTCATTAAATTTTATTAAAACGCAATTTTTTGGCAAATCAATAACAGAAGTATTTCACTTTGTGCATGAAATTATTAACAATTTCCTGTAGTTCGTATAATCAATCTCATTAATAGAAGTATCTCTTAAATCATTATTTTAAAAGATGCCATGCCTACCCAGGCGATCGAAAAAACCTTATTATTTTTGTATTGGATACACAATACCTATTATTTAACGATAAACAAGCTAACCCTAACTTATTGTAATATGGATGAATAAAGGTGGTAGGAAAAGTATAATATATATATATATATATGCATATAGTTATCCATTTAAAAAAGGATTACCAAATTAACTTTCCTAAATTACTTACGAGTAGTTATTAATATGGAGACTTTTCAAACGCGTAATTTAACCAAATTTTATATTTTCACGTTAAATTATTGGAAACTTTATTAATATGGAAACTAATTTTCACATTGTAATTTCTTTTTTCTCCAATGGATAGAAAATTATTTTTCATAGAAGCCGTGTATTCTGTTGGGTTTAGCAAGGTGTGAATGGGAGATAAAAAGAGAAAAGGGAAATTGGAAGAACCAATGAAAGTGGGGGAACCGATTTTGGAGGGAAAATGAAAAGTCATTGCAAAAGTGCAACTGAAAGGTCATTTTTACCATATTGGTAGAAGAAAGGAAATTGTTGTCCTTATATTAGGAAACACTTCCTTTAGTTCTTAAAGGGTTAAGAAGAAGGTGCCCCTCGCGCCATCATCATCGCTCGCTCGGCTTCGGCTTCGGATTTGGCAAATGATTGATTGATAATATTTTTGGACAAAATTTATTTAATCAATCTTGTTAAATCATTTCCTTTCTCTTATAAATTAATTCAGAAAGTTAATTAAATAACAGAATTAATTTGGCTCAACTGAATTTATTTGAAATTCACGTGTAACGATAATCCTTCCGAAAAGTCGTTACTTTTCCCAAACGGTAATCCTTCTGAAAAGTCGTTACTTTTCCCAAAGGACACAATGTTCTGGAAAAAACGGGTCTGAACAGATTTTTTTGAACAGACGCGTTCCTTGCTGCAAATGGCTATAAATAAGAGGTCTTTTTCTTTTTTCTAACACTGAAATTTTTTTCCTCTCTGCGTACATATTCTTACATAAATAGAATTGTCGATCGACTGAGTCTGTGTGTGCTCTTGTTGCTGTTCTTGCGTTCGCTGAAGTTATTGAAGTTTGAGGTATCGCTACTTCTTTAACAGGTTAATCCATTTTATCTTGGGAGGAATTAATCTGCAACCTCGGGTACAATGAGGAGATTAAATTTCTTAAGGAAACACAGTGTTTTTTGTGGACTCGGATTAAAAATCATTCTGTCTATTTCATCTTTTTTCTGTTTCTGTATTTTTGACTAACCTGAATACAAGAGATAACAATCTTAAGAAATTTAATAGTTTCTGTATTTGAGGTTTCTGGAGATTAAAACCTTTATGGTTTTCTACTCTGTTTGAATTTTTAAAATTCATTCGGTTAACGATTAAAAGAACATAAAAATTTTATCGTTAAATCAGAAACAATCTGTGTAAGGATTTATTCTTTACTGGTAGTATTTCACATACTAAATTATCTGCCATTTGTGACAGAAAAATGACTAATTCAAGTCAAGTAAATGCTGCAACAACATCGGTTGCACACAATTGTTCAAATGCTGGCCTAGCACCGGCTGAGAAACCTGCAAAGTTTTCTAGAGTCGACTTCAAGAGATGGCAGAAAAAGATGTTCTTCTATCTGACTACGTTGAGTTTGCAGAGGTTCATTAATGAGAACGTTCATGTTATGTCGGATGAAACTCCGCCTGAAGAACGATTCTTGGTAACAGAAGCATGGATACATTCTGATTTTTTGTGTAAAAATTATATTCTGAGTGGCCTGCAGGATGATCTGTACAATGTGTACAGTAATGTGAAAACCTCAAAAGAACTCTGGGATGCTTTAGAAAAGAAGTACAAAACAGAGGATGTCGGAATGAAGAAGTTTATTGTGGCAAAGTTTCTGGACTATAAGATGATAGACAGTAAGACCGTCGTCATCCAAGTTCAAGAATTGCAGGTCATAATCCATGATCTTCTTGCTGAAGGTATAAATTTATTTAATACCTATGTTGGAAATATAAAGTTTATTCTTAATACTCACATAATCTTTAATATAGGATTGGTTGTGAATTATTCTTTTCAAGTGGCTGCCATTATTGAGAAGTTACCTCCATTGTGGAAGGACTTCAAAAACTACTTGAAACATAAACGCAAGGAGATGACTATTGAAGATCTCATGGTAAGGCTGAGAATCGAAGAGGATAACAAGGCCGCAAAAAAGAGGTCGCGTGGTAATTCAACAATATCAGGAGTAAATATTGTTGAAGAAGATCCCACAAAATCAAAGAAAAGAAAGAAAGCATCTGGTCCAAAGAGCAATCCTCCTAAGAAGAAATTCAATGGAAGCTGCTTCAACTGTGTCAAACGTGGTCATAAGGCTACTGAATGCAAGGGTCCCAAGAAGGACAAGAAGAAGGATCAAGCAAATTTGGCTGAATCCAAAGGAGAGATAGACGATCTTTGTGCAATGCTTTCAGAATACAACTTGGTTGGAAATCCAAGAGAATGGTGGATAGATTCTGGTGTCTCATGCCATGTTTGTGCCAACAAAGAATTATTTTCATCATATACTCCAGCACCTACAGACGAGAAGTTGTTTATGGAAAATTTTGTTGTTGCAAAGGTGGAAGGAACTGGCAAGACCCTCCTAAAGATGACGTCAGGCAAGGTGGTGACTTTGAACAGGGTCTCGTATGTTCCAGAATTGCTTAAGAACCTAGTTTCTATACCAGTTCTAACTAAGAATGGATTCAAATGTGTATTTGTTTCTGATAAAGTTTTAGTAAGTAAGAATGAGATGTATGTAGGAAAAAGGTTACTTCACTGAGGGCTTTTTTAAACTCAATGTAATTGCAGTTGATATGAATAAATATTCTGCTTCTTCTTACTTGCTTGAGTCTAAATGTTTATGGCATGAACGTTTGGGACACGTTAATAACAAAACCTTGCAAAAACTGATTAACTTAAATGTTTTGCCTAAATTTGAGTGCAATAAATCAAAATGTCAAGTTTGCGTTGAATCTAAGTATGCTAAGCATCCTTATAAATCTATTGTAAGGAGTTCATATCCCTTAGAATTGATTCACACTGACATTTGTGACATGAAGTCAACACCAACACGTGGTGGGAAAAAAGTATTTCATAACTTTATTGACGATTGCACTAGATATTGTTATGTCTATTTGCTAAATGGTAAGGATGAAGCAATAGATGCATTTAGGCAAATATAAAACTGAAGTTGAAAATCAGTTGGATAGAATGATCAAAATGATCAGAAGTGATAGAGGTGGAGAATATGAATCTGCATTTGCAGAAATATGTTTGGAAAATGGAATAATCCATCAAACTACTGCTCCTTACTCTCCACAATCTAATGGAATTGCAGAAAGAAAAAACCGAACTTTAAAGGAAATGATGAATGCCTTACTTATAAGTTCAAGTTTAGCACAAAACTTGTGGGGGGAGGCAATCCTTACAGCAAATCGAATACTCAATAGAGTGCCTCATACGAAGACACATGTTATTCCATATGAGAAATGGAAAGGTAGAAAACCCAACTTGAAATATTTCAAAGTGTGGGGGTGTCTTGCCGAAGTCCAGGTTCCTATACCTAAGAGGGTGAAAATAGGGCCTAATACTGTGGATTGTGTATTCATTAGATATGCCACAAATAGTAAGGCATGTCGATTTTTGGTTCATAAGTCCGAACATCCGGATATTCATGATAATACGGTAATGGAATCAGATAATGCTGAATTTTTTGAACATATCTATCCGTATAAAACTAGACTTGATTCATCTAGTGGAAGGTCTAAACAACCTCGAGAAGAACCAAAAGACAATGAAACCAATGAAGAGAGTCCAAGGTGCAGTAAACGTCAAAGGACAGCTACTTCATTTGGATCTGATTTTGTAACATTCCTTCTTGAAAGTGGGCCTCAAACATTCAAGGAAGCGATGTTGTCTAGCGACTCAACCTCTTGGAAGGAGGCTGTCAATAGTGAGATTGAATTAATCTTAAGCAATCATACTTGGGAGTTGGTTGATCTTCCTCCAGGGAACAAACGCTTGGGTTCAAAATGGATCTTCAAAAAGAAGATGGAACTATTGACAAATATAAAACAAGACTTGTTGTCAAAGGCTTTAGACAGAAAAAAGGTCTTGATTATTTTGACACATACTCGCCAGTGACTAGGATTACATCAATTCGGATGTTAATTGCCCTAACTGCAGTATACGGTCTTGAAATCCATCAAATGGATGTGAAAACCGCATTCTTAAATAGAGAGCTGGAGGAAGAAATCTACATGGAATAGCCTGAGGGCTTCGTAGTTCCCAACAAAGAAAAGAAAGTATGCAAACTTGTTAAGTCATTTTATGAACTAAAACAAGCACCGAAACAATGACATGCAAAGTTTGATCAAACCATGTTGTCAAATGGATTTAAGATCAATGAGTGTGATAAATGTGTTTACATTAAAGACACTACGGATCAGGAAGTCATTGTATGCATGTATGTGGATGACATGCTGATAATGAGCAAGGACATTGCCAATATAAAAGCTACTAAGCGTATGCTTGCTAGTAAGTTTGATATGAAAGATCTAGGAGTAACCGATTTAATATTGGGTATAAAGATTCACAAAACTCCTAACGGTATAGAATTGTCTCAATCTCATTATATACAAAAGATACTTGAAATGTTCAAGTATTTGAGTTTCAAAAAGGCAAAGACTCCAATTGATGTGAACCTTAATCTTGCTAAGAATAAAGGTGAAAGTCAGTCTCAATTGGATTACACCAGAGTATTGGGAAGTTTGATGTATGTCATGAATTGTACACGACCAGACATAAGCCTGCACTATAAGTAAACTGAGTCGATACACAAGTAATTCCAATCAAAATCATTGGTTGGCAATGAGAGAGTTTTGGGGTACTTAGAAGACACTCAAAACTATGCTTTGCATTACAACAAATATCCAACAGTTCCTGAAGGATATAGTGATGCAAATTGGATTACTGGGTCAACTGAAATGAAATCCACGAGTGGATATGTTTTCACTATTGGTGGAGGAGCAATATCTTGGAAATCATCCAAACAAACATGTATAGCTCGCTCTACAATGGAGTCAGAATTCATCGCCTTAGACAAGGCAGGTGAAGAAGCTGAATGGCTCCAGAATTTCTTAGAAGATATTCCGTTTTGGTCCAAACCAATGGCCCCTATATGCATACACTGCGATAGTCAAGCTGCAATAGGAAGGGCTGGAAACGTTATGTATAACGGGAAGTCTCGTCACATAAGACGAAGACATAACTCTGTTAGACAACTACTCTCTAGTTGAATTATCACAATTGACTATGTAAAGTCAAAGGACAATGTGTCGGATCCACTTACAAAAGGCCTAACTAGAGAGGGAGTTGAGAGATCATCGACGGGAAGGGGACTATGGCCAAGAACAAGTCATCGTGGCGGTAACTCTACATATTTTCATGATGTTTACAGTACTATTGTAATTATTTAAAACTTATTGAATGTAAATTTATAAAAGATTTGGATTATATTAAATTTAAGATCTATTAATTTAAATTAATATTATGAATTAATTATTTAATTCCAATTAATATAAATCTAATCAAAGTCCAATTTCATTGGTCTGATTTATTGATTTTGGCTACAAAATATGAGCCTATTTTGCTAAGTTAATGTATCATTTCATCCTAAAGGCCCAATTTGATGGCATGTGTCCCATCAAATGATAGGGCATGCAAAGTTAAACGAATAAATCAATAGGATCATGCTACATATCAAAATAACATGACATGCCCAGTCAAATAAAAGGCCAAAATAATGTATCGCATATGTACATGTGACATGTTCTGATCAATCAAATACAGTCATGTCATTTAAATAAGTTGGGTAAATTATGGTTTCATAGACTAATTTTACAACCTTTGGCTATAGTTAATTAAGGTTATTGATGTTTATGCAAGAAAAAGTGTGTACGTCTACTCCTTTAATAAATATCTTATGCATATGTGCGACCACATTTGTTATTGATATGTAAAAATAAAAAGCTAAAACTGTTGGCTAGGTCAAAATCACTTGTCATTATTACTAACAAACAGTTAAATGGGAAAATATAGTAATTGTACTATATATTATTATTATTCCAAAAATATCAATAATCTATTTGCTTCAAATTATATAAACTCCAGGCCACAACTCTTTTATATCCATATATTTCTCTGCAACTGGTAATTATTCATTTCACAAAAGTAAATAAGGAAATTCAAGTATTTAACATATCATCATGTCCCATTTTTTTTTGTTGAGAAAACATGTAAAGTACTCTTCACTTTATCATAGACTTGCAATATTCATAATCACCAACAAATCTCTTTCAACTTGAAGATCATTGTCGAAATTAACAGTCTTTTTGATGTTTGCAATAGCGATCCTACAATTTTTGATGTAAAGTACAAATCTCTTTCTTGCAACTGCTTCTCCTGCAACTTTAACTATTTCTTTTTTCTCTTTTTTAGAAAACAATTCACCAAAAAATTGTTTTTTTTTTTAAAAATTTTGAAGATCATATAAGCATATCACTTCTTTTACTTCATCACTCCTCTTTAAACTGACACGTACAAAGACCTCTAAAACACAAATTCTTGGTACACATCAGTTTAAAGAGGAGTCATGAAGTAAAAGAAATGATATGCTTATTATATGATCTTCAAATCCAAAAAACAAATTCTTGGTGAAACATTTGATGAAAAAGAGAAGAAGAATTAGTTTAAGTTGCAGGAGAAGCAGTTGTAGGAACAGAATGTCAAATCGCAACGGAAAAAAGATAGAGAAGCAGCTGGAATCGCTATTACAAACAAGACTATTAATTTGAACACTTGAATTTCCTTATTTACTTTTGTAAAATAAAAAAAAAATCATGTGTAGAGAAATGTATGGATGTATAGGAGTTGTGACCTAGGGTTTACATAATTTGAAGCAAATAGATTATTGAAATGATATTTTTAGAATAATAATAATAATATATAGTACAATTACTAGATTTTCTCCATTTAACTATTTGTTAGTAATAATAACAAGTGATTTTGACCTACCCAACATGTTTAGCTTTTTATTTCTAAATAACAATAACAATGTGGTTGCATATGTAAAGCAACAAGTAGAATTTAGCGTTTGTATATTAAGTTAAAGAACGATGCTTACTGAGTCCTCAGAGGGATAAACAACTCATTAATCTCAACAAATTCGTTATCAATCACCAAAAGACATCGAAAAATTCTTGGTGAAGACACTAGTTCGAAAAACACCTTATATTTTTTTCGGAGGAAAGGAACAACCTCAAATACAAACACCACATAAAATAATCTCAAAAAGAGATCAAAATATTGGATGCACCCAAAAATAATGAAAAAAAAAATATGGACTAAAATAAAATAAAATTTACCATAAAGGCTCATGAAAATCCAGAAAGATTGGTGGTCTTCATATAGGGCTTCACCACTTGCAATAGATTGTTAATTGTAACGTAATAGCTAATACGGCCCATGCATAAATAGACAATGTTTATCTATCAGCCGAGAGCAAAGTTCATTTTTTAAAAAATATTTGTGTTCATATATTTTTCACAAAGAATTCTTTGAATAAAATAAAGTAAGCACAATATTTTTTTTACACCTTTATTAATATCTTTGGTTTTGAGATGCTCAATCAACTCATTTCTCTTGCAACTCTTTTCCAACTCATCAAGAATTTTTTGTCATCTCCTTTTTGTCTTGGTTGAAAATTTTTCATTATCATACATACCTTATGACAATTTAAGTCAATGATGATAACAAACTCTTTCATGTCAAAATAAATCGCAATGCCACTATAACATATCTAAACTTCCTATTTTTGATTGCTACAAATTTGATGTCAAAGAAGTTGATAAACTATGCTTATATGAAATCTAATACTCACATATTTAAGTTCTAAGTGGCTCCGAAAATAGAAGATCGAAAGAAGTTTTTCAATTTATGTTCTTCCAAAACCTTTTTAAATTCAAAAAACTTACATAATTCTGACTTAACAGTAAAAATCCTCTTAAATATGTATACATATTAATCATTAACTCAAAACTGTAATTTGCATATACCTAATCGAATTCTCAAAGAAAATATCAATTGAAGGACTAACCGGAGAAGACTCAACAATAGAAAATGTCTCCTTCTCTAGGTATATCATGTAGTTCCTCCTCTATCATTTCCTTCTGAAACATATAGGCGATTGAAGGACTTTATTTGTCTTACGTAAGTCTATTATGGACAACAACTAAGAAGTTTATTTGCTGGACTAGTGTTGATGAACAAGGACATGTTAGAGCTCTAAAATTAGCAGATTTAGTAATTGTTGAAGCAATAGAGTAAGCTATTAATAAATCTGCACATGTTATTAATGGGCAGATATGAACTATAAGTCAAACGTCTAATGTCACCTTCACCATGCTATCTATTGGAGGCTGAGCTAACAAAATTAATGTTCAAATAAAATTAAAAGCATTTAGAATTCTAGATTGATTTTTATCAACCTCTACATATCCTTAAGCAACTAAAAAAATGGATGAAACCCTAACTTTGAGAAAAGAGAAAAAAATTACCTTTTGGAAATTAAAAATCAAGCTTGACGATGAGATGATGGAAATGACAACAACGAAAATGGAGTTGAAGCAGAAAGAGATGAAACCCCACCAGATCTATTTGAATCTGAGGCATCTCATAGATCTCACCATCATTCATCATGATTTTGCGCTTGCTTCCATATAACTACCCATTAGTGTCTCCGTTGTTTTCGCCGCCATGGCCTTAGGGAAGTTTCCAGTCGAAACTCCATTAGTAAGAGATGAAATACCACCAGATCTATAATAGGAAGAGCAATATCAAGAAGTAAAAGAAGAAGATTCACCGCTGACTTAGTTCTTGAAATCCAGTCACGAAGCCATTGAAATCCCAAAAAGACCTCCTATAAGAAAAATTGGAATCAAGGAAGGACAAGAGGATATCTTGTTGAGAATGAGTATATGGGGATGAAGATTGGGGAAAAGATGCTGCTAAATAAGAGGATGTTTAAATTGACTTAAAAGTTGGTCAAACCTACTTTTAAGTCAGTTTTTGACTTATGAAAGTCTTTGACAATTATAAAAAATACCTTGAAATAAGTTAGGAAGTGTTTGGCAAGGTAAAAATGACTTAAAGTAAGTTTAAAATGACCTAAAATACATCAAAAACCAAAAGTAGGTCTCTCCCTACTTTTTATTTTTTTGACTTAAAAGTCATTTTAGTTTGACTTTTTATTTTTGACTAAAAAAATATTTTTTTAAGCCAATCCAAACGGGCTCTAAGTGTTTTAAGTGTATTAATTTGAAATTAAATGAATTAATTGAGGGTTTTGGGTTATATTAATTTTGGTGGATTTTTTAATAATTAGGGTGGGTTCTTTTTCAATTTTGGATAGAAGTTTCACAATTAATGGATCGACGATTAAGATTGAGACACGTGTACCATCGTTAATATTAAAAATATATATGGACCAAAATTTGGGTGGTAAGGGCACTAACATCCTAAAAGTATAACAGAGGGTATACACATGTCATTTACGATAGTTCAATGGTATATTTTTTCTTTGTCCCTTTCTAAAATAACTTTTTAAAAAAGTGCTTATGAAAAATACAATTTGTGTTTGGTTAATTTATTTGAAAAGTGCTTTTGATAAGTAGATTGTGTTTGACTAATCATTTTTAAAAAGTGTTTTTGAGAGTCAAATTACGATAAAGAATAACTATCAATTTACTTTTCATATTAAGATTATTTTATAAAGAGAGTGACTTTGTAAATAAAACACTCATAGTTGAGTGACTTTGTAAGTAAAACATTCATAATTGAGTAACTTTTGAGTTAAATACAAGTTGAGTGACTTCTGAGAAAAAAATTATAGTTGAATGAGTTTTGAGTTAAAACTCAATTTTGAGTGACTTTCAAGAGTGCATAGTTGAGTATCCATTTGAAATATTAACTCTAAGGATAGATAACTTCTAGTAACCATAAGGAATGACCAAATAACTACTGATAATGGTGAGAAACCGCTCAATGCTCCATGTATAAAACCTCAAGGAATTTGAGAAGGTGCTAATCATTATCTTCTCTTCTCTTTCTTCGCTTCTTCCTCCTTGAATAAATGTGGAAGATAGGTGTCTTATCAAATTCTTTCTCCTTATGTAAAATAATAATTCTATATAATCTCATATTTCATGAAATTTTGGTAAGGCAATTATGTTTCCCTATATGTATAAATCATATACATGACTTTATATACATAAGAGGATCAAATCTTGACATGAAGAATATTTTCTCATCCTAGAGGATCAGATCTTGATAAGAAATATATACTAGGAAATCCTCTATCAGCCAACAATAATTTCCATCTTTTTCGTTCTTAGAGAGCATATTGAGAAATTTTAGTCATATTTGTAAAGATATGACTCTTAGTCCATATAAGGAGAGAGACCAATTTGCATTTCTCTTTTACCGTTATACACCATGCAAGTTCGAGTCAAATTATCATTCACAATGTAAATATTACATCAATATTTGGTTAACAATCCAATCGCAATATATAGGAATTCTTCATAGAGTCACAAACTGTTGGGTTTAAAAGGTGTGAATGGAAAATGAAGAGTTGTACCTTTTATGAAGAGTTGTGACTTTTATGAAACATTGTGACCTTTCCGAAGGATTCTGACATTTCCAAAGGGTTGTGACCTTTTCGGTACGGCACAATAAGCACCATTTCACACTACCCTTTGTTGTCTATAAATAGAGGGTATCCTCTTATTTTTAAACAAGGAAAGAATTAATTTTCTGGACTTCTTCTACTACTACTAAATCTAGTATTCTAAGTGTACTTTACTGCCGTTGAGTGGTTCACTGACACTGTGGTTTTAGGTACCGATACACCAGTGAGTAAGATCATTCTATCCTGGGAGGATATATTCCATTAACCTCGGATACTTGAGGGGAATAATTTCCTTAAGGGGACACTGTGCATTAAGTGGGTTCGATCTTCTTCTTTGAGAAAAATATTTTGTATATTATTTCTAATCTATTTCTGATTCTATTTTCTCTACTGGTTTTAATTTTCTAGTTTTAAAAATATTCTTTAAAATTTGTTGTTTCTTATCAAGTTCTTCAAAGTTTTTGTTCTTCGTATCTAAGTAATACAAGATGAACAACAATCTTAAGGAAATTATTATACTGTTGGCATTTCTTGTATTCTTCTGATTGAGGGAAACAAATCATGGAAGTAAAAGATTAATGCACTACATTTTCAGAATTCGGTGCGTTGTTTAGCATGATCGAATTGAAAATGTACCAGAAAAATTAGTGGTATTCCGGTTAAAGATTACAGCAGGTAACCTTCTTATTATTTATCTAAGGAGGAAAATAGTTTCTAAATGTTAACTCTTTTGACATTTATCATGTGTGTCTTTGGAAAAAGATCTGCAAACTATATGTTCTTGAATGAATTTTCCTTGGCAAATAGTGTTGCCTTTACAATTCTGTAGTTTGCAGAATGAGAGATGCACATTTTTGTTTGATAAAATAGTATGTCAAAATGTTATAGTTGGAACGTTATTTGAAAAGAAAAGCATTTCTATGTGATAATCGAAGAATATGTTTTATTCTGTTTGGAGAAAAAAAACTTTTGTAGTTTTGTACTCCTTGTGAATTTGATTGTGTCTGGTTTTTGTAGAGTTAAAACTTTTGTTGTTTTCTACTCTGGATAAATAATACTATGCAATTGGTTCGATGAATATTAAAACTTCATCTAATAAGTCAGTTTGTACTTTCTGTTTTCTATAAACTTCACTGTTAAATAGAAAAAATTATACAAAAGTTTTTGTCTTTATTCTAAATACTAACTGGTATGTCTAATTGTGATAGCAAAAAGACAAGTGACTTAAAGTGTGTGATATTGTGTCTGCAATAGGTGCCTCTATGAAAGGAACTTTGACACTATGTAAAGATTGTCAAAAAGAATTGAAGCACTATAATTCTTTCGTAGAATAATATTTTCGAAAGAGGTTTCATGCTGCCATTGTTGGTCTGGGAAAATATGAAGGAAATTAATTTTCAACTATTTGAAAAATATTTTTGAGATCATATGTAAACTGTGGGGGATTCTTTGCTTATGACAAAGATAAAATTTTAGTATCTAATTTAAATTTGAAGCAAAAGATATGAAATTCAGTGATACTTTTGTATTATGTTAGACCCACAAAATTCTTGGAGTATATTTGATATTGTGGTTGTTGAGTTTCTCTTTTACTAGTACATGGTGTGACTAGTATGAAACTACCAAATTATATATACTTGTTCAAAAGAATTGTGTTCTTTTATGAAAAAGGGTCACTTAAAATGTTGTGATTTTCTTGAAAAGATATGTCAGTTAAAATAAAAGTATTTGTATAGACGTGAATATTGGTGAATAGTCATGTGTCATGTTTTGTTAAAGAAGCATTTTGGACTATACTGCCTTTATTGGACTCGATGAATCTGTTTTCATGGGTATTCTATAACAATTAAATTGAAAGTTATGAAAAGTTTTTTCTGGAAAGGACATTTGACAAGGTGCTGACTCTAAACAATATTTGTATCACACAAAATTGTAAGAAGTAGGAACAATATATTTGTGAGAAAAAGCTACTTCACGGAGAGCTTTTCAAACTCAATATTTTTATTTGTTTTTACTTGCTTGAGTCAGACTGTTTGTGACATGAACGACGTTGGGGATATGTCAATTATAAAATCGTGCAAGGAAAACTGATCAACTTAGAAGTTTTGTCTAACTTTGAGTGCAATAAATAAAAATGTCAAGTTTGTGTGGAATCTAAGTATGCTGAGCATTCTTATAAATCTCTTGAAAGAAATTCTAATCCCTTACAGTTGATTTACATTGACATTTATGATATGAAGTCAGCACCATCTCGTGGTGGGAATAAGTATCTCATAACTTTCAATGACAATTGCATTAGAAACAACTATGTCTATTTGATGAATGGTAAGCATGAAGTAATAGAATATTGAGGTTGAAAATCAGATGGGAAAACGATAAGAAGTGATAGGGATGGAGAGTATAAATCTCCTTGTCTAAAAATATGTTTGGAAAGTGGAATTATCCATCAAACTACTGCCCCATTCACCTCAATCTATTGGAATTGAAAAATGAAAAAAAAAACCAAACTTTGAAGGAAATGATGGCTACACTACTTATAAGTTCAGGTTTACCACAAAACTTGTGTGGAGAGTCTATCCTTACAGCAAAAGGGAACAACAAAAAGTTTTGCCTTTTCAGAAAGAAAACAATAAAAAATTTGTTTGTTCGGGACACAATCTATTCCATATGAAAAATGGAAAGGAAGGAAATCCAACTTTGAAATATTTCAAAGTGTGGGGTGTCTAGCCAAAGTCCAAGTTCCCGTTCCTAAAAGGATTAAAATAGGACTTAAGACTATGGATTCTATAATTAGACTTGAGTAGTCTAGTGAAGGGTCTAAAAGTCCTTGGAAAGAATAAAAGGACAAACTCTTAATAAAGAGATTCAGAGGTGTAATAAATGTCGAAGGATAACTATTACCTTCGGATTTGATTTTATAACATTTCCTATGTCTTATGTGCTTTTGGAAAGATGGTGTCAATAGTGAGATTGGTTCAATCTTGAACAATCTTATTGGAAGTTGGTTGATCTTACTCCAGGAAATAAACCTTTGGGTTCAAAGTGAATCTTCAAAAGGAAAATGAAAGTCGATGGAATTGTTGACAAATATATAGCAAGATTTTTTGTCAAAGGCTTTAGACAAAAACAAGTTCTTTATCTTGTCGACATATACTCGTCAGTAACTAGAATTACGTTCAGTCTGATGTTAATATTATTAGATGCGGTATATGACCTCCAAATTCATCAAATGAATGTGAAAACAAATGGAGAATTGGAGGAAAAAATTTACATGAAACAGATCGAGGGTTTTGTAGTTCCTGGTAAAGAAAAGAAAGTGTGTGAACTTGTTAAGTCACTTTATGGACTAAAACAAGCACCCAAACAATGGCATAAGAAAGTTGACCAAACCATGTTGGCAAATGGATTTAAGAATGATGGAAGTAATAAATGTGTTTACATTATAATCACAAGGTCATTGTTTATTTATATATTTGTGACATGTTGATCATTAGTAGAGACACTAATGACATAAATGCTAATAAACATATGCTAGAAAGCAACTTTGATATGAAAGATCTTGGTGTTGCTTATGCGATCTTAGGTATAAGATTCCTTAGCACTCCATAATGTTTAGCATTGTCACGGTCTCATTACATTATAAAGATACTTGACTAGTTCAAATATTTGGATTTTAATATTGTCAAGACTCCAATAAATGTGAGTTTTGCACTACAAAAGAATGAAGGCAAAAGTTACTCACAATTGGATCGTGCTAGAGTTTTGGGAAGTATGATGTATATCATAAAGTGTACGTGATCAAATATTGTATGTGATATTAATAAACTGAGTCGGTTCATGAGTAATCCCAATCGAACTCATTGGATGACAACAAAATTTTTTTGGGGTATTTAAAACATACTCAAAATTATGTCTTGTATTACAACAATATCCAGCAGTATTGAAAGGATATAGTTATGCAAATTGGATCACCGAGATCAAATGAAGTAAAATCCACGAGTGGATATGTATTTACTCTTGGTGGATGAGCAGTCTCTTGGAAATATTCCTAAAAGACATGTATTGCTAGCTCTACAATGATCTCTGAGCTAGGTGCTCTAGATAAGGCCGGTGAATAAGTGGAAAGACTTCAGAATTACTTGATAGATATTACTTTTTGGCCCAAACCTTTGGCATGATCAGTATGCATACACTTTGATATTCAAGATGCAATAGGTAGGGCATGGAGCATGATGTATAACGGAAAGTTTCGTCATATAAGAAATAGACATAATACCGTAAGAAAACTACTCTTTAGTGGAATTATCACAATTGACTATGTAAAGTCAAAGGATAATGTGTCAGATACACTTACAAAAAGTCCTAACTAGAGAGAAAGTTGAAAGATCATCTAAGGGAATGATTTTACGGCTTAGGACAAGTCATCATAGCGGTAACTCTACCTAGCAGACTGGAGATCCCAAGAGCTAGGTTCAAGGAGAAAAATATAGTTGTGACTGACGGTTCGACATTGTCAACCAACTCAGTCCATTCTCATGATGAAGACAATGATCAGGAACAAGGATATAAAATTGAGGCTTGTTAATGAGTTAATAAAGCTTAAAATTTCTAATGATTTGCTAAGTTTGGTAGATTTGACCAAATAGTGTATCTATGCGATAACACGATTAGAAATCACCTATGTGAGTATGAAGTGTAAGCCGCATAAAAAAAGATGATTGTCAAAAGCCCATCTCTCTATATACTCATGAAATCATGGCTGAAACGAACACAGCCGTAAGAACCATAAATGGTAAAGGGTTGATTGTGTGACATATGATTGTCTAGGTATACACCAAAGCTTGACGATTCAAAGATATCAAATCTACCGATTGACTGAGTATATCCGACATATGTTCACTATGGAAAGTTCAAAGGGAAACCTACTTATCCAGATGCAATTAATTATTGCTTGTAAAGTACATACTTGTTCGTTTCTTTGTCTTGGAGTCATTCCCATTCATGCGGGGGATTGTTGGGTTTTAAAAGGTGTGAATGGAAAATGAAGAGTTGCGACTTTTATGAAAAGTTGTGACTTTTATGAAAGGTTGTGACCTTTTCGAAAGATTGTGACTTTTCCAAAGGGTTGTGACCTTTTCAGTAAGGCACAATAAGCACCATTTCACACTACCCTTTGTTGTCTATTTATAGAGAGTTTCCTCTTACTTTTCAACAAGGAAAGAATTAATTTTCTGGACTTCTTCTACTACTACTAAATCTAGTATTTTAAGTGTACTTTACTGCTATTGAGTGGTTCTCTGACACCGTGATTTTAGGTACCGATACACCGATGAGAAAGATCATTCTATCCTGGGAGGATATATTCCATTAACCTCGGGTACTTGAGGGGAATAATTTCCTTAAGGGGACACTGTGCATTAAGTGGGCTCAATCTTTTTCTTTGAGAAAAATATTTTGTATATTGTTTCTAATCCGTTTCTGATTCTATTTTCTCTACTGGTTTTAATTTTCTAGTTTTGAAAATATTCTTTTAACTTTTTTGTTTCTTATCAAGTTCTTCAATGTTTTCGTTCTAAGTATCTTAGGAATACAAGATGAACAACACAAATTGTGTACATCACATGTATTAAACAACTATAATCTATAACAATGCTACAAATAAGCAACTTACCGCAATCTTGCAAAGGAGAGTCAAAGATATCTCTTGTGAGTACTGACTTTATGAAAGCATCAATTCTACCAACCATATGAGCTACTATTGTGTCTCAATAACTCACTTAATAAACCTGTTATTCAACACAATATTTCAGCACTGCTCCAATGCAAATAAAGTCACTCAAGTTAAACTATTTTTCTAAAAAATCATTATAACCAAAAAATAAAAGAGATAATTGTACGAATAACCCTTCAAGTTTATTTTTATAATACTTACTTCCATCATAGTTTATAATATTATGCTTACCTCTCTTATTTTATTTTTTTAATAATTATTTTCTTAACCTATTTATTATTAAGATAAAAATATGATTTAATTAAATTTCCCTTTATCATATATTATTTAATTTAATTATCATGTGTTTTGGCATCCTAATTGTTATTAACAGAATATTATGTGTATTGACATCCTATTTGGATTCACTATTTCAGCTCAGCAAATGACTACAACTTGAATATACAACTTTTCAAGAAAAAAAACAAAACAATTTTCCGTTCAATTCTCCATGAATTAAAAAACCATTGATTAAATCATAAAGTTTTTGATATAATTTAATAAGAAGATGTTATATTTTGAATGTCAAACCTGAACGTTTTGGATAGTAACCGCGAGTGTAACACCCCATAAATTTTTTGAACTAAGAATCGAACCCTTATTTGTAGTGAAACGACCCCAAAAAAAAAATGCCCGAAAATGTGCTTCGGAAACACCTATAATTGTAATTTCCATATATCTCAAAATCCGTGCATGATTTCGGAAATTCGACTTCATATTCTTATTCAGGGGGTAAAATTGAGTGGGGAATGGGTCTAACCCGAATTTTAGAGCAACCGTATCAAAATTCGAAAATCGCAAAAAATGCGATTTGGAGGGTCAACTTTAAAGGGGCATATCTCTTAGCACACAAGGAACTGGAAGGCCACCACCTATTAAATTAAATCCCTTTGAGTTAGCTTTCCAATGCACTTGGTTTCACCTCATTCCGAGATAGGATGATGGAGTTATGACCATTTTCGTAAAACCTGTCTTAGTAGAATTGCAAATTCCAGTATGCTTTTTTTTTTAGCGCGTTGGGGACATTTTTTATAAATGTCCCATACTTGGTCATATTTTTTTTACTTCAAAACACTCTCTAAGCCCTCTCCAAAATTCCACCAAGATCTTCAACCAAATTCAAATATCTCAAGCTCTAATTCCAGATTCAAGACTCAATCTCAAGCTTCAATTCTCCATTCCAATCTTCATCAAGGATTCTCCAAAGTTGAGGTATGTGGGTTTGATTGTGGAAACCTTCCTTTCCACAAGTCCAACCATTTATCCTCTATTTTTGCTTCAAGTTTATGGGTCCTTATGGTTATTTATGAACTCTTGAAGTATGGAATTACTACTACACACCCTATTATGGTCTATTTTGCATATTATCATGAAATAGAATTATTATGTGATGTTTATGGTTTTCATGCTTCCATGATCAAATTATGAAGGTTGATTTATATATATGTATGTTGTTGGTGAGCTGATTTATATATATGTATGTTGTTGGTGGGCTGATTTATATGGATTTTGGAATTGGTTGGACTTAGTACTCTTGAAATGCATGATTTTATTTACATGAACAATAGCCCACCATGTGTTTGATAAAATGCTCACTTATAGAATTCTTAGGAAATGGAAGGTTCAATGTACTCCCTATGAGTCGGATGGTCATATAATCATTGAAATGATGATGAAATGGATGCATGTATATGATTTTCTCTATATAAATGTTGTGAGTCGACCAAGCCTAGCTCGGGGGGTTGTAGGCCCGGGTAACCGTATCGAGGGGTTGGTACCTTGGCTGCCTAGTACGGGGGGTAGTAGGCCCGTATAACCACATCGAGGGGTTTGTACCTTTGTCCCTAGCTCGGGGGTGGTAGGCCCGGGTAACCACATTGAAAGGTTTGTACCTCTTTCGCCTCTCCAAGGGGGTGGTAGGCCTTGGAAATACTATATTGATGGTCACTCGCCACACATGTACTACGTCCCACTAAATATGATTTTTATGTAAGCATCATTATACATATCATTTCATTAATTTGCTATCTATCGGGCATGATTATGCATTTTTCCTATGATGTCCATCTATTGTAGCATTGCATTGCATCCCATATACTTAGTACATTCAAACGTACTAATGCATACTCTATGCCTACATGATGTCACCATGTAGGGACCGGAGCACCGCTTGACCATCCTCCTCTGCGTGGCTAATACGATTTTCTATCGAGGTTATTGGTGAGTCCTCCATTCCGGGGACGTTGCTTATGATCTTTTGCTATGTATAAGACTTTTTTTTTTTTGTCATGTATTGACTATGAGGGTGAGCGCGGTAGTTTGTCTTGGCCCCCGCTAAGTACCCATGTTTAGAGGTGGTGTTGGACAAGTTGTGTATTATGTTTGAGCTTGACTCATCTATGGTATTTATGTATCATTTCTTCTTTTTTTTTCTTGCTCCCTTAGTCCCGATTTCCCCCTTGATTATGCTTATCGCTTATGGTCATTTTAATTGCTTCCGCGACCAATGATGTGTAATGATACGCTATGAGGCTTGTTTGGGGTTCCTTCGGGTTTCCCATTCGCCGGTCACGTCTAGGCCCTAGGCTTGGGTCGTGACAAACTTGGTTTCAGAGCACTAGGTTGATAGATCCTCGGAGTCCAACACACCGCGTTGATTAGAGTCCGATTCATGGTTGTGTTGTGCACCACAACTATGAGTAGGAGGCTATGAGACGTTTTAGGAAATGTTTCCCTTCTCCTTGTTCTAAGTCGTGCTATAGAGTTGAATTAAGTTCTTCCCTAACGGTTGTTCTTTGCTATGCTAGATCATGCCTAATACAAGAGGAAGACGAGCCCGCGCACCCGAGGAACAACCGACCAATGGGGATCTTCGGGATGCCTTTACTTTATTTGCTCAAGCTATGGCTAATCAAGCCAACCACAGGGCCTAAGCCCCTCAGGCTCCTACCTCGGCATCTCGGGTGAGAGACTTCGTGCGGATGAATCCCCCAGAATTCTATGGGTCTAAGTTAGATGAAGACCCTCAAGAGTTCATTGATGAAGTGCACAAGATATTAGCTATCATGGGCATGAGGTCAGAAGATAAGGCGGAGTTGGCGGCCTACCAACTAAAAGGGGTGGCCCAAATATGGTACAACCAATGGAAGGAAGAGAAGTGGGCAAACTATATGGCGCCTTGGGAAGAGTTCAAAACGGCTTTCCTTAATCGATTCTTTCCTCTTGAACTTAGGGAAGCCAAATTGGTGGAGTTCATGAATTTAAAACAAGGGTCTATGAGTGTGAGGGAGTATGCCCTCAAGTTTAACCAACTTTCAAGATATGCTCCACACTTGGTTGCCGACTCACGATCTAGAATGAACAAATTTGTGATGGGTGTGTCCGACCTAGTGAGTGAAGAATGCCGGTCCGCAATGTTGATTAGTGACATGGACTTGTCCCGCTTGATGGTCTATGCCGAACAAATGGAGGAGGAGAAGTTGAGGAAGAGGAGGGGTCATGAGGCCAAGAGGGCCCGTTTTGAGGGCAAGTTCCAAAGTCGAAGGGGAGGCCGGTTTCATCAAGGCCAAGGGTCTTCTCATGCGCCCCATAAGGGGTTTGCCAATGATGTTCCAAGGGCCCAAGGTGTTGGTGGTATGGGTCCTATTGATGTATGTCCGAAGTGTGGTAAGGGCCATGGTGGCCCGTGCTTGAGAAATACCGGTGCTTGCTACAGTTGTGGGGAAATGGGGCACAAGGCAATGGATTTTCCTCGAAATCGCAACAAGGGTAAGGAGGTCCGTCCACAAGGTGCCAATGCGGTTCTTTTGGGGAGAGGGGGCCGACAAGATGGTGCCCCAAGGCAATATCAATTTTATGCTTTGCATGGGAGGCAAGGGGTCGATGAAGTCCCCGACGTCGTTACCGGTATGTTGAAAATCTTTGACTTTGATGTATATGCATTAATTGATCCGGGTGCCTCTCTTTCTTTTGCCACCCCCTTAGTTGCCAAAAAGTTTCATGTTGAGCCCGACTTGTTGCGTGAGTCATATAAGGTGTCTACTCCTATTGGTGCATATATTGTTTCTAGGAAGGTCTATAGAAATTGTTTAATTTGCATCTTGCATAAAATATTGCCTTGTGATCTTGTTGAGTTGAACATGGTCGATTTTGATGTTGTTCTTGGGATGGATTGGTTGCATGCATTCTATGCTTCCATTGATTGTAGAACCCGTAGGGTCAAATTCCAATTCCCTAGTGAACCCATTCTTGAATGGGAAAGCCAAAATGTGGTAGTCAAGGGTAGGTTCATCTCTTGCATTAAAGCCCGTAAGTTGATCTCTAAGGGGTGACTCTATCACCTTGTGAGGGTTAGAGATGTGGAGTCCAAAACCCTTCTTATAGAGTCGGTTCCGGTCGTAAATGAATTCCTTGATGTCTTTCCTAATGACCTTCCCGATGTTCCTCCCGAAAGGAAAATAGATTTTGGCATAGACCTCCTCCTCGATACTCAACCCATTTCTATTCCCCATTACCGTATGGCCCCGACGGAGTTAAAGGAGTTGAAGGAACATTTGAAGGACTTGTTGGAGAAGGGTTTTATTAGGCCTAGCCAATCACCATGGGGTGCACCGGTGTTGTTTGTGAAGAAGAAAGATGGGTCCCTTAGGATGTGTATTGATTACCGGCAACTCAATAGGGTCACCATCAAGAATAAATATCCTCTTCCTAGGATTGATGACTTGTTCGACCAATTGCAAGGGGCTAGCCATTTCTCTAAGATTGATCTTCGGTCCGGGTATCATCAAGAGAAGGCGAGGGAGTGTGACATTCCCAAGACAGCCTTCCGGACTAGGTATGGGCATTATGAATTTGTGGTCATGTCCTTTGGGTTGACCAATGCACCGGCTATCTTCATGGACCTAATGAATAGGGTCTTTAAACCCTACCTTGATTCTTTTGTTGTGGTCTTCATTGATGATATTTTAATCTATTCGCATAGCGAGGAAGAACATATGGGTCACTTGAGGGTTGTGCTGCAAAGATTGAGAGAGGAGAAGTTGTATGCCAAGTATGAAAAGTGTGAATTTTGGTTGAGGGAGGTTGCCTTCCTAGGTCATGTGGTGTCGGGGGATGGTATTAAGGTAGACCCTAAGAAGACCGATGTGATTAGAAATTGGCCTAGGCCATTGACCCCGTCGGATATTAGGAGCTTCTTGGGCTTAGCGGGTTACTACCGGAGATTTGTGAATGGGTTTTCTTCTATTGCTTCTCCCATGACTAAGTTGACACAAAAGAAGGCTAAGTTTGAGTGGACCGACGAGTGCGAAAGGAGTTTTCAAACCTTGAAAGATAAACTTGTGTCCGCTCCTATATTGTCTCTACCGGATGGGCTTGAGGGATTTGTTGTGTATTGTGATGCTTCTAGAGTTGGTTTGGGTTGTGTCCTAATGCAAAATGGTAAGGTGATAGCCTATGCTTTTAGACAACTCAAAGTGCATGAAAAGAACTATCCTACGCATGATCTTGAATTAGCCGCGGTGGTGTTTGCTTTAAAGATTTGGCGTCATTACTTGTATGAGGTACATGTTGATGTGTTCACCAATCATAAGAGCCTCCAATATGTCTTCACCCAAAAAGATCTCAACTTGAGACAAAGAAGGTGGCTAGAATTTCTTAAAGATTATGATATGAGTGTGCATTATCATCCCGGTAAAGCTAATGTGGTGGCGGATGCTTTGAGTAGGGTGTCTATGGGTAGCCTAGCTCATGTTGATATTGGTGATAGGGAAATGGCTAGGGAGGTGCATCGGTTGGCTAGGTTGGGAGTTAGGTTGGAAGAGGTTGGTAATGGTGGTGTGGTCGTTGTTGATGGTGCTAGGTCTTCCTTGGTTGATGAGGTGATAGCAAAACAAGATCTTGACTCTTCCTTGTTAGAATTGAAGGCCTTGGTGAAAGAGGGCAAGGTGGAAGTTTTCTCCCAAGGGGGAGATGGTGCCCTTAGGTACCAAGGTAGGTTGTGTGTGCCTTGTGTTGATGGTTTGAGGGAGAAAATTCTTGAGGAGGCTCATAATTCTTCCTACTCCATTCACCCCGGTTCCACCAAAATGTATAGAGATTTGAGGGATGTGTATTGGTGGGGAGGCATGAAGAAGGACATTGCCAAATTCGTCTCCGGTTGTCATAGTTGTCAACAAGTCAAGGCCGAACATCAAAGGCCGGGTGGTCTAACCCAAGACATAGAGATTCCTACTTGGAAGTGGGAAGAAATTAATATGGATTTTGTAGTTGGTTTACCCAAGAATAGAAAAGGTTTTGATTCTATTTGGGTGGTGGTTGATAGGATGACAAAATCGGCTCATTTTCTACCGGTAAAGACAACATATGGGGCGGAAGATTATGCAAGGTTATATATTCATGACTTGGTAAGGTTGCATGGGATTCCTCTATCCATCATATCGGACCGTGGTACTCAATTTACTTCACACTTTTGGAAGTCCTTTCAAAGGGGTCTAGGTACGAGAGTTAAGCTTACTACGGCCTTTCACCCGCAAACGGATGGACAAGCCGAAAGGACTATCCAAACACTTGAGGATATGCTTAGGGCTTGTGTATTGGAGCTTAGGGGTAGTTGGGATGATCATCTTCCATTGATTGAGTTTGCCTATAACAATAGCTATCATTCTAGCATCGGTATGACTCTTTTTGAGGATCTCTATGGGAGGCGTTGTAGATCACCGGTTGGGTGGTTTGAGGTTGGTGAGGTGGCCTTGTTAGGACCAGATCTAGTTATGGAGGCTCTTGAGAAGGTTAGAATGATTAGAGAAAGGTTGAAGACGGCCCAAAGTCGCCAAAAGTCCTATGCCGATGTGAGGAGAAGGGCTCTTGAATTCCGAGTTGATGATTGGGTCTATTTGAAGGTGTCACCCATGAAGGGTGTGGTTCGTTTTGGTAAGAAGGGCAAGTTGAGCCCAAGATACATGGGTCCTTATAAGGTGATGAGGAGAATTGGCAAGGTAGCTTATGAGTTGGAATTGCCTAGCGAAATGGATTTGGTTCATCCGGTATTTCATGTGTCTATGTTGAGGAAGTGTGTGGGTGATCCGAATGCCATTGTGTCTCTTGATGTTGTGGGTGTTGTTGAAGATAATTTGACCTATGAAGAGGTTCCGGTCCAGATTTTAGATAGACAAGTGAAGAGGTTGAGAAACAAAGATGTGGCTTCCGTTAAAGTCCTTTGGAGAAATCAACAAGTTGAAAGTGCTACTTGGGAGGCCGAAGCGGACATGCAAAGACGATATCCTTATCTTTTCCACTCCACTCAAGCCTAAGGTATTGATCTAAGCCGTTTATAAAATCTCATGTCTTATGTTCAGCCCCCATGTCATTGCATACATTCATGTTTAAGTTGACAAGTTCATTGTGGTTTTACAACTATGTTGAGGTTTTTGAAATAAGGTGTAAGTGCATTGTTGCATCCTTATGTGGGCTGATATTGCCATGTTTGTGTCCCTCATGTACGTTTCTTTAACATTCGGGGACGAATGTTCCCATGGGAGAGATATTGAAACGACCCAAAAAAAAAATGCCCGAAAATGTGCTTCGGAAACACCTATAATTGTAATTTCCATATATCTCAAAATCCGTGCATGATTTCGGAAATTCGACTTCATATTCTTATTCAGGGGTTCAAATTGAGTGGGAAATGGGTCTAACCCAAATTTTAGAGCAACCGTATCAAAATTCGAAAATCGCAAAAAATGTGATTTGGAGGGTCAACTTTAAAGGGGCATATCTCTTAGCACACAAGGAACTGGAAGGGCCACCACCTATTAAATTAAAGACCTTTGAGTTAGATTTCCCACGCACTTGGTTTCACCACATTCCGAGTTAGGATGAGGGAGTTATGACCATTTTCGTAAAACCTGTCTCGGCAGAATTGCAAATTCCAGTATGCTTTTTTTTTTTAGCGCGTTGGGGACATTTTTTATAAATGTCCCATACTTAGTCATATTTTTTTTACTTCAAAACACTCTCTAAGCCCTCTCCAAAATTCCACCAAGATCTTCAACCAAATTCAAATATCTCAAGCTCTAATTCCGGATTCAAGACTCAATCTCAAGCTTCAATTCTCCATTCCAATCTTCATCAAGGATTCTCCAAAGTTGAGGTATGTGGGTTTGATTGTGAAAACCTTCCTTTCCACAAGTCCAACCATTTATCCTCTATTTTTGCTTCAAGTTTATGGGTCCTTATGGTTATTTATGAACTCTTGAAGTATGAAATTACTACTACACACCCCATTATGGTTTATTTTGCATATTATCATGAAATGGAATTATTATGTGATGTTTATGGTTTTCATGCTTCCATGATCAAATTATGAAGGTTGATTTATATATATGTATGTTGTTGGTGTGCTGATTTATATGAATTTTGGAATTGGTTGGACTTAGTACTCTTGAAATGCATGATTTTATTTACATGAACAATAGCCCACCATGTGTTTGATAAAATGCCCAATTATAGAATTCTTAGGAAATGGAAGGTTCAATGTACGTCCTATGAGTCGGATGGTCATATAATCATTGAAATGATGATGAAATGGATACATGTATATGATTTTCTCTATATAAATGTTGTGAGTCGACCAAGCCTAGCTCGGGGGGTTGTAGGCCCGGGTAACCGTATCGAGGGGTTGGTACCTTGGCTGCCTAGTACGGGGGGTAGTAGGCCCGTATAACCACATCGAGGGGTTTGTACCTTTGTCCCTAGCTCGGGGGTGGTAGGCCCGGGTAACCACATTGAAAGGTTTGTACCTCTTTCGCCTCTCCAAGGGGGTGGTAGGCCTTGGAAATACTATATTGATGGTCACTCGCCACACATGTACTACGTCCCACTAAATATGATTTTTATGTAAGCATCATTATACATATCATTTCATTAATTTGCTATCTATCGGGCATGATTATGCATTTTTCCTATGATGTCCATCTATTGTAGCATTGCATTGCATCCCATATACTTAGTACATTCAAACGTACTAATGCATACTCTATGCCTACATGATGTCACCATGTAGGGACCGGAGCACCGCTTGACCATCCTCCTCTGCGTGGCTAATACGATTTTCTATCGAGGTTATTGGTGAGTCCTCCATTCCGGGGACGTTGCTTATGATCTTTTGCTATGTATAAGACTTTTTTTTTTTTGTCATGTATTGACTATGAGGGTGAGCGCGGTAGTTTGTCTTGGCCCCCGCTAAGTACCCATGTTTAGAGGTGGTGTTGGACAAGTTGTGTATTATGTTTGAGCTTGACTCATCTATGGTATTTATGTATCATTTCTTCTTTTTTTTTCTTGCTCCCTTAGTCCCGATTTCCCCCTTGATTATGCTTATCGCTTATGGTCATTTTAATTGCTTCCGCGACCAAGGATGTGTAATGATACGCTATGAGGCTTGTTTGGGGTTCCTTCGGGTTCCCCATTCGTCGGTCACGTCTAGGACCTAGGCTTGGGTCGTGACATGTAGTGAGTGAGATTTTGCAAGGAATTTAAAATTTCTTGAGTGTTAAGGTCATTAGACGTAGCACCTTGAGTTCCAAAAAGAATCGAATTGGAAATAGTAAAATCTGAAATTTTGCAAGTTAAGCTAAGTATGAGTTTTCGGTCGACTTCAAACGATCATAACTCTTAGATCAGGATGATTTAGGTGTGCTACCAGATACCTTAAGAAAGGTCCTCGAATTATCTTTCCAACGCCGACGAGTTTGTGTGATTCCGAGATCGTATAAGTGAGTTATCCCCTTGGAAGTTGGGCTTTGGGAATGAGGAAATGTCCAATCCGGATTTTGAAAGGGTAGTTTCGTCTTTTCCTTAACCCACTAATTTAATTCGTTTTAGTGAATTAATTAAGGGTCAAATCAGAAGGAGATCAGTTTAGTCAATTGGAAATACTATAGGGCTTGGAGAATAGAGAAAAGAAGAAAGGAGAAGAGATAGGAGAAGAGATAGAATAAGAATTCGCCAAGAACGATCGATTTTGGTTGTGGATTTGCCAAGGAATTCATCTTACAAGGTATGTGAGTCTCTCATAGAATTGGGTTCATTCACCCACATGCCAAACATGTTTAGTTCAACGAAAATCGTCCTAAAAGAGTTTGAAAGTTGATGTTTTTCACATGCATTCTTGAATTTGAATGTTGTTCTTGAATTGGGATGAATTGAGGAGTTTCTGAGATCTTTACTTTGAGTTTTAAGGTTGTACTGATTTAGGTTCTTGAATACATATGTTGGGTATCGGGATCTAAAAAGAATCAGGTTCTGGCGCCCAGGTCCGCGTCGCAGACTTGCTCCCCTAGGGAAGAAAAATTGTCTCTGCGTCGCGGTTAGGATGCGAACTCCTCTGTCTCAAAAATTAATTTCACGAGCATTTATTCAGAAACGTCTCCGCGTCGTGGAGTTGTTCTAAGACGGTGATTTCGTAACTTTACTCATGTTTAGCTATTCAAAGTCATTCCTAAACATCATGAGACCTTTCCAATCACAAATCTTAATCCTTGAATTCATAATTCAATTCAAGGATCAGTTAATAGTCAAGTCAAAATCAATAGAGATCAAAGTCAAGAGAAGTCAAGAGTCAAGTTAGGATAGGTTCTTAAAGTTTTCAAAAAGTCTTTCACAAATGTTTTAACTTTGTTTTAAGACTTAAGTTTTGAGTTCAGTAAAGAGTAAAGTTGAAGTTATTTTCTTCAAAGAAACATATGGGGACTAAGTATTTCCCAAAGAGATTTAAAATATTTTTCATATTTAAATAAGAATGGAAATTGAGATTTCCAAAGAGCCTTCGGGCTAGTTTTCAAAAAAGAGTAATCGCTTTGTAAATGATGCAAGAAAGGAAAACCTTGATTTTGAAGATAGCCTTTGAGCTAAGTTTTTGAGCACTAATCTCAAATCATTGAAGAAGTATGTTTTTAAACACAAAGAGCTAATATAATATAATATTTTTGGGAGTAGTATTGAGCACCGATGGGGAAGAGTTTATACAACTATCATCCCCCTTAAACCATGTAGTCATCATGGGTAGAAAAGGGTGATACTTTTTAGATTAATCTTTTCCCATAGACTAGTGGATCCACTTA
Source organism: Solanum verrucosum (assembly GCF_900185275.1). NCBI lineage: Eukaryota > Viridiplantae > Streptophyta > Magnoliopsida > Solanales > Solanaceae > Solanum > Solanum verrucosum. Next base: position 1,007,139 of record NW_026020111.1, on the reverse strand, counting down.
GTAGTTCAGGTCCTATACCACGACAAGGTATATGATAGCTCAGGCAGCGTGGGGTTAATAACGCTGTATCATCACTATAGTTCTTAAGTGATGGTTGTCGGTTAGAGAAACTCCCACAATAGTAATTGCATAGTTCCTCAAGGGGTTCTGCTTAGTATGGATGGGAGTATGGTACTTCATTCATGCATTGCACAAGTAGACTTTGAGAGAGATCAAGATATGTCTTTTATGATTTTATGATTTTGAGTTGACAACATGTTTTAAACAATTTTCTTTTTCTTTATATTGCACTTGTTTTAATATGTTTTATAATGAAATGAGTTCAGTTAAGCATTCATAAGTTGAGAAAAGCCAAGGTAAGTGTTTCTTTCAGATCCTTTTCAAGCATATGTTATGTTTAACATTCCAACTCGCATACTCGTACATTCAATGTACTGATGCCAATTGGCATACATTGTCTTATGATGCAGACGCAGGTAACTAGGATCGGCATTTCGTCGCATCGTTGATCCAATGAGCAGTTCAGAGTCTGTTGGTAAGCCTCTTTGCATTCTGGTGGATCCATTTCATTGTTTTGTAGTTTAGTTCATTAGGATGTTGTGGGATTTGTCCCAACATCCATCTCAGTTGTTATTAGAGGCTTCATAGATAGTCAAATGTTAGTTCTTTAGTCTTTTCATTGTCATTATTCCATGTTGACACTTGAGTTTGCCTTAATGACCAGTTGTATGTTCTTTTATGACATTCCAGTTTATTATGTGAACTTACCTTTGTTAAGTTTAAGTCTTTCGTTGAGTTAAGTAAGCCAGGGCAAGGGTTCGCTTAGGGCCAGCAATGGTCTTCGAGTGTCAGTCCCGCCCAGGGTGTAGGCTCGGGGAGTGACAAACTTGGTATTAGAACACAGAGTTCGAGTTTCCTAGGGTGTCTATGAAGCGATGTCAAGTAGGATCTTGTTTATGGTTGTGAGGGCCCCACTTCTATAAATGAGACACTGCAAACATTTAAGAAAAGTTTACCTTCTTTCATACTTTTAATCGTATGATAAAGCTATGTCATAGAGACTTATTCTAACTCGTACGTTTCTCAGAATCATTCGACTACCCATCATACTGAAGGTGGTTGAAAAGCAAAGTCGGTTCTTTGTCGATGAGTTTTTCTTAGCAAGAGTTTTAAGGAAGTCATGAGCCTCCAGAGGGGCTTAAGAGAAATCCAAGAGTAAGTTAAGTGTTCAGTTTCAAAGGAATGCACCCATAATTATATGAGTCGTGCGCTTGAGCTAAAAGCGAGTTGTACTATTTTCCTTAAGCCTTGTTTCAGCTGAGATCCTTTTTAAGAGGTATGTTTAGAGCTTGAGTAGTATTTTGACCCGAAAAGGTAGCATGAGTTATGAGATCATGAGCAGTAGTAGTGAAAGAGCCTAGAGCTAGGGGAAACTATAAAGAGGTTTAGTAATCCTAGAAAGGGAGATAGTGTTGTGACGAGCTATGTTACTATAGTCATGTACCTAGTAAGTTAGTAATGGAGAGTTTTCCCTTATAGGTAGAGTAAGAAGTGATGAGTTATGAAGATTCCATCATAGGAGATAGAGTGTGTTGTAGCTAGAAAAGAGTTGGTGATGAACTGTTATTGTGTAGGAAATGACTAAGTGTAAGTGGTGAATAGAAGAGAAAGAGCATTCATGAGGTTATAGATCTAAGCTAGGCTTATGATTTTGAGGGAGAGCCCAAAATATTCAAAGTGTAATAGAACTAATTAGGTATTGATGTATAGTGAATGAGTGAATAGTACTTAAGTTGTGAAGGGAAATATGATAGTAAATTATAAATATGAATACTAAGAGGTAAGGGTTGGCTATTTGTCATAAGGTCCTAGTGGACGAGTGTTTCTAAATTTGTATCTAGTCATTGTAAGGTAGTATAGTAAGCGAGCAATCATATTGATATTCGGGTTTAGTCATAAATATTAAGGTTGAATTCGAGATGAGTGTTATGATCAAAGGAATGGAAACATTAAGGTGATGATGTTAGTCTTGAGATTTAATCTAGAAGACTTGACATAGAGTAGGTGAGGAATTGAGGTGATTAGCTGCAATAGATATGAGTGGTACAAGTGAGAGACCCTAACGTTTATATAAGGGCAGTGAAGTGTGGCTAAGTCACAAGAGTAACAAGAGCATTAGGAGGTGTGCCGAGATGGTATGTTACTAGATGAGTTTCCAATTAAGTTATGATTTTCCATGTGTGCCTAGATAGCATAATTGAGTTGTTAATGTGGAATAGGTCCATAGACTCAAGTGTTAGCTTTAGACCTAAGGGGGAGATGATAAGAGGAGAAATCAGGGCAACTGTTGAGAATTTCTTAAGGAGCTGGTTAGTAGGAGTCCATGGAGTTGTTAGAATACCAAGATTGAATGTGGGGGTAAAGAGTAATAGTTTGAGATGAGATTCCCTATTGAGAAGTATAGAATCCGAACTTAAGGATTTGGGTTAAGCTTGAATATAGTAAGAGCAGACCATTAGACTCAGTCCTTAGTAAGAGTAACCCATTCTATACCCAATCCAGTCGTCATTCGAGGACGAATGATCCCAAGAGGGTGAACTATAACACCTCAAAAAAATTTTGAACTAAGATTCGAACCCTTATATGTAGTGAGTGAGATTTTTGCAAGGAATTTAAAATTTCTTGAGTGTTAAGGTCATTAGACGTAGCACCTTGAGTTCCAAAAAGAATCGAATTGGAAATAGTAAAATCTGAAATTTTGCAAGTTAAGCTAAGTATGAGTTTTCGGTCGACTTCAAACGATCATAACTCTTAGATCAGGATGATTTAGGTGTGCTACCAGATACCTTAAGAAATGTCCTCGAATTATCTTTCCAACGCCGACGAGTTTGTGTGATTCCGAGATCGTATAAGTGAGTTATCCCCTTGGAAGTTGGGCTTTGGGAATGAGGAAATGTCCAATCCAGATTTTGAAAGGGTAGTTTCATCTTTTCCTTAACCCACTAATTTAATTCGTTTTAGTGAATTAATTAAGGGTCAAATCAGAAGGAGATCAGTTTAGTCAATTGGAAATACTATAGGGCTTGGAGAATAGAGAAAAGAAGAAAGGAGAAGAGATAGAATAAGAATTCGCCAAGAACGATCGATTTTGGTTGTGGATTTGCCAAGGAATTCATCTTACAAGGTATGTGAGTCTCTCATAGCATTGGGTTCATTCACCCACGCGCCAAACATGTTTAGTTCAGAAAAAATCGTCCTAAAAGAGTTTGAAAGATGATGTTCTTCAGATGTATTCTTGAATTTGAATGTTGTTCTTGAATTAGGATAAATTGAAGAGTTTTTGAGATCATTACGTTGAGTTTTAGGGTTGTATTGTGTTAGGTTATTGAATACATATGTTGGGTATCATGATCTAAAAAGAATTTGAGCTCTATAATTGAGTTTAGGCGATTTGGGGCTGGAAAACGAAGCAGGTCCGCGTCGAGGACTTATGTAATGACCCTCCTGGTCATTTCTGTGTCTTGGCTTCTGTGTCTCATTTAGAGCATTCATGTAGCGACCCCAAGTCCTTTATGACTTGTTGGGACTGGCAGTTCGGTCACCTGGTCGTTCGTTTGGTTATGGTGTGAGTTTTAGTGTTTTGGAGCTTATGAACCTTGAACGATCATTTTCGATCAAAAGTTCAAGAAGATGACATCGGAATCCATTTCTGGTGATTCCATTAGCTCTGGAAGGGTCACTTTAGGCTAGTAGCATCGTCGACATAACTCCCGAGGTTTTCAGTGTGAGTCGGTGCGATTAGGCATTTTAACTTTAAGTTTAAAGCCTAAGTTTGACTTTGGTCAATATTCTGAGTAAACGCACTCGGATAAGAATTCCGTCAGCGCGGTTAGCTCCAGAATCTCAAGTTGGTCTAGATTGACCTTTCTTTTGAGTCTTAAGGTTTTTGATATTTTTCGAAGCTCTTTTGTGGTTTTTGACTTTAAATGACATTTGGGTGTGAGACCCACTTTTTGTCAAGATGACCTCATATGGAAATTTTGACTGTACCATTGAGTCCAGAATATCGAATTTGGTATGGTTGCATATCTCGTTTGCGTGCACGGGGTTCCGAACGAGTTCGGAGCACCCCGTCGGAGTTTTTATGTTTTGGGAAAAATTGCAGAAAATCTGCTATAAATGCAAAAATAACAGCAACATTTTCCAAACTTCAAACCCTCATAACTCTCTCATCTTTCATCCAAATTGGGCGATTCAAAGAGTGGGAGCTTTGTATTTTTGGTGGCTTCATTGTAGAGTGTTCAAAAGTTGTCAGGTGCACGTAGTTCGAGGTAAATTTCACAATAAACCTAACTGTTATACTCTATTTTGAGCTGTTGTTTTTGACATCCTTGTGTTGGTCATATTTCACTCATTTAAGCTTGGTTTTGGGTGATTCGAAGTCCCATGTGTTGGAAATTGTTGTGACTTTGTCGTAGAGTGTTCAAGGAGTGCTGAGAACTTTTTGATTCACATAAATTTCGAGTTTAGATTGTTGTAGGTTTTATTTTAGTTGATTAAAGTGTGGTTTTCTTGCTTGTTGGGTTTTGATGCATTTTGAGCCCTGAATTGTGTTTCAAAATGGAACACAAGTTTGGGGGTGCTATTTTGGGTCTCTTGACAGAGTCAAATTCGAACAGTTCGATGTGGGTCCAACGATTCCCATTTTGACTCCAAAATTGACTCGTCTCCGTTTGTTGTGATTTTGGTGTCTAAACCACCGTAATAACATCGTGACTCTATTTTTATAGCGGGGAAGCGTTTCGAGGACGTTCGGAAAGGGAAAGCTCCGGACAAGTAATTTTGGAGCGCGTGCGATCGGCCTACAGGTAGGCCATTGAGCTTGAGAGTGTGAATATATATTGATTAGTTGGGATTTGGGTTGGTAGTTATTGAATCATGCATAGGTGTTTAAAAATCATGTTTTCGGCCTATTTCGAGAATTATCGGGTAACTGTGAGCATGCTTTGTGTTATTAATTGACCCTCCTCGCTATGTGAAGTGCTTGCATGCTTAATTACTGTTTATTTGAAGCATGTTAGGCCTTAGTTTAGGTTTGACTAGGGCTTGCCTTAAAAATACATTATTCAGATCCGATAGGCCTTAGTTTTGCCCCGACGTCGCTCGGCCGACTTAGATCCCTGTAGACTGGTGTAGCAGACTTGAGTCTGATAGTGTGGGCTTTAGCTAGGCGATATGCTTGCTCCGATGATAGGTATCCTTATTTACCCGATGTTATGGCTTCACGAGTTAAGTCGGCGATGCTAGTTCTGCTTCGCGATTTGAATTTGATTTTCAATTCGGTTCCAAGGACTTACATTGATTGGCTAAGTATAAATGGCGTTCCACGGACATTTATGAGCGTGGATCAATTAAGACTATTTCAGTAGCTACATTGGCACCTTTATGGAGAATCCGGTTTAAGGTCCGGCCTCTATTGCCCAGATACTTATATAGAGCATCCGGATAGAGTTCCGGCCTCTATTGCCCAGATACTTATATAGAGCATCCGGTTAGAGTTCCGGCCTCTATTGCCCAGATACCTATACAGAGCATCCGGTTAAAGTTCCGGCCTGAGATACTTAATACATGTGATTGGTTACTTGGATACTTCTGGTGAGCATCCGGTTCGAGGTCCGACCTCCGTACTGTCAGATTCTACTAATTGAGGTTAAGGTTCTGATTCGATGTTCTCCGTTCTTGGGTTCTTATACGCAATTCCCTTTAGTTATAGTTGTTCTGTGTACTCGTCGGGCTTATGGGGTTCCGTTCAGGTTTTGATTTAACTTGCGCACGAGTATACCTTCTGGGCTTCTGAGGGTCCAGTTAGGTGTAGTTAGCTTATAGATTACTTTAGTTTGTTCTTTCTACACTCGTGTGCATTCCATTGTTAGTTAGATTTTCATTCTTGACTTCGGTTTGTGTTATTCCTTCTTTTCATATTGCCTTTACTTTTCAAGTTCAGTTGGCCTATGATGTCTACCGGGTACCTGTTGTTTTGGTACTCTTGCTACGCTCTACATCTATTTCGTGATGCAGGTCCGAGCATTAGTGGCCAGCGTTGATCCAGTTTGATGTAGTCTGATCCGGAGACAGGGGTGAGCATACGACGTTTTGTACTATTTCAGTCTCCATCTGTGTATATAGACTTGTCTTTTACCTTTCGAGACAGTCCAGTCTCTGTGGTCCACTTTTGGGACTTGTACTCGTTTTGTTAGTAGCTCTGTACTAGTATTTCGAATATTTTTGCTACGCTTAGGTCTAATTCGTTTCCTTTTATTTGTTCAAATACACTATTATCAAATATTATTTTCTGTTCTAAATGTTCTTCGTCTTGATGTTCTTCTCTATTTATTGTTTGTATATCTGCTTCAGTCATTTATATTATAGAATTCATTATCTGATTCTATTTCTATGTCATTATCTATTTCATTTTCCGATAATTCATATATACTATCATTGCTTTCTAATTCATAATCTACGTATTCTATTTGTGTATATTTTTCATCGTCTATTATTATTTCTGATATTTGTTTTTCTTTGGATTTTTAGATAATTTACAATCTCTAGCTATATGTCCTAATTTTCCACAATTATAACAAGTACATTCCGTTAGTTTTCTTTTTGGTCTATATGGTCTTTTGGTTTTGTAATTTTTTACATAGTACCTTCTTCTTGGTTTTTTATATTTATATTTTGATCTATATTTTTTTATTATATTTCTTTCTATTTTTGTAATACTTATCCGTACAACCAAATTGGGGTGCTGTTTTATTTTTGCAACATGCTAAGTTCTTTATTAATATTTTTTCCATTTTTATTTCTTCTTTATGCTTTTCACATAGTTCCATAAACCATCGTTGCAAGAATTTCATTCTAGCTCCTAAGGTGTCCGTTAATTCTGCTTCATTCCAACTTTTTATTATTTTTGAATTAAAAGGTTCTGGTAAATTTGTAAAATATAATTTTCTTATTTCTTTACTTTCTTCTGTGCTATATGTTCCTTTATAATAATATTCTCTAAATGCACATGTATATTCATCTATGTAACACATATTGCATATTGCTAGTTTTGTCATTAGATTCCGATTTATGATTTTTTCTTTATTTTGTTCTTCTACTTCTGTTGTCATACTACTAAATTCATTTCTTATAGCTATTTCGTATTTATATAATATTTCCATGGTTGTAGTGGCTATTCCACCATCAAATTTTTTATTATTTCTTAAAGTTGTTAAGCTTTCATTTGTTAAATTTTGTAGCCATAATTTTACTGTTCCTATAAGTGTTCTTTCTATGTATCCTGGTGCCTCTGCTATTACTATCTTGTTATCTATTAATTGTTTTGATATGTATCTTATCCATAATTGGATTGTTTTATTTATGTCTGCTACACAGTCTAAATCTAAAAATTCATGTTGTCCAGTTATTGGTTTAGGCGTCCATTTTTTATTTAATCTTTTATCCCATGTAGTTTTTTCTTTATCATATTGTTCATAATTTTCATTATAATATTTTGGATTAAAATTTTTTAGGTTTCTTACTCCTGATGTGCTAGGTTTTTCGTCCATGTCTACGTCGTCCATGTCTACGTCTTCTGTATTTACTTCTAAATTCTTTGTATTATCTATGTTTGCTAAAAGTTCCGTATATGTTTCGCTTGTTTCCGAATGTTGTTCTAGATCATCATCGTTTATTTCATCAACTCTTATTTCGGGTAGATTATCTTGGTTATTTTCTTCTTTTTCTCCTAATTCATCTTGTAATTGCAATTTTTCTTTAAATTTAATTATCTCATTTGCTAATTTTGTTTTTTGTTCTTTTTCTTTTTGTTTAATTTCATACATTTCTTTTAATATTGCTAGCTCTTTTTCTAGCTCTATTATTTTAGTATTTTTTACTTCTTCTAATTGTTGTACTTCCTTTTTTGCTTGTTGTTTTATTTTTTCAATTTCCGTTCTTCTATCTATTTCTTCATTTTCTTTTGTTATTCTTACCATAGCAGTTAAACTATCTTCTAGTTTTACCGTTTCTTTTTCTAACATTAAACTTATATTGTCACCTATTTTCTTATATCTTCTTCCTAGATTAGAAAATATTATCTTTATTTTTAATCCGTCATAATTTTCATATGTTTTTTCATCTATTGCGTATTCTTCTTTATTCATTTATAAATTATGTTGTAGTTTATATTCTAAGCTATTTATTTGTATTTCTAGATATAAAATAGTCTTTCTTTGTGCTACTATAGATTTGTGACAAATTCCTGCGAATATATTATTGTTAAGTCTATTTTGCCTATGTTCTAATTCTTGTCGTTTTTCTATAATTATTTCATTAAGTTTTTGTCTATAGTCGCTATTCTTGTTATTCATTGTATTTTTAAGTATTGAATATATTTATATTCTATTTTAGATATATTATCTATTAATTGATTTAATTTTTCGTTATCAGTTTTTTTTATATTAAGTTGTTTATATTCCGGATATAATTTGTTTAATTTTCTTCTTATTTTTCTTAATTTTTTACTCGTATGTTTCTTACCGTATCGAAAGAAGTTTTTCAATTTATGTTCTTCTAAAACCTTTTTAAATTCAAAAAACTTACATAATTCTGACTTAACAGTAAAAATCCTCTTAAATATGTATACATATTAATCATTAACTCAAAACTGTAATTTGCATATACCTAATCGAATTCTCAAAGAAAATATCAATTGAAGGACTAATCGGAGAAGACTCAACAATAGAAAATGTCTCCTTCTCTAGGTATATCATGTAGTTCCTCCTCTATCATTTCCTTCTGAAACATATAGGCGATTGAAGGACTTTATTTGTCTTACGTAAGTGTATTATGGACAACAACTAAGAAGTTTATTAGATGGACTAGTGTTGATGAACAGGGACATGTTAGAGCTCTAAAACTAGCAGATTTAGTAATTCTTGAAGCAATAGATTAAGCTATTAATAATTTGCACATGTTATTAATGGGCAGATATGAACTATAAGTCAAACGTCTAATGTCACCTTCACCATGCTATCTATTGGAGGCTGATCTAATAAAATTAATGTTCAAATAAAATTAAAAGCATTTAGAATTCTAGATTGATTTTTATCAACCTCTACATATCCTTAAGCAACTAAAAAATGGATGAAACCCTAACTTTGAGAAAAGAGAAAGAAATTATCTTTTGGAAATTAAAAATCAAGCACGACGATGAGATGATGGAAATGACAACAATGAAAATGGAGTTGAAGCAGAAAGAGATGAAACCCCACCAGATCTATTTGAATCTGAGGAATCTCATAGATCTCACCATCATTCATCATGATTTTGCGCTTGCTTCCATATAACTACCCATCAGTGTCTCCATTGTTTTCACCGCCATGGCCTTAGGGAAGTTTCCAATCGAAACTCCATTAGTAAGAGATGAAATCCCACCAGATCTATAATAGGAAGAGCAACATCAAGAAGTAAAAGAAGAAGATTCACCGCTGACTCAGTTCTTGAAATCCAGTCATGAAGCCATTGAAACCCCAAAAAGACCTCCAATAAGAAAAATTGGAATCAAGGAAGGACTAGAGGATATCTTGTTGAGAATGAGTATATGGGGATGAAGATTGGGGAAAAGATGCTGCTAAATAAGAGGGTGTTTGAATTGATTTAAAAATTGGTCAAACCTACTTTTAAGTCAGTTTTTGACTTATGAAAGTCTTTGACAATTATAAAAAATAAATTGAAATAAGTCAAAAATAGACTTAAAATAAGTTAGGAAGTGTTTGGCAAGGTAAAAATGACTTAAAATAAGTTTAAAATGACCTAAAATACATCAAAAACCAAAAGTAGGTCTCCCCCTACTTTTTATTTTTTTGACTTAAAAGTCATTTTAGTTTGACTTTTTATTTTTGACTTAAAAAATATTTTTTTTTAAGCCAATCCAAACGGGCTCTAAGTGTTTTAAGTCTCTTAATTTGAAATTAAGTGAATTGATTGAGGGTTTTGGGTTATATTAATTTTGGTGGATTTTTTAATAATTAGGGTGGGTTCTTTTTCAATTTTTGATAGAAGTTTAACAATTAATGGATCGACGTTTAAGATTGAGACACATGTACCATCGTTAATATTAAAAATATATATGCACCGAAATTTGGGCGGTAAGGGCACTAACATCCTAAAAGTATAACAAAGGGTATACAGATGTCATTTACGATAGTTCAATGGTATATTAACTCTAAGGATAGATAACTTCTAGTAACCATAAGGAATGACCAAATAACTATTGGTAACAGTGAGAAACCGCTCAATGCTCCATGTATAAAACCTCAAGGAATTTGAGAAGGTGCTAATCATTATCTTCTCTCTCTTTCTTCGCTTCTTCCTCCTTGAATAAATGTGGAAGATAGGTGTCTTATCAAATTATTTCTCCTTACGTAAAATAATAATTATATATAATCTCAGATTTCATGAAATTTTGGTAAGGCAATTATGTTTCCCTATATGTATAAATCATATAAATGACTTTATATACATAAGAGGATCAAATCTTGATATGAAGAATATCTTCTCATCCTAGAGGATCAGATCTTGATATGAAATATCTACTAGGAAATCCTCTATCAGCCAACAATAATTTCCATCTTTTTCATTCTTAGAGAGCATATTGAGAAATTTTAGTCATTTTTGTAAATATAAGACTCCTAGTCCATATAAGGAGGGAGACCAATTTGCATTTCTCTTTTAACGTTATACACCATGCAAGTTCGAGTCAAATTATCATTCACAATGTAAATATTACATCAATATTTGGTTACCAATCCAATCGCAATATATAGGAATTCTACATAGAGTCACAAACTGTTGGGTTTAAAATGTGTGAATGGAAAATGAAGAGTTGTACCTTTTATGAAGAGTTGTGACTTTTATGAAACATTGTGACCTTTCCGAAAGATTCTGACATTTCCAAAGGGTTGTGACCTTTTCGGTAAGGCACAATAAGCACCATTTCACACTACCCATTGTTGTCTATAAATAGAGAGTATCCTCTTATTTATAAACAAGGAATGAATTAATTTTCTGGACTTCTTCTACTACTACTAAATCTAGTATTCTAAGTGTACTTTATTGTCGTTGAGTGGTTCGCTAAGACTGTGGTTTTAGGTACCGATACACCGGTGAGTAAGATCGTTCTATCCTGGGAGGATATATCCCATTAACCTCGGATACTTGAGGGGAATAATTTCCTTAAGGGGACACTGTGCATTAAGTGGGTTCGATCTTCTTCTTTGAGAAAAATATTTTGTATATTATTTCTAATCTGTTTCTGATTCTATTTTCTCTACTGGTTTGAATTTTCTAGTTTTGAAAATATTCTTTAAAATTTGTTGTTTCTTATCAAGTTCTTCAAAGTTTTTGTTCTTAGTAACTAAGTAATACAAGATGAACAACAATCTTAAGGAAATTATTATACTGTTGGTATTTCTTGTATTCTTCTGATTGAGGGAAACAAATCATGGAAGTAAAAGATTAATGCACTACATTTTCAGAATTCAGTGCCTTGTTTAGCAAGATCGAATTGAAAATGTACCAGAAAAATTAGTGGTATTCCGGTTAAAGATTACAGCAGGTAACCTTCTTATTATTTATCTAAGGAGGAAAATAGTTTCTAAATGTTAACTCTTTTGACATTTATCATGTGTGTCTTTGGAAAAAGATCTGCAAACTATATGTTCTTGAATGAATTTTCCTTGGCAAATAGTGTTGCCTTTACAATTCTGTAGTTTGCAGAATGAGAGATGCACATTTTTGTTTGATAAAATAGTATGTCAAAATGTTATAGTTGGAACGTTATTTGAAAAGAAAAGCATTTCTATGTGATAATCGAAGAATATGTTTTATTCTGTTTGGAGAAAAAAAACTTTTGTAGTTTTGTACTCCTTGTGAATTTGATTGTGTCTGGTTTTTGTAGAGTTAAAACTTTTGTTGTTTTCTACTCTGGATAAATAATACTATGCAATTGGTTCGATGAATATTAAAACTTCATCTAATAAGTCAGTTTGTACTTTCTGTTTTCTATAAACTTCACTGTTAAATAGAAAAAATTATACAAAAGTTTTTGTCTTTATTCTAAATACTAACTGGTATGTCTAATTGTGATAGCAAAAAGACAAGTGACTTAAAGTGTGTGATATTGTGTCTGCAATAGGTGCCTCTATGAAAGGAACTTTGACACTATGTAAAGATTGTCAAAAAGAATTGAAGCACTATAATTCTTTCGTAGAATAATATTTTCGAAAGAGGTTTCATGCTGCCATTGTTGGTCTGGGAAAATATGAAGGAAATTAATTTTCAACTATTTGAAAAATATTTTTGAGATCATATGTAAACTGTGGGGGATTCTTTGCTTATGACAAAGATAAAATTTTAGTATCTAATTTAAATTTGAAGCAAAAGATATGAAATTCAGTGATACTTTTGTATTATGTTAGACCCACAAAATTCTTGGAGTATATTTGATATTGTGGTTGTTGAGTTTCTCTTTTACTAGTACATGGTGTGACTAGTATGAAACTACCAAATTATATATATACTTGTTCAAAAGAATTGTGTTCTTTTATGAAAAAGGGTCACTTAAAATGTTGTGATTTTCTTGAAAAGATATGTCTATTAAAATAAAAGTATTTGTATAGACGTGAATATTGGTGAATAGTCATGTGTCATGTTTTGTTAAAGAAGCATTTTGGACTATATTGCCTTTATTGGACTCGATGAATTTGTTTTCATGGGTATTCTATAACAATTAAATTGAAAGTTATGAAAAGTTTTTTCTGAAAATGACATTTGACAAGGTGCTGAATCTAAACAATATTTGTATCACACAAAATTGTAAGAAGTAGGAACAATATATTTGTGAGAAAAAGCTCCTTCACAGAGAGCTTTTCAAACTCAATATTTTTATTTGTTTTTACTTGCCTGAGTCAAACTGTTTGTGACATGAACGATGTTGGGGACATGTCAATTATAAAACCGTGCAAGGAAAACTGATCAACTTATAAGTTGTCTAACTTTGAGTGCAGTAAATAAAAATGTCAAGTTTGTGTGGAATCTAAGTATGCTGAGCATTCTTATAAATCTCTTGAAAGAAATTCTAATCCCTTAAAGCTGATTTACATTGACATTTGTGATATGAAGTCAACACCATCTTGTGGTGGGAATAAGTATCTCATAACTTTCATTGACAACTGCATTAGAAACAATATGTCTATTTGCTGAATGGTAAGCATGAAGTAATAAAATATTGAAGTTGAAAACCAGATTGGAAAAAGGTAAGAAATGATAGGGATGGAGAGTATAAATCTCTTTGTGCAGAAATATGTTTGGAAAGTAGAATTATCCATCAAACTACTGCCCCATTCACCTCAATCTATTGGAATTGAAAAATGAAAAAAAAACCAAACTTTGAAGGAAATGATGGCTACACTACTTATAAGTTCAGGTTTAGCACAAAACTTGTGTGGAGAGTCTATCCTTACCGCAAAAGGGAACAACAAAAAGTTTTGCCTTTTCAGAAAGAAAACAATAAAAAAATTGTTTGTTCGGGACACAATCTATTCCATATGAAAAATGGAAAGGAAGAAAATCCAAGTTTGAAATATTTCAAAGTGTGGGAGTGTGTAGCCAAAGTCCAAGTTCCCGTTCCTAAAAGGATTAAAATAGGACTTAAGACTGTGGATTCTATAATTAGACTTGGGTAGTCTAGTGAAGGGTCTAAAAGTCCTTGGAAAGAACAAAAGGACAAACTCTTAATAAAGAGATTCAGAGGTGTAATAAATGTCAAAGGATATCTATTTCCTTCAGATTTGATTTTATAACATTTCCTATGTCTTATGTGCTTTTGGAAAAATGGTGTCAATAGTGAGATTGGTTCAATCTTGAATAATCTTATTGGAAGTTGGTTGATCTTCTTCCAGGAAATGAAATTTTGGGTTCAAAGTGAATCTTCAAAAGGAAAATGAAAGTCGATGGAACTGTTGACAAATATAAAGCAAGACTTTTTGTCAAAGGATTTAGACAAAAACAAGGTCTTTAACTTGTCGACATATACTCGTCGGTAACTAGAATTACATTCATTCTGATGTTAATATTATTTGATGCGGTTAATGACCTCCAAATTCATCAAATGAATGTGAAAACAAATGGAGAATTGGAGGAAAAAATTTACATGAAACAAACCGAGGGTTTTAGTTCCTGGTAAAGAAAAGAAAGTGTGCAAACTTGTTAAGTCACTTTATGGACTAAAACAAGCACCCAAACAATGACATAAGAAAGTTGACCAAACCATGTTGGCAAATGGATTTAAGAATGATGGAAGTAATAAATGTGTTTATATTATAATCACAAGGTCACTGTTTATTTATATATTTGTGACATGTTGATCATCTAGAGACACTAATGACATAAATGCTAATAAACATATGCTAGAAAGCAACTTTGATATGAAAGATCTTGGTGTTGCTGATGCGATCTTAGGTATAAGATTCCTTAGAACTCCATAATGTTTAGCATTGTCACGGTCTCATTACATTATAAAGATACTTGATTAGTTCAAATATTTGGATTTTAATATTGTCAAGACTCTAATAAATGTGAGTTTTGCACTACAAAAGAATGAAGGCAAAAGTTACTCACAATTGGATCGTGCTAGAGTTTTGGGAAGTATGATGTATATCAGAAAGTGTACGCGATCAAATATAGTATGTGATATTAATAAACTGAGTCGGTTCACGAGTAATCCCAATCGAACTCATTGGATGACAATAAAAAAAGTTTTGGGGTATTTAAAACATACTCAAAATTATGCCTTGTATTAAAACAATATCCAACAGTATTGAGAGGATATAGTGATGCAAATTGGATCACCGAGATCAAATGAAGTAAAATCCATGAGTGGATATGTATTTACTCTTGGTGGAGGAGCAGTCTCTTGGAAATATTCCAAAAAGACATGTATTGCTAGCTCTACAATGATCTTTGAGCTAGGTGCTCTATATAAGGCCGGTGAATAAGTTGAAAGACTCCATAATTTCTTGATAGATATTCCTTTTTGGCCCAAACCTTTGGCATGATCAGTATGCATACACTTTGATAGTCAAGATGCAATAGGTAGGGCATGGAGCATGATTTATAACGGAAAGTTTAGTCATATAAGATATAGACATAATACCGTTAGAAAACTACTCTTTAGTGGAATTATCACAATTGACTATGTAAAGTCAAAGGATAAAGTGTTGGATACACTTACAAAAAGTCCTAACTAGAGAGTAAGTTGAAATATCATCTAAGGGAATGATTTTACGGCTTAGGAAAAGTCATCATGGCGGTAACTCTACCTAGTAGACTGGAGATCCCAAGAGCTACGTTCAAGGAGAAAAACAAAGTTGTGACTGACGGTTTGACATTGTCAACCAACTCAGTCCATTCTCATGATGAAGACAATGCTCAGGAACAAGGATATAAAATTGAGGCTTGTTAATGAGTTAATAAAGCTTAAAATTTCTAATGATTTGCTAACTTTGGCAGATTTGACCAAATAGTGTATCTATGCGATAACACGATTAGAAATCACCTATGTGAGTGTGAAGTGTAAGCCGCATCAAAAAGGATGATTGTCAAAAGCCCATCTCTCTATATACTCATGAAATCATGAGGTGTTCATGGCTGAAACGAACACAACCGTAAGAACCATAAATGGTAAAGGGTTGATTGTGTGACATATGGTTGTCTAAGTATACACCAAAGCTTGACGATTCAAAGATATCAAATCTACTGATTGACTGAGTATATCCGACATATGTTCACTATGGAAAGTTCAAAGGGAAACCTACCTATCCAGATGCAGTTAATTATTGCTTGTAAAGTACATACTTGTCTGTTAAATTGTCTTTGAGTCATTCCCCATTCATGCGGGGGATTGTTGGGTTTTAAAAGGTGTGAATGGAAAATGAAGAGTTGCGACTTTTATGAAAAGTTGTGACTTTTATGAAAGGTTGTGACCTTTCCGAAAGATTGTTACTTTTCCAAAGGGTTGTGACCTTTTCGGTAAGGCACAATAAGCACCATTTCACACTACCCTTTGTTTTCTATTTATAGAGAGTTTCCTCTTACTTTTCAACATGGAAAGAATTAATTTTCTGGACTTCTTCTACTACTACTAAATCTAGTATTTTAAGTGTACTTTACTGTTGTTGAGTGGTTCGCTGACACCGTGATTTTAGGTACCGATACACCGATGAGTAAGATCGTTCTATCCTGGGAGGATATATTCCATTAACCTCGGGTACTTGAGGGGAATAATTTCCTTAAGGGGACACTGTGCATTAAGTCGGCTCGATCTTTTTCTTTGAGAAAAAATATTTTTTATATTGTTTCTAATCCGTTTCTGATTCTATTTTCTCTATTGGTTTTAATTTTCTAGTTTTGAAAATATTCTTTTAACTTTGTTGTTTCTTATCAAGTTCTTCAATGTTTTCGTTTTAAGTATCTTAGGAATACAAGATGAACAACACAAATTGTGTACATCACATGTATTAAACAACTATAATCTATAACAATGCTAAAAATAAGCAACTTACCTCAATCATGCAAAGGAGAGTCAAAGATATCTCTTGTGAGTACTGACTTTATGAAAGCATCAATTCTACCAACCATATGAGCTACTATTGTGTCTCAATAACTCACTTAATAAGCCTGTTATTCAACACAATATTCCAGCACTGCTCCAACGAAAATAAAGTCACTCAAGTTAAACTATTTTTCTAAAAAATCATTATAACTAAAAAATACAAGAGATAATTGTACAAATCACCCTTCAAGTTTAGTTTTGTAATACTTACTTCCATCATAGTTTATAATATTATGCTTCACTCTATTATTTTATTTTTTTAATAATTATTTTCTTAACATATTTATTATTAAGATAAAAAATATGATTTAATTAAATTTCCCTTTATCATATATTATTTAATTTAATTATCATGTGTTTTGGCATCCTAATTGTTATTAACAGAATATTATGTATATTGACATCCTATTTGGATTCACTATTTCAGCTCAGCAAATGACTACAAGTTGAATATACAACTTTTCAAGAAAAAAAAACAAAACAATTTTCCATTCAATTCTCCATGAATTAAAAAACCATTGATTAAATCATAAATTTTTTGATATAATTGAATAAGAAGATGTTATATTTTGAATGTCAAACCTGAACGTTTTGGATAGTGACCGCGAGTGTAACACCCCAGAAATTTTTTGAACTAAGACTCGAACCTTTATTTGTAGTGAGTGAGATTTTTGCAAGGAATTTAAAATTTCTTGAGTGATAAGGTCACTAGGCGTAGCACCTTAAGTTCCAAAAAGAATCAAATTGGAAATAGCAAAATCTGAAATTTTGCAAGTTAAGCTAAGTATGAGTTTTTGGTCGACTTCAAATGATCATAACTCCTAGATCAAGATGATTTAGGTGTGCTACCAGATACCATAGGAAAGGTCTTCGAATTATATTTCCAAAGCCTCCTAGTTTGCACAATTCCGAGATCGTATGAGTGAGTTATCCCCTTTGGAAGTTGGGTTGTTAGAATGAGGAAATGTCCAATCCGGATTTTGAAAGGGTAGTTTCGTCTTTTCCTTAACCTAATAATTTAATTCATTTTAGTGAATTAATTAAGGTTCAAATCAGAAGGAGATCAGTTTAGCCAGTTGAATGTACTTTTATGACATTCCAGTTTATTATGTGAACTTACCTTTGTTGATTTTAAGTCTACCGTTGAGTTAAGTAAGCCAGGGCAAGGGTTCTCTTAGGGCCAACATTGGTCTTCAAGTGTCAGTCTCGCCCAGGGTGTAGGCTCGAGGAGTGACAAACTTGGTATTAGAGTACAGAGTTCAACTGTCCTAGGGTGTCTATGAATCCATGTCAAGTAGGATCTTGTTTATGGTTTTGAGGGCCCACTTCTATTAATGAGAGACTGCAGACATTTAAGAAAAGTTTCCCTTCTTTCATACTCTTAATCGTGTGATAGAGCTATGTCATAAAGACTTATTCTAACTCGTGCGTTTCTCATAATCATTCGACTACCCATCATACTGAAGGTGGTTGAAAAGCAGAGTCGATTCTTTGTTGATGAGTTTTTCTTAGCAAGAGTTTTGAGGAAGTCATGAGACTCCAGAGGGGCTTAAGAGAAATCCAAGAGTAAGTTAAGTGTTCAGTTTTAGAGGAATCCACCCATAATTATATGAGTCATGCGCTTGAGCTAAAAGCAAGTTGTACTATTTTCCTTAAGCCTTGTTTCAGCTGAGATCCTTTTTTTAAGAGGTATGTTTAGAGCTTAAGTAGTATTTTCACCCGAAAAGGTAGCATGAGTTATGAGATCATGAGCAGTAGTAGTGAAAGAGCCTAGAGTTAGGGGAAAGTATGCAGAGGTTTAGTAATCCTAGAAAGGGAGATAGTGTTGTGACGAGCTATGTTACTATAGTTATGTACCTAGTAAGTTAGTAATAGAGAGTTTTCCCTTATGGGTAGACTAAGAAGTGATGAGTTGTGAAGATTCCATCATAGGAGATAGAGTGTGTTGTAGCTAGAAAAGAGTTGGTGATGAAGTGTTAATGTGTAGGAAATGACTAAGTGTAAGTGGTGAATAGAAGAGAAAGAGCATTCATGACGTTATATTTCTAAGCTAGGCTTATGGTTTTGAAGGAGAGCACATAATATTCAAAGTGTAATAAAACTAATTAGGTATTGATGTATAGTGAATGAGTGAATAGTACTTAAGTTGTGAAGGGAAATATGATAGTAAATTGTAAATATAAATACTAAGAGGTAAGGGTTGGCTATTTGTCATAAGGTCCTAGTGGACGAGTGTTTCTGAATTTGTATCTAGTCGTTGTAAGGTAGTATAGTAAGCGAGCAATCATATTGATATTCGAGTTTAGTCATAAATATTAAACTTGAATTCGAGATGAGTGTCATGATCAAAGGAATGGCAACATTAAGGTGATGATATTAGTCTTGAGATTTAATCTAGAAGACTTGACATAGAGTAAGTGAGGAATTGAGGTGATTAGCTGCAATAGATATGAGTGGTACAAGTGAGAGACCATAACGTTTATATAAGGGCATTGAAGTGTGGCTAAGTCACAAGAGTAACAAGAGCATTAGGAGGTGTGCCGAGATGGTATGTTACTAGATGAGTTTCCAATTAAGTTATGATTTTCCTTGTGTGCCTAGATAGCATAATTGAGTTGTTAATGTGGAATAGGTCCATAGATCTCAAGTGTTAGCTTTAGACCTAAGGGGGAGATGATAAGAGGAGAAATCAGGTCAACTGTTGAAAATTTCTTAAGGAGCTGGTTAGTAGGAGTCCATGGAGTTGTTAGAGTACCAAGATTGAATGTGGTGGTAAAGAGTAATAGTTTGAGATGAGATTCCCTATTGAGAAGTATATAATCCGAACTAAAGGATTTGGGTTAAGTTTGAATATAGTAAGAGCAGACCATTAGACTCAGTCCTTAGTAAGAGTAACCCGTTCTATACCCAGTCCAGTCGTCATTCGAGGACGAATGATCCCAAGAGGGAGGTATTATAACACCCTAGAAATTTTTTGAACTAAGATTTGAACCCTTATTTGTAGTGAGTGAGATTTTTGCAAGGAAATTAAAATTTCTTGAGTGTTAAGGTCATTAGACGTAGCACCGTGAGTTCCAAAAAGAATCGAATTGGAAATAGCAAAATCTAAAATTTTGCAAGTTAAGCTAGGTATGAGTTTTCGGTCGACTTCAAACAATCATAACTCTTAGATCAGGATGATTTAGGTGTGCTACCAGATACCTTAAGAAAGGTCTTCGAATTATCTTTCCAACGTCGCCGAGTTTGTGTGATTCTGAGATCGTATAAGTGAGTTATCCCCTTCGAAGTTGAGCTGTGGGAATGAGAAAATGTCCAATCTAGATTTTGAAAGGGTATTTCGTCTTTTCCTTAACCCACTAATTTAATTCGTTTTAGTGAATTAATTAAGGGTCAAATCAGAAGGAGATCAGTTTAGTCAATTGGAAAATACTCTAGGGCTTGGAGAACAGAGAAAAGAAGAAATGAGAAGAGAAAGAATAAGAATTTACCAAGAACAATCGATTTTGGTTGTGGATTCGCCAAGGAATTCATCTTACAAGGTATATGAGTCTCTCATAGCGTTGGGTTCATTCATTCACGCGCCAAACATGTTTAGTTCAGAAAAAATCGTCCTAAAAGAGTTTGAAAGATGATGTTCTTCACATGTATTCTTGAATCTGAATGTTGTTCTTGAATTAGGATAATTTGAAGAGTTTTTTAGATCATTACGTTGAGTTTTTGGGTTGTATTGAGTTAGGTTCTTGAATACATATGTTGGGTATCATGATCTAAAAAGAATTTGAGTTCTATAATTGAGTTTGGGCAATTTGGTGCTGGAAAACGAAGCAGGTCCGCGTCGAAGACTTGTGTAATGACCCTCCTGGTCATTCCTGTGTCTTGCCTTCTGTGTTTCATTTAGAACATTCATGTAACGACCCCAAGTCCTTTATGACTTGCTGGGACTGACAGTTCGGTAACTTGGTCGTTCGTTTGGTTATGGTGTGAGTTTTAGTGTTTTGGAGCTTATGAACCTTGAACGATCATTTTCGATCAAAAGTTTAATAAGATGACATCGGAATCTATTTCTGACAATTCCATCAGCTCCGGAAGGATCATTTTAGGCTAGTAGCATGATCGGCATGACTCCCGAGGTTTTCAGTGTGAGTCGGTGCGATTAGGCGTTTTAACTTTAAGTTTAAAGCCTAAGTTTGACGTTGGTCAACATTCTGAGTAAACGCACTCAGATGAAAATTCCGTCAGTGCGGTTAGCTCCGGAATGTCAGTTTGGTCTAGATTGACCTTTCTTTTGTGTCTCAAGGTTTTCGATATTTTTTGAACCTCTTTTGTAGTTTTTGACTTAAAATAGCATTTGGGTGTGGGACCCACTTTTTGTCAAGATGACCTCCTATGGAAATTTTGACTGTGCCACTCAGTCCGGAATATCGAATTTGGTATGGTTGCATATCTAATTTGCGTGCAAGGGGTTCCGAAAGAGTTCGGAGCACCCCGTCAGAGTTTTTATGTTTTGGGAAAAATTGCAGAAAATCTACTATAAATGGAGAAATAACAACATTTTTTCAATCTTCAAACCCTCATAACTCTCTCATCTTTCATCCAAATTGGACGATTCAATGTGCGGGAGCTTTGTATTTTTGGTGTCTTCATTGTAGAGTGTTCAAAAGTTATCGGGTGCATGTAGTTCAAGGTTAATTTTGCAATAAACCTGATTGTTGTACCCTATTTCGAGTTGTTGTTTTTGACATCCTTGTTTTGGTCATTTCTCACTCATTTTAGCTCGGTTTTGGGTGATTCGAAGTCCCACGTGTTGTAAATTGTTGTGGCTTCGTGGTAGAGTGTTCAAGGAGTGCTGGGCACTTTTTGATTCTCGTTAATTTCGAGTTTAGACTGTTGTAGGTTTTATTATAGTTGATTAAAGTGTGGTTTTCTTGCTTGTTGGGTTTTGATGCATTTTGAGCCCCGAATTATGTTTCATTTTGGAACACAAGTTTGGGGTGCTATTTTGGGTCTCTGGATGGAATCAAATTCGAACAGTTCGGTACGGGTCCAATGATTCCCATTTTGACTCCAAAATTGACCCATCTCCGTTTGTTGTGATTTTTGTGTCTAAACGACCGTAATAACGTTGTGACTCTATTTTTGATAGCAGGGAAGCGTTTCGAGGACATTAGAAAAGGGAAAGCTTCGGAGAAGTGATTTTGGAGCGCAGGTGATCGGCCTACAAGTAGACTACGATTTCCCTCTTTTAGATTGAGGTTGAGAGTGTGAATGCAATTTGATTAGATGGGATTTGGGTTGGTAGTTATTGAATCATGCATATGTGTTTAAAAATAATGTTTTCGGCCTATTTCGAGAATTATCGGGTAACTGTGAGCATGCTTTGTGTTATTAATTGACCCTCCTCGCTATGTGAAGTGATTGCATGCTTAATTATTGTTTATTTGAAGTATGTTGGGCCTTAGTTTAGGTTTTATTAGGGCTTGCATTAGAAATACATGATTCGGATCCGATAGGCCTTAGTTTTGCCCCGACGTCGCTCGGCCGACTTAGATCCCTGTAGACTGGTGTAGCAGACTTGAGTCTGATAGTTTGGGCTTTAGCTAGGCGATACGCTTGCTTCGATGATAGTTATCCTTATTTACCCGATTTTACGATTTCACGAGTTAAATCGACGACACTAGTTCTGCTCGCGATTTGAATTTGATTTTCAATTTGGTTCCAAGGACTAACATTGATTGGCTAAGTATGAACGGCGTTCCACGGACATTTATGAGCGTGGATCAATTAAGACTCTTTCAGCAGCTACATTGGCACCTTTATGGAGCATCCAGTTTAAGGTCCGGCCTCTATTGCCCAGATACTTATATAGAGCATCCGGTTAGAGTTCCGTCCTCAGATACTTGATACTTGTGATTGGTTACTTGGGTACTTCTGGTGAGCATCCGGTTCAAGGTTCGGCCTCCGTACTTTTAGATTCTACTAATTAGGGTTGAGGTTCTGATTCGATGTTCTCCGTTCTTGGGTTCTTATACGCAATTCCCTTTAGTTATAGTTGTTCTGTGTACTCGTCGAGCTTATGGGGTCCGTTCAGGTTTTTATTTAACTTGCGCATGAGTGTACCTTCTAGGCTTATGGAGGTCCAGTTAGGTGTAGTTAGCTTATAGATTACTTTAGTTAGTTCTTTCTACACTCCTGTGCATTCCATTGTTAGTTAGATTTTAGTTCTTGACTTCGGTTTGTGTTATTCCTTTTTTTCATATTGCCTTTACTTTTCAAGTTCAGTCGGCCTATGATGCCTACTGGGTACCTGTTGTTTTGGTACTCATGCTACGTTCTGCATCTATTTCGTGATTCAGGTCCGAGCACCAGTGGCCAGCGTTGATCCAGTTTGAAGTAGTCTTATCCGGAAACAGGGGTGAGCACACGATGTTTTGTACTATTTCAGTCTCCATCTGTGTATATAGACTTGTCTTTTACCTTTCGAGACAGTCCAGTCTCTGTGGTCTACTTTTGGGACTTGTACTCGTTTTGTTAGTAGCTCTGTACTATAGTGACTTCCAGGTTCTGGGAGGGATCTTTATTTGTATATATGTTTTGGTTTGCTTCCTCCTGTTTATACTATTATCTTAAATTTTGCCTGCTCTTGTTTAGTTTCTGTCCTCAGGCCCATTACTTGTTGTTTCGGGTTACGGGTGGGCTTACCTTCTGGTGGGTTATAGTAGGTGTCATCATAACTCGAGGAATCGGGGTCGTGACAAGTTGGTATCAGAGCCTCAGGTTCACCGGCCACACTTGTACAGTGCTAACGTCTAGTAGAGTATTGCGGATCGGTGCGGAGACATCCGTAACTTATCTTCAGGAGGCTACAAGATGTCTTTAGGAATAATTCCTCTTTTGTTTCACTTTCGTGCAACGTGTGTCTTATTGGTTAATGGAAATCTCACTTGTTTCACTCTTTCGCAGGATGGCTCGCACGCGAGGCGGTGCGGTCGGGGGTGATGCACCCAGGGGTGATGCACCCGGGCCTACAGACAAAGCCCCAGCTTGGGGTAGACGCCGACCCCGAGATTGAGGCAGGGCCACAGCACCGGCCCGAGATAGGGAAGAGGAGTCTCAGGCAGCATATGTACCTCCACAACCAGTGGGGTCGGGATCAACCCAGCCACCACCCGCACCAGCTGCAGCTCCTGATCTTCATGCCCTGTTGACTAAGATATTTGCAGCTATTGGTGAGATGCGTCAGGCACCAGCACCAGTCCCAGCTCCAACTCCTGCTCCAGCGTCGTAAGATCAGCCTGCCGCAGCGGCACCAGAGGTTCAGCCGCCACCAGTTCATCTGACCGCCTGCCAGACTTAAAGGATAGGGAGATACCACTGTGCTAGCAGAAGATGCTCGGGGTATTCCAGAGGTTGGCACCGCCGATATTCTTAAGGGCGATTAGGGAGGACGCCCACGAGTTCCAGCTCACTTGCCAGGAGCAGCTACAGTCATTGGGCCTCTTGGAGTCGAGAGGAGCCGACTTTACCGCTCATCAGTTCCGTGGGCCAGCCAGGCAGTGGTGGCGCACGTATCGAGAGTCCAGGCCAGTTGGATCGCCTCTTATATCGTGGAGTTAGTTCTCAAAGGTGTTCTTGGCCCAATTCATGCCACAGAGCGTCAGGGATAGGCTTCGTGATCAGTTCTACAGATTGGAGCAGGGCCCTATGACCATTTTAGAGTACGTGACGAGGTTTCATGAGTTGTCTCGACATGCTACCATGATCCTGCCCACGGAAGAGGAGAGATATTATTGTTTTGTACGTGGGTTGCGGTACCGTCTGAGGGTCGACACAGAGCATTTGGTTTTGGCTGGCCGTTCATTTCTTGATGTGGTCGACCATTCCTAATCCATTGAGCATATTTGTCGCGATACCCAAGGGGGCAACGATAAGAGGGCACACTACCAGGGCAGCTAAAGCGGGTCCCAGACTAGAGGGAGAGACTCTTATGATAGGCCCCGCCAGAGGTTCCAGCAGGGTCAGTCCAGTCGGCCTGTTTAGGCGGCATTACCTACTTCTGATGGAGACCAGCATCAGTAGGGTGGTCCTAGTACGGGCGAGATTTCTAGGGGATCAGATTCCCTCCGTTCCTACCGCGGTAGGGTTACTTCAAGGCGTTTAGCTTCAGGGTGTTTTGATTGCGGTGTGCTTGACCATTGGTCCAGAGGGTGTCCCTGGCTAGGGCAAAGGGAGATTGTACCAGCTCCCCTTGCACCTAGACCATTTTCAGCAGTACCCCCTCCAGCTAGAGGTGGTGGTTAGGGCAAGGATCATCGGGCAGTCAACAGGGTACCAGAGGCGGAGCTCGAGGAGGCAGGTTAGGTGGTAGATCAGATGTATCGGGCAGAGGTGCTCATCGCCATTTCTATGCAGCCCCGGCGGAGGTGGCGACTGAGGCATCTGACGATGTCATCACATGTACGCTTTTGTTATGCCATCAGCCTGCTACAATATTATTTGATCCTGGGTCCATATTCTCGTATGTATCTGTTTATTTTACTCCCCAATTGGGTATGAGGTCTGAGTCTTTGGCAGAGCCGGTTTATGTTTCGACCCCGATGGGTGAGTCCTTAGTAGTGGATTAGGTATTGCGATCTTGCCTAGTGACTATCTAGGGTTATGATACTAGAGTTGATCTTATTATTCTAGATATGGTTGATTTTAATGTGATTCAGGGCATGGACTGGTTATCCCCTACCATGCGGTCTTTGATTGCTACGCCAAGACCGTTACTTTATCCATGCCTGGCATTCCCCCAGTGTTGTGGCAGGGTGCTTATAGTCACACGCCAACGGGGATAATCTCTTTTAAGCGGGCTAGACGGTTGGTTGCTTCTGGGTGTTTAGCTTATTTGGCCTATGTGAAAGATGTGAGTAGGGAGGGCCCTTCAGTTGACTCAGTTCCTGTGGTTAGAGAGTTTGTAGATGTGTTCCCTACAGACCTACCTGGCCTACCCCCATATCGTGACATTGATTTTGCCATAGATTTGGAGCTCGACACTCGTCCTATTTCTATTCCGCCTTAATGGATGGCTCCAGTAGAGCTTAGGGAGCTCAGTGTTCAGGTAGAGGACCTCTTTGGTCAGGGGTTCATCCGTCCAAGTGTGTCGCCTTGGGGTGCTCCTGTTCTGTTTGTTAAGAAGAAAGATAGGACTATGAGGATGTGCATTGACTACAGGGAACTGAATAAGGTGACGGTGAAGAATCGTTACCCCATGCCTCGTATTTATGATTTGTTTGATCAGCTTCAGGGTGCCGCCATGTTTTCTAAGATTGATTTGAGGTCCGGGTACCATCAACTGAGGATTAGGGCCGCGGACATCCCTAAGACTGCATTTAGGACCCATTATGAGTTGTTGGTGATGTCATTTGGGTTGACTAATGCCCCTGCTGCCTTTATGGACTTGATGACACGTGTGTTCAGGCCATACCTTGATTTATTTGTTATCATCTTCATTGATGACATACTAGTATATTTACGGAGCCGGGGTGAGCATGAGCAGCATTTGAGGATAGTGCTCCAGAGTTTGAGAGATCAGCGGCTTTATGCCAAGTTCTCAAAGTGTAAGTTTTGGCTTGAGTCTGTAGCATTCTTGGGGCACGTGGTGTCCAAGAAGAGTATTGGGGTTGATCCGGCGAAGATTGAGGCTATTCGTGTTGGGATAGGCCCACTTCTGTTATTGAGGTTCGTTGCTTCGTCGGGTTAGCGAGTTACTACAGACACTTCGTTGAGGGCTTTTCTACTATCGCAGCCCCATTGACTTGATTGACTCATGTTGATGTTCCCTTTGTTTGGTCAGAGGAGTGTGAGATGAGCTTTTTGAGGCTCAAGAAGTTATTGACCATCGCTCTTATATTGACTCTTCTAGTTGAGGGCGAGGGCTTCACAGTTTATTGTGACGCATCCGGCGTTGGTTTGGGTTGTGTATTGATGCAGTAGGGCCGGGTTATTGCTTATGCGTCAAGGCAGCTTAAGATCCATGAGCGCAACTACCTCACTCATGACTTTGAGTTGGTGGTGGTAGTTTTTGCGCTTAGGGTTTGGAGGCACTACTTGTATGGAGTTCGATGTGAGATCTATACCGATCACAGGAGTCTTCAGTACATCATGAGCGAGAGGGACCTTAATTTGAGGCAGCGTCATTTGATTGAGCTCCTAAAGGACTATGACCTTTTTATTATCTATCATCCGGGCAAGACGAATGTAGTAGCAGACGCCTTGAGCCGAAAGGCGGGGAGTATGGGTAGTCTAGCCTTCCTTTCTGTTGAGGAGCGACCCTTGGCTTTGGACATTCAGCTCTTAGCTAATAGCATGGTTCGGTTGGATATCTCAGATTCTAGACGTGTTTTGGCCTATATGGGAGTTCAGTCTTCGTTGCTTGATAGGATCCATGGCTACCAGTTTGAAGATGAAGCCTTGGTGGCCCTTAGAGATCGATTGTTAGCGGGTGATGGTGGTCAGGCTACCTTAGATCTTAATGGAGTGTTGAGATTTGCCGGCCGCATCTGTGTTCCGAGAGTTGGAGATTTGATGCAGTTGATACTTTCTGAGGCCCATGAGTCTAGATACTCTATCCATCCGGAAACAGCGAAGATGTATAGTGATTTGAGGAAGCATTATTGGTGGAGTGGCATGAAGAGAGATATTGCTGACTTTGTTTCCCATTGCTTGTGCTGTCAGCAGGTAAAGGCTGAGCATTTGAGGCCTGGTGGCGAGTTCTAGAGATCACCCATTCCGGAGTGGAAATGGGAGCGTATCACTATGGACTTCATTGTGGGGTTGCCTCGGACTTCTAGAGGTGTTGACAGCATTTGGGTCATCGTGGTTCGATGACCAAGTCAACACACTTCCTTACTGTTCATACTACTTTCAGTGCCAAGAGGTGTCCACCTTAGCATAGCTTTTCACCCACAAACTGATGGCCAGTCAAAGCGTACTATTCAGGTCCTTGAGGATATGTTGCGAGCCTGTGCTATGGATTTTGGAGGTCAGCGGGACCAGTTCTTGCCTTTGGCGGAGTTTGCGTACAACAATAACTACCACTCTAGTATTCAGATGGCCCCATTCGAGGCCTTATATGGTAGGTGTTGTCGCTCTTCAGTTGGTTGGTTTGAGTCTAGAGAGCCTAGGCCGCATGGTACAGATTTGCTTCAGGAGGCCCTGGATCAGGTGAGGGTGATTCAGGATAGGCTCAGAACGGCTCAGAGTAGACATTAGAGTTACGTGGATCACAGGCATCGACCGTTGAGGTTTGCAGTTGGTGATCGGGTATTGCTCAATATGTCGCCAATGAAAGGCGTGATGAGGTTTGGGAGGCGGGGCAAGCTTAGCCCCAGGTACATTGGGCCTTTTGAGATACTTCGGACAGTTGGGGAGGTTGCTTATGAGTTGGCCCTACCTCCAGCATTTTTAGCCATCCACCGATTTTCCATGTCTCGATGTTGTGACGGTATGTTCCTGATGAGTCTCATGTGCTCCAGTATGATGCAGTCGAGTTGATTATCGTTTGACATTTGTAGAGGAGCCAGTCACCATTCTAGCCAGATATGTGAGAAGATTGCGCTCGAGAGCCATTCCTGTTGTTAAGGTCCGTTGGAGGCATCGTCTAGTCGAGGAGGTTACCTGGGAGACCGAGCAGAAGATGCGAGAGCAGTATCCTGGCTTGTTTGAGCCTTCAGATACTTCTTGATCCTTTCTTTCGCGGACGAAAGTTCTTTTTAGTAGTGGATACTGTAATGACCTTCCTGGTCATTTCTGTGTCTTGCCTTCTGTGTGCCGTTTAGAATGTTCCTATAGCGACCCCAAGTCATTTATCACTTGCTGGGACTGACAGTTCGGTCACTTGGTCGTTCGTTTGGTTATGGTGTGAGTTTTAGTGTTTTGGAGCTTATGAACCTTAAACGATCATTTTCGATCAAAAGTTCAAGTAGATGACATCGGAATCCATTTTTGACGATTCCATCAGCTCCAAAAGGGTCATTTTAGGTAAGTAGCATGGTCGGTATGACTCCCGAGGTTTTCAGTGTTAGTCGTGCGATTAGGCGTTTTAACTTTAGGCGATCAGTGTGAGTCGTGCGATTCTGTCTCAAGGTTTTCGATATTTTTCGGAGCTCTTTTGTGGTTTTTGACTTAAAATGGCATTTGGGTGTGGGACTCATTTTTTGTCAAGATGACCTCCTATGGAAATTTTGACTGTGCCATTGAATACGGAATATCAAATTTGGTATGTTTGCATATCTCGTTTGCGTGCACGGGGTTCTGAACGAGTTCGGAGCACCCCGTCGGAGGTTTTAAGTTGTGGGAAAAATTGCAGAAAATCTGCTATAAATGCAGAAATAACAGCAACATTTTTCCAAACTTCAAACCCTCATAAAGTGCGGGAGCTTTGTATTTTTGGTAGCTTCATTGTAGAGTGTTCAAAAGTTGTCGGGTGCGCGTAGTTCGAGGTAAATTTCGCGATAAACCTGACTGTTGTACCCTATTTTGAGCTGTTGTTTTTGACATCCTTGTTTTGGTCATACTCACTCATTTTAGCTCGGTTTTGGGTGATTCGAAGTCCCACATATCGGAAATTGTTGTGGCTTCGTCGTAGAGTGTTCAAGGAATGCTGGGCACTTTTTGATTCTCGTTAATTTCGAGTTTAGACTGCTGTAGGTTTTATTTTAGTTGCTTAAAGTGTGGTTTTCTTGCTTGTTGGGTTTTGATGCATTTTGAGCCCCGAATTGTGTTCCATTTTGGAACACAAGTTTGGGGAACTGTTTTGGGTCTCTTGACGGAATCAAATTCAAACAGTTCGGTGCGGGTCCCATGATTTCCATTTTGACTCCAAAATTGACCTGTCTCCGTTTGTTGTGATTTTGGTGCGGGTAACTGCGAGCATGCTTTGTGTTATTAATTGACCCTCCTTGCTATGTGAAGTGTTTGCATGCTTAATTACTATTTATTTGAAGCATGTTGGGCCTTAGTTTAGGTTTGACTAGGGCTTGCCTTATAAATACATGATTCGGATCCGATAGGCCTTAGTTTTGCCCCGACGTCGCTCAGCCGACTTAGATCCCTGTAGACTGGTGTAGCAGACATGAGTCTGATAGTTTGGGCCTTACCTAGGCGATACGCTTGCTCCGATGATAGTTATCCTTATTTACCCGATGTTATGGCTACACAAGTTAAGTCGGCGATGCTAGTTCTACTTCGCGATTTGAATTTGATTTTCGATTCGGTTCCAAGGACTTACATTGATTGGCTAAGTATGAACGGCGTTCCACGGACATTTATGAACGTGGATCGATTAAGACTCTTTCAGTAGCTATATTGGCACCTTTATGGAGCATCCGGTTTAAGGTCCGACCTCTATTGCCCAGATACTTATATAGAGCATCCGGTTAGAGTTCCGGGCTCTATTGCCCAGATACTTATATAGAGCATCCGGTTAGAGTTTCGGCCTCTATTGCCCAGATACCTATACAGAACATCCGATTAGAGTTCCGGCCTCAGATACTTGATACTTGTGGTTGGTTACTTGGGTACTTCTGGTGAGTATCCGATTCGAGGTCCGACCTCTGTACTGTCAGATTCTACTAATTGGGGTTGAGGTTCTGGTTCGATGTTTTCTGTTCTTGGGTTCTTATATGCAATTCCCTTTAGTTATAGTTTTTATGTATACTCGTTGGTCTTATGGGGGTCCGTTCGGGTGTTTATTTAACTTGCGCACGAGTGTACCTTCTAGGCTTATGGGGGTCCAGTTAGGTGTAATTAGCTTATAGATTACTTTAGTTAGTTCTTTCTATACTCGTGTGCATTCCATTGTTAGTTAGATTTTCGTTCTTGACTTTGGTTTGTGTTATTCCTTCTTTTCATATTGCCTTTACTTTTCAAGTTCAATCGGCCTATGATGCCTACTGGGTACCTGTTGTTTTGGTACTCATGCTACGCTCTGCATTTGTTTCATGATGCGGGTCCGAGCACCAGTGGCCAGCGTAGATCTAGTTTGAAGTAGTCTTATCCGGAGACAGGGGTGAGCACACGACGTTTTGTACTATTTCAGTCTCCATCTGTGTATATAGATTTGTCTTTTACCTTTTGAGACAGTTCAGTCTCTGTGGTCCACTTTTGGGACTTGTACTCGTTTTGTTAGTAGCTCTGTACTATAGTGACTTTCAGGTTCCGGGAGGGATCTTTATTTGTATATATGTTTTGGTTTGCTTCCGCCTATTTATAGTGTTATCTTAAATTTTGTCTACTCTTGTTTAGTTTCTGCCCTGAGGCCCATTACTTGTTGTTCTGGGTTACATGTGGGCTTACCTACTGGTGGGTTATAGTAGGTGCCATCATGACTCAAGGAATCTGGTCGTGGCAATTTGCTCCCCTAGTGAAGAAAAGTTGTCTCCGCGTCGCCGTTAGGACGCGGACTCATCTGTCTAAAAAATTATTTTCATTAGCATTTATTCAGAAACGTCTCTGCGTCGCGGACTTGTTCCAAGACGGTGATTTCATAACTTTTCTCAGGTTTTGCTGTTCAAAGTCATTCATAAACATCATGAGATCTTTCCAATCACAAATCTTAATCCTTGAATCCATAATTCAATTCAAGGATCAGTTAAGAGTTAAGTCAAGATCAGTTAAGAGTCAATCCAAGAGTAGTTAAGATCAAAGTCAAGAGAAGTCAAGAGTCAAGTTAAGATAAGTTCTTAAAGTTTTCAAAAAGTCTTTCACAAATGTTTTAACTCTGTTTTAAGACTTAAGTTTTGAGTTCAGTAAAGAGTAAAGTTGAAGTTCTTTTCTTCAAAGAAACATATGGGGGACTAAGTATTTCCCAAAGTTATTTAAAATGTTTTTCACATTTAAATAAGAACGGAAACTGAGATTTCCAAAGAGCCTTCGGGCTAGTTTTCATAATAGAGTAATCGCTTTCTAAATGAAGCAAGAAAGGAAAACCTTGATTTCCAAGATAGCCTTTGACCTAAGTTTTTGAGTACTAATCTCAAATCAGTGAAGAAGTATGTTTTTAAACACAAAGAGCTAATATAATATAATATTTTTGGGAGTAGTATTGAGCACCGATGGGGAAGAGTTTATACAACTATCATCCCCCTTAAACCATGTACCCATCATGGGTAGAAAAGGGTCATACTTTTTAGATGAATCATTTTCGCATAGACTAGTGGATCCACTTAGTAGTTCAGGTCATATACCACAGCAGGGTATAGGATGGCCGGGGCAGCGTGGGGCTAATAACGTTGTATCATCACTATAGTTCTTAAGTGATGGTTGTCGGTTAGAGAAACTCCCACATCAGTAATTGCATGGTTCTTTAAGGGGTTCTGCTTAGTATGGATGGGGGTATGGGATTTCACTCATGCATTGCAGAAATAGACTTTGAGAGGGGTCATGATATGTATTATGATTTTATGATTTTGAGTTGACAACATGTTTTAAACAGTTTTCTTTTTCTTTATATTACACTTGTTTTAAATTGTTTTATAATGAAATGAGTTAGTTAAGTATTCATGAGTTGAGAAGAGCCAAGGTAAGTGTTTCTTTCAGATCCTTTTCAAGCCTATGTTATGTTTAGCATTCCAACTCGCATACTCATACATTCAATGTACTGATGCTAGTTGGCCGGCATCATCTTATGATGCAGACACAGATAATTAGGATCGGCATTCCGATGCATCGTTGATCCAATGAGTCTGTTGGTGAGTCTCTTTGCATTTCGGAGGATTCATTTCATTGTTTTCTAGTTTAGTTCATTAGGATGCTGTGGGATTTTTCCCAACATCCATATCAG
The DNA here is from genome assembly GCF_900185275.1 of Solanum verrucosum. NCBI lineage: Eukaryota > Viridiplantae > Streptophyta > Magnoliopsida > Solanales > Solanaceae > Solanum > Solanum verrucosum. The sequence continues at coordinate 974,599 of NW_026020111.1, read as the reverse complement.
TTGTTATTAGAGGCTTCATAGACAGTCAAATGTTAGTTCTTTAGTCTTTTCATTGTCATTATTCCATGTTGAGACTTGAGTTTGCCTTAATGGCCAGTTAAATGTTCTTTTATTTCATTCCAGTTTATTATATGAACTTACCTTTGTTGAGTTTAAGTCTTCCGCTGAGTTAAGTAAGCCAAGGCAAGGGTTCGCTTAGGGCCAGCAATGGTCTTCTAGCGCCAGTCCCGCCCAGGGTGTAGGCTCGGGATGTGACAACGAGTTACCTTGTCATTTAAGAAAAACACTGAAAAATAATCCAGAAACACAGAAAAAAATTCTTCCACACAACTGAAAACAATTAATTAAGGCAGCTACTGACAGACCTCGTTTAGAAGACCACTGATCGATCGAATTCAAGAGTGAGCCAGTTCTTCTAGGCAACCATGATTTCTCCTTTTTCTCAGTCCATTTTATTTGGACTTAGATTAGTTCTTTAGATATTCATATGTTTAATTGGGTTGTACTCATTTCCTTTAGACTTATGGTTCCTTGTTAGAGTTTTGGTACATTGACCTTCTGATTCTAGGGAATATTTCGTAATGTTTTGTTAGTCGTTGTTAGATATTTTGGAGTTTATGGGAACTCTACATTAATTCTGCATTTAAACCTACCTCCATATCTTTAAATGCCTTAGTTTTTGGTTGAAGTTGTTTAGTTGGGTTATAGTACTGGTTCTCCTACGGAGGGTTAGTGTAGGTACCAATCACGACGGTCTGGGTCATGACACAGAGCATGCAAAGTCAAACGAATAAGTCAATAGGATCATGCTACATGTCAAAATAACATGACATGCCTAGTCAAATAAAAGGCCAAAAAATGTGTCATATATGTACATGTGACATGTTCTGACCAATCAAATATCGTCATGTCATTTAAATAAGTTAGATAAATTATGATTTAAACGACTAATTTTACAACCTTTGTCTATAGTTAATTAAGGTTATTGATGTTTATGCAAGAAAAAACTTGTACATATACTCCTTTGATAAATATCTTATGCATATGTGCGACCACATTGTTATTGTTATTTAGAAATAAAAAGCTAAACATGTTGGCCAGGTCAAAATCACTTCCCATTATTACTAACAAACAGTTAAATGGGGAAAATATAGTAATTGTACTATATATTATAATTATTATTCTAAAAGTATCAATTCAATAATCTATTTGCTTCAAATTATGTAAACCCCAGGCCACAACTCCTCTATATCCATACATTTCTCTACATAAGATATTTATTTATTTGACAAAAGTAAATAAGGAAATTCAAGTTTCTAACATATTATCATGTACCCCCCCCCCCACCCCCTTTTTGTGAGAAAACATGTAAAGTACTCTTCAATTAATCATAGAATTAAAACATTCATAATCACCAACAAATCTCTTTCAACTTGAAGATCATTGTCGAAACTAACAGTCCTTTTGATGTTTGTAATAGCAATTTGAGCCGCTTCTCTATCTTTTTTCCGTCACGACTTGACTTTCTAATCCTGCAACTACTTCTATGCTCATCTGAAATCTAATACACACATATTTAAGTTATAAGTAGCTTCCAAAAATAGAAGATCGAAAGAATTTTTTCAATTTCTGTTCTTCTAAAACCTTTCTAAATTCAAAAAAATTTATATAATTTTGACTTAACTGTAAGAACACTCTTAAAGCTGAATACATATCAATCATTGACTCAAAACTGCAATTTGCATACCTAATCGACTTCTCAAAGAAAATATCAATTGAAGGACTAACCGGAGAAGACTCAACAATAGAAAATGTCTCCTAGGTATATCATGTTGTTCCTCCTCTATCATTTCCTTCTGAAACATATAGGCTATTGAAGGACTTTATTTGTCTTACGTAAGTCTATTATGGACAAGTGTTGATGAACAAGGACATGTTAAAGCTCTAAAACTAGCAGATTAATAATTGTTGAAGCAATAGAGTAAGCTATTAATAAATCTGCACATGTTATTAATAGGCATATATGAACTATAGGTCAAACGTCAAATGTCACCTTCACCATGCTATCTATTGGAAGCTGAGCTAATAAAATTAATGTTCAAATAACAAACCACAACAAATGCAGCTAAAACAAAGCATAATTTATACAATATCGCACACAATCAACAACCTATTAGTGATGTCAATTTGAGTGAAAAATTGTACCCAACAATAGAGGAAACCAAGATTAATGCTTTGAAGATTTTGAAAAAAGCATTTAGAATCATGGATTGATTCTAATCAACCTCAACATATCTTTAAGCAACTAAAAAATGGATGAAACCCTAACTTTGAGAAAAGAGGAAAAAAATACCTTTTGGAGATTAAAAATCGAGCTTGATGACGAGATGATGGAAACGACAACAATGGAGATGGAGTTGAAGCAGAAATACAAGGAGCTCAATCTGACTTTAAATCTGAGCCATCTCACCATCATTCATCACAATTTTACGCTCACTTCCGTTTAACTATCCATCAGTGTCTCCGTTGTTTCGCCACCATGGCCTTAGGGAAGTTTCCAGTCGAAACTCCATTAATAAGAGATGAAACCCCACCAGATCTATAATAGGAAGAGCAACATCAAGAAGTAAAAGAAGAAGATTCACCGCTGACTCAGTTCTTGAAATCCAGTCATGAAGCCATTGAAACCCCAAAAAGACCTCCAATAAGAAAAATTGGAATCAAGGAAGGACTAGAGGATATCTTGTTGAGAATGAGTATATGGGGATGAAGATTGGGGAAAGGATGCTGCTAAATAAGTGTTTTAAGTCTCTTAATTTGAAATTAAGTGAATTGATTAGAGGTCTTGGATTATATTAATTTTGGTAGATTTTTTTAATAATTCGGATGGGTTTTTAAAAAATTTTGGATAGAAGTTTAACAAATTACTGATCGACGGTTAAGATTGAGACACGTTTACCATTATTAATATAAAAAGTATATATGCACTAAAGTTTGGACAATAAGGACACTAACATCCTAAAGGTATAACGAAGGGTATACACATGTATTGGTAAATATGTATATATGGCAAGGATAGTTTGGTCTCGGAAAAAATAATTTTTTGCTCTGCTTCTTCTTTTTTTTAAGAAACATAAATTTTAACTTCTTCGCAATAGTAGAAAAACTGCTTTTGTTTCCCATTAAAAGCAGTTTTATATGTTAACCAAACACTTTAAGTTCTCTAAAAAGTGTTTTTGGCTTTCCAACGACAATTTCAAACAGACCCTAAGTGTTTTCTAAAAGTTTAAGAGTTTTTAAAATTATATTTTACAGTTTTTTTCTTCTAAATTTCGATTTCAAGCTAAAATATATTGTTATGTTATTTATGTTTGTTGCTTTGAATATGGTAATGATATGAGAATTCCAGAGCTTTGAGATATTCATAGAAGTGTCGAAGACTCAGAAGTACTTGGTTTAATAGGCGGACATGTGATTTCATATCGTCATGAGATGAAATCAGCGTTTGGACTTAGAACACGGAAGAGTACTGATAAAAAAAGCATCTAAGTATATTTTCCTCAATATATGATAGAAAATTCTTAATTAGTGATAAGATACGTAATATTTTGAAAACATGAATATCTAATTATGAATATTTTTCCATAATTTTATATTACCATAAAAAATGAAGTAGCAATACAAACTTAACATAACACATGGTAATCAAGTGGTGAAACAATTAATTATGGAAAATTTGTGAAAATTCCCAAGCAAAGGGATCTAACTAATCAGAGGTTTAATGTGCTTAGTCAGATATCATAGAGAGGGACTAAAATTAGAATCTATCTATAATTGTGGTGCTATTAACCCTAAAAATTATGAATAGCTCACATTTCTTTCCACTAATAAGATGTTGTTTCAAAAGAGAATGTGGCATAACCTTGTAAGAAATGCCACAGACAACAAATCTTAAATAGACTTAACTTTCTCACATTGGCTATAATAAATTTTTATTTTCATCATCTTTATATTTTTAGGCTTGGACATTTGAAGCAATACCTTACCTCTGATACCTAGTCAAGAATTATCCAAAAGAGATTTTTCAACCAAGAATTATTAAGTGGTTGTCTGCCAAGAACAGTTCAAAAATAAGTTCTCTTGATCTCTTCGATCCTCCTCATGATGCAGTAAGTCTTATATTGGATGATTATTGTTTTATTTAAAGGAGAATACAATCATAACCACTAATAAATTTGGGGCTCTCGAGAGCAATCAGATAGAAGAAATACCTAAGGAGGGAGAGAAGAGAGAAGTGGATGAAAGTAAAAATATCAGCTCGATTGATATATGTGTAACTATTACAGTTTTGAATATAACTTTTGTTCTTGTACAATAGAACCATTGTACTCCACCTCCATCCGTTGAGCATTTCTTACATCTTAAAGACAACACTAAACAACCCAATTAACCACTCCATACTTGCTTTAACTTTGCTCTTTTAAAATTTTACCGAAATCTCAACGGTCTCTTCCCCTTCCCATCCTATAGTACCCAAAGTCCCGATGTCTTTCAATGTGTGACAAATCACCCAACACAATATCTTTGTCCCCTTCGTTTAAGAGCTTGTGAAAGTATGCTTTCTATCTTTGTTTGATGGAGGTCTCTTCCACCCACACCTTGTCTTCCTTATCTTTGATGCACTTCACTTGATCCAAATCGTGAGCCTTTTTCTCTCACTTTTGCAAGCCTATACAAACTCATATCCCCACCTATGTCGCCTAGTCTGACATACCGTCATTCGAAAGCTGCCAAAATAATAACATTGTCACAAAAGGCAATGGGCGTATAATGTCCAACATAGGTCCGCCATTGCCCACTTTTAATAAATTTTACCTTATCCGACAAAAAAATATTTTAAGGTTTCAATCAAAAAAGCCACTCAACTTTCTTTTATAACCTCAAAGTCACTTAAATAATATTCTTTTCACAAAAAGGTCACTCAATTTTCTTTTATATCTCAAAGTCACTCAACTAATAATTCTTTTCACAAAAAGTCACTCAATAAAGTCAATTAAGGATACTTCTAATAGAAAGTCACTCAACTAATAATTCTTTTCACAAAAAGTCACTCAACTATTGATATTTCATTTAGAAAGTCACCCAACCAATTTAAATAATTTTTTAATTAAATTTTATTGAACAATTTTTTTTATAATAAATAAATAAAATGCTCATTTTAATTATTTATTAAATTTTATTAAAACACATTTTTTTGGCAAATCAATAACAGAAGTATTTCACTTAGTACATGAAATTATTAACAATTTCCTGTAGTTCGTATAATCAAAATCTCATCAATATATAGAAGTATTTCTTAAATCATTATTTTAAAAGATGCTATGCCTACCCAGACGATCTAAAACAAAAAGTGCATGAAATTATTAACAAAAAAACTTATTATTTTTTGTATTGGATACACAATACCGATTATTTCTTTAAAAAATAGTTTAAAATAAAACTCCCTTAGTACTTAACTACAAATCAATTTGAATAACATTCTAATTAAGATTAAGATAAGTACATCATACAACTAAAATTGTTCAAATATATTCACTTCTCATTACCATCAACAAACAAGTACATGAGAAAAATAAACTATTGAATATATTATTCTACAAATATCAATCCGATGATATATTCCTATGTGGAAGCTCTTCAATTTACAATCGATTTTGGAGCACCGACGATGGACATGAAATCTCTTTCGGCTTCAAGACCATCACCAAAATAAACTGTCCTATTGATGCTTGCGATAGCGATCCGCGCCGCTTCTCTATCTTTCTCCCGCAGCTTTACTTTTTCTTCTTCCAACTGCTTCTCCCACAATGCAGCCTTTTTCTTCATCTTTTTTTCACTAAACGCTTTCCCAAGAACTTGTTTTTCAGATTTCATGATCACGTCAGCGTACCGCTTTTTTAACATTGCGGCCCTATGAATTTTGTTGTCTTTTTCCAACGAATCAATATCAAACATCGTCATAACTATGTAGCTAACTATCTTTGGAGATTTAACGATGAACAAGCTAACCCTAACTTATTGTAATATGGATGAATAAAGATGGTAAGGAAAAGTATATAATATATATATGCATATAGTTATCCATTTTAAAAAGGATTACCAAATTAAGTTTCCTAAATTACTAACGAGTAGTTATTATATGGAAACTTTTCAAACGCGTAATTTAACCAAATTTTATATTTTCACGTTAAATTATTGGAAACTTTATTAATATGGAAACTAATTTTCACATTGTAATTTCTTTTTTCTCCAATGGATAGAAAAATTATTTTTCATAGAAGCCGTATATTCTTCATGAATGAAGATTGTAGAGGATCATATGAATTGCTTTTAGTAATTTCATTTTCTATTTATCGTAGCTTCTTCATTTCCTTATTTCTCTTTTCGAACTATTTTCCTATATTTTTTCTTGACACGAGGTTCTATCGAAAATAACTTCTCTATCTTTCAAAATGGCTATACATACACACTATCCTCTCCAGACCCCACTCGAAATTTCACAACTAGTTTTTTATATATATATATATATTTGTTATTGTATTTCATTTCATGTTGTGATGATATTAATTAGTGGAGTACTTACGTTTATGTTTACTGGAATCTAGCTAATATGTAGTACCTCCTTATTAGTTTCATTGTATTTATCATGCATGCATGCCATTATTTTCTATTTTAAATGTTTGATAAAGAATACAAAGTAATTCTACATATTCTCATGATGTTTACAGTACTATTGTAATTATTTAAAACTTATTGAATGTAAATTTATAAAAAGATTTGGATTATATTAAATTTAAGATCTATTAATTTAAATTAATATTATGAATTAATTATTTAATTCCAATTAATATAAATCTAATCAAAGTCCAATTTCATTGGTCTGATTTATTGATTTTGGCTACAAAATATGAGCCTATTTTGCTAAGTTAATGTATCATTTCATCCTAAAGGTCCAATTTGATGGCATGTGTCCCATCAAATGATAGGGAATGCAAAGTTAAACGAATAAATCAATAGGATCATGCTACATATCAAAATAATATGACATGCCAGAAAATCCGCTTTTCCATATCCCAACATGGGAAACTCCTGTACTCTATCCAATGGAGCAGAACCCAGCTGTGATGCCATTCCTCCCTCCGACAATTTCAAACCTAGGGATGGATCCTCTCTTCAACCCGTTGCACTTGTACCAGCAGGGAGCTCCCCCTCTGGTGTTGGTGCCAACCGGCTCTGTGGCTCAAACCAAGGACCAAACATTGTAGCTACCTTGTCCCAGGTACAAATCACTACCCCCCCCCCCCATTAATTCCAATATCAAATGCGAACTCTCAAGAAGTAGGGGAAACTCTAGAAATGTTGAGGGAGACAAGAACGGAAATCACAGTTTTAAGAGAAATAAACATAATGGTCTACAAAGAAAAATACGAAAAGAAACTAATGCTCATTTGTCATCCGAATCTCTTAAAAAGCTCGCTAGACATCAGGCCGCCGGTAAACTCACAGTTAGGGAATTATGTGCTAGTTATGAATCCCACGTTGAGGGAAATAGGAAGGCAGGAGAGGCCGAGGAGAAACTTGTCACTAATAGTACCACCCAACATGATAGGATCAATGAATCTAATCATATGGAACTGTAGCAGGGGGGGGGGGGGAATAATCCGAACTTTAGGAGGAATTTTCGTTTAATGTTAGACTGGCATAAACCACCTTTAGTTGCTCTCTTAGAAACCAAAATGCAAAACCATCAACCATTGCTGGAAGACTTTCCATTCAACAGAATGATAGAAGTCCCAGCAGTAGGAAATTCGGGAGGCATTGTGGTTCTATGGGATGAGAACATATTGGAGCTGGATGAAATTGCTACGACTTCACAGGAGGTACACGACATCATCAAGGTACATAACTTAAATATTTCATGGCTTTTTAGTGTTATATATGCAAGTACTTATAGAAATATGCGTAAAATTCGATGGGAAAATATGCATAATATTAAAGATAATTTTGATGGCAAGTGGCTTATAGGGGGTGACTTTAACGAACTCCTACATAATTCTGGAAAAAAAAAGAGGGAATCCTCTGAATGCCTCAAGAGTAACGGATTTTCAAGCCATCAATTACTGTGAACTAATTGATATGGGTTTCAAAGGAAGTCGATACACTTGGTTAAACAAAAGGTTTAAAAACAGAAGCTCTTTAATTTTTGAAAGATTAGATTGATTCTTAGCTAATAACGAATGGTTACTGAGTTATCCAAATGCCCAAGTGCAACACTTACCTCGGACACACTCTGACCATTGTCCCCTTTTAATGAATATGTTCAATAATTGTGGGAACACTAGGGCCAGACCCTTTCGACTAGAGACTATGTGGACGTCACATCCGGATTTTATTAAAATTGTGAAACAAGTGTGGGATAAAAATAAAAGCCTTCTAGGGGCATTGTCAAGTTTCGAATCGGAGGTAACAGGATGGGCCAAATCAACATTTGGTGATATTTTCCAAACAAAAAAGAGGTTACTGGGAAGGCTACAGGGAATTCAATCCTCCCCAAACTACCCTGGTAGCAACTTCCTTCTAGACCTAGAAAATAGACTTATCATCTAATACAATGAAATCTTAAAAAGACAGGAAGAATATTGGAAGCTCAGGTCCCGAATAAATTGGTTAGCACAAGGTGATGCTAATACTAAGTTCTTCCACTCTACAACCCTAAATCGCCGTAGAAGAAATAAAATCTTGTCCTTACAAATAGACGACGGCAGTTGGTTAAGCAATCAAAATGACATCCTAGAGTTCACCACCTCTTACTTTGCCAACTTGTTTAACTCTAACCATAACCACTCCCCTAGATGCTTTGTAACTCAAGACCATTCTTTATCCAGAAAAGATCTTACCTCTATGGGTGACACCTTAAGTGAAGGAGAAATTGCACTGGCAGTCTTCTGTTTCAAGCCACATAAGGCGCCTGGGCCAGACGGTGTCCATCCTTTCTTTTACCAAAAATACTGGTTAACAATAGGACATTCGGTAATAGAATTCTGTAATAAAATATGGGCAGATGAAATTAATAGCACAAATGTGTGCCTTATACCTAAAAAGAAGAATGCTTCGAACCTTAAAGATTTTAGACCCATTAGCCTTTGTAATACCACCTACAAGATAATTACTAAAATCATAGTTAACAGAATTAAACCTATTCTTAACAAAATTATTGGCCCCTGCCAGGCAAGTTTCCTTAAGAATAGGCAGGCTACCGATAACGTTATTATTGTACAGGAGATTCTAAATCACTTTAAAAAAATAAAGGGTCAGTACAGAAATATGATATTAAAGATAGACCTAGAGAAGGCCTTTGACAAGTTAGAATGGTCTTTTGTGAAATATACCCTGTATTTTTTCAATTTCCCCCCTAAAGATCATAAACCTCATAATATCTTGCATATCTTCTAGTAAGATTGCAATCTTAATTAACGATACTACAACAAAATATATTACACCAAACAGAGGAATTAGGCAAGGGGATCCTATGTCCCCTTACTTATTCATTATGTGTATGGAGGTACTTGCAAGGAGAATTAATAGCCAAGTACTCCAGAAAGTGTGGAAACCTGTACGAATCGCAGGAAAGGGACCTAAATTGTCCCATCTATTCTTTGCAAACGATCTAGTACTTCTAGGAAAAGCAGAACTTGAAACTTGCTTGGCAATAAAAACCACAATGCAAGATTTGTGTTGTATGAGTGGACAGAGTATAAACCATGCTAAATCAAAAATTATTTTCTCTAATAATTGTAGTAACTCACTCAAACAATCCCTATCGGTAGCTATAGGAATCCAAGAAAGTAGCAACTTTGGGAAGTACCTTGGGTTCCCTATTTTTCACCAAAAGCCCACAACTAGGGATTTCCAATTCATTATAGATAATATGCAGTCAAAGTTAGCTAGTTGGAAAATGAAATTCTTGAACATAGCGGGTAGAACCGCGCTAGCAAAAGCTTCCCTTAATAGCATCCCAACGTATATAATGCAACTAACTAAGCTGCCTACTTGTATCACGAAAAGGGTGGATCAAATCCAGCGTAATTTTATCTGGGGGTCCACGGATATTAAAAAAAAAGCTCCACCCCATTAATTGGAACTTAGTTACGACAAGCAAAAAAGATGGTGGTCTAGGAGTCCAAAGATGTAGCATAAAAAATAGAGCCATGTTAGCAAGACTAGCGTGGAGGGTATTTAAAAACCCAAATGCCCTATGGGCAAAAACGCTCCTAGACATTTATACAAAATCAAATGGTCTAAGGAATAACTCAAACCATAAAAAACAAAAAAAGTTCCTACTGGAAAAACATTATAAACGGATGGGAAGACTGCAAAGAATGCACTCATTGGCTAGTTGGGGAAGGAAAACAAATAAATTTTTGGACGGATTCATGGATCTCTAACTCCACGACGCTAAGAAACATGTTTAGTGGCCCCCTTCCTATGGAAGAATCGGAGAGGTTAGTTAATTCAGTCATTACAGGGGGACAGTGGAAGCTTGAGAATATTCCTTACCCTTTACCACAGAGTGTCATTTATAATATTAATCAAATTAACATCCCCCATATCCCAAATCCAAAAGATAAGCCTTCTTGGGCACTTACAGCTAATGGGTCCTTCACCACATCCTCAGTGTATCATCATATAAAGGGAAAATCAAAACATAAAGTTACTTCCAACAAGGAATTTAACTGGATCTGGAAACTTCAGTGCTCGAACAAAATTAAATTTTTCCTCTGGCTTAGCAATCATAGGAGACTACCGACAAGCCATCATCTACACGCTATTGGGATCAACATTAGTCCAAATTGTCCTATATGTGGAGATGTAGAAACCGATACGCATATATTTGTAGAATGCCCCAAAGTATTAAAACTTTGGGAAAAATTAGGCCTAGTCGATCAGTTAAACCTATCCTAGACAAGAGAGAAACAGATTGGCTTTCTACCATTAGGAAAATTAAGAATTTTACCATACACCATAAAATTGACTGGAATTATGCTTTTCCTTACTATGTATGGAGCATCTGGTTGAACATGAACCATAATTTCCATATGGAAAGAAAGACGACATCTTAACTTCCATACCGCTAGGCAGAGCTTTAGAGTTCTTCTACCTAGGTTTGAAGGACAACGTTGGAAATAAGACTAGAACAAATCTAAAGTGGGTGGCGCCAAAAACGGGCTTTAAACTAAACACGGATGGTTCTTTTAATTATCTTACGAGGAAGGGGGGAGCAGGAGGAGTTTTACGGGATACTAGGGGTTCATGGATAACAGGGTTCTCAGCAAAAACAAACGTTATGAATGCGCTCCATGCTGAAATTTTAGCTCTCCTAATGGGATTAAGAATGGCAGATAGACACAAGTTAACACCACTTCAAATAGAAATAGACTCATCAGACACCCTTGTGTTGATTTACGAAGGGAACGATTCATTTTCTAACATAATCATTGAATGCAGGGCATTGCTCCAGAGGCTGGCGAACCCTCAGATCACCCTTAGACACAGGGAGCAGAACCAGGTGGCTAATAGATTAGCGAAAAAAGCGGTTAAGCTAAAGGAAAACATAGATTTTATGGAATGGTTAGCCCCACCCATGTTCATCATGAAGAATATCGATGCGGACAAGGAGGGAGTAACCTTTATTAGGCATGACATGCCACCTTCATCACCGATTAGTTTGACTCTAGTTGATAATGTAGTAAATATTCCGGTTTTTTGTAATATGGAGCGGCCAGCTACTTCTTTGTTCAGCACGAATAATATAGATGCTGGAAAGAAGGGAGCAAATTTTCAGACCTTTGACATGCCTCCTCCATCCTCGGATAGTACAGACTTAGTAGCTAATTTGCCTAGTATTCAAGCTGATTGCAATGCTTCTAGCCACCTGGATTGTATGGATACATATTATATATAAATAAATTAACTCCTTTTCAACCAAAAATAAAAAATAAAAATAAAAGGCTAAAATAATGTGTCGCATATGTACATGTGACATGTTCTGACCAATCAAATATAGTTATGTTATTTCAATAAGTTGGGTAAACTATGGTTTCATAGACTAATTTTACAACCTTTGGCTATAGTTAATTAAAGTTATTGATGTTTATGCTAGATAAAGTTCGTGCATCTACTCCTTTAATAAATATCTTATGCATATGTGCAACCACATTTGTTATTGATATTTTAAAATAGGGAAAATACATCAAATCCCCCTCAAACTTGTCCACAAAACTCACTTTAGCATTGTAACTTTATGGGTGTTTAAACACCCCCTTAAAGAACTTTCAGGTGAATTAAATAACACCTTATATATACAATACCAATTTCATGATTAGGAGGTGATATACATGCGCGCCATCAGCACCACCTCAGTGACACGTTGACAACACGTCATAGGGTGAAAAAAATTAGTTTTCATTTCCTTTTTCTTTATTCTTTTTCCATGTCATTTTTTGTTTTTAGTTTTTTTTTTTTGTTCTTCCATATATATTTTTGTTCTCATTTTCACTGTGTACTCGTCTTCTTCTTCGCTCCATCTTCTCCATTACAAGCCTAGGATAGAAAACTAACACACACAATATTTCTAATAATTTGACGAATATTATGTGTCAAACAGAGAAACAGAGCGATACATATATAATATATTATCATCATTGAAGCTGGAGTTGCTAGAGCTTCAACGGCAACTGTCGGCGACTGCTTCAACGATAATTGTCAGAGTCATTTATGTTATATTAGGCTCAAAATTGACAGATCTGAAGGTTTTCAGACCGTTTACCTTGGTTGCCGGAAAAATGAGAACACATAAAATGAAAAAAAAAAGCCGAGGAAACGAGTATGGCTGGCATTTTGTTCAGGTCACCGGCGTGGTGAAATTTTTTGACGAGATCGGGTGATTTCACGGCACCTAGTCTCTTATGGAGCAGTGATGAACGAGGAAAAAAGGGGTGACGGTGATGTCCTTCATGATTGAGCAACATTGAATTTGTTGGCCCATAATTGCCATCAAGAATTTTAGAGAGAGTTGAAACAATTTGAGAGAATAAGGATATGAAACAGGGGTAGTTGAACAACAACAAAGTGGGACCCAATTGTTTTTCTTTTTAATTTTTTCTTTATACGCACCTAAAACTTTGTAATTTGCCACATCAGCCACTAAGGTGATATTAAATTCACTTACAAGTAGTTTAAGGGGGTATTTAAATGCACGTAAAGTTGTAGTGCTAAAGTAAATTTTGGTGACAAGTTTGAGGGGGATTTTATGTATTTTCCCTTTAAAATAAAAAGCTAAATATGTTGGCTAGGTCAAAATCACTTGTCATTATTACTAACAAACGGTTAAATGGGAAAATATAGTAATTGTACTATATATTATTATTATTCCAAAAATATCAATAATCTATTTGCTTCAAATTATGTAAACTCCAGACCACAACTCTTTTATATCCATATATTTCTCTGCAACTGGTAATTATTCATTTCACAAAAGTAAATAAGAGTATTTAACATATCATCATGTCCCATTTTTTTTTGTTGAGAAAACATGTAAAGTACTCTTCACTTTATCATAGACTTGCAGTATACATAATCACCAACAAATCTCTTTCAACTTGAAGATCATTGTCGAAATTAATAGTCTTTTTGATGTTTGCAATAGCGATCCTACAATTTTTTATGTAAAGTACAAATCTCTTTCTTGCAACTGCTTCTCCTGCAACTTTAACTATTTCTTTTTTTCTCCTTTTTAGCAAACAATTCACCAAAAAATTGTTGTTTTTTTTTTGGATTTGAAGATCATATAAGCATATCACTTCTTTTACTTCATCACTCCTCTTTAAACTGACACGTACAAAGACCTCTAAAACACAAATTCTTGGTACACATCAGTTTAAAGAGGAGTCATGAAGTAAAAGAAATGATATGCTTATATGATCTTCAAATCCAAAAAGAAAATTCTTGGTGAAGCATTTGATGAAAAAGAAAAGAAGAATTAGTTTGAGTTGCATGAGAAGCTGTTGTAGGAAGAGAAAGTCAAATCGCAACGGAAAAAAGATAGAAAAGTGACACGGATCGCTATTGCAAACATCAAAAAAACTATTAATTTCAACAATGCTCTTCAAGTTGAAAGGGGGGGGGGGGGGGGGGGGGGCATGATGATATGTTAGATACTTGAATTTCCTTATTTACTTTTGTAAAATAAAAAATATATCATGTGTAGAGAAATGTATGGATATATAGGAGTTGTGACCTGGGGTTTACATAATTTGAAGCAAATAGATTATTGAAATGATATTTTTAGAATAATAATAATAATAATATATAGTACAATTACTATATTTTCCCCATTTAACTGTTTGTTAGTAATAATAACAAGTGATGTTGACCTACCTAACATGTTTAGCTTTTTATATCTAAATAACAATAACAATGTGGTTTCATATGTAAAGTAACAGGTAGAATTTAGCGTTTGTATATTAAGTTAAAGAATGATGCTTACTGAGTCCTCAGAGGGATCAAACAACTCATTAATCTCAACAAATTTGTTATCAATCACCAAAAGACATTGAAAAATTCTTGGTGAAGACACTTGTTCGAAAAACACCTTATATTTTTTTCGGAGGAAAGGAACAACCTCAAATACAAACACCACATAAAATAATCTCAAAAAAAGATCAAAACATTGGATGCACCCCAAAATAATGAAAAAATAAATATGGACTAAAATAAAATAAAATTTACCATAAAGGCTCATGAATCCATAAAGATTGGTGGTCTTCATATAGGGCTTCAACACTTGCAATTGATGGTTAATTGTAATATCATAGCTAATACGGCCCATGCATAAATAGAAAATGTTTATCTATCAGCCGAGAGCAAAGTTCATTTCTTTAAAAAAAATTGTGTTCAAATCTTTTTCACAAAGAATTCTTTGAACAAAATAAAGTAAGCACAATATTTTTTTTACACCTTTACTAATATATTTGGTTTTGAGATGCTCAATCAACTCATTTCTCTTGCAACTCTTTTCCACCTCATCAAGAATTTTTTGTCATCTCCTTTTTGCCTTAGTTGAAAAATTTTCATTATCATACATACCTTATGACAATTTAAGTCAGTGATGATAACAAACTCTTTCATGTCAAAATAAATCGCAATGCCACTATAACATATCTAAACTTCCTATTTTTGATTGCTACAAACTCGATGTCAAAGAAGTTGATAAACTATGCTTATCTGAAATCTAATACTCACGTATTTAAGTTATAAGTGGCTTCCATAAATAGAAGATCGAAAGAACTTTTTCAATTTCTGTTCTTCTAAAACTAAATTCAAAAAAACTTACATAATTATGACTTAAAACCCTCTTAAATATGTATACATATTAATCATTGACTCAAAACTGTAATTTGCATATACCTAATCGAATTCTCAAAGAAAATATCAATTGAAAGACTAACCGGAGAAGACTCAACAATAGAAAATGTCTCCTTCTCTAGGTATATCATGTTGTTCCTCCTCTATCATTTCCTTCTGAAACATGTAGGCGATTGAAGGACTTCATTTGTCTTACATAAGTTTATTATAGACAACAATTAAGAAGTTTATTTGCTGGACTAGTGTTGATGAACAAGGACATGTTAGAGCTCTAAAACTAGCAGATTTAGTAATTGTTAAAGCAATAGGGTAAGCTATTAATAAATCCGCACATGTTAGTAATGGGCAGATATGAACTATATGTCTAACGTCTAATGTCACCTTCACCATGCTATCTATTGGAGGCTAAGCTAATAAAATTAAAAGCATTTAGAATTCTGGATTGATTTTTATCAACCTCTACATATCCTTAAGCAACTAAAAAATGGACGAAACCCTAACTTTGAGAAAAGAGAAAAAAATACCTTACATTAAAAATCGAGCTTGACGATGAGATGATGGAAATGAAAACAATGAAGATGGAGTTGAAGCAGAAAGACAAGGAGCTGAATCTGACTTTGAATCTGAGGCATCTCATAGATCTCATCGTCATTCATCACGATTTTGTGCTTGCTTCCAGACTATCCATCAGTGTCTCCATTGTTTTCGCCGCCATGGCCTTAGGGAAGTTTCTAGTCGAAACTCCATTAGTAAGAGATGAAACCCCACCAGATCTATAATAGGAAGAGCAACATCAAGAAGTAAAAGAAGAAGATTCACCGCTGACTCAGTTCTTGGAATCCAGTCATGAAGCCATTGAAACCCCAAAAAGATCTCCTATAAGAAAAATTGGAATCAAGGAAGGACAAGAGGATATCTTGTTGAGAATGAGTATGTGGGGATGAAGATTGGGGAAAAGATGCTGCTAAATAAGAGGGTGTTTGAATTGACTTAAAAGTTGGTCAAACCTACTTTTAAGTCAGTTTTTGACTTTTGGAAGTCTTTGACAAATATAAAAAAATAACTTAAAATAAGTCAAAAATAGACATAAAATAATATAGAAAGTGTTTGTCAAGGTAAAAATGACTTAAAATAAGTTTAAAATGACCTAAAATACATCAAAAACCAAAAGTAGGTCTCCCCCTACTTTTTATTTTTTTGACTTAAAAGTCATTTTAGTTTGACTTTTTATTTTTGACTTAAAAACTACTTTTTTTAAGCCAGTTCAAATGGGCTCTAAGTGTTTTAAGTCTCTTAATTTGAAATTAAGTGAATTGATTGAGGGTTTTGGGTTATATTAATTTTGGTGGAATTTTTAATAATTCGGGTGGATTTTTTTTCAATTTTGGATAGAAGTTTAACAATTAATGGATCGACGATTAAGATTGAGACACGTGTACCATCATTAATATAAAAAGTATATATGCACCACAATTTGGCGGTAAGGGCACTAACATCCTAAAAGTATAACAAAGGGTATACACATGTCATTTCTGATAGTTCAATGGTATATTTTTCCTTTATCCCTTTCTAAAACAACTTTTTAGAAAAGTGCTTTTGAAAAAAAACAATTTGTGATTGGTTAATTTATTTGAAAAGTGCTTTTGATAAGTAGATTGTGTTTGACTAATCATTTTTAAAAAGTGTTTTTGAGAGTCAAATTACGAAAAAGAATAACTATCAATGCACTTTTAATATTAAGATTATTTTATAAAGAGAATGACTTTGTAAATAAAACACTCATAGTTGAGTGACTTTGTAAGTAAAACATTCATACCAACATGGGTTGTGTTGCACTGGTGGGAGTGCTTCACCCTTAACTAGAGGTCTCGTGTTCGAGCCCTAGGTATGGAAAAAACCATGTTGGGAGCGCCACCCCCGAATGGGCCCTGCAGAGCGCGATCCGGATTTAGTCGGAGCTCCAATGTGGGCTCCGGACACCGGGTGGGAAACTACAAAAAAAAGAAGTAAAACATTCATAATGGAGTAACTTTTGAGTTAAATACAAAGTTGAGTGACTTACTGAGAAAAATATTATAGTTGCGTGAGTTTTGAGTTAAAACTCAATGTTGAGTGACTTTCAAGAGTGCATAGTTGAGTGACCATCTAAAAATTAACTCTAAGGATAGATAACTTCTAGTAACCATAAGGAATGACCAAATAACTACTAATAACGGTGAGAAACCTCTCAATGCTCCATGTGTGAAACCTCAAGAAATTTGAGAAGATGTCAATCATTATCTTCTCTTCTCTTTCTTCGCTTCTTCCTCCTTGAATAAATGTGGAATATACGTGTCTTATCAAATTCTTTCTCCTTATGTAAAATAATAATTCTATATAATCTCAGATTTCATGGAATTTTGGTAAGGGAATTTTGTTTCCCTATATGTATAAATCATATACATGGCCTTATATACATAAGAGGATCAAATCTATATGAAGAATATCTTCTCATCCTAGAAGATCAGATCTTGATATGAAGAATATCTACTTGGAAATCCTCTATCAGCCAACAATAATTTCCATCTTTTTCGTTCTTAGAGAGCATATTGAGAAATTTTAGTCATTTTTGTAAAGATATGACTCTTGTGCTTGACTCAACCACAAATTCTAGCTCACGAGGAGACATTTGTCCAAATCCATATAAGGAGGGAGACCAATTTGCATTTCTCTTTTACCGTTATACACCATGCAAGTTCGAGTCAAATTATCATTCACAATGTAAATATATTACATTAATATTTGGTTAACAATCCAATCGCAATATATAGGAATTCTACATAGAGTCACAAACTGTTGAGTTTTAAAAGGTGTGAATGAAAAATGAAGAGTTGTGACTTTTATGAAAAGTTGTGACTTTTATGAAAGGTTGTGACCTTTCCGAAAGATTGTGACTTTTCCAAAGGGTTGTGACCTTTTCGGTAAGGCACAATATGCACCATTTCACACTACCCTTTGTCGTCTATAAATAGAGAGTTTCATCTTATTTTTAAACAAGGAAATAATTAATTTTCTAGGCTTCTTCTACTACTACTGAATCTAGTATTCTAAGTGTACTTTATTGCCATTGAGTGGTTCGCTGACACCGTGGTTTTATGTACCGATACACCAGTGAGTAAGATCGTTCTATCCTGGGAGGATATATTCCATTAACCTCGGGTACTTGAGGGAAATAATTTCCTTAAGGGGACAATGTGCATTCAGTGGGCTTGATCTTCTTCTTTGAGAAAAATATTTTGTATATTATTTCTAATCTATTTCTGATTCTATTTTCTCTACTGATTTTAATTTTCTAGTTTTGAAAATATTCTTTAAATTTTGTTGTTTCTTATCAAGTTATTAAAAGTTTTTGTTCTTAGTATCTAAGGAATACAAGAAGAGAAACAATCTTAAGGAAATTATTATACTATTGGTATTTCTTGTATTCTACTGGTTGAGGGAAAAAACTCATGGAAGTAGAAGATTAATGCACTACTTCTTCAGAATTAGGTGCCTTGTTTAGCTAGATCGAATTGAGAATGTACTAGAAAAATTGGTGGTATTCCGGTTAAAAATTACAATAGGTAACCTTCTTATTATTTATCTAAGGAGGAAAATAGTTTCTAAAAGTTAACTCTTTTGACATTTATCATGTGTGTCTTTGGAAAAAGATCTGCAAATCATATGTTCTTGAATGAATTTTTCTTGGCAAATAGTGTTGCCTTTAAAATTTTGTAGTTTGCAGAATGAGAGATGCACATTTTTGTTTGATAAAATAGTATGTCAAAATGTTATAGTTGGAAGACTATTTGAAAAGAAAAGTGTTTCTATGTGATAATCGAAGAATATGTTTTATTCTATTTGGAGAAAAAAAACTTTTGTAGTTTTGTACTCATTGTGAATTTGATTGTGTCTGATTTTTGTAGAGTAAAAACTTTTGTAGTTTTCTATTCTGAATAAATAAGACTATGTAATTGGTTTGATGAATATTAAAACTTCATCTAATAAGTCAGTGTTGTACTTTCTATTTTCTATAAACTTCACTGTTAAATAGAAAAAATTGTACAAAAGTTTTTGTCTTTATTATTAGTATTCTAAATACTAAGTGGTATGTCTAATTGTGATAGAAAAAAGACAAGTGACTTAAAATGTGTGATATTGTGTCTGCAATAGGTGCCTCTATGAAAGGAACTTTGACACTATGTAAAGATTGTCAAAAGGAATTGAAGCACTATAATTCTTTCGTAGAATAATATTTCCAAAAGAGGTTTCATGCTGTCATTGATAGTCTGGGAAAATATGAAGAAAAATTATTTTCAACTATTTGAAAAATGTTTTTGAGATCATATGTAAAATGTGGGGGGGGCTCTTTGCTTATGACAAAGATAAAATTAGACTTAGCATCTAATTTAAATTTGAAGCAAAAGATATGAAATTCAGTGATACTTTTGTATTATGTTAGACCCACAAAATTCTTGGAGTATATTTGATATTGTGGTTGTTGAGTTTACTAGTACATGGTGTGACTAGTATGAAACTACCAAATTATATATATACTTGTTCAAAAGAATTGTGTTCTTTTATGAAAAAGTGTCACTTAAAATGTTGTGATTTTTCATGAAAAGATATGTCTATTAAAATAAAAGTATTTGTATAGACGTGAATATTGGTGAATAGTCATGTGTCATGTTTTGTAAAAGAAGCATTTTGGACTATATTGCCTTTATTGGACTCGATGAATCTGTTTTCATGGGTAGTTTCTATAACAATTAAATTGAAAGTTATAGAAAGTTCCTTCTGAAAAGGACATTTGACAAGGTGATGACTCTAAACAATATTTGTATCACACAAAATTGTAAGAAGTAGGAACAAAATATTTGTGAGAAAAAGCTGCCTCACGGAGAGCTTTTCAAACTCAATATTTTTATTTGTTCTTACTTGCTTGAGTCAGACTGTTTGTGACATGAACGCTGGGGACATGTCAATTATAAAACCTTGCAAGGAAAACTGATCAACTTAGAAGTTTTGTCTAACTTTGAGTGCAATAAATAAAAATGTCAAATTTGTGTGGAATCTAAGTATGTTGAGCATTCTTATAAATCTCTTGAAAGAAATTCTAATCCCTTGGAGTTGATTTACACTGACATTTGTAATATGAAGTCAACACCATCTCGTGGTGGGAATAAGTATCTCATAACTTTCATTGACAATTGCATTAGAAACGACTATGTCTATTTGTTGAATGGTAAGCATGAAGCAATAGAATATTGAAGTTGAAAATCAGTTGGGAAAAAGATAAGAAGTGATAGGGATGGAGAGTACTATAAATCTCCTTGTGCAGAAATATGTTTGGAAAGTGGAATTATCCATCAAACTACTGCCCCATTCACCTCAATCTATTGGAATTGAAAAATGAAAAAAAAAATGAACTTTGAAGGAAATGATGGCTACACTACTTATAAGTTCAGGTTTACCACAAAAGTTGTGTGGAGAAGCTATCCTTACAGCAAAAGGGAAAAACAAAAAGTTTTGTCTTTTCAGAAAGAAAGCAATAAAAAGTTTCGTTTGTTCGGGACACAATCTATTCCATATGAGAAATGGAAAGGAAGGAAATCCAACTTTGAAATATATCAAAGTGTGGGGATGTCTAGCCAAAGTCCAAGTTCCTGTTCCTAAAAGGATTAAAATAGGACTTAAGACTGTGGATTCTAAAATTAGACTTGAGTAGTCTAGTGAATGGTCTAAAAGTCCTTGGAAAGAACAAAAGGATAAACTCATAATAAAGAGATTCAGAGGTGTAATAAATGTCAAAAGAAATCTATTTCCTTCGAATTTAATTTTATAACATTTCCTATGTCTTATGTTCTTTTGGAAAGATGGTGTCAATAGTAAGATTGGTTCAATCTTGAACAATCTTATTGGAAGTTGGTTGATCTTCCTCGAGGAAATAAATCTTTGGGTTCAAAGTGAATCTTCAAAAGGAAAATGAAAGTTGATGGAACAGTTGACAAATATAAAGCAAGATTTTTTGTCAAAGGCATTAGACAAAAACAAGGTCTTGATCTTGTCGACATATACTCGTCAGTAACTAGAATTACATTCATTCTGATATAATATTATTAGATGCGGTATATGACCTCCAAATTCATCAAATGAATGTGAAAACAAATGGAGAATTGGAGGAAAAAATTTACATGAAATAGACTGAGGGTTTTGTAGCTCCTATTAAAGAAAAAAAAAAAGTGTGTGAACTTGTTAAGTCACTTTAAGGACTAAAACATGCACCCAAACAATGACATAAGAAAGTTGACCAAATCAAGTTGGGAAATGGATTTAAGAATGATGGAAGTGATAAATGTGTTTACATTAAAATCACAAGGTCATTGTTTATTTATATATTTGTGACATGTTGATCATCAATAGAGACACTAATGACATAAATGCTAATACACATATGCTAGAAAGCAACTTTGATATGAAAGATATTGGAGTTGTTGATGCGATCTTAGGTATAAGAATCCTTAGAACTCCATAATGTTTAGCATTGTCACGGTCTCATTACATTAAAAAGATACTTGACTAGTTCAAATATTCGGATTTTAATATTGTCAAGACTCCAATAAATGTGAGTTTTGCACTTCAAAAGACTGAAGGCAAAAGTTACTCACAATTGGATCGTGCTAGAGTTTTGGGAAGTATGATGTATATTAGAAAGTGTACGCGATCAGATATATCATGTGATATTAATAAACTGAGTCGATTCACGAGTAATCTCAATCGAACTCATTGGATGACAATAAAAAAGTTTTGGGGTATTTAAAACATACTCAAAACTATGTCTTGCATTATAACAATATACAACAGTATTGAAAGGATATAGTGATGCAAATTGGATCACCGGGATCAAATGAAGTAAAATCCACGAGTGGATATGTATTTACTCTTGGTGGAGGAGCAGTCTCTTGGAAATATTCCAAAAAGACATGTATTGCTAGCTCTACAATGATCTCTGAGCTAGGTGCTCTAGATAAGGCCGGTGAATAAGTTGAAAGACTCCAGAATTTCTTGATAGATATTCTTTTTTGGCCCAAACCTTTGGCATCAATATGAATACACTTTGATAGTCAAGATGCAATAGGTAGGGCATGGAGCATGATGTATAACGGAAAGTCTCGTCATATAAGAAATAGACATAATACCGTTAGAAAATTACTCTCTAGTGGAATTATCACAATTGACTATGTAAAGTCAAAGGATAATGTGTCGGATCCAATTACAAAAAGTCCTAACTAGAGAGAAAGTTGAAAGATCATCTAAGGGAATGAGTTTACGGCTTAGGACAAGTCATCATAGTGGTAACTCTACCTAGCAGACTGGAGATCTCAAGAGCTAGGTTCAAGGAGAAAAACAAAGTTGTGACTGACGGTTCGGCATTGTCAACCAACTCAGTCCGTTCTCATGATGAAGACAATGCTCAGGAACAAGGATATAAAATTGAGGCTTGTTAATGAGTTAATAAAGCTTAAAATTTCTAATGATTTGCTAAGTTTGGCAGATTTAACCAAATAATGTATCTACTCGATAACACGATTAGAAATCACCTATGTGAGTGTGAAGTGTAATATAAGCCGCATCAAAGAGAATGATTGTCAAAAAGCCCATCTCTCTATATACTCATGCAATCAAGAGGTGTTCATGGTTGAAACGAACACAACCGTAAGAACCATAAACGGTAAAGGGCTGATTGTGTGACATATGGTTGTCTAGGTATACACCAAAGCTTGACGGTTCAAAGATATCAAATCTACCGATTGACCGAGTATACCGACATATGTTCACTACGAAAAGTTCAAAGGGAAACCTACTTATCCAGATGCAATTAATTATTGCTTGTAAAGTACACACACTTGTCCGTTTCTTTGTCTTAGAGTCATTCCCCATTCATGCGGGGGATTGTTGAGTTTTAAAAGGCGTGAATGGAAAATGAAGAGTTGCGACTTTTATGAAGTGTTGTGACTATTATGAAAAGTTATGACTTTTATGAAAGGTTGTGACCTTTCCGAAAGATTGTGACTTTTTCAAAGGGTTGTGACCTTTTCGGTAAGGCACAATAAGCACCATTTTACAGTACCCTTTGTTGTCTATTTATAGAGAGTTTCCTCTTACTTTTCAACAAGGAAAGAATTAATTTTCTGGACTTCTTCTACTACTACTAAATCTAGTATTTTAAGTGTACTTTACTGCCGTTGAGTGGTTCGCTGACACCGTGGTTTTAGGTACCGATACACCGATGAGTAAGATCGTTTTATCCTGGAAGGATATATTCCATTAACCTCGGGTACTTGAGGGGAATAATTTCCTTAAGGGAACACTGTGCATTCAGTGGGCTCGATCTTCTTCTTTGAGAAAAATATTTTGTATATTGTTTCTAATCTGTTTCTAATTCTATTTTCTCTATTGGTTTTAATTTTCTAGTTTTGAAAATATCTGTTAACTTTGTTGTTTCTTATCAAGTTCTTCAATATTTTTGTTCTAAGTATCTTAGGAATACAAGATGAGTACATCACATGTATTAAACAACTATAATCTATAACAGTGCTACAAATAAGCAACTTACCGCAATCTTGGAAAGGAGAGTCAAAGATATCTCTTGTGAGTACTGACTTTAAGAAAGCATCAATTCTACCAACCATATGAGCTACTATTGTGTCTCAATAGCTCACTTAATAAACCAGTTATTCAACACAATATTTCAGCACCGCTCCAACGCAAATAAAGTCACTCGAAGTTAAATTATTTTTCTAAAAAATCATTATAACCAAAAAAATAAAAGAGATAATTGTACAAATCCCCCTTTAAGTTTAGTTTTGTAATACTTACTTCCATCATAGTTTATAATATTATGCTTACCTCTCTTATTTTATTTTTTTAATAATTATTTTCTTAACCTATTTATTATTAAGATAAAAAAAAATATGATTTAATTAAATTTCCCTTTATCATATATTATTTAATTTAATTATCATGTGTTTTGGCATCCTAATTGTTATTAACAGAATATTATGTGTATTGACATCCTATTTGGATTCACTATTTTAGCTCAGCAAATGACTACAACATGAATATACAACTTTTCAAGAAAAAAAACAAAACAATTTTCCGTTCAATTCTCCATGAATTAAAACGCCATTGATTAAATCATAATTTTTTTGATATAATTGAATAAGAAGATGTTATATTTTGAATGTATAACCTGAACGTTTTGGATAGTGACCGCGAGTTACCTTGTCATTTAAGAAAAACACTGAAAAATAATCTAGAAACACAGAAAATATTTCTCTCACACAACTGAAAACAATTAATCTATTTTCCTTTATGGAAAATAAATTTTAAAGTAACTACAACTACTGTAATTATTAAACTTGATCAATTTCAAGAGCTTTAAAAAAACACATAAACTAGTCAAATGTATATAGAAAAGGCGCAATGCTCCAAGAAAAAAAAAATTACAGCAAATTTAAGGGTACAATCTTCCAGTGATTTCTTCAATTCTAACGGTCCGTTTGGCTATGCGATATGAAATCATGATGTGAAAATATGAGATGAAGTTGAAATTTTGTTTGAACATGCAATTTTGACCTTTTTATGTTGTATATTTTCTTATTAACATAAAAAATTCATAAGTTGTAAAACTATTAAAATTGTCTCAATTCTTTATACAATCTTACCAAATAAGCAAAAATTTATAAATCACATAATATATTATCACAAAACTATTTTTTTTAAAAAGTACAACATTTATTGATCAAATTTTAATTCAATTTAAAAAAATTGAACATAAGTTGTAGAGTCTTTAATATAATTCACCTATATAGTACGGTCAATCTTCTCACGTTGAACTTGCATTTATCGATCATATGACTGAGAAGATGAACCAACATTATTACTTTGAGCCATTTGTTGGTAAATAAATTTGATCAAAAATAAAGAATTTAGTGAATATAAATGATAAAGTAGGAAATGATTTAAAGTAATAATATATTTTATGTTGGTGAGAATAATCATTATATGAGTATAATGATTTAAAAAATAATGATATGAACTATAACTTTTATTTACATATCAAATAAATTGTTAGTAGATATAAATGTGGAATTATTTTTACAAAAATAAACGTGTGAGTCAATTTTGTATTTGAAAATCTCAAATCATGATTTTTGGAGAATTCATGAGATGAAATCAGCTTGAAATCGCATGCATGTCTAAACGCTAATTTTATCTTATGATTTCATATCGCGATATGAAATCACATGTCTACAAAACCAAATACTTTTGAGTCTTCGACACTTCTATGAATATCTGTGAACTCTTGAATTTTCCTATCATTTCCATATTCAAAAGGCTTAAGTCATCGACAACCACTTAAAATTGTATGTATAATTCACTTAGACACCTGAATTCAGACTTGTACCTATTGAACACCTCTACTCTTTTGAATTTGAACCATTTAAACATTTTTTGAACAATCAACTAAAAGTATAAAATGAGTGATATACACTCACGATGACGTTACAATTTGACAAATTAAATAATGACATGTGTTATTCGGATCCAAAAAAGTCATTTTAAAATGTAGTATAATTTAAAAGAAAAAGAAAATTATTATTATTTAAAAATTTGTAAGTCCGACCCACCCACCACCCAAACCCTTCCACTGCAATCCATCCCATCTACTTCAACATTGTTCAAAAACTCTGGCAGCCCTGGAAGCTCCAATAATTTCGATCATTATATTAATGCTTCTATATGCACTTCACATAATAACATGAAAAAGGATATAGTTTTGTTATTTTCTATCCATTTAGATTAGTATTTTGCTGCTACAATTGAAAGAAAAAGAAGAATAGATTTACTTTGAAATTAGAGAAATTTACTTCGAAAAAGGTGTCAAGAGCAGATGGGAGCTCCGAAGATGAAGAAGTGTTAAGAGTTAAAAAAGGATTTGTAAAGTTTTTTTGGAACTTCATTGTTTTTGTCGTCGTCAACTGAGGTTCTTGTTCTTCTTCCCTCGCCGTAGTATCCTTATGAGTTACAAACTCAATGTTAACAACGGCCAGGATCAAAATAAGCTCTTTGAGTTACTTTTGCCTAGGGGCGGATCTACTAAGGCTCGTGGGGTGCCACGCCACCCACGAGCTTCGGTCAAAACGTGATGTATGTATAGGTGTATATATGTACAATGTGTATAAATAAACGAATGGCATCCACAGAATCAAAAAGCATTGTGGTGCCACTGGTAAAGGGCAAGACTTCCCCCCTTCCAGACCTGGGATTGAGTCTGGGAAACGACTTTTTTTTTCTTATAAAAAAACCTCGCCGCCTCGAATAGATGAGGAATTCAGCTTGAACAATGCATATTTTGAAGATTATATTTCCTTTTTTTTTCTTAATTCTAGTTGGATTAGTTTTAAGAGCAACTTTCATATATAGCAAACATAAAAATCATATTTGTATGTTATAACTATAGTTTGCATAATTGCGCTCCATAACAAATTTTATGTTTGTTATGAAGCTTTTTATTTGTATAATTCGCCAGATACATTCAATTTTATACAAATTGTTCAGTTTTGTATAAATTCATTTATACATTGTAATTTGTATAATAAGATCTGTATTTGTATAATTATAAGTCTACAGGACAAAAATATATGTATTTGTATATACATTTTTCTCTCGCTTTATACAAACACAAACGCATAAATACATTTTATAAATTTGTATACCGAATGACTAATTGTATACCGAATCAGATGGCAAAAAAAATGAAATGTTTGCTGCGAATCACAAATAAAATAAACTATGACTATAGCATTTAATTTGAATTAATAGTTTTTTATTTCATACAATTTTTCCTAGTTTTAATTAGTAATTATTGTTGACTAATTTAATTTATTAATCTTTGATTTTTTATAATTTGTTATTTGTTTGATGGAGAAGTGTTAAAAATAGCTTTAAACTTTGTCACATTGAATAAAGATATTCCCTATTAATAATTTGATTAAAAAATGTCCTTACTTTAATAATTTGTTCTAAAAATGTCTCCAATATTAATAGTTTGACCCTAGAAATGTCTCTGTTGTTACTTTACTGTGTCAAAAATACACTTTTTCTAATGAACATAATTTTTTTTATTTTTCTAATAAAATTATTATTTTTAAAGAATCCCTTTCTTGTTTCTTTTCTTTTGAAATCCTTTTATCTAAAAAACAATAATGGAAATAATAATATTTTTCTTAATCTCGTTTTGTAATTTAAATAGAATAATGTCATGTACTTTTTAAATACATAGTAACTTCATCTTTAATTGTTATTTAGATATGATAAAACCCTTTTTTCCTAATAAAATAAAAAAATATTTCTATTTCTTAATCTTTTTAAAATTAATTAAGTAAATATTTTTCTTGTAGTTATCGCAACTGTGGAAATATCATTTTCTTCCATGAAGTAGATAAAAAATGAAATATGAAATAAAAGTGGTGATTAATATTCAAATGATTTGTTTAGTTTGTTACATAGTAAGTGATATATTTATAAATATAAGTAATGATGCTCTAATTGACCGTTTTCAAAATATGTAAACTCGTCGAGAATCATTATAAATGAATAATATATATTTATAATATTAGTAAAATTATTTTTTTAAAAGTTATGCCTTTTGGATTTTGTGCGGAATCGAAATCTAAGGTTGACTTAGTGATCTAAGCAATGTGTCTACTTGGCACCCAGAAAATTCAAATCCTGGATCCGCCTCTGCTTTTGCCCCATCATAATTGTCACAAAGTAAGAGTTAAATTGCAAATTTGTAACTTTGTTTGGCTTCCATAAATCAACAATATGACAAAGATTCAGGAAAAAAAAAGAAAAAAAAAGAAATTTTTAATCGATTCTAGTTAGAAGAAAACAAAAACGAACAAGCAGAGGCGACGACAACGGTTGCTTGGTGGTTTGGTTGAGGAGTAGTGGCAACAACCACAAAGAAGAACAAAGATATATATATATATATATTTTTATTTTATTTTATTTTTTATTTTTTTTTTTTAAAAAAAAAAATTCTAATTAAATATTTTCACGTTTCATCGCGCTCAATATATGTGAATCACACTCAAATGCCATGTAAGCAAAAAATGCTCAAATAGTTAGAATTTAAAAGGGTAGGGTGTTCAATAGGTACAAGTCTGAATTTAGATGTTTAAGTGAATCATGCGAATAACTTTAAGTGGTTGTTGATGATTTAAGCATATTCAAAAGCAACAAACAAATAAATAACATAACAATAAACTTTAGCTTAAAATCGAAATTGAGAAGAAAAAAAATGTAAAATATAATTTAAAAAACTGTTAAACTTTCAGAAAACACTCAAATAACCCAAACCCAATTATTTCACTTTACCCTTTCTCTCTCTCTTTAGAAAACTCTAACGTCTCTGTCTCTTCGTCTCTCTGCTTCAACTCCTTCAGCTCCTTCACTTTCCCCTTCAACTCCATCTCCATTGTTGCCGTCTCCATCATCTCAGCGTCAAGCTCCAATTTTAATTTCCAGAAGGTAATTTTTGTTTTCTTTTTCTTCAAAGTTAGGGTTTCATCCTTTTTTTTTAGTGACTTAAGGATTGCTCTCATAGTTGATTGTGTGCGACATTGTGGTTTAAACCTGTTATCTTATAAACAAGAACTAGCCAGTGCTTTAGGTATATGATTATTTCACATATTAGTTCAAGTCGCACAACGCGTTCAATTGTATAAATTATGCTTTGTTTAATCAGTTTATTTTATCTGTATTTGCTATGGTGTGTTGTCTGAACATTAATTTTATAAGCTCAGCCTTTCATAGATAGCATGGTGATCGAAGGTGACGTTGCATTGTTTGATGAGAAATACTGAATTTGGGTATTAATTTTTCAATTGCATAGAGCTATTTAGTGAAAATAGAGTATTTGTCGCTGCAATATTAACTTAACACAAGTTTTATTGGCCTTCAAATATTGGCTGAGAAAGGACCTACCTTTACTGGCAGTCCAAAGTATTACTAGTTAGTAAAAGTCCATTAAAATTCAACTTTCCTGAAATTTTTACTCTCCCTCCAATTTATTTTCCCTGTAAAATATTTCCCCTACTGCCACATTCACCATACAGAACAGGGCAGACCTTTCTCCCTCATTGTTGTTGATGCTCATATGGTCTCTCTCGCCATCATCGAGGTTTGGAGGATGATTAGGCCTTATAGGAAACACTAGACAATGTACTTGGCTTGTGGAAGTTCTATAGTAATTAGCCTAAAAAGAACTTTATAACAGAATTTTATGCATTGTTGGTTAGTTTGAGAGTATGAGTTATGGTAAGCATATAATATAGTGAGAAGGAAGTTGTGGATAGAACAATTTGTTTGTTCCAACTTCCAAGCTTATAGATCTGAGTTAAATATCATGTTCAACTTCCTTCTCATTTTGCTCATTAAGTTTTTGGTCAGGTTGTACATCCTTGTTTAGGAATATTCATTTTGTTGATCAATAGCCATTACAATTGCCAAAGTATCTTGCTCACCACAAAAAACCTTGATCCATCTCAACATTATTAAGTTGTACTCCTAACGTTTGACCTGTAGTTCACATCTTCCCATCAATAACATGTGCGATTTATTTATAGCTTACTCTAATGCTTCAACAATTTCTAAATCTGATGGTTTTAGAGCTCTAACATGCCCTTGTTCATCAACACTAGTCCAGCAAATGAACTCCTTAATTGTTGTCCATAATGGACTTGCGTTGCATCAAATAAAGTCCTTGAATCGCCTATATGTTGCACATAGTTTTCACTATCTTGGACCACCTACTCACTTGCATTACCATCCCCTTTCCACCAGTTGGTTAACGCAAAAAATTCTTATGCTTGTTAGAACTAGAAGCATTTGTCTTGGCAACATGTAGATTCTTGCTTGTCTTTCTGTTTTTGTTGTAGCATTTTTAGCAACTATTTCATTTGTTTCAGCAACTGCTGAAATAACTACAATAATTGCTGAAATTACTATTGCAACTGCTATAATAATTACAACACTTGCTATAAAATAATTTTAAAAATGCAACAGTTGTTAAATCTGCAATTGTTTACCCTATTTCTTTTTGTAGTTTTGAAACTAACTTTCAAAATTATCTAAGGATAATGAATTTATTTTTGCATTATGATATTTTGATTTTATTATTTTTACATGTAGATTGTGTATCCATGATTATTTTTATAACTAAGTAATCATATCTCCACTATATTTCTTGTCGTATAACTTCTTACCATATCCCCTTCTCCTCATTTTTTGGCCTTTTATTCTATAAATTGTGTTAATGACCTCTTTTCTTTTTTAATTTTTTTTTTTATGATTTAGTTAATAATTTTATTTTTGTTTCATGTAGGATAGATAAAATGACTCCAAGACAAAAATGAACAATTGCTACTACTGCTACCAAAAAGTATAGAAGGAAAATTAGTACACAGACAAAGAGGAGAATAAGAAAGTACCAGATTAGAAAAGTCCATAGAAGAAGTTGAAAACACAAGATTGGAAAATTCTATAAATGAAGAAAGAGAACGTGTAATAAATGCTTTTTCTACAAATGTAGAAGGAGATGATAGAGGAGGAATAACATGATATACATATTCCAGAGGAGACATTTTCTATTGATGAGCCTTCTCCGGTTAGTTCTTCAATTGATACTTTCTTTGTGAAGCCGATTAGGTATGCAAATTACAGTTTTAAGTTAATGATTGATATGTATTCAGATTTCAGAGGTTCTTTACTGTTAAGTCAAAATGGTGTAAGCTTTCTGATTTTAGTAGAACAAAAACTGGGAAAAAAATTTGACTTTTTATTTTCAGAAACTATTCATAACTTAAATATGTGAGTATTAGATTTTGTTGGTGTTATTGACAATATTGGAAAAACATTAGTGTTGTGAAAAAAATTATTTTATTGTTTTGTTATTTTCAATAGATGACCTATTCATCATAATAGATGAGTTATCTATTGCAAATGAGTCATATGTTGGAAGAAATCAAATCAGTAGCAAGACTTTTTTTATTTCTTTCAACATGTGCCTTGTCGGTTGAAACAAATAACCCATCTATTGCAACAGTGGACCATTTATTGCAATAGACACGTTATCTAATGGAAAAAATCAAATCAGTAGACTATTAATTATTATGTTATATTTATTAAATTTATTGCTATATTTTTTTAATGATGCACAAATCAATTGTATTTTTTTTTCTTATTTGTAGATAAAATGACTTCCTAAAAAAAATAAAATGAATGAATCAACCTCTAGTAAATCAACTAAAAACAGTTAAAGTACAAACACTATTAGAAGAACTTGTTGAACAAGTCCTTTCACAAATAGATGATATGTTACATTCTGTAGATGTACAGAAAGAAAATGCGGAAAGAGATAATGAAGAAAAATCAGTCAGAAGTTCTAGAAAAACTATAGAGGAGGAAGATGAAAATAAAAATGAAGAAACAAAAATAAATGATAAAGATGATGAAAAAACGGAAAGTGATAAAGAAGATGAGAAAGGTGTAACGACCCATTTGCTCGTTTTGAGTACTAGAGCATTTTATTTCATAAAAGACTTTTTCGATAGATTCTAATGGGTATTTTGGACTATTCGTAACTACATTATGAAATTAGTGGGGTAGTTTTTATAATTAAGTTAGTTGGTGGTTATAGAAGATAGCATTAGAACAAATAGTGGGTCACTTTTATCACTTTTTATAATTGGTTAGATGATAATTAGGGTGATAACTGATCTATAGAAAAGGGAGAAATTTAAAATAGAGAGGAGCCGCACGATTGTGAGAAAAACCAGTTCTAGAAACGGCTTCAGGTGATTGTTCTTACCTTAATCTCTCCTAGTTATATTAATGATATGCATGTGTTTTATTGATTAGAGAACGGTAGATGCTATTGGATTTTATTGTGTAAGTGACTTCTCTCGTACTGCAATTCAACTGGGTTCCATAGAAAACATTGTCGGCAAATCATATATATATAGTATACTGAGTAAAGGCTAATGAATTGAGTTTGACTGTTGTGGCGGTATAATTAATTTAATAATTGGTTGAGTAGCAGTGAGTGAGGTCCATGGTTTAAGCATATGATAATATAGGTTCTAGTTGATTGGTTTTGTTAGTGGGATGCAAAATACTTAATTTGATCGATTCACTACATTCATGGATTAAAGTGCTGATTTTTATTTATTTATTATTATTAAGATATTATAAAGTGAAGTGGGCATAGGTATAGTATTGCTGTTAGATGATGGCCGAGAGGAAAGTTAGGCCAACCATTAATGATGTAAAGAATTGGAATGTTATAGTATAGGCGTTCAGGTAGAAGTGTTCACTGCCATTGGTTTCGTAACCAGTGGCTTGAACTTTTAAACATTAGAATTCTTTTACCTTATTATAAATTATAATTTGATACATTGAAATATGTAATTAACTATTAGGTTGAATTCGAGGTATTAATAGTAGGGGTGATAATTATGGTTATATAATTAAGGTTGGACAAGAAGATAAGATGGATAGTGGTGTTGGGTTGGAGACAAATTTATCTCCCATTAATGAGTTAATTTCCAGTGAGGTTATGTTAAATAGGTGAGGAAAAGTAACTTAGACAATGGTAAGATGGGTCACACATCGTTTCTAAATAGAGATTGAATTGACATGGATATTCCTCTCTATACTCACGTGAGCACTAATGGAAAATAAGCTAAGGTTGTGTTGTCTTCGGTTGAAGCTGGACCGATGAAAACTAAGGAAAATAAATAAGGTAAGTTTAGGATGTTAGTTCTTAAATCTAGGCGAGACTTATAGTAATATGGGGTGTATAGACTCGTTTACTTATGAAGCATGTATACTTGATAGATCGGAAATCATCTAAGGCATTGAAGAAGGGAAAAGCATTGGAGAAGTAGCTGGTCTGACTTCAGTTCTTCGGTGGAGGTAGGTTATGGTTTGTTCTAATTGATAGATAAACTCTTAATAGCGATTGATATGCATTGACTGATATTGTGAAGTTCTTTATGTACTTGACTGTGTGATTGTGTGGCTTGATTGTGTGGTTGTGATTGGTCTAAAATCCTGAGACCGTGAGATTTATAATCTGAACACCTCTCTATTGAAGTTATGCCTTGAATAAAGAAGACTTGATGTAATATTATTAATGAACTGAAAAGTAATGATAATAAATGATAAATTAATAATATTATTGGATCGGAGTGTCACGTTCCGACACGGTATTTTTGGATCGGAGTGTCACGTTCCGACACGGTAACCTTAAAGGGAAAAGATATTGAATTAACTTAATGTACTCAATCTCAATGAACGCATTTCCCAAACGAGTGTGATGTAGAGGCATGAGTCCTCGTGTGTGTGCTTGATATTGTGATTGATTACGTACTTGCTTCAACTGTTACTTGTTCATGTTGTGGTTTCTTATCACCTGCTAAGTGCTATAGTTGACTTTATACTATTACTCATTGTATATTAGTTTCTATTTTGGGTTGGCCGATGATACCTACTCAGTACGTGTTCCTTGTATTGACTCCTACTTGTGTTTTCTGCGTTTTTCTTTTATGGAGTGCAGCAAGTGTACCATCGACTTCGACTCGCCCTCAGCTCTAGCCAGTCTCCCGCACATCAGATTTCAGGGTGAGCTATTCCTTCTAGCTCGTGCTGGATTCTCTCAGTTATGGTGTGATATCCTTGAATTTCGGACATGGACCATCGTATTTACTTATTTTGTGGTCTCTAATACTTTTAGACTTGATATGTTAAGAACAGATGTCCTTGATGTGATGACTTTCAGATTTTGGGGATAATATGTAATAGACTTTAGAGGTTTATTTGATTGGTTACTTTAATAAGTTTTGAAGCTTCCGCGTTATTGTTGTTAGTCGTAGTTAAAATATTGGTATATGTGGGGGTTTAGATTCCTTGGTCCGCCCACTTAGGAGGTTAAGTGTGGGTGCCACTCATGACTCAATTTGGGTCGTGACAGTGAAGAAAGTGATGAAGTAGATGATATTGAAAGTGGAAAAGAAGAGGAAACTGAAAAGGATGATGAAGAGGAAAGAGGATGACAATATTGATGATGATGTTGAGGTATCCATGAGCGATCGTGAACGCAGATCAAAAACCCGACATGATATTGTCAAATTTTTTAGTATTAACGAGTTTCAGGTAGAGATGTGTCACGCCCCGAGCCTACACCCTGGGCGGGACCGGCACTCGGAGACCATTGTTGGCTCCAAGCAAACCCTTGGCCTGGCTTTCTTAACTCAACGGAAACTTATCTCAAAAGCATAACTCAATGCAATGAAAGGTTATAAAACAACCAACGGATAAAATCTGGCCAAAACGGCAACTCGAGTCTCAAAATAGAATATTTACATATATATACACAAAAGAGAGACTCAAACTAACTGACTGACTGGCTATGAAGCCTCTAAAATACTGAGATGGATATTTGGACAGATCCCGCAACATCCTAATAAAACAAAACTTAAGAACATAAATAATTGAGTCATCTGGAATGCAAGGAGGCTCACCACTGACTCTGGAGTGCTCAGCTGGATCAACGGCGTACTGGATGTTGATCTTGGGTACCTGCGTCTGCATCATAACAAGATGCAGGCCAACTGGCATCAGCACATGGAATGTACGAGTATGCAAGCTGGACCGCTAAACAACAACTTAAGCTTGAAAAGAATACAAAAGAGAACTTACCTTGGCTCTGTACAACTCACGAATAACTGAACTCAATATAAAGCAATGAGACACATGCAATATATATAAAGCTTGCAAAACTATTTAAAACATGACGTAAAAATCATATTTATAATATCATGAAAATACCATGCTTCCTTTCGAAGTCTACTTGTGCAATGCATGAATGAAGTCCCATACCCCCATCCACACTAAGCAGAACTTCTCGAGGAACCAAGCTCTTTCTACTGTGGGAGTTCTTTAACCGATAACCACCACTACATGCTTAAGTAGTGATACAACGTTTTACCTCACGTTGCCCAAGGACCATCTTATACATTGCCGTGATATAGGAAGCTAATGATACAACGTTTTACCTCACGTTGCCCAAGGACCATCTTATACCTTGTCGTGATATAGGAAGCTAATGATACAACGTTTTACCTCACGTTGCCCGAGGACCATCTTATACCTTGTCGTGATATAGGAAGCTAATGATACAACGTTTTACCTCACGTTGCCCGAGGACCATTCTATACCTTGTCGTGATATAGGAAGCTAATGATATAACGTTTTACCTCACGTTGCCCGAGGACCATCCTATACCTTGTCGTGATATAGGAAGCTAATGATACAACGTTTTACCTCACGTTGCCCGAGGACCATCCTATACCTGACTGTGGTATAGGAAGCTATCTTTACCAAGTGGATCCACTAGCTTAATCTTACGTGATCATCTAAAAAGTATTATCCGAGAAATCTCATGTTTGGCTACATGGTTCTTATGGAGAGTTGAGTTAATATGAACTCGTGTCCCCAATTCGGTGCTCAAAACTACTCCCAAAATACTTTTAGCTCATTAGTGTTTTAAACACATATTTCTTTAGTTGAGATAATTACTCAAAACTTTGCCCAAAGGCTTTTGAAAACTCTTTCTAAAAACAAGTCGAAACTTTAAGTTTGTTTTTAAAAAATATTTAAAATTTCCATGGAAAACATTTTCCTTCATACCAAACACACCCTTACTGTTGATTTGATTTCTTCCAACATATGATTCATCTTTGCAACAAATAGACCATCTATTAAAAATAACATAACAATAAAATATTTTTTTCACAATACTAATGTTTTTATCAATAATACCAACAAAATTAAGAATACCACACAAACTATATCACTAGTTAAACAACATTGGTGTCATATTTTTACCAATACACTAAGAACACCAACAAAACAAAGAATACACAGAATATGAGTTCTAAAGTTTTTCAAAACAACTACTCTTTAACAACAAGCAAGTTGAAAATTTGTAACTTTTTTTATCACAAAGTGATTATTTAGCAGATCGAAAATTTGTAGCAACAAGCAGATAGAAAAATTGTAAATCTGATGGTTTTTGAGCTCTAGCATGCCCTTGTTCATCAACTCTGGTCCAACAAATAAACTCCTTCATTGTTGTCCATAATAGACTTGCGTTGCATCAAATAAAGTCCTTGAATCGCCTATATGTTGCACATAGTTTTCACTATCTTGGACCACCATCTTACTTGCATTACCATTCCCTGTAGAACCTCTGTTTTCAATCGTTGGTTATCGCAAAAAAAATTTATGCTTTTTAGAACTAGGAGTGTTCATCTCGGCAACATGTAGATTGTTGCTTTTGCCTTTCTGTTTTTGTTGTAGCATTTTTAGCAACTATTTCATTTGTTTCAGCAATTGCAAATAATTAGAACAATTGCTGAAATTTCTATAAAATAATTTTAAAAATGCAACAGTTGCTACATCTGCAATTGTTTACCAAATTTATTTTTGTAGTTTTGAAACTAACTTTCAAACTTATCTAAGGATAATGAATTTATTTTTGCATTATCACATTTTGATTTTATTATTTTTACATGTAGATTGTGTATCCATGACTATTTTTATAACTAATAATCACATTTCCACCATATTTCTTGTTGTATAATTCTTATCATATCTCCTTCTCCTCATTTTCTGGCTTTTTATTCTATAAGTTGTGTTAATGACTTCATTTCTTCTTTTTTTTCATTTTATGATTTAGTTAATAATTTTATTTTTGTTTCACGTAGCGTATATAAAATGACTCCAAGAAAAAAGTGAGCAACAATTGCTACTACTCCTACTAAAAAGTATGAAAGGATAATTAGTACACAAAGACAAAAAGAAGAATAAAGCACGTGGTAGAAAAAATGTGTAGAAGAAGAAGTAAGTACTAGATTAGAGAAGTCCATAAAAGAAGTTGAAAACACAAGATTGGAAAATTCCATAGATGAAGAAAGAGAATAGATGTTTTTTCTACAAATGTAAAAGGAGATGATAACAACATGATATAACTATTTCAGTGGAGACATTTTCATTGCTGAGTCTTTTCAGGTTAGTCCTTCAACTGATACTTTCTTTGTGAAGCCGATTAAGTATGCAAATTATAGTTTTGAGTCAATGATTGATATGTATTCAAATTTAAGAGGTTCTTTATTCTTAAGTCGGAATTATGTAAGTTTTCTGATTTTAGGAAGATTTTATGAGAACAAAAATTGAAAAAGTTCTTTCGATTTTCTATTTTCAGAAACTACTTATAACTTAAATATGTGAGATCAACTTCTTCGATGTCGGATTTATAGCGATCATAAATAGGAAGTTTGGATAAATTATAGTGGCATGTCATTTTGTTTAGGCATGAAAGAGTTTGCTATCATCATTGACTTAAATTGTCATAAGATAAATATGTATGATAATGAAAAAATGTCAACTAAGACAAAAAGGAGACGACAAGAGTTGCAAGAGAAATGAGTTGATTGAGCATCTCAAAGCCGAAGATATAGTAGAGGTGTAAAAAAATCGTTGTGCTTACGTTATTTTGTTCATGACATTGTTTGTGGAAAAGTTTGAACACAAATATTTCAAAAAAAAATGAATTTTGCTCTCGGACGATAGAGAAGACTATCTATTTATTCATGGAGTTGTATTAGCTATGATATTACAATTAACCATCTATTGCAAGTGGTGAACCCCTATACGAAGATCACCAATTTTTATGATTTTTTATGGGCATTTATGGTAAAAAAAATTCATTATTTTTTGGTGCATTCAATGTTTTGATCTCTTTTTGAGATTATTTTATGTGGTATTGGACATTTGAGGTTGGTTTTTTCCTCCGAAAAATATAAGGTGTTTTCAGAACAAGTGTCTTCATCAAGAATTTTTGACAAATTTTGGTGATTGCTAACAATTCAGTTGAGATTAATGAGTTGTTTGATTCGCCTAAGGATTCGGTAAACAACATTCTTTAATTTTAATTTAATAGACAAATGTTGAATTCTACTTCTTGTTTTGTCTTTCTGATTTTGTTGTAGTATTTTTAGCAATTGGTTCATTTGTTTTAAAATAATTTTAAAAATGCACTTTGCTACAGATGTATGTTAATCCCATTTCTTTTTGTAATTTTGAAACTAATTTTCAAAATTATCCAAACGGATAATGAATTATATTTGCACATTTTGATGTTATTATTTTTACATGTAGATTGTGTGTCCATGGATGATTCCTACACCTAGTAAAATGAAGCTGAACTTTTTCACTAAGTTTGTACCTAAATATTAACTAAAGATGATAAAATTAAAAAGTTTGAGATGAATTGAATGAAGTTGTGGCTATTAAAAGCGATAGCATAATTGTTGAGCATAATTTTGATGTAGGAGGATCTTCTCCGAATGTCGAGAGAGCTTTTAGTGGTGTTAATGGTGAAGAACGAGAAGGAGAATTTGCTCTGAATGTTAATAGATGTACTGATGGTGTTGATTTAGAAAGAGGAAGAGGATTCAGTGATGATAGTGGTGATTTTGGAGTAGGAAGATCTTCTCTGATCGATAAGAATATTTCTTGTCCTTAAGAAACCCCATCCACTTAGAAGGATTCAATAGATTTAATTTATTGAATGCTAGAATAGAGTCTCTAGAGAAAACTATCGTCAGAATGAATGTTAGGATATAATTTTTAGAAAAATTATTGTCATAATGATGTCTAAGAGAGGTATCATGCCATCATCAAGGGT
The DNA here is from genome assembly GCF_900185275.1 of Solanum verrucosum. Classification (NCBI taxonomy): domain Eukaryota; kingdom Viridiplantae; phylum Streptophyta; class Magnoliopsida; order Solanales; family Solanaceae; genus Solanum; species Solanum verrucosum. Next base: position 935,214 of record NW_026020111.1, on the reverse strand, counting down.
TTCTCACCCATATAATCTTGATCATGTTAAAGAAGAAAGAGATAAATTTCAAAGACAATGTCAAGTGTTCAAAAAAAGGCGTAGCTATTATCGAAAAAAAATTGGTGTCTGAAGTTAATCCATAGTGAAGGTAAAATTGTATTTCAACCATCTTTCTAATATTTGTCTTGTGTGATATACTTCACTTTTACACGTGAAATTCATATTTTTGTTGAATTTCACGTAAAAATTGAAGTATATATAAAACAAGACAAATGTTAGAAAAATGGTTAGAAAACAATTTTACCTTTACTATGCATTATTTTCATACACCAGTTTTTTTCCGATAATAACCTTATTCACCTGTCTCTGTCATTTTTTGAACACTTCACAATACCTTTGAAATTTGTCTCTTTTTTCTTTTGACATGATTAGGAGTCTATGGATGAGAGATTTTTTATGATGGTCTGACACCTCCCTTAGACATTGTGACGAAATTTTTCTCTGAAGACTTTATCCTTGTATTCATTGTGACGATATTTTTCTCTAAAGACTATCCTAACATTCAATAAATTTATTGAATCCTTCTTAGTGGATGAAGTTTCTTGAGGACAAGGAACATTCTCATTGATCGGAGAAGATTTTTCTATGCAAAATCACCACTAACATCACTGAATCCTTCTTTTTCGAAATCAACATCATGAGTAAATTATCTTTCTCCTTCACCACTAAAAGTTCTCTCAATATTCGAAGAGAATTCTCGTACATCAAAATTATGCTCAACAACTATGTTATTTCTTTGTATAGCCATAACATCTTTCAAATCCATTCTGATCTTATCATCCTTAGGCACAAACTTAGTGAAAAAGTTCATCTCCATTTCACATTATGTAGAAATTATCCATGAATGCACAATCTACATGTAAAAATAATAAAATCAAAATGAGATAATATAAAAATAAATTCATTATCTATTTTGAAAGTTAGATTCAAAAAAAAAAAGGATAAAAATTACACATATAACAACTGTGTTGCATTTTTAAAGTTATTATGTAGCAATTGCAGTAATTATTTCAGCAACTAATATTGCAACAACTGTAATAATTATTTCAGCAACTATTAACAAATGAAATAGTTGCTAAAAATGGTATAGCAAAAACAGTAGAATTCAACGTTTGACTGTTAAATTAAAGAATGATGCTTATCGAATCCTTGAAGGATCAAACAGTTCATTAATCTCAATTGATTTGTTATCAGTCACAAAAAGCCATCAAATTTTTTTTGGTGAAGACCCGTGTTCCGAAAACATCTTATATAACAACCTCAAATGTTCAACACTACATAAAATAAGATCAAAACATTTGATTCACCAAAAAATAATGAAAACAATAAATATAGACTAAAATAAATTTTATCATAAAAGCTCCTGGAAAGTCATAGATGTTGGTGGTCTTCATATAAGGCTTCACCGCTTGCAATAAATAGTTAATTGTAATATCATAGCTAATACAGTCTCATAGATAAGCAGAAAATGCTTCTCTATCGATCGAGATCAAAATCCATTTTTTTGTAATATATGTGTTCAAATCTTTTCCACCAAGAATGCTTTGAACAAAATAAAGCAAGCACAATGTTTTTTTATATATATTTTTACTAATATCTTTGTTTTTGAGATGCTCAATCGATTCATTTCTTATGCAACTCTTTCCCATCATATCAAGATTTTTTTGTCTTAGTTGAGATTTTTTTCATCATCATTCGCAGCCACCTTACGACAGTTTAAGCCAGTGATGATAGCAAACTCTTTCTTGCTAAAACAAATCGGTATGCCGTTATAATTATTCAGTCTTCCTCTTTTCAATTGCTATAATTCGACGTCGAAGAATTTGGTATACTTATTTGAAATTTAATATTCACATCTTTAAGTTGTAAGTAATTTTCAAGAATAGAAGATCGAAAGAACTTTTTCAATTTTTGTTCGTCTAAAATCAGAAAACTTACATAATTTCGACTTAACAGTGAAAGAGTCTCTTAAATATAGACTAGATCATATTAATCATTAACTCAAAACTGTAATTTGCATACTTATCGGCTTCACAAAGAAGGTATCGAATAAAGTACTGATCGGAGAAGAGTCAGCAATAAGAGATGTCTCATTCTCTAGAATAGGTATATCATGTTGTTCCTCCGCAACTCCTTCACTAAATTAAAAAAAGATTTGACTTGACTTGGTCAAACTTGTCACCAATTTCAATTCTCTCTTGTGACTTGGGTTAATTTCAATTCTCTCTTGTGACTTGGGTTAATTTCAATTCTCTCTTGTGACTTGGGTTTTCCATTTTTTGTAAAAATAAAAATCAGATTTTTCTCATGTTGTAATTCAAACTCCCGCCATTGTTATACATGTTTGTGGTTGCATTGATTAAGGAGGAGGAGAAAATGGATATCGATCAGTAAGAAGCCCATGTATTGGATATTTTAGATTGGCTAAGCCCACTAAATTCAAGGCTAATATCTCAATTTTGAGGAAGGAAAAAGTTTGATTTCAAGAAGGAAAATATTTTCTTGGAAAATAATTGAGTTTTTTTGCTTATTTTCTATTGTTTGCTAAGTAAACAAGAAAATATTATTCTAAGAGCATTTAAATGCTATTTAGAAAAACACAATGGAGGCGGTATGTGATGGGGAGTGGGGGCTTCGGAGGTGGTGGGGATTGGGGGCATTGGGTTGGGTGGGAGGAGACAATAAATTTGAAATGTTACCTATGTGGCATCTCAAATATTCCATAACTCCTGAATAGTCATAAAGAGATCATGGAGACATCAAATATTGTCTTTCTTCAAGAAATCCCAAATATTTCATAAATTCTTGGGATATTTATAAAGAGATCATTAGATCAAGATGTAGTTGAACTCTTTTTTATAATCAAATGCTTCAAGAAGATCCACAATTTCCTTCATTGAGATCAAGTCCAAATCATCTTAGTTCGAGAAATACGTCACTAATCACGGAGAAATCTTAAGAGAGGAGAATCAAGGGATCAACAGATTTGTTGTCACAGTCTTAGTGACTAAAATTCTTCTTCTTATTTGTTTTGTGATGGTAGTATATTTTCTTATTTGAGAATACTTGTTGCAAACAAATTGGCATGCCCAGTGGGACCAAATTTGTCCTTCATCTTTTCTCCCACAAATCAAATCTGTAAATTTGAAGCCACAAAATCGCAAAGGTGAAAGCTTCATTTTTATAGGTTCTTCAAGTCTCGTATTTGAATTTCATCAAGTCTACACTCCGACAAGCCATGAAGTAGGGGACATTTGTAGACATCAAAATTTTATAGGATTCTACAAGACGTGTTCAATTCCAGTTGGAACTCTATAAGACGTGTTCACTTTCAGTTAGGGTTCTTGGAGGCTACTCAACCCAAAACATTGTTCATGCCTATATAAAGACTATTATATTCACTTGAAGAGACATCTGGAATATCCCGTAAACTCTTGGGATATTCTGGCCCTTTTTTCCCTACTGGGAGAGAAGCACATCATTAAAATATGTCAGACTCTTGACAATTAAATACTTCAAGAAGATCTTGTAGACATTGAAATTTCGTGGGACTCTACAAGACATGTTCAATTCGAATAAGGACTCTAAATTGTGTGTTCAGTTTTAATTAGAATTATTGGAGGCTACTCAACCTTAAACCCTAGTTCATGCCTATATAAAGGGTACTAAATTCCCTTAAAAGGCATCTCGATATATTCTACAAAAGTAATGGAATATTCATATAGAGGTCAAATCTAAATCATCCTAGTTCGAGAAATACGTTACTAACGGCCCTCGAATCATGGATAAATCTTAGAATAGTAGAATTAAGGGAGGAACAGAATTGTACCAAGTTATGTTTCTTCTTATTTTATTGTGATTGCAATTTATTTTATGTTACTTTAAAATTTGTTGCAAATAGATCTATAAATCCTTTCGTGGAGATCAAGCTTAAATCATTTTAATTCGAGAAATATGTCACTAACGGCCTTCGAATCATGAAAAAATCTTAAGAGAGAAGAATCAAGGGAACAAACAAATTTGTACTCGTATTGCTTTATCAATAAAAATGTCATATTTTGTGATTGCAACTTATTCTATCACTTTAAAATTTATTGCAAACAACTTGTTTCTCTACTTCCATTAGGAGGCCATTTTCCTCAAGTGATCAGGCTTCCATATATTATACATATACAGTAAACTATTGTTAAGTATGCATGTGAAACATGCTATTAGGAATGTACAAAATCGAATCAAATAAAAAAATGGCTAATGATTTGGTTTGACTTGGTTTGGTATTGGAAAAAAAATTTCGACTATACTTGGGTTGGTTTGGTTTTAACTAAAAAAAGTTAATCCGATACCAAACCAACCTGACATTATATATATAATTTTTAAAATTTATTTTATATATAAAAAAGTATTTACTTTGATGTAATTTCTAAATATTACTTATATGTTTTCATAATTTTTATCCTTTAACATATTTTTTCAAGTTTTTGGAGACTTAGAATTTTGAATGGTCCAATAAAGGTTATAGTCCATAGATATTAGTAACTCTAATAAAGCTCAATTCGAAATTAAATCAATATTAATGCTAACAAAATAAATTAATTCAACACTAAGAATGACAGTAATGTTGAATATGTGTTTTTTAGTTTTACATTGGTTTAGACATTTAAAATACATAATCTAATTTTAATTTTTCTTTAATGTTTAATATATAATTAATACTCCCTCCGTTTCACAAAGAATGGTCTAGTTTGACTTGGTACGGAGTTTAAGAAAATAAAGAAGACTTTTGAATCTTGTGGTCCTAGATTAAAGTTATGTCAAATGTACAAAATTGTCCTTTAATCTTGTGGCCTTAAATATGTCACGTGAAAAGCTTAAATTAAAATGTTATCAAAAAAGAAAGAGGTCATTCTTTTTTAAACAGATTAAAAAGGAAAGGAGATCATTATTTTTTAAACGGAGGGAGTACTTATTAGACTTATTTTAGCATGATTTAGTACTTTTTTAAGTTATGATCATTTTCATTATGACTTATCAATTTGCAATATTTATTTTTATATGATTTCACTATTTTATTTTATTGAATATTTTAGTGTCATCACTCATTTCATGTTTTGTGTTATTTTCTTAAAAAACACCTTAAATAGTTGTATTTTGGTTGGACTTATAAAGAAATATTTGGAGCACAAGTTAATTATATGTTTGTATGAATACTTTACCCGAAAAATCCAAAAACCTGAAAAACCCCGAGGTTTATTAGTATGGTTTGATTTAAAAAATAAAAATTTGACTTAAATGGTTTGGTTTTGTATTTGAAAAAACCCGAACGAACACGAGGTTGAAAAACTCGAAAATAAACCCGACTTTTATTAGTTTGGTTTGGTTTATAAATTTAAATTTTTTATACAAATGATTTAATTTAATATTTGAAAAACCCGAACCAACTCAATCATGTACACCCCTACATGCTATGTGGGAGAGAAGCCAATACACAGTTTAATTCACATCTTGGAGTACATTATAATAACACAAAATGCAATTAGCTATTTCACTACTATAAATATAACTTTTAGCGGTAATAAATATACACATAAATAAAAAGGACAAAAGCCTTTACCGGCACTAGTTAAATGCCATTGGATCCAATATCAATATAGGTTTTAGGAACATTTACAAAGAGTGTTAATTGCCGCTAAAAATACATATCTAATAGCAATTAAGCTATTGTCGTTAATTAATTATCGCTAAAGATCATTTTTAGTCTATTGTTTATTGTAAGTTTATGACTGGGATTTGGTACGTTCAGACATTTTCGCCTGATTTTAGGGTATATATTTGGTAAAATTGTTAAATTTCATATATTTACGCATAAAATTCAGGTGAAATAATTATTTAAAAAAAATAAAATTTGAAGTCCAATAATCAAACTCGTGATCAAACACTCAAATCTACCTTAAGTTTAAATTTGAAACATAAGTTTCACATATAATACAAAAAACATTTTCAATCATTAATTTGCCAAAACAATAATAAATCTAACAAATTTATTTTGGATAATTTCACATTGTTTTCCAAGTTTGTTCAACAATATCCTTTTATTTTCATTTTTCGTAATCATCATGAACTGATTATTTCATGTAAACCGGTAATCGTAGTAGTACTCAACCCAAGAATCAGAGGCATATTCAGGATTTCATGGGTGGCACTATTACAAAATGTTGATCTAAGATATAAATTTGATTGGTTCGACTTTTAGGTTCGCTGAAAACCGTTAAAATTTTAATATTATAGGTTCAAAATATATGATTAATTAATTAAAATGTCAAAAGTACTGCTACCAATAACCACTTAGAGAGGTGTTATTTAATTTTAGAAAGAAAAATAAAACAAGATAAATATAAAATTCAAATTTCTAACCTCACATACAGAGGTGCACCCAATGATCATTGCATTATATGATACTCCAAGTATGGTTTCACATCTATATTTCAATACTTTAAAAAAAAAATTATAACACTACTACATATGATATTGGAAGAAAAGCATGAGTTCACGTAAACCCAGTAACCCCTAAGAATGACTTCAAAATTAATTAAACCACAGTTAAATAATGGATTGGATTTGTGGGGTGGGGGGTGGGAGGGGGGGCGGGGGAATTAAAAGAGGAAGGAGGAAAAGGAAGAGAAGAAAAAGACGAAAGCCTAAATTTGTTATACTTTATTAGTAAGACGAATAATTAAAGGGAAAATTGTATATAATAGCAAACTATTAATTCAAATTAAATGCTATAAATATAGTTTGATTTAATAGTACCCTATAGCTATAGCATACAAATATGATGTTTATGTTTGTTATATGTGAAAGTTGCTCATAATTAAATGGGTGTCCACACCCAACGCAAATTGATGATTTTTTATTTGGTATTCGATACTTATATTGGAACCCGATTAAATTTGGATTTGTACTAAAAAATCCCGCATTAAGAGATAAAACTCTCAAACAAAGACGACTCTATAATCTGAGGGATTCAAACCCGAGACCTCTAATGAAGGAAGAAAGAGTAGTTACTATACCACCATCCTTGTTGATGATAATTGCTGATTGTTATTTAGTCAAGCAAGACGGCTAGTATTTCCAATAAAAAAAAAACAATTGCAATGACAATATTAGAAACAGTATATTTTATACCCTACATGTGACTTTAGCTATATCCTTTGGCTTAAAAACTAAGTCATTTTTATTTATTTTTTGGTGTGGGGGAGTTATTTGAGGATCGAATTAGCATGTCAATTCAGCAGTTACATACATTATGGTTGCACCAAATAATACTTGTCAAGTTGTCATCAAATCAAACTTCACACCTTTTTCTGATGCAAATTGGGCCATCTATATACCACAACTTTTAGGAGAGTAAGTATCAAATTGGTACCGATAAGGGTCGTGGTGGAGCGGTAAGTATTTCATTATCCATAACCAAGAGGTCTGGGGTACGGAGTGACCTTTGTTAGGAGCCTCAATGTGGGACTTTTCGGCGTAAATCCAAATTTAATCGAGCTCTAATATGAATACCAGACACCAAGTGGGAAATAAAAAAAAAATCAAATTTACTGATTATAATAATTTTAAGATAGGGAAGAGAGGACTAAAGCATGATAATTATATATTGAGCTTTCTTTGGTGAAATAATTGAAGTGGGTATAAACTGATCGGAACATACGTCACTATTATATATTTTTAAAAAGAGATTATTAATGAGCTTCATAGATTTTCAATAATAATGAACTGGGGCAGACTTAGCATACAATTTACGAGTTCATTGGGAGCCAATAACTTTTATTCAAATCTTAGAAATATATTAAAAGAACTTATAAATAATAATTTACAATTCAATAAATCAAATGGAATAAGGTAAAATCTTCCTGTGAAAAGCTAAAATTTGATTATGTCGACATAATACATAATTGCATTTTTATTTATTTTTCATTTATTTTCTTTTTCCATTTCTTATGTCTTTCCTTTTTGGTAATTTTGTAATTGTTATGAGAAAGAAAAGAAAAGATATCACTGAGTAATTTTGTAATTTTAAAAAAATCATGAATCTAAAAAAAACTTTGTTATGCATTATGTCATTCAAAACCTATTCAAATTCTCCCACGCTGATTTTATCAACAAATAGTAAGATTCAAGAACAGTGACGAATTCAAAATTTTAAGCTTGTGGGTGTTTGCTTTTAATTTTAATATAAATTTTGAGTTAACTATTCAGTATGTCGTACTGTATTAGTGCACGACTGTTTAAATGTTATAGTTAAAAACTCCCCATTTCTAAGTAAAAAAAAGTGAATTACTTTGAGGGATTTCTTAGCCAATCAAAATTTCTCAAAGAAAAAAGAGAAAAAAAGTGATTTTAAAAAAAAAATTCATCACAAAAATTACATACATATAAAGAAAATTTTAAACGAAACACCAAGTATATACTTAAATTATAACTGGAGGAGAAGGAATCAAGAATCCGTATTGGAAAAAAGAAGGAAATTTGAATAAAAAGCAAAAAAGGATAAGAAGAAAAGGAAATTTGACTAAAAAGCAAAAAAAATACATACAACAGATGGGGTTCAAACCCACACTCATCTGATAAATAAAGCCTTAAAGTTAGTTACTAAACCAAAGCACCCATCAAGCATTTTGTTCATTGGGTGTTGATGCTTTGATATATTCATGTTATAAGAAAATTCTATATAAATTTATGAGTTTACGTCGAAGTTAATGGGTGTTCGAGCACCCGATATCTTGAACATGAGTTCGCCCTTGTTCAAGAATTGAAAAACAATTATATACTATGAAAAAATATTTTAAGATGAAATAATAGTTATTACTTATTAGGAAGCATAATGAAATTGAAGGTTTTATATTTGACGAGTACATGCAAAAAATGACACTTGAATATTTTAGAAAGAGCAAATGAAATTCTAATGAAGACATTTATATTTGTAATTTATTAATTATATGAATATGATTTTTTTTGTATTTGATTAAATATACAAACAAAGAAATTTGTCTATTAAACTAATGTATTAATGACTACGCAAAGCGCGGATATATTCACTAGTTAAGTATAATTACTGTCATGACCCAAAATTCACATGTCGTGATGGCACCTATGTTCCCAACCGATAGATAAGTCAACTCACTTACCAATTTAACTAAATAATTATGGTGAAAGATAAACAACAAGCTAAGCGGAATACCTCAAGCACTAAGTCTTTCATAAGTAGGAACTGCGGAAAGCTAAAATATCACCCATGATTTTGGTGTCATAAGTACAAGAGCTTCTAAAATACGGTACAAATCTAAAACTAAATGACAAGTCTAAATGTAACAAATATCCTGTCTGAATACTAAAACAACAGAATAAATAATAAGATAGATGGAGATATGGGCTACAGAACAACCAAGTAGCTCACACAACTTCAAGATACTCCAAGCTCTGACTCAAAAAGCTCCATGAGATGCACTCGTATTCGGAATCGAATTTGCACCACAAAGAGTGCAACAAGTGTAGTATGAGTACGAAACCATGTGTACCCAATATATATCATAGACCGACAACGAAGAAGTAGTGACATGAGTTCACATAAGAAATCATCCTTATACTTATGCAAGTCTATGTTATACTTACTAGTCAAGTTTCATCAATTATGGATAGTCAAATGTCACATAATGTCCAACTACCAATAAAACACATAATCAACAAGAATGAAAGATGTAATGAGATGCAATACAATGCAATGCGACACCATGAATGATATGTCTCAGATGCCAAGTACTCTCACAACCGTATATATATGATACTCCTCGAAAATACATCGAGAGTTCATGATCCATGGGGGACTCGCGAGGTCTATATACCGACACGAACGATCTCCACGTGTATGTGCGGATGATCTCAACACACTATCATAAAATCAAACAATCCCCAGCACAGACGATCTCCACGTGGCCAACTTAGAATCATAACATCTTACAATCTCCAGCACAAACGATCTCCAAGTGTCAACTTATATTCAATCTCATCTCAATGCATGTGACAACAACTTAATAAAATCTAATAAAATAAAATATTATCGATTTCTAAGGAAATTTTACACAAATTTTATAGTGTTAGCAGATAATTACATCATGTCCCTACTCTTTTTCAAATTACAAAAACCTCTTAAATTTGGTGAAATCCGAATACATCCAAACGTCCTGATACATCACGTTTCGATTTCGAATACATCGCTCAACGTTTCGATACATCGCATCTTGATTTTGGATACATCACTCAATATCCCGATACATCGCGTACGTCCCAATACATAGCGTAAAGTGATGTATCCGACCGATACATCATGTAAAGTGATGTATCCGAAAACATGAGAGCAGGAATTTTTGTAATTTTTTCAAAGGTATGAAATTTTAAAGAATATAATAAAATAAGTTGTATATTTAAATAATGTTTTCATTATTTAAACTGTTGGATCCAAAGTTAGTCCAACAGTTGCTTATGTTTCTGGTGGTTCCTAGGACTCTCGTCTCATTTTTGGTTCATATTTAGGCCTCATTTGTTTTAATTAAGATTAAGACATCTGAATCTGAATGCACATCTGAATATTAAGATATGTATTAAGATTAAGTTGTCAAAATCTGACTGCACATCTGAATATTAAGATGTAGTTTTCAGGTCTGAACACTGAATCATTAATATTGTATGTTTTCAATTTCTACATGTGCATAATTTTTTTTAAAAAAAAATTAGAAATTAAACACTATATCAATAAAAGTTATAATCCAAATCCAAGATAACTTCTTTCAAAACATTGTTTCAAGAATAAGACTATAACCCATCCCAGAAAAAAAACGATTTATTTGTTATCTCAAACATTTTTTTCTCAAGAAACAATGGTAACTTCTTCCAAAGAAGTTTACAAAACAAATAAATTGTGACAAGAAGAGTTCTTCATAAATATCAATTCACTCAAGAATATTGTATACATTACAAAATGTTAGATAAATATTTGTGAAAGATTATGAAAACTTTACTTATTCAAAAGAAAAAAATGATATTTGGTTTGAAAAGGAGAGGAAGAAACATGAAACTTGCATGGTAGAGAAGCAAGGAAGAAGAGACTTTTTTTTTTTATGAAAGAACGCTTATTATTTTAATAGAGTCTGAATGATATTAAGACTCTGTTATAGATCTGATTCATTCAGACTCATTAAGACCATTAAGAAATAATGAACTTAATGGGATAAATCTGAATGATTAAGATTCAGACCTAAAAACCAAACACACTTAATGGGCTGAATCTAAATTATTAAGATTCAAACCTCCATTAATTGCAAATAACTGGATAGTAGTCTAGCTATGGCTCTTGAATTGTAATTACGTACTTTGGTGATTGATAAATTAAAATGTTAGTTACCTAAAAAAAGATAATTATACATTTTGTCAACAAGTTAGAAAGTTGTTTTAAACGTCCTCTTAATGATCATAAATCATAATGTAGTGTGAAAGTAAGACTAATAGTATAGACACTTCAAATATTTTAACATCATTGAAAATTATATATTACAGTATTCCCAACAAAGTAGTAAATAATTTGTATCTTAGCAGATAGTATAGAACAACGTTGTGTCACGTCCTTTGTCTTTATGACTTCATCAACTAAGCACACATGCAACATTTGACAATTTACGCACGTTCTTGCATCATTTGCTCATGATCTTACTACGTCAAGTTAGCTTAAGACTCTACAAATCACTAAAAGAATGGTAGAAAAAACATAAGAGAATGCTAGGTGAAGAATTGTATTGTAGAGAACTTTGATTGATTTTTCAAATTGATGCTTTTTTATTTATACTATTTACTTAGAGGCTAATATGTAAATAATAATTGTTAAATAAGTTCCTACATATTTACAAATAAGCCGCTTTTCTAAAATAATCTACACAATTAGAATATTCCAAGGACCTTCTATTAAAATCCATGAAATTCTAAATTTTTTCAAGAGATTTGTCTACATATCTCTAGAACCTTTCACTAAGGACTAGACTTCTTCCTATGTAAGGCTTCCACATGGACAATTTTATGCCACGTGGTGCCTAAGTGATGCGATGGTATGGCGGGTCATAAGAGTTGTCTAACTAATTCTTTCATGCTAGTAGTCATAATATTTCTCTTGTTATTTCGTGTGCTTTGATTTTTTATTACTATACGTATATTGTTTTTTTGTACTTTAATAATTTTATTATTTTATTATAATTATTGTTCAAGATGACTTGTTTTCACATTCATTACTTTTAAACGTTTATATTTAATCCAAAATAAACAAAAAAAATTACATGACTAAGAAGATATTAATTATTTTTTCAAATGTATCCTTATTTAAATAACTGAGTTATTACATAATCAAGAAATTATAAATAGGTACTACCATTCAATTCAATAAAGGATAATTTGATGCAAATATTTTTTACTTTTTAGAAGTGAATGTTTTTCCATAAAAGATATGCCCAACCTAAAAACAACATTTAATATGTATTGGAGGAAGGAAGACTTCAATATTTATGGTGGTAGAGGACTAGAGGTAATTAATATCACCCAATAGAACTTTTAAAATATGTACAAATACACCGAACTAGTGCTACAATCAGGTTTCCATAATATACATTTGATAGGGTCGTTTTAATAAGTTTGGAATTTAAAGTAAAATTTTATATAGATGTATTTTTTTAAAAATTAATATATATAAATTGAATAATTATAACTAATCTTAATATAATTCTATAAATGAGGTCTAAAGAAGTTAGATATACACGGATATATATTATGAAGTAAGAATGTAAACAAGGTAATTTTTCAATGAAAAATATATAATATAAAGTTAAAATAATTAAATCGGACTCAAAAATTTGAAAAGTTTTTATAATGATATCGAAATAACATTATGTTGAATTTGATAAGTTTATGTAATGCTATTAAAATAATATTGATTAATTTTAGTGCTTGAAATTTGAAGAAGACACTAGAATCAAATTTGATCTTTTTATAAACTCACAACAATAGCTTTTGTATAATATAGAAGGTTTGACCATTTGAGAAACTTTTGAATATTCATTAATGAGAGAATAAAAATAGTGAAAGAAAAATAAACATAAGTAAATATAAGAATAATAATGTTGGTTCGTGATAATCAACAAACTATAAATGAGGCAATTACAAAATAGATAGTCACATAAAAAATGAATAACTCAATAATATTATTCTATTTCTCAATCATTATAACAATCTTTATATTAAATGAGCTAAAAAATTATTTTTAAAATTTATCAATTCATGAAATATTTTAACAATATATATACATCCTAGAGAAAATTGAGGCCCAAAAATAAAAAATTGAGGCCCTAAAGTATTATTTTAAGAGGAACTTTCGCATATAGCCACTCAAAATAACCTAATTACACTCCATAGCTATAGTTTGCTAATTACGATTTATAGCTACATGCTATAGGGAGGAGAGTGGCAAGCGAGACTGGGAGAGAGGTGAGAAAGAGAGGGCAGAGAGTAAGAGAGGTGAATTGTATATGTATATCGGTTAGATAATTGTATATTATACATATGTATTTGTATATTCTGGCGAGAGAGATTAAGAAAGGGAGGAGAGAGGTGAGCGAGATTGGGAGAGCCGAGCGAGAGAGGACAATAATTTGTATAATTCGCATCTGTTTTGTATAATTCGCAGGTACGTTTGTATAATTCACATGTTTTTGTATAATTGGGTAATATAAAGTCTGAAATTATACAAATATAATAAAATTCGAAATAACAAATTGATACAAACATAAACATATGAACTTTAAACAATTATACAAAATATATTAGGGAAAAGGGTCAAAAATACCCTCAACTTTGTTTTATTGGTTGACTTTACCCTTACCGTTAAAATGAAGTTAGTTTTACCCCTACCGTTACTAATTTCTCCATATATACCCCTCATTTGACGGAAAGCCCCAAATTACTCGAATTTGAAAAAAAAAACATTCCCTATTTTTAACCCAATGTCCCGACCCCTCTAATCTCATGACCAATTTTTTTTAACCCATTTCCCTTACCCATTCTCAAAAGAACATTCTTTAGGGCTAAAAAATTTCCAAATCCCTCCTATAATTCAGTAGATAATCTAATTATAGATGGTCGTCGTTGAGGTGAAGAATTTTGGTGGGTCGAGCTCTTTGTACTCATCTTCCAGTTCCAATTTAGATTCGCCAATTAGCTTTGTATCGCTGAGCATTTCTCCACATGTGAATTTGAGTCCAAAAAATTCACAGCCCAGATCACGAGAACTACTTGTTGTTCGTACTTCTCCTATCTTTAAAAGCACTGGGAAAATGCCAAAAGCTCAAACCCCGAATTTAGTGTAGACTGCACATGATCTCATCAACAGTGTCCTAGAAAAGAAGCAAATTGAAGAACAATGGTACTATTGTTTTTCAATCTAAATAAAGAAAATTAAAAACTTTTTAGGAAAATGACTAAGACTTACAAATCATCATTTGATACGAAAAGATCGACAAATGTATGTGGATCCTCAACATAACTAGAGCAGAATTTTGATTTTTAGGGATAATCAAGAAGTTAACCATGTGCAAAAAATCACATCATGAAGATAACAGATCTTCATGAAGATTTTTTTTTTTTAAAAAAAAAACCTTCAAGAAGCCAAAATCGGGTCATGATTAGAGGGATTGGCCATGGGTTTGGAGTTTTAATTTGGTATGAATTCATTTGGTTTAGAAGTTCAGGTTATGATTAAAAGAGAAAATCGGGCTATTTTAATCAAATTGGGCAATTTAAGTCAATTTGGGGCTTTCCGTCAAATGAGGGGTATATATGGTGAAATTAGTAACGGTAGGGGTAAAACTAACTTCATTTTAACGGCAAGGGCATAGTCGGTCAATAAAACAAAGTTGAGGGGGGGGGGGGGGGGTATTTTTTACCCCTTTCCCAATATATTATACAAATTACATTATATAAATTATATTCATACAAAATCCAAAAACTACACGTTTATACAAATTTTTAAAAGTTTTACATAAAAAGATTGAATGTATATGATGACAATTGAAAAACCAAAGGACATTATCGTCATATACAAATACAAACAATCGTATACAAATACAAATCAAACAAATAGTTGTTAGTTACGAATTATACAATTGTGGCGAATTATACATATACAAACGTGGTTAATTATACAAACTTAAAGTCACCTCAGGTAATTAATGTATAATGTTAGTCGCGAATAATAATTATAGCTAATTATAGCTATAATAAGTAATTAAATAGAATGAATTTACTTAACCGTGTAATTTTTCCTTGGCTTTATGATTAAGACGACCCTGCATTTGACAGTGAGTGTTGCACCCAAGAACAAAGAAATGAAGAAATTAATCGTTGAAAAAACCAATAGAAAGAAATTAACAACGCTTCCAGAAAATACATAGAAGAGTATACTAGTTATACTTTTCTCTCTACAAAATTTGACCAAATAATCCCAAATATGACCACCAATCTTCTAGTAGTTCTCAATTAAAGGTGGGGAAATGACAAATGTGAAGGAAAAACAGTATTGTTGGATTTCAAACATTTATTAAAATAGATTTTATTGTTTTAATTGTTAATTAATTACAGTATGCGCGTGTAATCAATATCTAAAAAAATCCGTTTCAAACTTTTGCAACATAATTTAATATTAACAACATAGGTGTTAAACGCCTGGGCCACACAACTACACAAGGGATGTTTTTCGACAACAATTCAGTTTCAGCACCAACAAAAGCAACGCTCGTTTTTTCCTTTTCACAAAGAAGAATAAAATGTACTACTTCTTGTTTTAATTTGTTTCACATATTTTATTTTGATATTGAGTATAAAAAAATAAATTTTTATTTTTGAATTGTCTTAAATTTAAAATATATATATTTTTTTTAATTTTGTGATCATAAATCAGTGAAGTGATTGAGAATCATGAGGTGTTAGGTTCAACTCTCAATGGAGACATTTTTTTAATCTTTTTTTTACCCTCCCTAGGAGCTCCCACCCCTTCGGGTTGGAAGTGAGGGATGCTTACCATCCGAGCAACTACCTCTTGTCAATTCTCAATGGAGACAAAAAAACACTTGGTGATTCTTCACATCTATCTTAACCTTGATTGACAGAATTACCTAGGACGTATTGCTGATAGAAATGACAAGTATCTCGTCTGAAAACTGATCTGAACACTACAATCATTAAAAAAAATGTCATATGAAAAAATTAAAATTAAGAAATTATTGAAAGGAAAAAAAACCATTTGTACAAATAAATAGGTCAAACATTTTAATATAAATTAAATCAGTGGAAGAAAAACATATAGTAACATCAATATGAATTATATCATAGTGGTGAGATCGCTTTATTTTTAACTATGAGACTTTAAATTTGAGCGTATGAATAAAATCTTATCAGGACCATCCTTGTGCAATTCAAATTGGGAAATTTTTTTGAAATAACAAACTATTAATTCAAGTTAAATGCTATAGCCATAGTTTATTTTAATTGTAATTCGCAGCAAACATCACCTTTTTTTGTCATTTGATTCGATATACAATTAACCATTTTCGTTAGAGCTACTTTCATATATAGCAAACACAAAAAATCATATTTGTATGCTATAGCTATAATTTGCATAATTGCGCTCCATACCAAACATAAATATATATATTTCGCTATACATATACAAAAGAAAGCAATTGTATAATTTCGTTATACATACAAAAGAAAATAGTTGTATAATCTGGTTTGGTATACATTTACAAAAGAGCAATTGTATAATCTGTGTTTGTATAAAACGAGAAAGAGAGAAAGACAAAAGAAAATTGGGCAGGGGAAGATCGTATTTGTATAATCATAAGTGTATAGGACGAAAATATATGCATGTGTATTTGTATATACAATTTTCTCTCGCTTTATACAAACACAAACACAATGTATACATTTGTGTTTGTATAAAGTGAGAGAGGCAAGTCAGCGAGCGAGATCTGGGAGAGTGGCGAGTGAGATTTGGGAGAGGGGAACGAAAATATATGTATATATATGCAATTTTCTCTCACTTTATACAAACACAAACGCATTTTATACATTTGTGTTTTTGTATAAAGTGTGAGAAGCGAGTGAGTGAGCGAGATCTGGGAGAGTGGCGAGTGAGATCTAGAAGAGGGGAGAGAGGGGATCGAAAATATATGTATATATACAATTTTCTCTTGCTTTATACAAACACAAACACATTTTATACATTTGCGTTTGTATAAAAAGTGAGAGAGGCGAGGGAGAGAACGAGAGTGGCGAGCAAGATTCACCAGGAGAGAGGCAAAATAGCAACAGTTTGCTATGGGGTACAATTAAATCAAACTATATTTATAACATTTAATTTGAATTAATAGTTTGCTATTATATACAATTTTTCCTTTTCGTTATACAATTAGTTATTTTATACATTTCAGTATAAAATATATAAAATGTGTTTTTATTTGTATAAAACGAGAGAAAAGTGTATATACAAATACAAATACATATATCTTCGTCATATACACTTATAATTATACAAATACAGATCTTATTATACAAATTACAATGTATAAATGAATTTATACAAAATTGAACAATTTATATAAAATTGGATGTTTGTAGCGAACTATACAAATCAAAAGCTCCATAGCAAACACAAAATTTTTTATGGAACACAATTATGCAAACTATAGCTATCACATATAAATATGATTTTTATATTTGATATATGTGAAAGTTGCTCATTCAAATTTAATCGGACTCGGATCCGAAAAGGAAACTTCGCCCACACCCAGGCAGCCGTATCCCGCCCCGCGTCTCAAAAATTAAAATTCATCTTCGTCAATGGTCACGCTTCCCCCTTTTTATCTTTTTCAGTTGCCTCTTCATACGCATTTCTATTTCTCCCCCCTCTCTCTCTCTCTTAAATTCTCTACTACTTACTATACGAGCTAGGGTTTTGATTTTTTCACACAGCAAAAATGGGGCAACAATCGCTGATCTACAGTTTCGTTGCGCGAGGAACTGTGATTCTCGCCGAATACACTGAATTCACCGGTAATTTCACAAGTATAGCTTCACAGTGCCTCCAGAAACTTCCTGCTACCAACAACAAGTTCACCTATAACTGCGATGGCCATACTTTCAACTATCTCGTCGAAGAAGGCTTCAGTAAGTCATTTTCCTTCTCTTTTTCTCTTTACTTCTGATGTTTTTGCTAATGGATTTTCCTGATCCTGTTATCCATGCATCTATGATTGTTTTTCTTGTTGCGCGGCTGTTTTCGTCGATTTTTGCTTACTTTCATTGTTCTGTTGATTGTTTGATTTCAAATTAGTGCTGTTTAGATCTTGTGGGATTACCGGGTAGTAATAATAAATTTTGTGCTAATTAGTTTAGTTAATGCGGAATTTTCCCTTGGATCTCAATCATTTCGGTTATTGTTTAGTATTTTTTTCCTTATTCTCCTTGTTCTGTTGCTGAGTTCGATTTCGGAATAGTCAGTCTAGACCCTAGATCTTTGTTAAATACTACTAGTATCTAGTAAGTAACAATTAATTTTCGTGGTAATTAGTTTAGCTAATGCAGAATTTTGCTCTGGATCTGCCTCATTTTGTTGCCAAGTTTTTTTCATCTTTTGCTTGTTTTTCCTGAACAACCTCTCTACCCCCAAGGTAGGGGTAAGGTATGCATACACAGGGTATTGCTGTTGTTATTGTTCTGTTGGTTGTGTTTGATTTCTGAGTAGTGCAGTCTAGATCTTAGTAGAATACTGATCAGTAATATTATATTGGTAATTGGTTTAGTTAGTGCTTAATTTTGCTTTAGATTGGTTTGATTTCATTTACAATTTTACATATGCACACTCTTTCCATTTGCTTAGGCCTTGGTGGACATAGTTACCTATACTTGTCCAGGGTACCTGGTGGAATAGTCATTGAGGTACGGTCAAGCTGGCCAGGAAACCACTGTCATTTTGAATAAAGAACACGTACCTTAGTAAGATATGAAAATTTCCCTGTAATTAGCAGAGGAGAAGATATGGACTACACCTACCTTAGTAAGATATGAAAATTTCCCTGTAATTAGCAGAGGAGAAGATATGGACTATAGACATCGAGGTACACTCAAACTGGTCAGGAGTCAGAACACCATTTTCATTTTTAAAAAAGAAGATCTACCTAAGTAAGATATGAAAATTTCCCTGTAATTATCAGAGAAAGTAGATATGGACTGTTTTGGAAGATATCATTTTTTTGTGTAAATTTCTTGTACATCTGTCGTTATGGATGTATCATGCTAACGTCTTCAATGTAGCCTATATTTTCTTCAGTCTTTTTCTTAACAAGATTAAGTGGCAGTGTACCTTTAATTCATAAATTGTACTACTGGTTTTTCTCATTTACAGATTTTCATTTGAATTGTGAAGCAACTACACACTGCTTTTAGATTTCAACACAACAAATTTGAGCAGTAGTTTATTTTTATTCAAATTGAAGTGAACAACAAATCTGATTTGAATTGTTTCTCCTGTTTCTAGAAGAAGATTATGCACCCTCCTTGTATTTTTGCACATCTTTCAGTCTGTGATATTTCTTCAGTCTCTGATTTGTTATTTTGAATGCTCTTTATGTCCAATTAGATGATGATTGATTACCTGACAAATAATATGTAATGCTCCGTTTATTCTGCGTCTTTTTTCATGCTGACATTGTTATACCCTCTGTACAAACAGCATACTGTGTTGTTGCTGTGGAATCTGTTGGGAGACAGATCCCAATTGCGTTTTTGGAGAGAACCAAGGAAGAGTTTACCAAGAAATATGGTGGAGGAAAGGCTGCTACAGCTGTTGCTAACAGCTTAAACAGGGAGTTCGGGTAAATTTCATTTTCTTTGTATTCTCTTCCGCTCTCCTCTATAATTGTTGGTAATACTGAAAGTGATAGATGCCTTCATTCAAAATGATAATTTACAGGCCTAAACTGAAGGAGCAGATGCAGTACTGTGTAGATCATCCAGAAGAAATCAGTAAGCTTGCAAAGGTGAAGGCTCAGGTTTCAGAAGTTAAAGGTGTGATGATGGAAAACATTGAAAAGGTAGAAAAGATATTTATTGGAATATACTGTTCTAGAGGACATATTTATGTTTTGGTCTTGGAAAAGGATTGAGAATCTGGAAGTGGATTTGATTTGTTGATGAGAACTGTGTCCTTGTAGGTTCTTGATCGTGGGGAGAAGATTGAACTTTTGGTGGATAAGACTGAGAATCTTCGCTCACAGGTTTGTAATGCAATGACCATTCAATGTCCTGTTTCTTAAATATTTGAGTCTTGTCAATGGATGAATCTCCATTCCCAGTTATATGAATAGGAGCCACAGTCAGTAAGATTCATCTTTTTTTGCCTCTTTTGACTGGTAGCACATGACAAGTACTATGTACTACTAATTTTAGCAAATTCAAAGTGGTTTGAATTGATTTACTCCCTTAGTGTACTTGAAGGTTTAATGATTTTGCTGCGTATTCTGTTTCAAGATATTTCTAATGGTTAAGCTCAGGCCATTAGTAGAAAATTGTAGGCGGGAAACTACTGTTGAGCAGTCATTTGTCTATGTTGTTTTACATTTTATATTTTGCAATTGCTTAGATAACTATACTTTCGATTCCATCCATAACACACACACCTAAAGGTTAGTGACCTCTTTAACTTTATTGGCAACTTTAGGTAAAGGTTTATTTGCTCTAGTGGGCTGGACCCCATGACCTGTTATTACATCATTACACACCTACTTGTTTCCTTTTCCTGCTACCTTCTTTCTTTCTGAACTTGTACTTGTGTGTTATATTGTTTTCCTCTTTTGTTCTATCTGAACATGTAATATGGGAGTGAAATTGTTGTTTTATTGCAGGCACAAGATTTCAGGACACAAGGAACAACAATGAGGAGGAAGATGTGGTTGCAGAACATGAAGATCAAGCTTATAGTTATGGGGATTATTATTGCCTTGATTCTGATCATAGTTTTGTCAGTGTGTGGTGGTTTCAAGTGTCACTAGTGCGGTTTCTCATCTTACTAGGTTGGATGTTGATTGAAAATTGTGGCACTTTTGTAGCACTGGCTTGGCAGTTCATTATAATTCTTTTCTTCTTTTATCGTGATGTCTTTTGCTCTATCTTCTCTATATCATGAGACACTTCCTGTATAGCTTGTAATGCTGAATTCTTTTGCGTATATTATTGAAAGAGTCTCCTTCCTAGTTTCACCAGACCACATACTTGATATTGTTGGTTGATTATTTGATTGGTTCTGAATTGGATAGAAAAAAAAATACTGATAATAGAGCTAGTAGAGAAGGCGAGTACTATTTTCTTTTCTGCTGGCGTCATTTTTTCTGCAACCATTTATTCTTGTTTCCTATAATTGAATTCTTAAAGCTGCATTGCCAGGAAAGTTAATAGTACTTAAATGTCAAGGATACTGTGAGGTTCCTTGTGCTAAATTCAGGATGAATGAAAGTGTTGTTTATTTCATTTCTATAATGATGAAAATAAATTGGTTATGAAACATAGGTAGTGTAAAGGAAGTAACATTGAGTGAAGAATCTACAAAATATTAGAGGTTGATATAATCAATTTGTGTTATTCATATTTAATTATATGAAATAATATCTTCTTGTGATAATCCTTGAATCAATACAACAAAAAATCCGATCAAATTATATGAGTAGAGTCTACCCTTAGGATGTTTGTATATCTTATCTCTATTTTTCTAGGATAGAGACATTGATTCTGATAGACCATATGCTTAACAAAATAATAATCAAAGTCGAATAATGAAAGCAAAATAATAAGATAAACAAAGCAGATGAAGCAATAGGTAATAAGTACAAATAAAGAATAAGATACCACACAAATGTAAAATATTACTACTAAATAACAGATAGGACATTCCATATAAATCTTTTTGCTCTCCCATGTAAAAATACGATATCACTTTGCTATTTATCATCCTAATTCTCGACCTCCATACCATTATATTTAAGGTCATATTTTCAATAAGCTGAAGATGTGTCATATTTTGTCTTATCACTCTCCCACGTTCTCTGGTTTACCTCTACCCCTTCTAAAATCTATTATAGTCAACCTCTCACACCTCCTTATCGGTGCATCAACACCTCCTTTTCACAAGTATGAACTATCTCAACCTCGGTTTCTTCATTTTTTTCACCATTGTCCATTATTACTTCATTCCTAATTCTATCTTTTACTAGCGTGCCCACACATCCATATGAGCATCGTCATCTCTGCTATCTTCATATTCTAAACGTGTATGTTCTTGACTGTCAACACTTTGTTCATACAACACTATTGGTCTAACTACCATTCTGTAGAACTTCGTAACATATTCTTATCATACAGTACCCCGGACGCGAGCCTTCATTTTGTCCACCCCGCTCAAATACAATATGTGACGTCACTGTCAATCACTCCATTTTCTTGGATTATAGACTCAACAAACTTGAAACTACCTTTCTAGGATATGATTGTGTAGAAAGGCGGATCTAGAATTTAAATTTTATGGGTTCAATATTTAATATTCTTAGCATTGAACTAATTATATTTTAAAGTTATGAATTCATATCTTTGGTGCAATTGTAGTGATTTTTATACACAAATTTATACTTCACATTAGATGTATACGGTTCATATGATTCGGTACCGTAATGGTGAACCCGTCCTGTTTGTGTATCAATCTTCACTTCCAACTCCGCTTAATGTATTATGTCATTGAATTTGCACTCGAGATACTCTGTTTTAGTCCTGCTAAATCTGAAACCTTTGGATTATCGGGTATGCCTCCAAACTTTCCGCCTATCATTAATTTCACCGCGCATCTCTTAGATCAGTAATATGTCATTTGTGAATAACACATACCTCCTTTTAAATATGTGTTAATTCGTCCATAATTAAGAAAAAAATAAAAAATAGGCTAAAGTCTGATCCTTGATGCAACCCCATCACGGCTAGAAAATTTCTAAGTCACCCCTCACTGGTCTTATCAGGGTATTGGCTTCATCATACATATCCTTAATTGTCCTAATATAAGTCCTATGTACACCTCCAGACTCTGACATTTCTACATAACATGTATAGACACTTTATCATATATCTTTTTAGATCAACAAACTTTATGCATAAGTCTTTCCTACTATCCTCGTATTGCTTCAACAATCTCCTTACATGATCTATAATTTATGAATTCAAATTAGTTCTTGGTGATAAACACATCCCTCTTTATTCTCATCTCAACCGCTCTCTTTGAAACTTTCATTGTGTGATTTTAGCTCCCAAGTCAATATTCCAAATAAAAATTAAAATAAGAAAGAGCAAACCAAGTGTTTGTACACATATTGACCAACCAAAGCAACTACTTAATAAGTAAGCATTGGTTAGATTAAGATTTGATTTAAAGGGGAGATAATCTCGGACCTCCAAACTTTGATTTTGTTATTTTTCCTAAAATAAAAATATCAAACTAATATCATGTAACCATGATAAACTCAAAATAACATACTCTCTGACCAATTCTACTGTCGATCTTCTAATCATTATGTCAATTAAATTTTAATGTATCTCGCTTTTGCTTAATTGTTCTAATAGACTATATCAAAAGCAATATTTTTTTTGTTAACTTCGTCTTTCGTATATCTTCCGCCTATGACAATATTAATTATGCCTTTGATATAATAATCCTTTCGCAATTAATTCCTCCTCCTCCGTTCACTTCTAAACAACAATTTATAATGACTATTGTTGCTCCAGAGTGAGTGTGCCCAATATGTATGTTAGATCCATTTACTTTATCAAGGTTTCTCTAAGATCAGCCCATACTTTGTAAGCACTAGACACATACACCATTCCTCCTAACAATTCAGTGCTCACAGAGTTCATGATCCAGGAGAGAACAATAGCATTGCATTTCTCCCATAGATCATTTAAGGAAGACTCAAACCTATCCTTTTGATAACGACCATCAACAAACCCCAATTTACTTTTACCTAACAGACTGATTTTCATAGAGCTACTCCATAATGCATAATTTTCAGGGCCAGTGAGCTTAACAGAGATCAGGGAGCTACCTTGTAGCACCCCAGAAAATTTTTGAACTAAGACTCGAACCCTTATTTGTAGTGAGTGAGATTTTTGCAAGGAATTTAAAATTTCCTGAGTGTTAAGGTTACTAGATGTAGCACCTTGAGTTCCAAAAACTACTAAATTGGAAATAGCAAAATCTGAAATTTTGCAAGTTATACTTAAGTATGAGTTTTAGGTCGACTTCAAATGACCATAACTTCCATCTCAAGATGAGTTAGGTGTGATACCAGATACCGTAGGGAAGATCTTTGAATTATCTTTCCAACGCCACTGAGTTTGATCAGTTTCGAGTTCGTATGAGGGAGATATGTCCATTCAAAGTTGGGCTGTCTAGTTAAGGAAAGTAAAAATCGGATTTTAGAGGGGTATTTTGGTCTTTTCCTTATCCAATTAGGTTTAATTCATTTTTAGTAATATTTTAGGGGTCTAATCCTATTAGGTTCAGTTTTATAATTCTAGTTTACGCCTAGGGTTTTAGTTGAGAGTTCAAGAAGAGAAAAGAGGAGAGGATCAAGCGTTCGTCGAGATTCTTGCGTCTTGTTGCGGATTTTCGCCATAGGTTTAATCCCTAAGAGGTATGTAAGCTTCCATAGTGTTGGGTTTTTTCACCCACATGCCAAACATATTATTTTTAGCGAAGTTTCATTCTCAAAAAGTTGAAGGTTTAAGTTCTTGATAGATGTTCTTGAAGTTCATTCTAAATCTTGTTTTGTTGGGGTTTTGATGATTTCTTGAGATGAAAGTGATTGTTTTGAGTGGATTAGTGTGTACTTAGGTTGGGTAATTGAGAAAAGAAATTGATTAAAAAAGATTTAGGGTCAGAAAACGAGAGGCTCAAAATTTTGCCTGGGGAGAGGCTGGCGCGGCGCGCCCCAGATGTGCCCAAGGGACTGGGGCAGCGCGCCTGCAGTGTGTCCATATGCAGTCTCTGAAGTTAGGGGCTGGCGCTCGGAACGCGCCAGGGTCGCCTGCCCCCACTCCTTTTCCGTCGGTTGTCCCGTTTGAGCCCCTTTTAAGTGTACCTTCACTCCCTTTGATTCTAATCACTCTAAAACTACTTCCAAATACCTAGAAATCATTCATAACATGATCATAACCTTGAATTCATAATTCAAAAGTCAAAGTAAAGTTAAGAGTAATGTCTTGAGAGTTCTTCCGATCATTTAGAGAAAGTCTCTTTTAGTCTTTTTGAGGTGTCTTCTACAATTTCTAATAATTTGTTTCAAGACTCAAGTAAGTGAGCATGAGAGTTAGGAGAATGTATTCATGAGTCTACACTATCACCTAGATCTTTCATGTCATGAACCAAACTCTTGAATTCATAATTCACATTTAAGAGAGAGTTAAAGAGTAGAGTCCAAGAAAGCTTTTGAGTTCAATTGTGAATCCTTTGAGATCAACTATTGATTTAAACTAAGTTTTGAGGAAGTAAGTAAGAGAATGATAAGAGTCATATACATGAGTTCCATGTATTTTGTAGACCTTCGAGTGAAGTCGTTCATGCCCATAAATTTCGCATGAACTCCATAAGTTGAGTATCTATGAGAGGAGTAATATCTCCAAGTTCTAAGCCTTTACGTGTTGAGTTTCTAACCCATTTGAGATTACATTCCTAATCATGAGACTATTACATGTTACCCTGAAGTCCTTGAGTTGAATTATTCATTCCCATAATTCCGCATGAACCCTATAAGTCGAGCAGTCTTGGGACGAGGAGTATTTTTGAGTCCTTGAGTTGAGTAGTTCATGCTCATATTTCTGCATGAACCCTCTGAGTTGAGCATTCTTGAAATTAGTAGTATCATTGAAGTTCTTGAGTTCCAAGTATTGAGTTCTATCTATGGTTATGGGGAACCTTGCCTTGAGTCATTCATGTCCATCATTCGACATGAACCATATTTTAAGAAGTCTTTTACAAATGTTTAAACTTTTTTTTAAGACTTAAGCTTTGAAGTTGAGTAAAAAGTAAGAGTAAAGTTGAAGTTTATTTCTTCGAAAGTATATGGGTACTATGTATTTGTTAAAGATCGAGATAAGATCAGTTAGATATAATTATTAGTTACTTGTGATAATCTAAGATATAGAGTCCATGTTAAATTATAACTCTATCTCTAGATAGTTGTCTTGTATTAGGAGTATTACTCTCTATGCTCTGCACGACTTGTAAGTGTATAAATACACTATGATGTACTCTGTATTTCTTCATCAGCTAATACAAAAACATTACGCTATATTAGCCTCATATTTCTCATGGTATCAGAGCTTTAAGCTCTTCTTCCGCTATAATTCTTGACTACTAAAACTCTGTTTTAGACGCCAAATGGCATCAGCCTCCAACACACTCTCAACCTCCTCCCTTCACCATCTTATTGCTTCAGTCTCAATTAAACTCAAGCCCTCAAATTACTTGATATGGAGGACTCAAATGTTGCAGCTTATCCAAGTCATGAGACTAACATATCTCATTCGGGATGAACCAAAAACAATTATCACTGAAGAAGACATTTCTAGCAGTGACAAAAACAGTGGCAAAACCAGTGATAAAGGCAGTGAAAATGATGATAGGGAGGAGAAGGACGTGTTGCTGAGAAGTTGGATCTCTGGTACACTATCAGAGGAAACCATGTACCTCATTGTAGGCTGCAATACTGCAAAAGAGATATGGGAAACCTTGGAGGAAACATACCTTCAAGCTACCAAGGACAAAGAATTCCAATTGAGCAACAACTTCAAACTATCAGGCTTGGAAACAAGTTTACAGATGAATTCTTGAAAGAATTCAAGGGCATATGTGATGGTTTAACAGCCATACACAAGCCAGTAGATGAGGATAGCAAGGTGATAAATTTTGCCAGAGGACTAGGTCCTAAGTATAAAACCTTCAGAACTGTCATGCTTGGCAAACCACCTTATCCAACTTTGAACCAACTGATCAATGCATTGAGAGGCTTTGATATCAGGGAGGATGATGGAGAAGAATCACAACATGTTAACCATAACACAGCCTTCACTGCTCAACAGGTAAATCAAAACAGGTCCAACAACTATAGAGGTAGAGGAAACTCCTATTCAAAGAGAGGAAATATGAGCTACAACTCAAGAGGCAGGGGTTTTAGACCATCTGGACAAAGCACACATCAAGCTGCTCAAGGACAAGGCACTGAAAATCCCTCCAGGGAGAAGGAATAAGTTGTTTCTTGTCAAATTTGTGGTAGGAACAACCACACCGCACTCAAATGCTTCTACAAGTGGGATTCCTCATACCAAGCATTAGAGGACTTGCCCCGAGCCTTAGCATCTGTTAATCTGAATGATCCTAACATTGGAGATAATACAGTCTATGTGGACTCAGGAGCAAGTACTCACATGACAAATTCTTCAGGTAAGCTATCTAATCTAAAACCTTATAAAGGGACCGATAAGATTGTAGTGGGAAATGGAAGTGAACTTAATATCACTCACATAGGCAATGGAAGTGTATCTGGTTTAAAACTAAATGAGGTCCTTGTTGTTCCTGAACTTAAGAAGAAACTCTTGTCAGTAAGTAAGCTAACTAAGGATAATTACTGTACAATTGAGTTTGACGAATCAACTTTTGATGTAAAGGACAAGGTAACAGGGAAGCAGCTGGCCAAGGGATCTAGAAGGGGAGGTATCTATGCCTTGGAAGACAACAATCTGCTAGCATTGGCAACAACACAGACAGGAAAAAGTAGTTTAAGTTCTAGATTTAGTTCTAGTGATGTTTGGCATGCCAGACTTGGGAACCCAAACTCTAAATTTTTAGAAGTTTTAGACAAAAATAAGTGTATCAATATCACTTGTTGGAATAAAAATCCTACTGTTTGTGTTAGTTGTCAAATGGGAAAAGGTTGTAAATTGCCTTTTAATTTGAGAAATAAAACTGAGAAAGAACCATTGCTGAAAATACATTGTGATTTGTGGGGTCCTGCACCAGTTGAGTCTTCACAACACATGAAATTCTATGCATTGTTTTTGGATGATCATAGTAGATACACTTGGCTATATCCATTGAGAAGGAAATCAGATTTCTTTGAAGTGTTTGTTAAGTTCCAAAAAATGGTTGAAAAATAGTTTACTAAAAGCATTAAGGTATTCCAATGTGATGGAGGTGGTGAGTTCTCTAGCTCAAAGTTCATTAACCACTTGGAAAATTGTGGTATTTTTAGGCATATATCCTGTCCAAATACACCTGAGCAGAATGGCATTGCTGAAAGGAAACATAAGCATGTAGTAGAGACTGGTTTAACATTGTTGTTTCACGCTAAACTGCCTTTATTTATGTGGACGGAAGCCTTCCTTACAACTGTGTTTCTTATAAACAGGTTACCATCTTCAGTACTTAAGGACACACCTTTCCATAAACTCCATGGAACACATCCTGATTACAATAGCTTAAACGTGTTTGGGTGCAGGTGTTTTCCCTACATCAAAGGAAGCAACAAGTTTTCACCAAAGACATATCCATGTGTCTTCATTGGATACAGTAGCCTTCACAAAGGATACAAATGCTATTATCCATCCACAAGAAGGGTCTTTATATCAAGACATGTTGTGTTTGATGAACTAACTCTTTCTTATGTGCAGGGAAACAACAATGAAAGTGATTCTGCAGGTTCCATTCATCTCGCCACATTCTCTGAATTTTTCTCAGAATCAAAGACCACAATTGATGACGTGCCAAGCCAGGAGTCTGAATCATCTGAGCATCTTCCTGCTGATATATTGCTAGATGGACTAGCACCTGAAGAACCTCTACAATATACCGAGGAATTGTCACCATCTACATCTCCCGCATCACTTGAGAACTCATCTAATGATTCTCCTAATGAGGCACAAGATGCTGCAATGATGCAGACACAACTATATGAGGATGAGCAGCAGCCCCAAGAATTCAGCATTGCAGATCGAAGGGGACTTCAATTTGAGGATGATCTATCTAAACTCTTTACTGATCAAGTCCAACCTCAATTACAGGCTCCATCTCAACCACCGACATCAGAACATGTCATGATAACCAGGTCAAAAGCTAAAAACGTATCTCACAGTTCATTATCTACAACTAGGAAAAACACTGCACTTAGTGAACCTATGTCCCTCAAAGAAGCGCTTAGCATTCCATATTGGGTAGCAGCTATGAATGATGAGTTGCAAGCACTGCATGAAAATGAGACCTGAATTCTGGTTCCCAGAACTACTAAGATGAATGTAGTAGGATCCAAATGGGTGTTTAAGACCAAAATGAAGTCAGATGGTTCAATTGAGAGACATAAGGCGAGATTAGTTGCAAAGGGCTACTCACAGCTTGAAGGAGTAGATTTTGAAAAAACCTTTAGCCTTGTTGTGAAAGCAACTACTATAAGAGTTGTTCTATCTCTTGCAGTCACACAACATTGGTTCATTAGAAAACTTGATGTTAAAAATGCATTCCTCCATGGATATCTTGCAGAAGAAGTGTACATGAGTCAACCACCAGGATTTGTTGATCCAAACTATCCGAACCATGTCTGCCAGTTGAAAAAGGCACTGTATGGTCTCAAACAGGCTCCTAGAGCCTGGTTTGAAAGGTTCAGCTTGTATCTGCTCCACTTCAAGTGCAGTAGAGCTAACTCATCTCTGTTCACTCTTCATAGTCCAGCAGGAACAATACTACTGTTGTTGTATGTAGATGACATAATTGTGACAGGCAATAACTCAAAGCAAATGGATGAAGTTGTGAGGAAATTGAGCATTGAATTTTCCATGAAGGGCCTTGGACAACTAAGTTTCTTCCTAGGTGTTAAAGTTACCTATTTTCGAGATGGAATTCACTTGTCTCAAAGAAAATATGCTACTGATTTGCTCAAGAAAGTGGACATGGAAGATGCAAAGGAAGTGCCTACTCCCTTAGTACAGAAGCATGGCTTACATGAAGCTATTGGAACTCCAGTTGATTCCTCAGTATATAGGAGCATTGTAGGAAGCTTACAATACTTGACACTAACCAGACTAGATATAACTCATGGTGTGAACCTTGCAAGTCAGTTCATGCAGAATCTAAATTCTGTGCACCTCCAAGCTGTAAAAAGAATACTCAGATATGTAAAGGGAACTATTACTCATGGTTTGTGTATTACTTCTCAGTCCTCACTCAGGTTGTATGGTTTCTCGGATGCTGACTGGGCAGGATGTGCAACAACAAGAAGATCCACCACTGGTTACATCATATATCTTGGTGCAAATTGTGTGTCCTGGTCCTCTCGAAAACAAAACACAGTTGCAAGGTCAAGTGCAGAAGTAGAGTATAGAGCCTTAGCTGCTACAGCTGCTGAGTTCACATGGCTAACTTACATTCTGCAAGATATTGGAATATACATCAAGTCTGCTCCTACACTGTTTTGTGACAATATGAGTGCACTGTACATGACCACAAATCCAGTATTACATGCAAGAACCAAACATGTAGAATTGGATTATCATTTTGTTAGAGAAAAAGTAGCTCAAGGGCAGTTAATCACTCAATTTGTTCGATCAAGAGATCAACTAGTAGACATTCACACGAAGGCACTGGCAAAGGACCAATTCTTTTTTTTCAGAGACAAGCTAAGAGTAGTAAACTCACCTCCAATTAGCTTGAGGGGAAGTGTTAAAGATCGAGATAAGATCAGTTAGATATAATTATTAGTTACTAGTGATAATCTTAGATATAGAGTCCATGTTAAATTATAAATCTATCTCTAGATAGTTGTCTTGTATTAGAAGTATTACTCTCTATGCTCTGCACGACTTGTAAGTGTATAAATACACTATGATGTACTATGTATTTCTTCATCAGCTAATACAAAAGCATTACGCTATATTAGCCTCAGATTTCTCAGTATTCCCAAAAGAGTTTAAAATGTTTTCACATTTAAATAAGAACGGAAACTGAGATTTTCAAAAGAGCCTTTGAGCTAGTTTTTCAGTAAAGAGCCTTTGAGCTAGTTTTTTAGTAAAGAGCTTTTGGGATAGTTTTCAGTTAAAAAGTAAATGCTTTCACAATAAAGCAAGAGAGGAAACCTTGATTTCTAAGATAGCCTTTGAGCTAATTTTTTGGGCACTAATCTCAAATCACAGAAAGAAGTATGTTTTTAAAACATAAAGAGCTAGTATATTTTGGGAGTAGTATTGAGCACCGATATGGAGGAGAGTTCAGATAACTCACAGCCCCCATAAACCATGTAGCCATCATGGGTAGAAAAAAGTCATACTTTTTAAATGAATCCTTTTCGCATAGACTAGTGGATCCACTTAGTAGTTTAGGTCCTATACTATGGCAAGGTATAGGATGCGCTGGCAGCGTGAGGGAGATCGCTGTATCATCACAATAGCTCTTATGTGTGGTCGGTTAGAGAAACTTCCACAAAAGTTACTGTATTTTTATATACATCAGTTTATTTGTATTTTTTACATACATCTCAGAGTTATTTGTATCTTTGCATACACACATAGTTGATAGCATGTTTTTAAACAGTTTGTTTCTTTATATTGCACTTGTTTTAAATTGTTTTATATTGAAATGAGTCCAGTCATATTGAGTTGAGTACTTTGAGTCGAATATCATATCTTTGAGTTGAGTATCTTATCCTTGAATACTTCTGAGTTGAGTAAGTTGAGTAGTTTTGAGTATCCTTGAGTATTCCTTGAATTGGGTAAGTTTGAGAAGAGGTAAGTATGTTTCCTTTTTATCAAAGTTCAAGCTTATGTTTATTCTTTAGAATTCCTCTTACATGCTCGTACATTCCACGTACTGAGCCATTTGGCCTGCATCTTCTCATGATGCAGACACATGTATTCAGGATCATCATATATGCGCTTCGTTGATACATCCGAGAGTTCAAGTTAGCTATGGTGAGCCTTCTTACTTCCGGAGGATTTCATTTACCTTTTAGTTATATCAGTTGTTAGGATGTCGTGGGTCTTGTCCCGACTTCCATCTTTATCAGTTAGGGCCTTCATAAATAGTCAGTATAGTTGAGAAATCTGTATTATTCATTTATTTTATTAAATGTTTTAAAGACTTAAGTTGCCTATTTTATGGCGAGTTGAATATCTTATTTTTATTCTAAGTTTTTCATTTGAGTTAAAGTTTTGTACAAAGTTGAGTTTATGGAATGTTATTTCAGTTTTTATGCTTTGTATGCTTGAATCAGTTTTCCGCTTGTAGTCAGCCCAGATGAGGGTTAGCTTGGGGACCAGCAATGGTCTTCGAGTGCCGACCACGTCCAGGGTGTAGGCTCGGGTCGTGACATACCTGGGGTATCGCTAGGCTCAGTGGCGGACCTACCAAGTTCAAGGGAAAATTACGTTGTATATAGTGGTCAAATTTTAGTCCAATAAATACATAAATTGACACCTCTTGAAACAAGTTGAATGTTTAGTCTATTGGTTAGGGGCTTGGAACCATTTCATGATGTCATGTGTTCAAGCCATATTAGCCTCAATATAATTCTAGCAGATCTCAAACTTAAGAGACTTCAAGTTGAAGAAGAAGACGAAATTGACGGAAGAAAATCAAGGATGACTGCACTCTAATTAGGGGAGGAATCGACCAGAAAAAATGAAGCTGGAAGTGAAGTGACAAGAACAGGTTCAGATCACCTACAGAAGCTCTGATACCATGAAAGCTTCAGTAATCCATCAGATACCAATGCAAGGTCTTATATATACATGCTATTTGTGTCACTTACTAACTTCTATTGTAGTTGATGCCAGCTGGCAGCCTTCTGTTAGGGATCTAATACTAACAGACTAATAACTAACTTATATTTAACAATGTACCCATATTAAAGACCTTCCCTATTTTATTTGATCGCACGAAGAACATGTCTCTATAGTCTTGTACGATATGATGATATTGGTAGGTGTCATAAAGCTATTCACCTCTTTCGACACATATTTGGTCTCGAGTGATAAAGTTAGGCAACCTCACGCTTATAGGTTTGAATGATTTGTCTATAAATACATAATTGTTCAACATGTTACAAAAAAATGATGGCAAAGAGGTCAGGGCCGGCTCAACAAGATCGGAGGCCTAAAGCCAAATCTTAAAGAGATCGAGGCCCTAATATTTTGAGAAGTATTTTGTTTTTTTAATCTCTTTAATAATTTTATTATTAACTTCACTTGCCAATAAGTTTAATAATTAACTTTGTATATTATGTCCAAGGTAATGACTATGAATTTCGTCATTGCTTATTCTTCGAATATGTTCTTGCATAGCTGGATCAAATTTATTAATCATTTCAATTAGGCTTTAAAAATTACCGTTACTTTTTTGATAGATCTTTCCATTTGTCCCCCTAAATGCTAAATTATTTTTCCCAAGAGTTTTGACCACATCAATAATTCTTGACAATACATTTTTCCATTGCACTGTATCTCTATCAATTTGTTCCTGCACAACTTTATCAATTATTTTTTTAATGCAATCTCATTTCTAAATCAATACATGAGCTCATATTATTAATAATATGTTCATTCTTTACTTCATGGACTTTGAGCTTAACACTAATATTTCTCCACTCGTTACTACCTTCACTAGCTAGTTACTATAACAAATAATAAATGCTGTGCTAAATAATTTACAACAAAAACAATTTTTTTTCCAAATCCTTAGAATAGATTAATCATTTTCTTTCATGTTTTTCTCCATTTACCAATTTTTGAATATAGTGTGTTGTAGAAAAATGTCGTACGTTACGTATTTATCTTGTAAAAAATTTATATCAGTCATTCTAAATGGTCCATTTTCTACTAATAGACTCAATTTTGTATCTACATTATTCCATTGACTTGGATCATATATATTTCTAGGGATGCAACTATTTAAATTATTTAGGAGTTCTTGATATCGGGAACAATGTCACATTTTCACCAACTTCTTCTAGATTTTCTTCTTGGATATTATTATTATCATCTAACTCAATTCTGGTGACTTGTTCATTTGAAGAACATCCCCCAACATTTTTTTATTCGAAATTTTTATTATTTGTTTAGAATCTATCAAGGGCTCTTTTTTAAGATTTGTTTAATTCTTTAAGTTTTCTCTCTTTTTTGCAAAATCGAAATCATGTTTTCTAGTTGACATATTAATAACAATTTTTCAAGAAAAACTATAAAACCTCTTAAACGTTTTTTTTTTGTTCAAAAAATTAATATAATTTTTTTAATAATATGTATAAGTACTTTTTTTTAAAAAGGGGCCCAAAAAATATGGGCCCCAAGTGCTGGCTTTAGTGGCCCAGTGTCACGACCCGAGTCTACACCCCGGAAGCGACACGGCGTACTCGACCCCGAAGGGGTCTTATACAAGCCTCATAGCATTCTTGAACATAAGAACATAGGAAAATAGAGAAGAATTAAAAACTTTCTTTTACAATTGAAGACATTTTCATTAAAAAGCAAGCGGAAGACTTTCTGGACTTTGTCTCAAACCATCTAACACTTTGGATACAACATTGGGACTTAGCCCATACAAAAGCTTTAACAAAAACTAAGACATAAATGGAACATAATGAGTTTTGTCCTCGAAACTATGAGGACTAAGTTTTCATCTTCAAACACCTTAGAAACCTATTTTTCAAGCATAGAACACCAATATCTCCAAACCCTACACTTTGGTAAAAATGGAGAAGAATGGGGTTAGCACAATTAAGTACCAAGTATGGAAGCCATGCAAAAACCATGCTTAAAATGGACATTTATTTGAAAGTCATGCTTTTATGCCATTTCGGTAAAACTTCATGAACATTGCTAAAAGAGGCATAATATAAGTCACAACCAACATTCAAGTCATATTTTCACATTTGAACATAATCAACATATAGACCATTACCTTCACCTAAAGCCTTCACCTCAAGTAACCCTCAAGCTATACCTTGTGCAATGTATGGATAGCGTCCCATACCACCATCCACACTAAAGTACCACCTTAAGGTCACCAAAAGTGAACTTACCATTCATCGTTTCTACCTTTACACAATAAAGCATATAGGAGACATAAACATTACATAAATCACATCATCACATTAAGGCCAACATCTAAGACAACTCTAAGTCATACTTGTGCAATGTGCAAGTAGCATCTCATACTACTACTCACACTAAGTACTTCTTTAAAGTCACCATAGACAAAGCACATTCATATACAATAAGTCATGACAAGGAAATAACTCATAATACAATCCAAGTATAGCATGCATCTTTACATTAGACATATAAGCATATAAGTCAACCTTCTTCATTAACTTCTTTTATGACACATTCATA
This sequence comes from Solanum verrucosum, assembly GCF_900185275.1. NCBI lineage: Eukaryota > Viridiplantae > Streptophyta > Magnoliopsida > Solanales > Solanaceae > Solanum > Solanum verrucosum. The sequence continues at coordinate 899,568 of NW_026020111.1, read as the reverse complement.
CATTAGCCATTAAGACTTAGAGAACTCACTATGACCCTCTCAAAGCCTACTCGTGCAATGCATGGATGACATCCCATACTACCACCCACACTTCATAGAACTCCTCAAGAAACCATAATGCACATCTCACATGATGGAAATAAGCGTTTAACCGACATAGACCATGAGAGCTAAATCATGGAATTCGGTGTCATGAAACCCCATACCGTAAAGAGGTGGTCTAGTACTTGCCTAAGGAAGACCAATAACCTAGCTTATGTGGATCCACTAACTAGACCTATGTGGGCATATAGTTTATGAGATAGGAAGATGTTCATTGGAACTCTAGCCTAACATTGGGAGAGTTTCCATCTTACCATATCCACTTGGTGCTTAGCCTACATTTCCATAGATAATGTCATTCACATTACATTAGAGGAATGCCATTGGCCTATCGTCCCAAGTTACATCATTACACAAGGAATGAATGCTATAAGCCTATTGATCCATGGTACATTCAAGGATAGCTCTAGAGTCCTCATGAAAGGAATGCCATAAGCCTATCGATTCATGATTCCTCATTACATTCTTATACTCATGAAAGGAATGCCATAGGCATATCGATTCATGGTACATTGACTCATTAAGAAAGGAATGTCATTAGCCTATCGATTCTAGAGTCTTCATTTCATTAGATCATTTATGAAAGGAATGCCTTAAGCCTATCGATTCATATCCATTAAGTCAAGACACATTCATTACTCATATATGAAAGGAATGCCATAACCTATCGATTCATATTCATCAAGTCAACACATATTCATTATATATGAAAAGGATGCCTAAGCCTACTAATTCAAGAGTCAACATTAACATTAATTTCATTTGTATAAGAAAAGGATGCCTAAGCCTACCAATTCAAGATACAACAATACATAGAAGAAACCCTTTACATTCCATCATCATCATTCATGAGTGTCAATTGAGAATATACTATCAACCACAACACAAGTATATTCTATACATGATAATTATTCTATCATTGAAATCACATGCATATCCTTCACATCATAATCATACATAGTAATTAAACACCTCCACCTTTTAAGTGGATCAATAGCTCAAGCACAATTCTATTTCAACATGTAACTAGGTCATAACTTGCCCTTTCAAGGCCATGATCACAAATCATCAACTCACCAACTCACCAACAATGATACAGTTCAATAACCCAAAGCAATTTAGACATATTTCATTCATAAGCCTTCATAATCATCAAACCCACTTCATAAGGGCACAATTTAGGAATTGAGAGAATTCATGGGTTCATAGAGTATTTTCATCATAAATCATCAATTAAACACTAATACAATCATAATTTGTCATTAGAAACCATTTGAAAACGTTTGATGAAAGAACCCATGAGATTGAGTAAAACCCTAGATTTTTCATACTTTGAAATCACCTTTGAATTGGCTCCTTGAATGAAAAGTTAGACAAGGATCCACGAAAATTCTTTGAAAACCTTGAAGATTTGACCTTGAGAGCTTGAAGTCTTCACCTCCAATGGAGGTTTTTAGAGAGAGCGGAGATGGGAGGTTTTGATTTTGGGATTTTGAAATAATGAGGTCTAAAATATGTTTTAATACTTTTAATACTCTTAAAGTACTTTAATAAACCCAAAATAACCATCCAAACACTTAAATAAGCAAAGGGTGAATTTACCAATCCACCCTTCACTAGGTTGCACCTTAGCAACTTTTACAGGTGCAAACCACGCCCCTCACCTACGGACCGTAGGTGGGGCTACGCCACTGTCGTGCTAATCCGTGGTTTGGGGGCCCTTGACCTACGGAGGCCATCCACAGGGTGTGGATGGACCTACGGGGCGTGGACCCCTTCCGTAGGTCACTCCATTTTTGACAACTTTCTAGAATCAAGCGGTCTTGGGGGTTAGGCTTAGGGTCCTCCTCAAGGACCCCTAGGGTGGTCTTTGGGGAGTTGTACCTTGACGTTTAACCTCTAAATCCCTCAACCATAGCTTGAAACAACATCAAACCACCTCAAACCTCATGACAAACTCACACCCTCACTCGTTATGCTCTAGTTTCACTTATTCGTTTTATGGGTCGTTACACCCAGTGGTTAAGAGGGCTTGAGAGAGGCACCATTACCCGCTCTTACAAATTTGAATGCAATTCCTTTTTTGAATCTCGAACACAAATTCAGTGGTTAAATTTTACAAATTTGAGTTGTCAACTGGATACTTGTGGTCTCTTGGGATAATGACAGAGACATTTTTTATCCCAAAATATAATTGAGGGTATAAGTGGTCTATTTCACATAGTTTATGAATAATTTTGACTCCTTTCCCTTATTTATATGAATAAAGATTAATTCTAGTTAATCAGATGTTAGCTATGTATTTTTAATAAATTACCTTGGATATTATCGTAAAATGTTTATCTATTATTATGAAGATTTGAGTACTTTAATTCAAAATTCTAAATTATTTCTTGTAAAAGATAGATAGTAATTTTAAAATCATTATAATAAATTTTGCATGTTTTGTTTTTACAATTTTCAATATTGTTTAAGGTGAAAATAAAATCATAAAATTCTTTAGAAAGTTTAGGGGACTAAGGTAGACATTTGACTGGCCTCATCCTTGATCGGTTGATCCACCCCTATGTGAATTGTGTGTAGGGGCGTATCAAGGGGTCACCAGGTTCACGTGAACCCATGTTTCTCTTCCGAGATCATATATAGTTATGCTATATTTTTTTAAAAATATTTAAATATACATGTGTAAACCTATACTCGGAGTATCATATAATGCGATGATGACTGAGTGAATCTCTCTACGTGAGGTTAGAAATTTGAATTTTATATTTATTTTTCTTTCTAAAATTAGATAACACCTCTCTAAGTGGTTATTGGTAGCATTTTTGACATTTTAATTTTATATATATGAATTAATTTTGGACCTATAATATTAAAATTTCAACGGTTTTCAATAATAAGAACCTAAATATCGAACCGATCAAATTTATATCTTAGATCAACCTTTTTGTAATAGTGCACCATCATCTCGAAATCCTGGATACGCCTCTGAATTTGTGTATCACCTCATGGACGTTTTGTTTTCAACTAGTTTTTAAAGTTTCCACCTCTTCTGTAGCTTTTATATGTCATTTATGACTTGTGGTGATGGGTGACACGATTTTTGAAGTGATTAGATGAGTTTTAGAGAAAATTTTAAATTATAAAAGTGTGATTTTTGAAAGATTTTATCAAAGTCAACATTTTAGTTTAATGAGCTCGAAATTCCGACAATCTTGTTAGGTTCAAAAGGTGAATTTTGATTTAGTTGGATAATTTGCGTGTATCCCCAGGCATTCAAGAGTAATACGGGTCATTGGATGAATATTTGTATTTTACGGATTGCAAAATTGACTACGGTCGATATTCGATTAAGACGAATGGTGATTTGATAATTTCAACATGTTTGAAATATATTTATGATCAATTTACACTATTGATTCGTGTTTGGGAGATCCGGATGAGTTTTGAAGGGTGATTTCAAAATTTGGGTTGTTTTGGTTGATTAATGATGCATCAGGTCTAGTGCAGCCCACCTACAATCTCAGGCGCGACCGATAAAGGTGGAGTTAATATCTCAAAATGTCACTCAACTTTGACAATTTATCCAACAAAGTTATTGAACTTTATTTTGTATCAATAAAACCACTCAACTTAAGCTTTTGTATCAAAAAAATCATTTAACGATATTTTATCATTAAAAAGCCAAGCTTTACAATTTTTTGGTCCATATTCCCTGTTGTCACCTGACAACAATTGAATTCCATTCATCGTTCAATATTATTATGTTAATCACTTCCCTAATTGAATTCCAGTTAACTAAGTAGTGGGAAAAATATATGTATGTACCGTATAATTTACTTGAATAACAAATGATATTAAAGGGATCAATAGGATTTCGCTCCTCAATGTGAACACACATAAATTCTGTACTAAGAGATTAAACTAAACAACTCAATGATCATTTCATGAAATACTGTTGAACTAATTCATGGACCAGATCCAACTGGTACTTGCATTTATATTTGTTTTTGGTCAAAATGACATCCAAAAGATCCAATTCCATAGCCATTTTATTTTTCCTTATAAACTTCTGCATAGTTGATTCATGGAATAAAATTCGTGCACGTCGCCCTGTAAAACTTCAATTTCTTACTTCCATGACATAATCTATAACGGTGAATGTCAAAAAGGCAACATCTGGGAGCTCCAGCTAGCAGGAAAAGTTTTTGGCTGGTCAAAATTATTTTGGAGATTTAGGGTGTGTTTGGTATGAAGGAAAATGTTTTCCATGGAAAATGTTTTCCTAGAAAATGTTTTCCTGGAAAACAAGTTGATTTTTGACTTATTTTCTCATGTTTGGTTGGTGAGTAGAAAATATTTTTCGAAAAAGATTTTTAGTGTTTGATTTATGAATGAAAAATATTTTTGAGAAATATCTTTTATTTTTACTAGAGTAGAAAATAATTTTTGAAATTGAAAATAGTTTTTAAAAACAAACTTAATTTTTTTTTGGGGGTGGGGGTGGTAGGGGGTGGGTGAAGGGGGGGGGGGTCGAGGGTAGGGGTGAAAAATTGAAATTTTGAAGTTGAAAATATTTTTGAAAAACAAACTTAAAATTATTATTTTTTTTTGGGGGGGATGGGGGGCTGGTAGGGGGTGGGTGGGTGGGGGTTCTAGGGCTGAAAAAATGAAATTTTGATTAAAAATATTTTTTTAAAAAAAACTTAAATTTTTTGTGGGGGGAGGGGGGCTGAGTAGGAGGTGGGTGGGGGATGGGGGTCAAGGGTAGGATGAAAAAATGAAATTTTGAAGTTGAGAATATTTTTTAAAAACAAACTTAAATTTTATTTTATTTTTGGGGGAGGGGGGTTAGTTGGGGGTGGTTTGAGGGTAGGGACAAAATAAATTAATTTTTTCAATAAAAAAATAATTGTAATTTGAAGTTGGAAGAGAGTTTTGGAAAATGTTTTCCTTAAGTTTAGAAGGGAAGTCATTTTCCTTAAATTTGAGGAAAATGAGTTGATTTGGAAAACATTTTCCAAAACATTTAGCCCAACCAAACATGAGAAAATTGGAAAACATTTTCCGGAAAATGTTTTCCTTCATACCAAACACACCCTTAGTTGTATTTGATGATCCAATTACTTTGGATAATTAATACTAATATTCATTCAAATCCAGTTGGAAGAGCATAAGTTCTATAAGCCTTATATATTTTTAATAATAAATTTAGTTGAATGATTTTATTAATATAAAGACCTAAATTGAGTGATTTTATTGATATAAAACAAAGTTTAATGACTTTACTAGATAAATTGTTAAAGTTGAGAGACCTTTTGAGATATTAACTCGATAAATGTGCTTCAACGAAGGACTAGTCACATCCGCATCTACGAGAGTCGGGGATTTTCAGTGATTCAGTTTCTGTGATGGGTTTTTCGTAGAAATGATGTCACACTCGTGGAACTCATCTGCACCTGCGGGATGTTAAATTGCAATTTATATATATAATAAAGAAAAACATAAACAAGGTAATATGACACCTCTCTGTGATCTCCATTCTTTTTTTATCTTTTTTCTCCTTTCCAGTCATAAACATGTATTCAAATTGATTTCTAGTTTTAGATTAGACTTAAAAGGTATATAAACTATTTAATTTGAGGGTATTTCTAATTACATAGCAACAGTTCGTACGAATCAATACAATAGAAAATATACAATCCATACGTTCAACTAGATATCTAATATAAAAGGGAAAATGCATAAGTACCCCAGTCTATGCCCAAAATCTCTGAGACACACCTAACTTTTACTAAGGTCATATTACCTCCCGAGCATATTTTTTAGCTAATTTTTTACCACTTTTCGGCCTACGTGGCTGAGTCCGTGACTTCACCTATGTTAGGCGTGTGGGTGCAACTTTTAGACAGCACTGACCAATAAAAATTGGCCATGTGTTAAAATAAACTTGAAAAAAATAAATATTAACTCAATTGTCTTCTTCTTTATTATTGTTCTTCATGTTTGGAAAAAAAAAACCTCCATTATCATAAGTTAAATTGCTCCTTTCTTCGAAAAGCTAACAAAATAAAATCAAGAAAAAACTGACCTTTGAACTCAACCACGATTCTTGATGACTTAGAAGTAGGGGTGTACATAGGTTGGTTTGGTTTGGTTTTCCATTAAAAAAAACCTAAACCAATTATGTCGGTTTATTAAATCTAAATACCAAATCAAACCACACAAAGTCGGTTTTTTTTGGTTTTAGTTTTAGTCGATTCTTTCGATTTTTTTTTTCGGTTTTTTGGTTTTTTTCGGTTTTTTACAACTTAACGGTGTTTGAAAAAGAGATCAAATATATTTTCACCTACCTGTGTGATAAGCTAAACTTAAGAAACGTTAAATGAATAGAAATTTTCGTAAAGACGATAAAATTCACATGAGTACAAAATATTTTTTTTTGAAATATCAACGTTCATTATGTTAAATTAATAAGATTAAAGGATACAGTCAAACTGAATACAAAACGAAATATTTACAAAGTAAATTGTTAACTTCAAATTTGAAAACTATAACAATATAATTGTAACTTCGGATCTTAATACAAAATAAAATATTTACAAGTTTTGCAAGCCCAAGTTTGAAATAAAATATATAAACATTGAAAACTATAAACTAGCTAAAATATACTAACAAAGTAGATTATAAGAAATATTTTTTTTTATCTATAAATAAAATAAAATTATATATATAATATTTGCAAAATTTTACAAGCCCAAATTTGAAATAAAATATATAAACATTGAAAGCTATAAACTAACTAAAAATATATTAACAAAGTAGATTATAAGTAATATTTTTTTTATCTATAAATAAAATAAAATTATATATATATATATATATATATATATATTTACAAAATTTTACAAGCCCAAATTTGAAATAAAATATATAAACATTGAAAGCTATAAACTAACTAAAAATATATTAACAAAGTAGATTATAAGTAATATTTTTTTATCTATAATAAAATAAAATTATATATATAATATTTACAAAATTTTACAAGCCCAAATTTGAAATAAAATATATAAACATTGAAAGCTATAAACTAACTAAAAATATATTAACAAAGTAGATTATAAGTAATATTTTTTTATCTATAATAAAATAAAATTATATATATAATATTTACAAAATTTTACAAGCCCAAATTTGAAATAAAATATATAAACATTGAAAACTATAAACTAACTAAAAATATACTAACAAAGTTATAATATTTTTTATCTATAAATAAAATAAAATTATATATATAATATTTACAAAATTTTACAAACTCAAATTTGAAATAAAATATATAAACATTGAAAACTATAAACTAACTAAAAATGTACTAACAAAGTAGATTATAAGTAATATTTTTTATCTATAAATAAAATAAAATTATATATATAATATTTACAAAATTTTACAAGCCCAAATTTGAAATAAAATAAATAAACATTGAAAGCTATAATCTAACTAAAAATATATTACAAAGTAGATCATAAGTAATATTTATGTTATCTATAAATAAAATAAAATTATATATATAATATTTACAAAATTTTACAAGCCCAAATTTAAAATAAAATATATAAATATTGAAAACTATAAACTAACTAAAAGTATATTAACAAAGTAGATTATAAATAATTTTTTTATCTATAAATAAAATAAAATTATATATATATATATATATATATATATATATATATATATATATATATATAATATTTACAAAATTTTACAAGCCCAAATTTGAAATAAAATATATAAACATTGAAATCTATAAACTAACTAAAAATATATTAACAAAGTAGATTATAAATAATATTTTTATCTAAAACATAAAGTGATAGCTTTCTGAAATTTTGGAAAGTGTAAAAGCTACTTTTGAACTGATAGCTTACTTTTTAGAAAGTTGAAAAAGTGGGGCTCAGCGCGTGTTGAACAAAGCTTTCAACCTATCTGATTTATATTGCCACGTAAGCCGAAAAGTGGTAAAAAATTAATTAAAAAATAAGTTCGGGAGGTAATTGGACCTTAGTAAAAGTTAGGTGTGTCTCAGGGATTTTGGGCATAGGCTGGGAGGGGGGGTACTTATGCATTTTCCCAATATAAAATTATAATGGGTAAATAATAGAACTAATCATATAATTATCAAATCAACATATTCTTTCGTCCACCAAATGCATCTAAGCCTCTCAAAGAATCATGTTAGTAAATGTCTTCTGAATCAATCAGAGCATATGCAAGTGATTGTATATGACCTGTTCATATAACAAAATTATACTCAACATACGCAGAAATAAAAAGCAATATTTAAAAAAAAAATGAAACATACCTCATGGATCCAAGCAATTACATTTTTTGGATTTATGATTTTTTTTTCTTCCGTAAGAAATGAAAATAGGAAAAATTTCCAACGGCTGGCCAGATATACAGGAATTGAGAAGGATTATTCCAAACAATGTGAACTGAAAGGAGAATGCAACAATGGATTACTAAGCGGCAGACACGTTTTGATCAGAGCATCATGTTTGGAGGATTATCTAAACTTGCTGTCGAAGCCGGCCTACTACTTACTACACAGGGGATGGACATATACAATGAGAACTTTGAAGTGGGATCTAATGTTTTATCCAGAGGAAGATCATCCACGGCTATTGCATGGATATCTTTTCCATCACTACCTCCAAACTTCTTCGTGAAGGAGGCAGTTTTCTCGCTAGCGGCAACGGTGGGAAAGCCTCTACAAGTGGATCTGGCGACAAAAAATCAAACAAGACCAAGCTGCGCAAAAGTGAAAGTGGAGGTTGATCTACTTCGTGAATTCTCAAAATGGATTAACGTGGGGATGAGAAAGAAATCAGGCGAGGTTAGCGAGAAGTGGATTCAGATTTTTAAGTATGACTATGTCCCTAAATATTGTAAAAGTTGTAAAATACAAGGACATAATGAGGCGGAATGCTTCGTAGTACATCCAGAGCTATATCCCAAAAAAGATAAGGAGAAATAGGCATCAAAAAGAGGGGAATGGAGAAACTAAGGAAGGGGACCAGACACTCAAGTCTCTCAAAGCGGTGGAACAAATCAAGAACACAAAACACGGAGAAGTGCAAGAGCTAAACAACAAAAATGGAGGGGGATGACGAGTACAGGGCAGAGGCAGACCAAAACAAGTTTGGAACAGGAAAAACATACAACACGAAAGGGTGGGGATCAACAATGAAAATAAATTTGGGGCCTTGAATGAGCGGGAAGACATGGGGGAAACACAACAAGAATCACAAGATAAGGGGGAAGAGGACAATACAAAGAAGTGGGTAGTGGAGGCCTTTAAGGACACAACGAATACATCAAGGGGGAGCGAGACAAAGTATAAGGTGAAACAAAATGTAATGGAGAGTAGCAATAGTATAGAAACAATCATCAATGCTATTCAATTGGACTAAACACAAAAGAATAAGAGATTGGAAGTGGTGAACCAGAACGAGGAGGAAGGGGATGCCAGAAGTAGCAATAATGAAACACATATGAATTCCATTGTGGAACACATTAAAGGAGCTGAAAATGAAGAGGAATCGGGGCCAATAAAACGTATCACGGACTTGGAAGCTATAACAGAAGAGGAAAAACAGAGGAGGAAGGAGAGGGAAGTGGACATAAAAGTAGAAGAAAACATAGAAAGAATGGCACGGGAGGGTGATCTATCACCCAGACATAGAAGACTGATGGAAAGCAGTGCCAAAAGGGGGAAACAAAATCAACCTTCACTTCCATTACAAGTGAAAACAATGAGCAACATGGATAGGTTGGAAGAAGTTTCGCAATGATTGGGAAGGCGATCTTTTGGAACATTAGGTTTGTAAAATCTCAGAAGGCATTTTAGTGACTAAGAGATTTAAATAGAAAGCATAAGTACAATTTTATAGCTCTTATAGAACCATTTTAGGGACCATAAGAACTAGAACAATACAAAAAGAAGTTGGGTATGGAAAATGCGTACTGTAATTGTGCATCTAAGATATGGGTATTCTGGGAAGATGATTGGAAATGTGAAGTATTTAAGGACAGTGGGCAACACCTTACAGTGAAAATTAGCAAAAGGAATGTGGAAATCCTGATTACGGCTGTATATGCAAGATGTGATGCTCTTGAGAGACTAGAGCTTTCGGAAGAACTAGAACAACTTGCTGAGGATAATACTCTCCCGTGGATTGTGGGTGGAGACTTTAATGTGATACTAAATGAAGAGGAGAAGTAAGGGGGATTGGAGTTCACACAATTTGAAGCAATGGATTTTAGTCAATGCATAAACAATTGTGATTTGATAGAATTGAAATACTCAGGTAACAAGTTTACATGGTGGAATGGTAGAATTGAAAGAGAATGCATTTTCAAGAAATTAGACAGAGTGTTTGTCAACTAGGAGTTTCATAACATGTTACCAACTAGTGAAGTTCAACATCTAGTAAGACAAGGATCAGATCACGCCCCACTTCACATAGAATGCAGTATTGAGAAATAGCCAATAGTGAAGCCTTTTAAGTTTCTCAATTTTTGGGTAAAACATCCCAAGTTCATGAAACTTATTGAGGACAACTGGAGGATTGATTTTGTGGGGAACCCTTTTACTGAGTTTCAGGCTAAAATATAGAAACTAAAAAGAGTGCTAGCAAGTTGGAGCAAAGAAACATTTGGGGATATTTTCCACCAGATTATGACACTGGAATACATAGTAAGGGTCAAGGAGATACAACTAGAGATAAGTCCAACACCGAAAAATAGGGAGGAGCTGAAGTTGGTTGAAGCAGAGTTGAAAAAATTCCTCTACGTGGAAGAGGAATTCTGGAAACAAAAGGCCGACATGAGATGGTTCCAAGATGGGGACAAAAACATGATATTTTTCCACAATTACGTAAAGGGGAGAAGAAAAAAATTACGCCTAACTGAGATTCAAACGACAGAAGGCGATACCATCAACACAAGCGAGAATATTGGAGCTGTTGTGGCCTTCTTTGAGAAACAATTCAAAGAAGATCAAACATCAGGGGATGAATGGATGCTCGATGTAATCCCAAAATTGATTACAAAGGAGCAGAATGAAGAGATAACAAGACTGTCTGGAATGGTATAAGTTAAAAAAATGGTGTTTGAATTAAATAGAGCCACTAGTACGAGTGGGCTAGATGGATTTTCGGGGATGTTCTTCCAATCATGTTGGGAAATCATAGGGGAGGATGTAACTACAATGGTAAGGGATTTTTCCTGTGGACACCAACTACCTAGATTTATTACGCATACCAATTTGGTATTATTACTAAAGAAGGAAAATGTGAGAAGCCTAACTGATCTGAGGCCAGTGAGTCTATGCACTTTTGCAAGCAAAATCATATCAAGGGTGCTGTATGATAGAATCTCTAATACTCTGCAAGGCATAATTTTAAAAAACCAATTTGGCTTCATAAAGGGGATAAACAATAGCTTAGGAGATTATTAGGGATATCAATCTTAGGAGGATACATCACAATGTGGTGGTTAAACTTGACATGGCAAAAATTTTCTTGGGTTTTCCTGACCAAGGTTTTAAGAAGATTTGGTTACTCAGATGTGGTGATGATATGGTGTGGAGACTGATTTCCAATAACTGGTACTCAGTATTAGTTAATGGAAAACCCTTTGGCTTTTTCCAATCTTCTAGAGGATTAAAGCAATGAGATCCCTTATCTCCAACTTTATTCATTATTGCAGCAGAAGTGTTGGCAAGAGGTTTGAACAAACTATTGGGTTTTGGGCCTTTTCTCCCTTCCTATGTGGATAAATAAATGGAAAAATTACATAAGTGAAGGTCTTTTATTTAATAATTACCACTTTTAAGTATACTTTTAATTTATTACCATTTTTGTCAACTTTTAGCAATACTTACTTAAAACAATTTTTCCTTTAAACTTAGCAAAAAGTGTTGTCATTCGCAACTTTTAGCAATACTGTCATTCAGCCAAATTGTTATATATGGTTAAAAGAATAATGTTGACAAATGACGTAAATATTTTTTAAAAAGGGTACATGTAAGTGATTTTCCCTAAATAAAAGTCCAAGGTTTTGGGTCTTTCTTCCTTTCCTTTGTGGATAAATTTAGCCCAAATTTGACTTGCCAACTTTTGGCCATAAGCCCAATATTATGATGCATATGTAAGACTTTATTTTAGGTCTTATTTGTAGAGAATCACAAGAGATTAAGAACAACCATATAGAGAGAAAAGTGAAAAAGTGCAGATTTTCGCACAAACCCTAGCAACCAATTTCAAATGGTGATTCCCACTTCGTTTCTTGTTCGATTGAGCTGATTTTTGGACAACTTGTTCCTTTCAACTTAATATTTGATTGGGAACTGAGAGAGAGGGTGATTTGGAGTACTGTAGCTCCAGATTTTATCCCGTGAACAGTAGTTGCGGGTTTGGTGTTTTTGCTTCTTTCATTTCTCTAGTTTTTTGGTGCTATCTTGTAGTTGTGTTGCTCATTATTTGGCACTTTGTTGGTGGCCATTTCGGAGAACACTTTTGTAACTCTTGTTGATTATAGTGGAGCTTTGACCTTGTGGTTTTTACTCTTCACACCGAAGAGGTTTTCCACGTTAAACTTTGGTGTCTCGTGTGTTGATTTATTTTCTTGCTTAGTTGATTTGTTTACTACCCAAACTATTTTATTCTTGCATTATTTTGTCTTTTCTTGGTTCAAATAGAAGGAAAGGTTTTGACTTGGGTTTTCTTCCGCTATCGCCCTGTCGTGCACATTTATTTTGTGGTTGCCTTTCCCAACAAAGTGGTATCAGAGCATTGGTTGTTGTTGATTATCTATTTGAATGATGTAGTCAAATATGAGCAAGATGATTTGTTTGAATGGTAGTAATTATCATACTCTAAAGGCAATATGAAAGATCTTCTATTTGTCAAAAAATGCATCTACTTGTGTTTGCTTCTAATAAACCCGAATCTATGAATGATGAGGATTGGGAATTTTAGCATTTACAGGTTTGTGGCTATATTAGACAATGGGTTGAAGATAATGTTAGAAACCACATTGTGAATGAGACACATACCAGAAGTTTGTGGGACAAGCTCGAAACAATTTATGCTTCGAAGACTGATAACAATAAATTGTTTATTGTTAAAACAATTGATAAACATCAGGTATAAATATGGCACTCCTATTTCTGATCATATTTATGATTTTCAGGGTGTTCTTGACCAGCTGTCCGGAATGGGTGTAAAATTCGAAGAAGAAATTCAGGGACTATGGCTTCTTAATACTCTTCTAGACTCTTTTGAAACTCTTCGAGTTTCTTTGACTAATTCTTCTCCCAGTGGTGTTGTGATCATGGAATATGCTAAAAGTGGTGTCTTGAATGAACAGATGAGAAGAAGATCTCAAAGCTCATCTTCTTCTAGTTGACACTCCGATGTTTTGGTTACTGAAGATAGGGGGAGAAACAAGTTTAGAGGTCAGAATGACAGAGATAAAAGTAGAGGAAAGTCAAAGTCTAGATTCAAGAATGTTACATGTGACTATTGCCACAAGAATGGGCATATCAAGAAATATTGTTTCAGGTACAAAAGAGATATGAAATAGCAAAAGAAAGGAGGCGATACTAAAAATTGTGTTGCGGTTGTTGCTAACGATGACCTTCTTGTTTCTTATGATGAAAATGTTGTTAATCTTATTTGCGATGAGTCTAGTTGGTTTGTGGATTCTGGTGCTACTTCTCATGTCACGTCCAGGAAGGAATTATTTTCTTCTTATACTCCAGGTAATTTTGGGATGTTGAAAATGGGTAATAATCATGAGGTTGCAGTTCTTGGTATTGGGACAGTTTTTTTGGAAAGTAACAATGGTTCCAGACTAGTTCTCAATAATGTCAAGCATGCTCCAGATGTTCGCTTGAATTTGATTTATGTTGGATACCTTGATGATGAGGGTTATGTTAATACCCTTGGTGCTGGCCAGTAGAAGCTTACAAAAGGTTTGATGGTGGTAGCCCGTGGTGACAAGTTGTCTAACTTGTATGTTTTTCAGGGCTCCATTCTCAGAGGCTTAGTAAATGTGATGGAGAATGATACTTCATCATTGTTATGGCATAGAATATTGAGTCATATGATAGAGAAGGGGATGGACAATTTAGCTAAGAAGAATTTCTTTTTTGGAGTGAAACAATCAAAATTAAACAAGTGTGTTCATTGCTTAGCCGGTAAACATAAAAAAGTTTATTTTCAAAGTCATCCGGCTTAAAAAAAGCTTGATTTGCTGAAGTTGGTACATTCTGATTTTTGTGGTCCTTTTAAGGTAAAATCTCATGGTGGTGCACTTTACTTTGTGACTTTTATTGATGATCATTCGCGCAAACTTTGGGTATTTTCTTTGAAGTCCAATGATCAAGTACTTGATGTGTTCAAGTATTTTTAGGCCTTGATTGAGAGACAGACAGGGATGAAATTGAAATGATCCATTCTGATTATAATGGTGAGTATATTGGTCTTTTTGATAGATATTGTAGAGAGCATGATATTTGGCATCAGAAAACTCCTCCGAATACTCCTCAACTAAATGGTTTAGCAGAGATGATGAATAGAACTCTTGTTGAGAGGGTTAGATGTATGCTTTTAGATGCTAAGCTGCCAGATTCCTTTTGGGCAGAAACACTTAATACTGCTGCATATGTTATCAATTTATCTCCTACTGTTGCTTTGAATGGTGATGTTCATGACAGAGTTTGGTCTGGTAAGAATGTTTCTTATGATCATCTTAAAGTTTTTGGGTGTAAAGCCTTTGTGCATGTTCCTAAGGATGAGAGGTCAAAATTGGATGTTAAAACTAGGCAATGTATCTTTGTTGGTTATGGTCAAGATGAATTTGTCTATCGTTTATTTGATCCAGTTGAGAAGAAACTTGTTAGAAGCTGTGATGTTGTGTTCTTTGAAGACCAAACAATTGAAAATCTTGACAAGGTTGAGGAAGTTGATTCTCAGAACAGTGAGAGCCTAGTTGATGTTGATCTAGTTTCTTTGATTATTCCACCAGATGAAAATCTTCAAAATGATGAAAATCAAGTTGATATTGAAGATTGTGATCATATTCAGAATGACCAGTATGCCGTTGATGCTCCAGTGCAAGACGATGCAGTTGGTCAGCAACCAACTATTATTAATGCTCCCGAGAGTTCTCTTAGAAGATCTACTAGAGAGAAAATACCTTCATCTCGATATTCTCCCAATGAGTATGTACTCTTGACTGACGGGGGGAGAACCAGAGAGTCTCGATGAGGCCATGGAAAGTGAAGAAAAAGAAATGTGGTTTGGTGCTTTGGACGATTAAATGAAGTATCTACATGATAATCATACCTTTGATTTGGTTATGTTACCTAAAGATTGAAAGCTTTGAAAACACGTGGGTTGTTAGGGTGAAACATGAAGATGGTAACCTAGTTCCAAGGTACAAGGCTAGATTAGTTGTGAAGGGTTTTAACCAGAAAGAGGGAATTGATTATGATGAGATATTCTCTCAAGTTATGAAAATGTCATACATCCGTATGGTTCTAGGCTTGGCTGCAAGTCTGGACTTAGAGGTTGAACAGATGGATGTTAAAACTGTTTTTCTTCATGGTGACTTGGATGAAGAAATTTATATGGAGCAGCCGGAAGACTTTGAAGTCAAGGGAAAAGAGAATTATGTTTGCAAGTTGAAGAAGAGCTTGTATGGTCTAAAACAAGCTCCAGACAATGGTATATGAAGTTTGGTTCTTTTATGAGTCAGCAGGGCTTCAAGAAGACTTCTTCAGACCATTGTGTTTTTGTCCAAAAATTCTCTGATGATTACTTTATTATCGTTTTGTTTTATGTTGATGACATGCTTGTTGTTGGTCATAATACTTGCAGGATTAAAAAGTTGAATCACGAATTGAATAAGTCTTTTGCAATGAAAGACTTGGGACCAACAAGACAGATTCTTGGCATGCAGATTGTCCGTGATAGAGATGCCAAGAAATTGTGGTTGTCACAGGAGAAGTACATTCAGAAAGTACTTCATAGATTTAATATGGACAAAGATAAGGTTATCAGTACACCTTTAGCTATGCACTTCAAATTGAGTACTAGACATTGTCCTTCCAGTGATAGTGAGAATGAAGATATAAAAAAGTTCCTTATGCTTCAGTTGTTGGTAGTTTGATGTATGCAATGGTGTGTACAAGACCGGATATTTCTCATGCTATTGGTATTGTTAGGCGGTTTCTTTCTAATCTGGGAAGAGAGCATTGAAATGTTGTAAAGTGGATTATGAGATATTTTTGTGGCACTTCTAGTCTGAGTTTGTGTTTTGGTACAGGGAATCCTATGCTTTGTGGTTATACTGATTCAGACATGACCGGTGATGTTGATACTCGTAAGTCTACTTCAGGCTACTTGATTACTTTTGCAGGGGGAGCTGTGTCTTGGCAATCTAGGTTGCAAAAATGTGTTACTTTATCTACTACAGAGGCTAAGCATATTGCAGTTGTTGAAGCTTGCAAAGAGTTGATCTGGATGAAGAGATTTTTGGGGGAACTTGGTTGTGCTCAAGAGAGGCATGTGCTTTATTGCGACAATCAAAGTGCTATCCATCTTGGAAAGAATTCCACATTTCATGGTCGGTCTAAACACATTGGTGTGAGGTATCATTGGATTCGAGATGTGTTGGATTCTAAGTTGCTTGAACTTGAGAAAATCCATACCAATGATAATGGATCCGACATGATGACTAAAGATTTGCCAAGAGGGAAGTTTGAAGAATGTTGCATGATCGCTGGGATGACGGTTTCCTCCACATAGTCGGTAGTGGGAGAATTGTTGGGTTTTGGGCCTTTTTCCCTTCCTATGTGGATAAATAAAAGTTCAAGGTTTTGGGTCTTCCTTCCTTTCCTTTGTGGATAAATTTAGCCCAAATTTGACTAGCCCACTTTTTTCCATAAGCCCAATATTATGATGCATATGTAAGACTTTCTTTTAGATCTTATTTGCAGAGAATCACAAGAGATTGAGAGAAGCTATATAGAGAGAAAAGTGAGAAAGTGCAGATTTTCGCACAAGCCCTAGCAACCAATTTCAAATCACGATTCACGCTTTGTTTCTTGTCCGATTGAGCTGATTTTTGGATATCTTGTTCCTTTCAACTTAATATTTTATTGGGAATTAAGAGAGGGTGATTTGGAGTCGTATAACACCAGATTTTAGCTCATGAACAGTAGCTGCAGGTTTGGTGTTTTTGCTTCTTTCATTTTTCTAGTTTTTTGGTGCTATCTTGTAGTTGTGTTGCTCATTGTTTGGCACTTTGTTGGTGGCCATTTTGGAGAACACTTTTGAAACTCGTGTTGATTATAGTGCAGCTTTGGCCTTGTGGTTTTTACTCTTCACACTGAAGAGGTTTTCCACGTTAATGTAACATCTCGCACCTAGAAACGACTAGAAAGAGTTAAAATCTGAAAATATTGATTTTTGGAAAGATTAAGGAAATCTGGAAAATTATGTCTAAGTTAAGAAAGTGAGTTTTTGCCATTTTCAAACGGCCATAACTCCTAGCTCAGGATGAGTTAGGAGAAGTTCTTGAGATGGTTGGAAATCCCTTGGATATATCTTTCCAACGCCGCCGAGTTTGAGAAATTTCGACATCGTATGAGTGAGATATGCCTTTCGGAAGTTGGGTTGTTGGATTGAGGAAAGTCCCAATCCAGATTTAGGGAAGGGCAAAGTAGTCTTTCCTCTAAGTTATTTCCTAATTTGATTTTAGGGGTTTATTGGGGTAAAAACAGAACCTAAATCAGTTTTGGAAAATTAAAGAACGCTTAGGGCTTGGAAAAGACAGAAAGGAAGAAAGAGCGGGAGAAAGAGGCAAGAATTCGTCAAGATCATCCAAGCTTGCGAGTGAAATTCGTTGGGGGTGATCCCTATTAAGGTATGTGAGATCTTTTCGTGTTTGGTTAGTTCACCCACACACCAACTTGTTTCAATCCATTGGTTTTGAGTTGTGTACATGTTGAAGAAGTGAAGTTCTTGAAGAACAAATTGTAGAATTCTTGTTGGTTGAGTTGTTGATGATTGGGGGTGAGTTGATTTATGTTTTCAGGTTGTTTTTCGAATTAGATTGGTTGTATATTAAGAGTACAATTGATCCTAAGTGTTTGGGGAACGAATTATGGAAGTTAGGGGAGTTTAGAGATGAAAAACGGAAGAGAAAAGTCAGAAGTCGCTGGGCAAAAAGGGTTGGGCGTCACGCCTGCCAGAGTGTCACAAAAACTTCTCTAAAGTTTGGCCTCTAACGTGTCTCGCCAGTTTGAGGGCTGGCGCCTCTCAGAGCGCCAGGGACACTAGTTATCCCCATTCGTTCCCCACATTTTTGCACTTATTCCTAAGCGATGTATCTATGTTTTCTAGTTGTTTCCAACACTCTACGGTACATCTAAACATCATGAAATCATCCATAAACATGAGGTCATGAACCTTGAATCCATAATCCAATTCAAGGAAAGTTAAGATCAAAGTCAAAGAAGTTAAGAGTCAAGTGTAGAAGTTAAGAAGCAAGTCAAAGCAAAGTTTCTTAAAGTTTTCAAGAGTCTTTATTAAACGTTTAAACTTCGTTTTAAGGCTCAAGTTTCAAGTAAAGTAAAGAGTAAAGAGTTGAGTTTATTTCTCAAAAGTTATTAGGGAACTAAGTATTCTCAAAGAAGTTTATAAGTGTTTTCACATTTGAACAAGAAAGGAACTATAATTTCCAAAAGAGCCTTTGGGCAAATTTTCAGTAAAGGGAACATCGATTCCAAAAGAGCCATTGGGCTAAACTTTGAGCAATTATCTCAAACTAAAGAAAGAGGTGTTTAAAACACATATGAGCTAAAGTATATTTTGGGAGTAGTATTGAGCACCAAACATTGGATTTAACGGGTCATACTTTTTAGATGATCACGTAAGTTAAGCTAGTGGATCCACTAAGTTAAGTAAGGTCCTATATCACAGCAAGGTATAAGATGGTCCTTAGGAAACGTGAGGTAAAACGTTGTATCATCACTTGGGCTCAGAGTGGTGGTTGTCGGTTAGAGAATCTCCCACAAAAGTTATATTACTTTTATATATAAGTAAAGTTGAGTTTGTTATTGCTTTATCTTTAACGACTAAATTGTTTGCACTGATTTACAAGCTTTATATATATATATATATATATATATATATATATATATATATATATATATATATATATATATAATGCATGTGTCTTATTACTTTATATTGAATTCAGTTATTCATTAGTTGTACAGAGCCGAGGAAAGTGTTCCTTCTTACTCCTTTCAAGCTTAAGTTGTTGTTTAGCATTCCAACTCGCATACTCGTACATTCAATGTACTGATGCTAGTTGGCTTGCATCTTATTATGATGCAGACACAAATAACCAGGATCAACATCCAGCGCGCCGTTGATCTAGTTGAGCACTCCAGAGTCAGTGGTGAGCCTCCTTGCATTTCGGAGGACTCTTTTATTCGCTTTCTAGTTTTTCTTTATTAGAATGTTGTGTGGTCTGTCCCAACATCCATCTCAGTATTATAGAGGCTTCATAGACAGTCAGACAGTAGTGATGAGTCTCTCATCTATGTATTTGCAGATACTTTGTTTTGAGACAGAAGTTGCCAATTTGGCTAAGAGGTTATCATTTAAACTATTACATGAGTCTATTTTGCTGAGTTATGTCTTCCGCTGATTTAAGTAAGCCATGCCAAGGGTTCACTTGGGGACATCAATGGTCTTCGAGTTCCAGTCTCGCCCAGGGTGTAGGCTCGGGGCATGACAAACCTGGTATCAGAGCATAGAGTTTAAGAGTCCTAGGGAGTCTATGAAGTTGTGTCTGTAGAGTCCTATTTATCGGTGTAAAGCGCGCCACATCTATAATTAAGAGGCTACAACATTTAGGAAATTCTTCACCTCCTTCATATCCATTTCATGTGTTAGAGTATATCTTTAAAAGTTTTTCTCGAATTTGTTCTTGTGCGTGTTTCAGATAACCATGCCTCCATGAAGAGCAGCATAAGGTCGTCTAGCTAGGAGAACTGTTGAACCACAAGAGCAAGGGGTACCTAATGCACCAAACGTCCAACCTCAAGGCGAGGTCACTAATGCTGAATTCCGTGATGCTATCTGGATGTTGAGCCAAGATGCGACTAACTAGGTTGGGCATCCAAGAGGACCAAGGAAAGATGAGGTTGACACTTCGAGGATTCGTGAATTTTTGAGAATGAATCCTCCAAGTTTCACTAGTTTGGTCACTACTGAGGATCTAAAAAATTTTGTTGAGGAACTGAAGAAGGTTTTTTATGTGATGCATGTTGTTGACGCTGGAAAGGTTGAACTAGTTGCATATCAACTGAAGGATGTTGCTAGAGCATGGTTCGATTAGTGGAAGGGGGCAAACCTGAGAATGCACCACCTGCTAGTTGGGCTTGTTTTGAAGAAGCCTTCTTGGGGCGTTTCTTTCCCCGAGAATTGAAGGAGGCTAAGGTACGAGAATTTCTTACACTGAAACAGGATTCCTTGAGTGAGCATGAGTATGGGTTGAAGTTCACCCAGCTGTCCCGCTATGCTCCTGAAATGGTTAAGAACATGAGGAGCAGAATGAGCTTGTTTGTTGCTGGTTTAGGTCGTTTATCAAGTGAAGAGGGCAGGGTTGCGATGCTGATAGGCGACATGGATATCTCAAGGCTGGTTGTTTATGTGCAGATGGTTGCAGAGGAGAAGTTGAGGGACAGGGAAGAGTATAGAAGCAAGAAAGCTAAGATTGGGAATGAGTTTGGGCAATATAAGGGCAGTGTGAATCGTTCGTCCTTTCAAAAGCAAAAGGGACCAGCACCATTATCTGCAGTGCACCTACACCCAGAAACAAAGGTGACTATAATGACCAGAATTCGCAGGACTTCAGGGCTAGACTAGCATAGTCCCGAGGTAGTGTGGCACCAGGAGGTAGTTTGACTCCTACATGTGCTAGGTGTGGTAGAACCCACCCAGGTAAATGTCATGATGGCCAGACAAGTTGTTTTAACTGTGGACAAGAGGGTCACTTCATGAAGGAGTGCCCTAAGAACAGGCAAGGTAGTGGAAATCCGGGCAATAAAGCCCAATCTTCATCAGTTGCGCCACTAGACAAGACGGCACCTAGAGGAGCTACCTCTGGTACTGGCGGAGGAGCAAACCGCCTCTATGCAATCACCAGTCACCATGAGCAAGAGAACTCTCCATATGTTGTCACTGGTATGATCAAAGTCTTTACTTTTGATGTTTATGCTTTGTTAGGCCTAGGAGCAAGTTTGTCTTTTGTAACACCTTATGTTGCAAATAAGTTTGAGATTCTTCTTGAGAAACTGTGTGAACCCTTCTGTGTTTCTACACCTGTTGGGGAGTCTATTCTAGCTGAGCGAGTCTATCGTGATTGTGTCATTTTCATCAATCACAAAGACACTATGGCTAATCTAGTTGAGCTAGACATGATAGATTTTGATGTCATTCTAGGTATGGACTGACTTCATGCCTGTTATGCCTACATAGATTGCAGAACTCGAGTTGTCAAGTTTCAACTTCCTAATGATCCTGTCATAGAGTGGAGTAGTAGTTCAGCAGTGCCTAAGGGTCGTTTCATTTCGTACCTTAAGGCGAGAAAGTTAGTTTCAAAGGGTGTATCTATCACTTAGTCTGAGTTAATGACTCTAGTGTTGAGGTACCTCCCATTCAGTCAATTCCTATAGTAAGAGAGTTTCCAGAAGTCTTTCTTGATGATCTACCTGGAGTCCCTCCAAAGAGAGAAATAGACTTCGGCATAGACATCATTCCAGATACTCATCCTATTTCTATTCCGCCATATAGAATGGCACCAGCAGAGTTGAAAGAGTTGAAGGAGCAGTTGAAAGATCTCCTAGATAAAGGTTTCATTCGACCAAGTGTCTCACCTTGGGGCGCTCCGGTCTTATTCGTGAGAAAGAAAGATGGTTTTCTTAGGATGTGTATAGACTACCGTCAGTTGAACAAGGTCACCATCAAGAATAAGTATCCTCTTCCAAGGATAGATGATTTATTTGATCAACTTCAGGGTGCCACCTATTTTTTGAAAATTGACATCAGATCAGGCTACTATCAATTGAAAGTTAGGGAATGCGACATTCCAAAGATAGCATTTAGGGCTAGATATGGTCATTATGAATTCTTGGTCATGCCCTTTGGTTTGACCAATGCACCAGCAGCGTTCATGGATCTTATGAACAGAGTCTTCAAACCATATTTAGATATGTTTGTCATCGTCTTCATTGATGACATACTAATCTATTCAAGAATTGAAGAAGATCATGCTAGTCATCTCAGAATAGTTCTTCAGACCTTAAAAGATAAGGAGTTGTATGCTAAGTTCTCTAAGTGTGAGTTTTGGCTTAAGTTTGTGGCATTCTTGGGCCATATTATTTCCAGTGATGGTATTAGAGTTGATACTCAGAAAATTGAGGCAGTGTAGAATTGGACTAGACCCACATCTCCAATTGATATTAGGAGTTTCTTCGGCTTGGATGGTTATTATAGGAGATTTGTTGAGGGTTTCTCGTCCATTTCATCTCCTTTGACGAAGTTAACTCAGAAAACAACGAAGTTTCAATGGTCTGAAGCTTGTGAGAAAAGCTTTCTGGAATTGAAGAAGAGGTTGACTAGTGCCCCAGTTTTGACCTTACCAGAGGGTACTCAAGGTTTTGTGGTGTATTGTGATGCATCCAGAGTTGGTTTGGGTTGTGTGTTAATGCAGAATGGCAATGTGATAGCTTATGCCTCCAGACAGTTGAAGGTTCATGAGAAGAATTATCAAACCCATGACTTAGAGTTGGTTGTTGTAGTTTTCGCCTTGAAGATTTGGCGACACTACTTGTATGATGTTTATGTTGATATATTTACTGATCACAAGAACTTGCAATATGTGTTCACTCAGAAAGAGCTCAATCTCATACAGAGGAGGTGGTTGGAATTGCTCAAGGATTATGACATGAGTATTATTTACCACCCAGGTAAGGCTAATGTGGTTGCTGATGCTTTAAGCAGGTTATCTATAGGTAGTACCATCGATGTTGAGGAAGAAAATAGGGAGTTAGCCAAAGATATGCACAGACTTGCACGCTTAGGAGTCCGACTGATGGATTCCACAGAAGGAGGAATAGTGGTGACGAATGGGGCTGAATCATCACTAGTGTCAGAAGTGAAAGAAAAGCAAGACCAAGATCCCATTTTGCTAGACTTAAAGGAAAATGTTCATAAGCAAAGAGTATTAGCTTTTGAACAAGGGGGAGATGGTGTATTGAGATATCAAGGTAGATTGTGCGTACCTATGGTGGATGGACTCCAAGAGAGGATCATGGAGGAAGCTCATAGCTCCAGATATTCCATTCATCCGGGTTCCACAAAGATGTATCGCGATTTGAGAGAAGTGTATTGGTGGAATGGTATGAAGAAGGGCATTGCAGAGTTTGTTGCTAAGTGTCTAAATTGCCAGCAAGTGAAAGTCGAGCACCAAAGGCCCGATGGTTTGGCACAGAATATAGAACTTCCAGAATGGAAGTGGGAGATGATTAATATGGATTTCATCACAGGTTTTCCAAGGTCTCACAGACAACATGATTCAATATGGGTGATTGTCGACAGAATAACAAAATCAGCCCACTTTTGCCGATAAAGACTACCCATTCGGCAGAAGATTATGCCAGGTTATACATTCAGGAGATGGTAAGACTTTATGGAGTTCTAGTCTCCATTATTTCAGATAGAGGTGCCCAATTTACTGCACAGTTCTGGAAATCTTTTTAGAAAGGTTTGGGTTCAAAGGTTAACTTGAGTACTGCCTTTCATCCCCAGACAGATGGGCAAGCAGAGCGCACCATTCAGACATTAGAAGACATGTTGAGGGCTTGTGTGATTGATTTCAAGGGAAATTGGGATGATCACCTACCTCTCATCGAGTTTGCTTACAACAACAGTTTTCACTCTAAGATCCAAATGGCTCCATATGAAGCTCTTTATGGGAGAATATGCAGATCTCCTATTGGATGGTTTGATGTTGGTGAAGCAGGGTTGATAAGACCAGATTTGGTTCACCAAGTTATGGTAAAGGTGAAGGTGATTCAAGAGAGGCTGAAAACGGCTTAGAGTCGTCAAAAATCCTACACAGATATTAGGAGAAGGCCATTAGAGCTCGAAGTAGATGATTGGGTGTATCTGAAGGTTTCACCCATGAAGGGTGTTATGAGGTTTGATAAGAAGGGGAAACTTAGTCCCCGGTATATTAGACCTTATCACATAGTCAAGAGAATTGGCAGTGTAGCTTATAAGTTGGAGCAACCACAAGAGTTAGCAGCGGTGCATCCGGTATTCCACATCTCCATGTTGAAGAAGTGCATGGGAGATCCTTCATTGATAGTGCAAACTGAAAATGTTGAGATTAAGGATAACTTATCTTATGAGGAGATTCCGGTTCAGATTTTAGATCGCCAAGTTCGCAAGTTGAGGACAAAAGAAGTTGCATCAGTCAAGGTCCTTTGGAGGAATCAATTTGTTGAAGAAGCTACTTGGGAAGCTGAAGAGGATATAAAAACGAGATATCCACATCTCTTTGAATCCAGAGAAGATGTGAATCAAGGTATTAATTCTCTTCTTAGTACTTCTTGAATTATTGAGTAAGCATGTTGTTACTTGATGTTGTTTGTTTAGTGTTGAACTTGATGTTACTACCCTTAGCTTAGTGCAATAAAGATCATTCGAGGATGAATGTTGCCAAGGGGAAGATATTGTAACATCTCGCATCTAGAAACGACTAGAAAGAGTTAAAATCTGAAAATATTGATTTTTGGAAAGATTAAAGAAATCAGGAAAATTATGTCTAAGTTAAGAAAGTGAGTTTTTGCCATTTTCAAACGGCCATACCTCCTAGATCAGGATGAGTTAGGAGCAGTTCTTCAGATGGTTGGAAATACCTTGGATATATCTTTCCAACGCCGCCGAGTTTTCTAAATTCCGACATCGTATGAGTGAGATATGCCTTTCGGAAGTTGGGTTATTGGATTGAGGAAAGTCCCAATCCGGATTTAGGGAAGGGCAAAGTAGTCTTTCCTCTAAGTTATTTCTTAATTTGATTTTAGGGGTTTATTGGGGTAAAAACAAAACCTAAATCAGTTTTGGAAAATTAAGGAACGCTTAGGGATTGGAAAAGACAGAACAGAAGAAAGAGTGGGAGAAAGAGTCAAGAATTCATCAAGATCATCCAAGCTTGCGAGTGTAATTCATCGGGGGTGATCCCTATTAAGGTATGTGAGATCTTTTCGTGTTGGTTTAGTTCACCCACACACCAACTTGTTTCAATCCATTGGTTTTGAGTTGTGTACATGTTGAAGAAGTGAGGTTCTTGAAGAACAAATTGTAGAATTCTTATTGGTTGAGTTGTTGATGCTTGGGGGTGAGTTGATTCATGTTTCCGGGTTGTTTTTCGAGTTAGATTGGTTGTATATTAAGGTTACAATTGATCCTAAGTGTTTGGGGAAAGAATTATGGAAGTTAGAAGAGTTTAGAGATGAAAAGCGAAAGAGAAAAGTCGGAAGTCGCTGGGCAAAAAGGGATGGGCGTGCGCCTGCCAGAGCGCCACAAAAACTTCTCTGAAGTTTGGCCTCTGACGTGTCGCGCCAGCCAGAGCGCCAGTCAAACTTCTCTAAAGTTTGAGGGCTGGCGCCCCGCGCCTCTCAGAACACCAGGGACACCAGTTCTCCCTATTCGTTCCTCACCTTTCGTACCTGTTCCTAAGCGATGTATCTATGTTTTCTAGTTGTTTCCAACACTCTAAGGTACATCTAAACATCATGAAATCATCCATAAACATGAGATCATGAACCTTGAATCCATAATCCAATTCAAGGAAAGTTAAGATCAAAGTCAAAGAAGTTAAGAGTCAAGTTTAGAAGTTAAGAAGCAAGTCAAAGCAAAGTTTCTTAAAGTTTTCAAGAGTCTTTATTAAACGTTTAAACTTCGTTTTAAGGCTCAAGTTTCAAGTAAAGTAAAGAGTAAAGAGTTGAGTTTATTTCTCAAAAGTTATTAGGGAACTAAGTATTCTCAAAGAAGTTTATAAGTGTTTTCACATTTGAACAAGAGGAACTATAATTTCCAAAAGAGCCTTTGGGCAAATTTTCAGTAAAGGGAACATCGATTCCAAAAGAGCCATTGGTCTAAACTTTGAGCAATTATCTCAAACTAAATAAAGAGGTGTTTAAAACACATATGAGCTAAAGTATATTTTGGGAGTAGTATTGAGCACCAAACATTGGATTTAACGGGTCATACTTTTTAGATGATCACGTAAGTTAAGCTAGTGGATCCACTAAGTTAAGTAAGGTCCTATATCACGGCCAGGTATAGGATGGTCCTTGGGCAACGTGAGGGAAAATGTTGTATCATCACTTGGGCTCATAGTGGTGGTTGTCGGTTAGAGAATCTCCCACAAAAGTTATATTACTTTTATATATAAGTAAAGTTGAGTTTGTTATTGCTTTATCTTTAACGAACTAAGTTGTTTACACTGTTTTACAAGATTTATATATATATATTGCATGTGTCTTATTGCTTTATATTGAGTTCAGTTATTCATGAGTTGTACAGAGTCAAGGTAAGTGTTCCTTCTTACTCCTTTCAAACTTAAGTTGTTGTTTAGCATTCCAACTCACATACTCGTACATTCAATGTACTGATGCCAGTTGGCCTGCATCTTATTATGATGCAGACACAGGTAACTAGGATCAGCATCCAGTGCGCCGTTGATCTAGTCGAGCACTCCAGAGTCAGTGGTGAGCCTCCTTGCATTCCGGAGGACTCTTTTATTCGCTTTCTAGTTTTTATTTATTAGGATGTTGTGTGGTCTGTCCCAACATCCATCTCAGTATTATAGAGGCTTCATAGATAGTCAGACAGTAGTTATGAGTCTCTCATCTATGTATTTGCAGATACTTTGTTTTGAGACAGAAGTTGCCAATTTGGCTAAGAGGTCATCATTTAAACTATTACATGAGTCTATTTTGTTAAGTCTTCCGCTGATTTAAGTAAGTCAGGACAAGGGTTCGCTTAGGGACAACAATGGTCTCTGAGTGCCAGTCTCACCCAGGGTGTAGGCTCGTGGCATGACAGTTAAACTTTGGTGTCTCGTGTGTTGATTATTTTCTTGCTTGGTTGATTTGTTTGCTGCCCAAACTGTTTTATTCTTGCATTATTTTGTCTTCTCTTGGTTCAAATATAAGGTAAAGTTTTGAATTGGGTTTTCTTCCGCTATCGCCCTGTCGTGCACATTTATTTTGTGCTTGCCTTTCCCAACACAAACTACATGAAGATGCGGAGTTTAGGGGATTTGGGATGCCAAAATGAATCCCCCCTATTAACCATCTTTCATATGCGGATGACACTATTTTGTTCTGTTCAGGGGATAAAAAATCCATTAGCAAAATGATGAATGTGTTGAGAAAGTATGAGTTGATATCGGGGCAAATGATCAATCTAGACAAGAGTTTCTTCTACTTACATGATAACACCCCTCTTATTATAGTAATCAGACTAAGAAAAAATGACAGGGATCAAGCAAGGGAATTTTCCTTTTACCTACTTAGGTTGCCCAGTGTTTTATGGCAGTAAGAAAATGGCGCACTTTGAGGAATTGGTGAAAAAGATTCACAGAAGAATCATGATGTGGCAGAATAAATGGTTATCTTATGGTGGAAAATTCATCCTGATAGCAAATGTACTACAATCTATGTTGATATACTTACTATCAGCTATGAACCCTCCAAAAAAAAACCACTGAGAAAATACATCAACTATTCGTTGGATTGCTCTGGAGCAAGACAAGAGGCCAAAGAGGATAACACTGGATAGCATGGGAGGAGATGTGCTATTCTAGGGAGGAAGGAGTAGTTGGATTCAGATCATTACATGAAGTCATGAAGGCATTGTTCGGGAAGTTGTGGTAGAATTTTAGAACGTCAACATCACTTTGGAGTACTTTCATGTGGAATAAATACTACAAAAAGGTACATCCTAGTATTGCTAAAGAAACTGGAGCCTCACATACTCGGAGTAAAATGTTGGAAGTAAGAAAAGAGGTAGAACATGAGATTTGGTGGCAAATTAGTTTTTGGTTTGACAACTGGACTAAACAGGGGGCCCTATACTTTACAGAAGATGGGGATGTAAGGGAAGACGAAATAGAGGTAAAAATTTTCATGGAAAATGGTGAGTGGAACAGACAAAAACTGATGGATTTAATCTCTGAGGAAATGACAGAATATATAGTGCATAATATCAGGCCAACGATAAATGGGCAGGCTATAGAGAGACCATGGTGGATGGGGAACTCCAATGGGGTTTTCTTAGTTAAGTCAGCTTATGTATGTGTGAGGAGGAAAAAG
Organism: Solanum verrucosum; assembly: GCF_900185275.1. NCBI lineage: Eukaryota > Viridiplantae > Streptophyta > Magnoliopsida > Solanales > Solanaceae > Solanum > Solanum verrucosum. The sequence goes on along the minus strand of NW_026020111.1, from coordinate 870,920 downwards.
GAAAAGAAGTGGTGGTGGAGTAGTATCTGGAGCAAGAGAGTACCTTTTAAGATAAATTTTCTTCTATGGAGATGTTGGAAAGGCAGAATTGCCACAGAAGACAATCTCAAAAGAATGAAAATTAGTATGGCTTCCAGATGCTGTGAAAGATATGAACAGGAAACTATGAAACACCTTTTTCTAACAACCCCCATTGCCAACAAGCTATGAAGGCATTTTACTTCTTGTGCAGGGATCAAAATTGGAGAAGGACTACAACAAATAGTCACTAACTGGTGGGTAACATCTCATAGACCCAAACTAAGGAGGATATACCAGGCCATCCCAGCCATTGTGATGTGGGAGATATGTAAAAAAAGGAATGCAAGAAGACATGGGAGAGATGTTTATTATGAACATGCACTTCAACAGTTTCACACCAACATTTTCCTACTAATGAAGAAATTGTACCCTTGGATTAAAGCACCTAATAGCTGGAAAGGAATTGTGGAGATGCTAAGGAGATACAAGACAAACTATATCATCATGTTGTGGTCTGGGATAAGCCACCAATTGGATGGATGAAATGCAACATGGATGGGGCAAGCAGAGGAAATCCAAGAGAAAGCACATATAGTTTATGTGTCAGGACAGTGATGGAAATTTAATTCGTGCAGAAGCATAGAGGATAGGACAGGGAACAAGTATGGAAGCAAAAGTCAGGGCTATTCTTATTGCTCTAAAGTTTTGTAAAAACAATAGCGTTACAAATGTGATTGTTGAAACAAACTCACTGAGCATTACAAAGATGATCAGAAAGGAATGGAAAGTACCCTAGAATCACATAGAGGAAATAGAAGACATACATATTCTAAGTAGAGAAGCAAATGCAATAATAAATCATGTCTACCGAGAGGTTAACCAATTAGCTAATGAGGCATACAAGCAACAAGAAAGCATACAATGGAATAATTTCCAACAACTATCAGTGGATTATAAAAAGGTACTAAATGCAGACAAGTCACACATTTCAACATTAAGGATCAAAGCACAAGAGTCAGAAACATGTGCAAGCAACACTTCATATGCACAAGAGCTATCAGCCTTCAAGATGTGCTATGCCCATATAAAATGGATGGAAAATCAGAAAATGATGGAAATGGGAGTGAACAAGCTGAAAGCATACCTTTTCGAAGCTACAAGAAGACACGGAGACCAAGTGGTAGGCGTTTATCACCCACAACAAGAGGAAAGCGGGCAGAGAGCTTTATGCGGCAGCAAGAAGAGGAAAAGAGGGAACTCAATTTCGAAGCCCTACCGATTAGGAAACAAGATTTAAAAGCGGATAACTTCACTAAACTTGGGTGGGTGTTTTAGTTTTATTTTATGGGTTGAGTCATTTTGACTTGCCCTTTTTGTACGGACTTGAGCTTTGAAATAAAAGAGCTATAAGCTCAGAAAATTGATTTAAAAAAATAAAAAATAAAAAATTAAGGTGTAAAGTTCATTAGCTTATTAAAGATAAACAAAAATTTTATGAAAAAATATATAGTATGTTTAGCTTCAAGTACATATTTCAAAAAGAGTTTCAAGAAAGTATATTTTGCCTCAAGTGTACATTTTTAGAAAGAAAGCATAGTCCGTTTTTAAAGAAAATGTGTTCAGCTTAAAAGAAAAGGAATAAATACACTGGGATTTTAGTCATAATTCGGATAGTAATAGGGCCCTAGTTAAGTTAAGATATGTTGCTGAGATTTTGGTCATAGTTCAGAGATATGTATGCCTTATCCCTTAAAGAAAACATATCTCAACTTTGAGAAAGCATAGTCAACTTTTCAGAAGAAGCATAGTCAGTTTTAAAGCAAGTTCAGTTCTTCCTCAGTTCTAAAGAACTATTTTGAGCAATGACTCAAAGAAAGAGAATTCCAATTTTCTCCTAAAGTGGGACAACTTTAAATTATTGAACACCAATGCATGTTTTGCAAGTAGTATTAAACACCGAGGTGGGTAAGGATTCAGATAGTCTAAAACCCCAAAACTTCACCACCAACATATGATATGATTTTATCGTTGATTCGAGTGATTCCTTAGAAAGCCCCTAAAATAAGAGCTCAGAGATTGGATATAGTTAAGTTTGTCATTTATCGTGACAAGGTATTGAATGACTCTGACAACGTGGACAAGATGTTGTATTGTCATAAAGCTCACATGATGGTTGTCGGTTAAAGCAACTCCCAAAGAACAATAAAATTGTAAAACTTGATTTTTTAAAATCGATGTGCCATAATCGTGAATCATTTCGAGTGAATAATATATCAAAAGACTCTAAACATTGAGAGGAGCTCTTATCTAAATTTTAGGACTACTTAGAGGCTATTTGACTTAGTTGAGATACAAAGAGATCGATCTGCAATATATAAATATTATATAAACAAAATATATAATGTATATACATCATTGTTACTAGGGGTGTACATGGTCGGGTTGGTTCGGGTTTTTCAAATATCAAATCAAACCATTTGTGCCGGATTTTTAAATCTATAAACCAAACCAAACCAATAAAACTCGAGTTTTTCAACTTCGGGTTTTTTCGAGTTTTCAGATTTTCGGGTTTTTTCTGAAAAAGTATTCATACAAACATATAATTTACTTGTACTTCAAATATTTCTTTAGTCTTACCAAAGTACAACTATCTAAGGTGTTTCTTAAGAAAATAACACAAAAATATTAAATGAGTAATGATACTAAAATATCCAACAAAAAATAATAATAATAATGAAATCGCGTAAAACAAATATTGCAAATTAACAAGTCATAATGAAAATGATCATAATTTAAAAGTAATAAATCATGCTAAAATAAGTTTAATAAGTATTAGTTACATGACTAAATATTAAAGAAAATTAAAATTAGATTATGTATTTGAATAAACCAATGTAAAACCATAGAACAAATATTCAATATTATTGTCATTCTTAGTGTTGAATTGATAATTTTTTTTGCTTTAGTATTAATTTAATTTTGATTTAAGCTTTATTTTATTTACCAATATTTATGGACTATAATCTTTATTGAACCATTTAGATTTCTAAGTTTCAAACTTGAAATAATAATATATTAAAAGATAAAACTATGAAAAAGTATAAGAAATATTTAAAAATTATATCAAAGTAAATATTTTTATGTATAAAATAAAATTTTAAAATTATATATATAATGTAGGGTTGGTTTGATTTCGGGTTGGTTTTTTTTAGTTAAAACCAAACCAACCCAAATATAATCGGGTTTTTTTTCCAATACCAAATCAAGTAAAACCAACCACCAGTCGGGTTTTTTTCTCGGTTTAACTCGATTTGCAATTTGATTCAATTTTCGTTTGGTTTTGTACACCCCTAATTGTTACATAGTTATACATCATCTATATACAATTATACATTATTTATATAATATTGATACATTGCATATGCATATTAATTTATTTAGGAAAAATGATCAAAAATATCCTTACACTATTGGCAATAGAATAAATATACCCTCCGTTTGAGTTTGGGTGCAAAAGTACCCTCACCGTTACCCAATAGGCTAAAAAATACCCTTCAGTAACGGAAGAGTGGAAAAAAGGAATTTAGAAAACTTTTAAAATAAGAAAGGGTTGACTTTTTGTTTTGTTGCCTCCTCTCTCATTCTGCTCGCTCCCCCCCCCCCCCCCCCCAAGTTCCATCCACCAGTAACACCCTGTTTTATAATTAAAAAAAAAAGTTAATTTTTCTCAAGACAAATATAGCAAGAACTTGCATGATTTTTCCATTTACGAGCTAAAATGCTAAATTCAAGTTATGCCATCTCATTGCCAAGTAGAGCAAATATATATCAAGCAAAGGATATGTAGAAATATTGAGTACTCTTGTCAAAAAGTCTAAATCTATTACTCATTTTTCTATCATTACTGCACAAAATTGAGTTAAATTTTCAGTATATGTAAATTAAACTGAACAATTCAACATATACACTGGCAGTCTGGCACTAATTGTTCTTGTAGGAAAATTTTGCTCTATGTATCATTCCTACATGCTAGTTTTCTCCGCTCAATATCCTTCAATTTGCAATAAGTTCATGTTTACTTTTAGGGAAAAGGGTTTGAAAAATACTTCAATTTTGGCCGAAATTGCTGTTACGATATCAAACTTTGAAAATGACCTTTTACCCCCTGTACTATTTAATAGTACATTTTACCCTCATGTACTATTTAATAGTGTATTTTAAAGGTATATATGTGCCTACGTAGACATCATAAATATTGCATCATTTTAAATAGTAATGTGTCCACGTGGGCACATATATACTTTTAAAATACACTATTAAATAGTGCAAGGGGTAAAAGGTCCTCCACAAAGTTAGGTATCGTAACAACAATTTCGGTCAAAGTTGAAGTATTTTCCAGACCCTTTTCCCTTACTTTTAAGTAACTTATATGCATACAACAGAAATATTAAAAGGTTGCAATTTATCTTGATTGCTATATATGTTTCCACTTGTTGAAGAAAAATACTTGAAGGTTGAAGTTAGTTTGTTTTGCAATATTGATCAGAAATGACTTCAGTACAATAAAAATAACTTTTAACAACAATAAATATATGTATTAATAAAGAGATATTTACCACATTAGTTAATTATTATTGGATCCAATATCGTTATAAGCTTTAGACACATTTACGAAGAGTGTTAATTGTTGTTCAATATATATATATATAAACTATTGTCGTTAATTAATTGCCACTAAAGATATTTTTGATGTGGTGCTTATATACAAATTTATTTACTTGACATCATAAAATTTCATCATCGCACTCCAAACATTAGTTAATGGCTGTTTTTTTTTCTTTTTTCGAATACAAACCATGGTCGTGGGTGAAACTTGAGTGTAGATTAGTCAAAATGAATTCAGTTTTGTGTGACAAACGATGGATTTAAAATAGTTTCTTTTTTGTTTAAGAGGTAAGGAAGGAACAAAGAAGAAGAAGAGGTAAGAAATGGGTGTGGCAGCGGACATAATGAGAGAGAAAATTGGGAGGGGCAAGTGAAAACTTTTTCTTATTTTAAAAGTTTTTTAGATTCCTTTTTTTTTTTACTTTTCCGTTAGTCAGCGTATTTTTGAGCCTATTGAGTAACGATGAGGGTAGTTTTGCATCCAAACGTAAACGGAGGGTACATTTGCTCTATTTGCAATAGTATGAGGGTATTTTTAACCCTTTTCTCATTTTTTTTATTTTATATATATATATATATATATATATACTTGTCCATATATATTGGTAAATGACCTATTTATTTATCTAATAGTTTTCCAGTCATAATATTTTCTTGGATTATGGAGAAAATATCTAAAGATCTCTAAGCTTTAACCAAATGAATAAACTTGATAAGAGAGGGTAAATTTCATAGTTATTTCGTTGAATAAATGAGTTTGGATTTATGATTTTTTTTTTCCGTAAGAAATGAAATTAAGGTGTAAAGTTCATTAGCTTATTGAAGATAAAAAAAAAATTATGAAAATATATACAAAGTGTATGTATAATTATTCATAAAATAAAATATATTGTATACATATAATTGTAAGATTTGTGTATATAATTTATCATTTTGGTTTGTTATTTTCTTTAGTTTGTTTTTAATAAAAACTAAGTCAAATAGTATCAATTTTTTTTTTATAAAAAAAATCAAATCCAAATTAAACCAAATCAAATAAAAAATAATTTATAATTTAATGTCTAATTGGATCGATTTTTTAACCAAAATGTGAATACCCAAATTTTTCCATCAATAAATTGACTTCTTCTATCATTTGATTGTTTTTTGCTCCCTCCGTCCAACAATACTTGTCCACTATATTAAAAATAGACGTTCAACAATATTTGTCCACTTTATGAAATTCATAGATAATTTTACACTTAGTTCTTAATTTACCCTTATCATTAATTATAATCATATTCCTACTACACTTTTCAAGACATAGTATTTATTCAAAAATATAGTAAAATTATCCTTCTATTTATAATTTCTTAAGAGATGTACTAAGTTAATAGTTGACAACTATTGTTGGAGAGGGAGTAATAGATATGCTTACATATCTTCTACAACTTTCGTTACAAAAGTAATGCACCACAATAAGCATAACTTATTAAAACCCATTTCATTAACTGTTAAAGAGGATAATCTCAAAAACAAATTCTATAAGCTATCATAATTGACTTAATGGAGTTGGACTTGAAGATTTTTTGTGCTTTGATATAAATATTGTTTTGTGTCTCAGTTAATATGACTTACTTTCATTTTTAGTCGGTCCAAAAAAGAATGACACATCTATAAAATAATTTAACTTTAAAATACTCATTTTACCCTTAATGAAATGATTTATAGCCACACAAATATTTATCACTTATTTTAGACCAAAATTTCTAAAGTCTTCCTTTCATTCTTAAACTCTGTGTAGAGTCAAACTAACTCATATAAAATGGGAGTACAACTTTTCATACCTTTATACAAGTATAAGCAAATTTCTTTGAGGAAAAGTCATTGCAAACCAAGGTAACTGTATATTTAGTGGCTCCATGCATCTCAATTTATACATCTATTTCCATGTTGTCAATAAGCCTGACCTTTCCAAACCATACTGCTACACAAAATACAACTGGTCTCTTGATTGTTTCCACTGGCTCTAAACTTTCTTGATCCACAATCTGATGCAAGGAAGGTGTCAGCAATGAGGTAAAACAAAACCAACAAATCGGAAAGAAACTTTTTATCTGTATTGATGATAACCTTCATGTTGCTAAACAAAAATATTGTGGAACTTTGCACAGGTTCATGTCCGGATAAAGCTTCCAAGACGCTAAACATACCAAATACTGATAATGTGTCTACTAGTTCAAGAGGGTAGTATAGGAGAAGTGGTGTGACTAGAGAGCTTTATCATGTTACTCGCTCCTTAAAAAAGCCGATGTATGGTACTCCATGTATTTCTATTGGTAAATATATGTTACAGCTAGAGGACCTTGAAAGCACAATTGGCAAGATTATGCCATACTTCCTTAAGTAATTGAGTTACCAGTTGGTATATTCTGTTGTTTATATCTATATGAAAGACATTATTTTTCTTCAAGTTCTCACCTCAGCATAATCAACCGTTCCACCAGCTTCAGATATGGTAAGAATGGCAGTATTTATCAGCTCCCTGCAGTTGACCTGACCCTTTTCTGCTTCAACTTGTGCTCTAGACAGCGCACGACTAATTGATAAAGCCTGTAGAATAGTAGAAAGAGCAAAAAGTTTCAATTAACACAAAAACCAGACTAATAAAGAGAACCTTAGTAGGAAATCACTTTTTACGAATGCATTATCCCAGATATTTTGATTCTGAATAGCTTATGTTTGCATAATTAGTATATCTAAGAAGCAGGTTTTTATGATCATATATTAAGAGATAATGACAGCAGAAGAAGCACCCTTTGTCTGTCCGCAGGTGAAAGTTTCACATTACGGGAACTCATTGCAAGGCCATCATGCTCTCGTACTATTTCAGAACCAATCACCTTTATCCCAAAATCAAGATCTCGGACCTGAAATAGAATTACGTTGAGACTATCAATTAAAAATCACATCAGACTTCAGCTCTAAAGCATACTACTTGATTAAGACTAGCAAAGTAACAAAAACCAAGCAACATTTCAACATCTTCCTGATTAGCACTTTTACTTTCAGAGGGGCAGATATGGCCATATTTAGGGGTGGCATTCAGTATTTCCAAAGTTTGGTTTCCCTAATTCGGTATTCGGTAATTGAAAGTAGATACCAAATATTGAACTTTCAAAGTTTGGTCCGGTATGGTAAATTCCGGCACAATAAATACGTATTGACAGGGTGGAGTATTTCAATTATCTCTTAACCCAGAATTTGCAAATTGATGCAGGAAGATATTGAATTTTCTATCTTCAATTAATCATCAAAGTCATAAGAAATCGAAAAAGTAGAAAATGCATTTTTAGCCAATTCTTCAAATAGATCAAGCAACACCAAAACATCATTCATAATGACAAATATAGTGTCAAAGCTTCTAAATGCATCATTTGTTCTCTTCATAAGATCCCCAAAGATAACAACTTTCGGTACATGACTATCTGAGACACTCAACTCCCCTCTTAATACGAATCAAAAGAGCAAATAAACACATCATCAAAATCAAGCTATTGGCAAACAAAAAGTAAATGTTATTAACAGTCGTTGGAATAAAAACAAAATCCCTTTAACATAGTAGCATGTACTGACAGATGTTGTAAATCGGAAACAACCTCTCTACCTCTAAGGTACTTGATAAGGTTTGTGTACACTATACCCTTCACAAATCCCACCTTGTAGGATTACACTGGGTATGTTGTTGTTCTTGTTATACTGATAGATGTTAGATGGCCAAATACATAAGTTGCCCCTTAAAGTTGCCATGAATTTTCATTTTGACACCTAAACTAAAGCTTGTTCCTATTATACCCTTCAATACTTATTTATATGTGTCTATTGAACATCTAAGTCACAATCTTTCTTTAAAATAAAGAGTGTGCTATACAAACGATCTGATATAAAAATGTGACCAAGAAATGACTGGCACATAAACAGTAGAAAAAAAGGTTCTTCTCTTTCCTCAAGTTGTGTATTTCAATTACGAAAACAAAATAGAAAATTTCAACCACGAAAACGCAATCACCTCTTCGGCGGTGAAAGCAACGACTGCTGCTAAATTCGCCACCACCATCACTTTCTATTACATCCATCTCATTACCACCATCCATCCACACTTCAAGATTAACCACCAACATCAAACTCATCATTCATCACTCCACTCTCACACAACACCCCTATTCGCTGCACCATCAGCAACAGAGGAGGTAATATAACCCCCAGTCAACAGAGGAGATAAAGAAATTGTTGTCACGGGGGAAAAATTGAAGTTTTGGGTGACAAATGCTTACCAAAGTTGAAGAAATCAATAAATAGTAGTAACGCAAACGTTAAGACTTTGATGAGCATCGCAAATCTGAACAAACTCCATCACCTCACTCCCTTCATTCACTTATTCATTTTGTTCCTTACACTGGATATACACCCTCATTGAATGATTGGATTTTCAAAAAATCAAATAAATTGGACCACAGTACTTATAGCTAATTAAAAAAAAATAAAAAAAATTGACCACAGTCCACATAGAACTGCTAAATCAGAAGAATTCTTAGATACAGCAAAGGGATTGTTGTGGCCATATTTTGGGAGTCCATAATCAAAAACTATTAATGAGATAACATGTATCTTTTACCATAAAATCTACCACTTAGGAGTCGTTTGGTGTGAGTTATAAGGTATAATAATCACACAGATAAAATATTAGGCATACGGGATAATTAATTTGGGGATAACTTATAATACCTTCATCCAAACAGCTAGTACATGTAAAGTCATCCAACATTTCAACAGAAAAAACAAAAGAAAGTTTTTAGCAAATCTTACCATTCTCTGTATAATCCTCCATTGCTGATAATCCTTCTTACCAAAGACAACAACATCAGGCTCAACTATATTGAACAACTTGGTAACAACAGTAGCAACCCCTCTAAAGAAAACAGGCCTACTATTCCCACACAATCCCTTTTCCAATTTTTCAACTCTAACCCAAGTTTCATGCCCCATCCCTTTATCTTCAACACAAGATACCACCATTTCCTCACTCTCTTCTAAATTCCTCTCAGACCCATTTCCAATTTGAGAATTCCCATAGTCATACAGATTTTTGGGGTTGAATACAACATCAACCCCACCAGGTACAGAGTTGAGTTTCTCGATATCGCCTTGAAAATCAGATGGGTATGTTGAAAGATCTTCATTGGGTGAGAATTGACCTGGATTAACATAGATGGAGACAACTATAAGGTCAGCTTGATTGTGTGCATCTTGGACTAGAGAAAGGTGACCTTGATGGAGGTAACCCATGGTGGGTACAAAGCCAATTGTATTGCCTTGGGCTCTCATACTCCTTGTCCATTTTCTCATCTCATCCTTGTCTGTGATGATAATTGCTTCTTTAGCTGCCATTTTCGATTAGCTCCAATTCCTCTTTGGTCAGCTATCTCTTCACTCTATGAATATCCTTACTACCTATTCCATCTATATTCTTTCAAAATTAATTTAATTAATTTTTAAAATTAAATTAAATTTATTTGATATTTTAAAATTATATAAAAAAATTATAAAATACATTTATATGATGACAAAATACATTTAAAATTTTTAGTCAAAATTCATATAATTTGATTTTTAAGAATAGTTGAGGGTAAAATTTACTCGCACCGAATATATACATCAATCCAATACATGTATGTTATGTGTTTAAATTTATACTTCATCTTAATTAATTAACATGTGTTTTACTTCATTAAATCACATAATAATAAAAATTACATTAGTTTAATGTATACCGCGATGCGGATAAGTTTTTTCGACCAATAAGAAGGTGGGATGTGCTGGCGGCTACAAAATACTCCCTCCGTCTCAATTGACAAGTCTAATTTTACACAATATTTAAGAAAATAGGAAAAAAAATTAATAGTTATGGTTTAAAATAATTTTTAGATATTTATAAAAATTATAAATTATTTTATCAAGAATAAAGTAGAATTTAAAATTAAATTATTTCTAATTATAATACGGTGACTTGCATATGAATATTTTTTATCAAAATAAGTTATTATTTAAACTAATTCACCAAAATGATATATTTTTTAATTTTTTTTTTATAAAACTAGTATAAACAAAATTCATAGTAGCATTTAAGGTTTTATTTGATTAAAAAATAAATTAACGGCGTTAAATGAATATACGTTACTGTCAGTAACGATTTTAGATTAAAATATAGGAGAAATTACTAAAGTACACTACATATGTTTACCTATTATCAATTAATCCCTTCTCTTTCATAAAAATTCAAAAATCTCTACTTTTCCCCAATTCCTCTTTTCCGGATACTTTATTATGAAAGAAACCAAACCCATCTTCCTCACCCCCAAAATCTCGCCTATAATCTCTCCCACTACCAAATCAGTTACTGCTTTCAAAGCAATTGGATTTTCAAACAATTCAACAGTCCCAAAGTTCAAAATAGGTATTATTCTTCTTCTTCATTTTTCTTTCAAAATCAATTTTTGGTTTCAATCGATTTTGGATTATTTGTCACAATGGATCATCCGTCTTTTAATATTGGGATTTCCCAATTAATAACACCTAACAATGAACAATTTTTTGAATCTAAACACCCCAACTTGAATGAACATAGGTCTAAAAGCTTGCATGCAACGACATTAATGGCGAATCGAACTTCTTCCAAGAGAAAATTGAAAACGAAAGTGGGGTCATCATCTAAAGCAAAGGATGCAAAAACTAAAAAGAAAAGGGGTAGAAAGGTTGCCCCTCCCATTTTCCGACCAACACTACCCATGGTATGTCTTTCTTTTGCTTTTAATTTTAGACATTGTTGAAAAATAAACTTATATAGTGTATATTGTAATATGTAGTTTTAACCTAGAAACACTGATTGTTTGGGTTTGAGTTTAACTTTTAAATTTGTAGATGAAAGATATGGTTGAAAAATATTGTTTTATTGTATATATTGAAATCTAGAGTTTTTTACCAGAAACACTTATGTTTTATCTGATGTTGATATTGAGTATAGATTTTACATTTGTTGATGAAACACATTGTTGAAAAATAAAGTATCTTGGTATATACTGAAATGTTTAGTTTCTACCCAGAAACACCGATATTTATCAATTGTTGGTAGTAAGGTTTCATTGTTGAAAAATAAAGTATCTTGGTATATACTGAAATGTTGATTTTCTACCCAGAAACACTGTTATTTTATCAATTGCTGATATTAAGGTTTCATTGCTGAAATAAAGTATCTGTTACTTGTGATTCATATACGTAGATGATACAAAAATAAGTATTTGTTTTACATTTGTAGATGAAACACTAGTTTAAGGCAAGTTTTGTGTGCTGAGATTTGTATTTAAGATAGGCGTTCAATTCGCTATATGATATAGAGGTTATTTGTTGTACAGTGTATCATATTCGTAGATATGCACATGAATGATGCGAAAACAGAATTTAACATATATGTTAGTTAACATTTTGTATCATATTTAAATAGAAGCCAATGTATATACATAAGTAAAATGATTTTCTGTATCAGTCATGCAATTTTGGCATACTAAGTATAAAATGATCTGAAACATGATATTTCCCTTTTAGTTATGTATGCATCATTTATCAATTTAGTTATTGATCAACAGCATTTATCTTTCTGTAATTGCAGAATATGAAATATGTGATTAAACATATTCCAAAGCAACCCCTAAAGTTTGGTCCTACTTACAATTCTAATTTTAAAGAAAACTTAGAATTGTCAATAAAGGATGAAGGTATGAACAAGTTTAAGGATACCATATTTGGCCAGTACCTTAATATCCCCAAGTGCCACTACCAAGGACAAATTACCAAATGTTTATATCTTCTGGAGGTTGAGCATGATAATTTAGACAAAGAAATCCATATTCATCATGCTAAAGGAAATGTATTGCAATTTTCTATTAGAGAATTTGCAATTATTACTGATCTCAAGTGTACCGGAAATGTTAAAGATTTTACATATCCGATTTCAAAAATTAGTAAGCTAGTTCAGCGATGCTTTCCTGGTCCAAATTATAACGTAAACAAAGGACGGCTGGTAGATCGTTTTGAGTTGGGTATTTGGGACAGCAGTGATGAAGCTCTTCAGATGGCTATATTGTATTTCATTCATACGTTTGTTTTCTCCCAACTCAGTGATGCACCAATTCCTATAGAAGATTTCTTTATGGTAGAAGATGGCAGCTATAAACAGTTTTCGTGGGGACAACTTGCCTTCACGAAGTTAATGAAATCATTTAGGAAAGAGTACAAACCTAACAAACAAATGTATCGGTTGAATGGATTTCCATACGCACTTAATAGCTGGGTATATGAATGTGCATCGGCAATGCATAACAAGATAGCTGTTAGAGAAGGAAATGGTATACCAAGAGTATGCAATTGGAAAGTTGTGGGTGCAAAGCCTAAATACGAGATGTTTATGCAAAACATCTTTACTGAGGTAATTAGTATATAGCATCCTTTTTTACTTTATTGTTTTATTTGTGATACATTATTTAAATAGTTCTAACGATGTTTTAATTTTTGTTTCTATAGAATGATTGTTCTAACATGCAACCAACTCAAGAGGAACTCGAATCACTTGATTTACCAAATAATAGTCATGTACCTCCAAATCGGCCAGCCACATCAGTTGCAAATCAGGAAGAGGTGCAACCAGACGATGTTTCTGATTTTGAAGAGTTTTCATCAAAATCTCCGGAGCAACTGTTAAGGAGATGCACACGTCTTTGTACCACAGGATCCACCACACCCCCCAAGAGAAGAAAGGTTGCACATCCAACAAAGAATAATGTGCCAAAGACAACACCAGACGTGCAAAAGAATCAGCCATTTCAAACTTCGATTTCACAACCCCTAAAGTTTGATAGTGTATCTGGTGTTCATTTTAATACAGTTCCCCGAAGAACATTATCGGACAATGCAAGACTCGAGGATCTGGAGGGTCACATTAAGTCTTATGTAAGAAAACATAACTATGTCATTTAAACATTTTCATTGTTATTTATAATCTCACTTACTATGCTTAATTTGAATCCAGGTTGACCAAAAAATTGGAGCTCTTGAGGTGTTAATTATAAAAAATCATTCTGAGTTGATGAAATCAGTTGCCGCGAAAGATAACAAAAGTGATAAGGTAGTATTTTTATTTTTAGATTATCTTTTTAGTTTTGTGTTATACTCATTTTTTTCATCATGAAGGACATTGGTGGCATTTCTATGCCACATATAGTGGATGATTCAGTAGACAAAGGTAATGTTGATCTAGAATCTGCTTCTGATCAATTATTCCAACAACCCATTTCACCTATACAAATGAATTTTGCAACTGTTGATCACGATGGTGATGCATCTGCTATGGAGGTTGAACAACGACTTGTTAACGAAGAAAATGTTGCAAAGGTATGCATATGATACTTAAATTTAATTATATAACTTAATGACTTTCAATCATTAGTTAATTTCATTAAAATTATTAACAATGTATCATTTACAAATGATTGATAATTTAGTAATTTTAATTCATATAATGAAAAAATCATTGACTTTTTGTGTATCATTAGTTGTACAGTAAACACTTAAATCACTTTTGCTACTATATTTTTTGTTTTGAATCACCAGTCACGTATACTTTATAATTCCTTCCTTATATTTTGTTTTACAAACATAGATTGAAGAGCCATCCATTAAGGATTTTGCAACTGTTAATCATGATGTTGATGCAAATGATGTGGAGGTTGAACAACGACATGTTAACGAAGAAAATGTTGCAAAGGTATGCATATGATACTTGAATTTAATTATGTAACTTAATGACTTTCAATCATTAGTTAATTTCATTAAAATTATTAACAATGTATAATTTACAAATGACTGATACTTTAGTAATTTTAATTCATATAATGAAATAATCAGTGTCTTTTTGTGTATCATTGGTGTACAGTAAACACTTAAATCTCAGTTGATACTATATATATTTTTTGAATTACTAGTAACAGATACTTTATAATTACATCTTAATATATGCGTTTACAAACACAGATTGATGAGACATCTATTAAGGATCAGATTATGGAAGATTCAACAAATGTTATACCCACAATACACCATAGTGATGTTCCGATAGAAGAGTTTGTTCATAATAAGGAAGTGGTAAGTAAAGATCTTTTGAATTGTTACAATCAATTATTTTTGAAACTAAATCGAAATGATGTGTAATATTCTGTTTATTAGGAGGACGCAGTACATAAAGTCACACAATTGCACACAAAAGTATTGAGCTGTGATAAAATTGTTGCTGATTCAATTAAACAAGACTCAAAAAGACATGCTTCAAATCCAGTAATTGTTGATACATCTGTCTGATTCTAAATTGTTTAATGCAAATGTCAACAATTGCGTATAAAAATTGTACTATTTTCTTATAATTTACTAATATCATGTAGGATTCTTCCAAAACAACATTTATTCCATATGGCACTAAAACTCATAGATGCAATTGTCTACAAACTTCCAAACGAGCCAATTAATGTCGCACCACTTAGTGTAATCATTCCTCCACAGCTAACCAACAGTGATGATTTTCTATCTGATAGCCAGCTACCCACCCAACTTCCAATCAAGAAATCTGCACACAATCTTGATACAAAGACTTCAGCTCCACGTAACAGAATCCCTTCAAAGATTTTGCAGTCTCCATATGTGAATACTTTTGGATCCAGAGATAAGGGCAAGGAAAAAATAGACGATGACATTCGCCCATATACTCCATTTGAAGGATGTGGCATCACCTATCAAGTTTCGTCACTTTTAATGCAAGAGTACTCCCAATGGATACAGAAGGGATTCCTCAACACACATGCAAACAAGTAAGTTTTTTTATTAATAAATCTTTTTAGCAAAGCATATTCGAATAAGTAAGTTTTCGTTTTATATTATTTCTATACTATTATTTTGTATTAGCTTATTCTTAAGTTGCTATAATCATTCTCATAGGAAACCTTCAAAGGATAAATATAGAGGCAAAAATGCTCTATTTGGCTTTGATTATATGGATTTTGTTGTCGCATTTCCTTTGGACAAGAACTGGTTTTATACTATGTCACAGCAAAAAAAATGTTGGACTGATCAGGAATAATATACAATACAATTATGTATACGATACACAATTAACATGTGTAACTCAAAAAAACCAGATTACTAATTGTGTTGTATAATTGTTACATGTATCATATACTCCTTCCGTTTCAAAAAGATTGATCTGGTTTGACTTGGCACGATGTTTAAGAAATTAAAGAAGACTTTTGAATCTTGTGGTCCTAAATTAAAGTTTTGTCAAATGTACAAAATTGCCCTTAATCTTGTGGTCTTAAACATGCCACGTGGAAATCAAAAAGTAGAATGTTACCAAAAAAGGAAAGAGGTCATTTTTTTGAAACTAACTAAAAAGGAAAGGAGGTCATTCTTTGTGAAACGGAGGGAGTAATTTTTATCATATATTGTTGTTTTATGTATTGTGTTCTTTTTTTCTTTAATTTTGCAGTACATAGATGTAATTTTTTACTATCTACGCAAGAAATCAAAACTAAGAAGCATGGATCAATACAGATACACTACATGCAACTGCTTGTTCAATACCTATATAAAAAATGCGTACAAAAGGTACTATTGTAGTCCTGCGGACGATACTCTCAGTACACAGCAACACATTGCCCGAGCTGATATTGTATCTGTATATGAAAGGTCCATCAAAACGTCATTAATGGTTTTTCTGTCCCTGCTGCTTTACCATGACATCTAGTAGATGAGGTGTATATTCCGATCAACTGTGATGAAGAATTTCATTGGGCGTTGGCTGTGGTTGTTTTAAGGAATCGGTTAATTCGAGTTTATGACTCAAATTTGGGAACAAGGAACAAAAGTCAATCTGATGAGATAAAACAGTTGTCTATCATCCTGCCTAACTACTTTCATGATAGTGATTCTTTGATAAAATCGACAAAATTGATTGGGCAACATTGGATGCATACAAAGACAACAAAACTGGTGAATTGATGGGTCTACAACATTCGTTTGAAGTGGAATTTGCTCGAGACATTATGCAACAAAATAGCGATAGCCTGTAAATATTTAATCCACCCAGCTTTATTTATACATTTCATTCAATTTATAATGTATTCTTTATGTTTGCAGCGACTGCGGAACATATGTAGCTGCTTTTGCTGAATTTCTAAGCGATGAAATCAAGGTCCCATCGATTCCTTTTCAAAGTGAATATTTTCGCTCAAGATATGCAACACTGTTATGGAAATATGGTACCGACAGGGTCAATGCTGAATACGTTAGCGAGAATGATGATCCTATAAGGCTAAAGGTCGCTTTCATTCTATTGGCAGATGATGAATTGTTTAATGTAGAGTAGTTGTTTATTGATTGACTTACCGTAAAAATGTGAAGTTTTACTGTTTTGAAGATACATTAAGTGTTTTGTAGTATTCCTCTCCAGGTCTACATTATATTTCTAAGTAATTAATTATTCTATTTTTGAAGAGTTTTTATTTTCACACTTTTTATGTCGCTTCTAAATTAGTTTTCACTGCATTTTAATACCTTATTAATTTTTCTATATTATAAGTATTATACATGTCAATGAAGATTTTACTATAGTGAATCTGATACAAAATTTCATCGCTCATATTAAGTATATGATACAAAAATTAAAGTATCTTAAAATGACATAATTTTATTGTTCACACAACACTGTACAATTTATATTTTATAAGATGATACTAAATATTTTTTACTTACATAAAGATTAGGTATATGATACATAGGTGCCTAAAACATTTCAAATTGATACAGTTTTATCATTTCATGACAAAGTTTCAAAGATATCAAGTATCATATACAAACTTTATACGAAAATCAATCTAACTTTTTAAATATCTTATACTTAATTTCCAGAAAACTATTTTGTTCATGAAAACTCAAATTTCGTCCATAAATATCAAAATTTTATGTATATGATATATAATATTGGTAAAAAATACAACTTCTGATACTCTATTATTAGTAGATACAAAATTTAGAAGAATATATTATGTATATGATATATAATTGATTCAAATGATACCTTTTTTAAACATTGTCTTTATTACAACTATTTGGCACTATTAATCGATGTAAAAATTATAAAAAGCACATAGTACACCAATATAATTTTTATAATAAATTGACAATCACATAATGTTGTCAAAACATAACATTATTCATTTATTGCATCATAAAATAGTAACCATTAAGAATCTTTTGGGAAGAAAGTACATGTTCTTCTATTGTGACCTTCTTGTCCACATTGTCCACAACAGTTCGTGTTTGTGGTAATCTTTTCATCTGGATTTTTCTTCCTCTTTTTTCTTGGTCTTCCAGGCATTTTTTTGTATCGTGGTGGCAAGACGACTTCCACCAAAACATATTCTGGAGCTATCCAATCACTTTTGTCTAGCATTGGTTCTATTGAAAGTGCATACGTGTTTGTTAATGCATCATGTTTATAGTAATCAGAGCAATAGGGATGTACATCTTTAATATTCTTCTTCGTCAAAACAGTCATTGCGTGCGCACAAGGTATCTCGTCATGTTGAAATCTACCACATGAACAAGTTTTTCTCTCAAGACATACAATGTATCTTATCGCACCTTCATACACTGCAAATATATATTCAGAAGATGCAACTACCTGCAAATGTTTAAAAATTACAGATACATCAAATGAATTTGTAAGTGGTATACTTAACAATATAACGAGAAACATAAAAATTGATAATACAAATATGTACCTTCATTTTCACACATTTGGACGCGTTTATAATCAATATTTCTTCAAATCTTCTCCCTAATGTTTCCTTTGTATACGATGCTATTTTGTCAATTTTTGCAATTCCAAGTACCAAATAGAATTCTAACTTCTTCCAGAAAGTCTATAATAGGTAGTTGTCGTGCATCAACAAGGCAACCATTGATACATTTTGCTATGTTCGAAGTCATCATCCTCCCCCTGTTAACAGTTGCATGAGATCTAGCCCACCTTTCATACCCAACATCTTGAAGATACTTCTTAACTCTGCCATCTATTTTTTCCACTTTAGCCATTAATTTTTCAAAATCATCTTTCCGATAAGCCTTTGCCATCGAATAGAAAATATCACTTAGTATGGTTCTGCTTCTCTTGTAGTATGTACACACATTTTTCCAGAGGTGCCATATGCATGTGAAATGAGGAACATTTGGATAAACAATATTTACACTCTTCAATATGCTTTCATTTCAATCTGATACAACACATATTTGTTCTCTATCACCAAATACATTTTTAAAGTGTTGGAAGAACCATGAACAATCATTTTCCGTGTCTACAATTTCATAAACTAACGACAATATACAACCTTCAGATTGAAACACATAACATTACGATTCTTTATATATGATTGTTCCATGATGTTATATTACTATCTTGAAAAATCAAATTAATAAACAACATGTCATACCTGCCCCATCGAGTGTACTTGCCGATACAAATGTCCCTCTATAAGATCCGCTAAGATGTGAAGCATCAACAACAACAACAGGCCTACAGAACTCAAACCCTCTCATCATTGGCCTTAATGATATGAAAAGATACATAAACTCATTTTTTTCCGACTTGTGCATACGTATATATGAATTTGGATACACAATGTTCAACATATATATGTATTTGGCATCTGTTTGTATCCGTCTGCAGGTTTACCCCTAATCATCTCCAATGCACGTTCTTTTGCACGCCATGCTTGTTGGTAAGAAATTTCAACTTCATATAGTGCCCTAACATCCTCAATTATATCGTTTGGAGTATGTTTTCTTTTCTGATTCACTAACTTTGGAGCTGTCACACCACTAAGAAACCCAACAGTAGCTTGTACCTTACTTAATACCCTATCCCTCAATGGACATGTATGTTCACAATTGAAGTATCTCACTTTGAATATGTCCGTATTTTTCCTAACGGACGCCTTCAATTCCCAACAACAAGCATCTGAATGACATACTAATACGTAGCTGCAATTATACGATATACAATTGTTATTTCATCAAGTTTAATGTATCAATTCATAATATTATAAATAAAATAACAGTACAACATACATTATTACAAAGACTTTTAGTTAAATTGTAATCTGCACACAGTTCATAAACGACTCATTTTATATATTTGATATACAAATCAGATAACACATTCAAAATTCAATTATTAACATTATTTCAATAATCCTTCTTAATTATTAAAGTATCAAGCATAAACCCTTATGATACCTAACAACTACCATTGCACTAACACACGTTATTTGTATATCATGATCAACATGATATCAAATAAATCTTAAAAAATCAAGAATTTTATAAGATTGAAGTATCACATACCTTTTGCTATCAGATCTCTTAACTCTAAAATTGAAGCTATGCTTAATTTTATATTTTGTCATAACAACCATTAGAGTTGCCTTATCCTTGTACAATTGCTTCACTTCCACATTAGAAACATTTGTATCTGATATATAATTTTCCACCTCCATTTCTGGTATGTAATAAGAATCACAAATTTTTGATTCAACAATACTTAGAGCCTTTGGGTCCCTTTTTCCACCTTCAACACACACAATTGCACCTGTTGTTGCATCAAAATTATGTATATCTTCATCACTTCTATCCGATGTATCAATGCATAGTGGATACATACCAAATTCTACCTCATGTTTCTTCACTTCTATGTACAATTTCACTCCCATATCATTCCAAATACACAATGGACATGAATTACCTTCTACAACGTATCTGATCTCCATATTTTTTTATTCATCAACGTTCAATTCTGCTGCAATTGCTGATTTGAGATTAACGAACGAAATATTTTTCCCAACCACTATGCCATCAATTTTGTATTGCTCGTACCTAACATCACTTTCCCATATACCTGAATGCCTTAACAAGATGGAAATATTCATTACAAATCTTCACCAAAAAAAGCGTTGGAATTTTCAGAGCTTTTCGTAAAACAAGAAATAAAAATGAAAAAATTAGGCAAATGACATAGTATAAGAAAGAAATTACTTCATTTCCCAACTCTTTCATTAATTACCAAAAATCTCTTTTTTTAGTGTTTTCGAATACATAATATAGCAGTGTGGATACTTAATATAGCAGCGTGGATACTTTAATTAATAACGGGCAGATACTTAAATTATTAAGTTGTTAGAACCACAGATACTTAATTAACGGGCAGATGCATAATATAGCAGCGCGAATACTTTAATTAATTGTTACGCCCCGAGCTATCCCCAAGACGCGGACACGGGACCTAGGACCACAAGTGATCCCAAGCTAACCCTACTGGCATGATCATGAGCATACTAAAGATAATAAACTGATGCAGAAGCTAATTCATAAATAAATCTGAAAAGATGGGGAATACCCATATACTATAACTGAATATATCAAATCTGAGAGTTTAATACAAAGGAAATATCAAACTCAAAACACTAAGTTGAATCTAACTATGTCTGAAATAAGCCTCTAAACTGACTAGAAATGTTGGGACATGCCCCAACTAGATTTAGCAAAACTGAAACTAAAGACTAAAAGCGATAAAGATAAACATGTCACTAGTCCTCGAAGAATGAGGAATCACCACTGATGCAGCTGAACTGAAGATCGAGAACCGATCTAAGCGTGATCTGGATACTGAGAACCTGAACCTACATCACGAGAAGATGTAGCGCACGTATGCGTCAGTACTTGAAAGGTACTGAGCAGACAAGATAGAGTAAAGCTGAAAGAACATATAACTGAACAAAGCAATAAAGCAATGAAATAATCTGAACATGATATAGATACTGAATACTGAGCTAACTGAATGCAATGACCAATTTATAACATGTTGACTGAATACTGAATGAACTGTATATGTGGTCAATGCAATAGAGTCTGACTGAACTGTGAGAGCTACTAATAATCGACATAAAACCACATGAGCTAAATGTGGAGTCCGATGTATACGCCCCATCGAGAGGACCCAATATACCCGGCTAATGGTATAGAGGCATGACTGGCGTGATCACTAAACTGATGTTGCCCACAGAGGGGACTTACACATACGTGGCTCGTAGTTCTGGGACTATATGGGTACGCTGAAACCCTAGTCCAACTCGGTATTATGCTACTCCCAATAGATTAAGTGGTTAACACATTATGACTGAGTTTCTGTAAATACTGGATAGCTCGAAACTGAACATGCAAATTGAGAATGCAACAATTAATCTGATAATGATGCATTCATAAACTGAGGCATGTATAACTGAATACTGAAATATCTGACCTAGCAGGTGTAATTCAAGAACTAAAGAAATACATAGCTAGGGTTCTGAAATTCATGCGATAAACTGAGCAATAACATGATAATCTGATTTGGAACATTTAAATAACTAATTCATGATGATCTGTTCAAATTCTAGAAACCCTAAGTCTGTTCATAATCATGGAATCAAGAATCTGACTGAATTCTAGGGACCTAATGGCCGAAAGGAACCCACTAGTGAAATCCCACATACCTGGTGACGAATTCCACGGAGAAATCTTTCGATTTTGGGGCTGGAACTGAAGAAACCTCGCTGCGTTCTTGAACTAGGGTTCTTGACCTTTTTCTCCTCTCTTGCTTCTAATTTTTCTAAGTTTTGATTAATGAATTTGACTTAGGTAGGTTCTAGTTATGTTTCTAGGCTTAAACTAATTAAAACCTCATCATTTAGGGTCTAAACGACGTATCTTAGGGGTTAAACGAAATAGGAAAAGACCAAAAGACCCCTGAATTAACTGCTGTCGGAGTGACTGACAGAATGGACCTACGGTCCGTCAATCAATCGACGGTCCGTCCATTGGGTCCGTAGGTCGAGTCTGTCCGACAGGGCTTCACTAAAATGGGCATAACCTTTTACTCGGAGGTTGGAATTTAGCAAACTCGGTGGCGTTGGAAAGATAATTCAATTATCTATCTAACCATAGTTCATGGGACACATAATTCGTTTTGTGCTAAAAGTTATGACCATCTGAAGTTGACCCATCAATATTTTTCATCTAACTAGCTGCTAACCTCATCTACGGTCAGACCTACGGACCGTGAATAGAATGACGGTCCGTGCTGGTCGACCGTAGTTTGTGTCAGAGGCTGGTAAGGGAAGTCTCGATCCACGGACACAAACCACGGACCGTGGTCTGATCTACGGACCGTGGGTCTGTCCATGAGTCGGGACTTAGCCAAATTTTCTGACTGAGTTCTGGGGAAGTTTTCTGTCACGAACCACGGACCTGCAAGATGGATCGTGAGTCCATCTACGGTCCATGGATGGTGTCCGTGAGTGCCATCTGTAACACCAGAATTCTGAAATCTCCATTTTTGGATACGGGGTGTTACATTAGCTCCCCCTTGGGACTATTCTTCCTCGAATGAAGACTAATCTAGCTGAAATAGAGGGAGAGGGCTGCAATCCCTACCACTAAACACTGAGAACTGAATTTCTAACTGAACTGAGTTCCAAGAACATGCAAATACGCTGAAAATGCAAGTACAAACTGAAGGAACATGATTCTAAGACTGAATTTTCGCATGAATGATTGAAAAACTGAAGAGGAACTATTACCTCAAGCTGGAATGGAATCGGAAGGAAAGAGGTGAGGATACTTGGACTTCATGGCTGCTTCTGCTTCCCAGGTAGCTCCCTCTACAGACTGACTCCTCTACAAAACCTTGACTGAAGCGACTTCTTTATTTCTCAACCTTCTAACCTGACGATCGAGAATCTCAATTGGTACATCCTCATATGAAAGGCTATCTTTCACGGCCACACTCTCTAATGGTACTATGGATGCTGGATCACCCACACATTTCTTCAAAAGAGAAATGTGAAAGACTGGATGCACTGCTGCTAAATCTGTTGGCAACTCTAACTCATAAGCCACTTTACTAATCCTTTTCGAGATCCGGTAAGGGCCTACATATATGGGGCAGAGGTTTCCTTTCTTGCCAAATCTCATCACTCCCTTCATGGGTGACACTTTCAGGAAAACCCAATCATCAACTTGGAACTCTAGTTCCCTTCTTCTCACATCTGCATAAGACTTCTGGCGACTCTGAGCAGTCTTAAGTCTATCTCTAATGAGTTGCACTTTCTCCATAGCATCAAGGACCGAATCTGGTCCTATCAAGGCTGCTTCACCTACTTCAAACCAACCAACTGGAGATCTACATCTACGCCCATACAATGTCTCATAAGAGGCCATCTGAATGTTGGAATGGTAGCTATTGTTGCAGGCGAACTCTATTGGTGATCATCCCAACTACCCTTGAAGTCAATCACACAAGCTCTCAACATGTCCTCTAAGGTCTGAATGGTAGGCTCTGCCTGACCATCCGTTTGTGGATGAAATGTTGTGCTAAGATTAACCTGAGTACCAAGACCTTTCTGAAATGACTTCCAGAAATGAGATGTAAACTGTGGACCTCTATCTGAGATGATAGACAAAGGAACTCCATGCAACCTCACAATCTCATTAATGTAAAGCTTGGCGTAATCCTCTACCGAATCTGTAGTCTTGACCGCCAAAAAGCGAGAAGACTTAGTAACCCTATCAACAATCACCCAAATGGAGTCATGTTGTCTGCGAGTACGAGGTAAACCTGTGATGAAGTCCATGTTGATCACTTCCCACTTCCAAGTAGGAATGTCAATCTCTTGAGTCATACCTCCTGGTTTCTGATGTTCTACCTTTACTTGCTGGCAATTGGAGCACTTAGCCATAAAGTCTGTTATATCTCTTTTCATACCATTCCCACCAATAGACTTCTCGTAGATCACGGTACATCTTAGTGGCACCTGGATGAATAGAATATCTGGAATTGTGGGCTTCTGCGAGAATATGTTGTCTCAATTCACCCACATCAGGAACACACAATCTACCTTGATAGCGAAGTACACCATCTCCCCCTTGGGAGAAAACCTCCACTCTCTGATTGTGGACTGCACCCTTAAGTTCAAGCAAGATTGGATCACTATCTTGCATTTCCTTAACCTCTACTACCAAAGAAGATTCTGCCCCATTCTGAACCGTTACACCACCATCTGATATACTTATAAGACGAACTCCTAGGCGAGCAAGTCTGTGAACATCATTTGCTAGCTCTCTCCTTTCTTCCTCAACATGTGATACACTACCCATGGATAATCTGCTAAGAGCATCTACTACTACATTCGCCTTACCCGGATGGTAATGCACACTCATATCATAATCTTTGAGGAACTCAAGCCACCTTCTCTGGCGAAGATTCAACTCTTTCTGGGTGAACACATACTGAAGGCTCGTATGGTCTGTGAACACATCTACGTGAACACCATACAAGTAATGTCTCCAAATCTTAAGTGCAAACACCACTGCTGCTAGCTCGAGGTCATGAGTTGGATAATTCTTCTCATGTACCTTAAGCTGTCTAGAAGCATAAGCTATAACCTTACCTCGCTGCATCAACACACAACCTAGGCCGACTCTGGATGCATCACAATAGATCACATAACCATCTGAACCCTCTGGTAGAGTCAAGACAGGAGCTGTAGTCAACCTAGTTTTCAGTTCTGCAAAGCTTTTCTCACAATCATCTGACCATTGGAACTTAACCTTTTTCTGAGTTAACTTAGTCAATGGAGAGGCTATGGATGAAAATCCTTCCATAAACCGTCTATAATAGCCCGCTAGACCCAAGAAACTTCTGATATCTGTAGCAGAGGTAGGTCTGGGCCATTGTTTCACTGCTTCTATCTTCTGGGAATCTACTCGAATTCCTTCATTAGACACAATATGCCCAAGGAAGGCAACTGATTGTAACCAAAACTCGCACTTGTTAAACTTTGCAAATAACTGGTGATCTTTGAGAGTTTGCAGAACAATTCTCAAATGACTTGCATGTTCTTCCTCATTCCTAGAGTAAATGAGGATATCATCAATAAAGACGATAACGAACAAGTCCAAGTACTTCTTGAACACTTTGTTCATCAAATCCATGAAAGCTGCAGGAGCATTGGTTAGTCCAAATGACATAACTACAAATTCATAATGACCATACCGAGTTCTGAAGGCTGTCTTCGGAATGTCACTATCTCTGACTCTAAGCTAATGATAACCTGATCTAAGGTCTATCTTTGAGAAATGACTAGCAGCCTGAAGTTGGTCAAACAAGTCATCAATCCTAGGGATGGGATACTTATTCTTGATTGTGACCTTGTTCAACTACCTATAGTCAATGCACATTCTGAGAGAACCATCTTTCTTCTTCACGAACAACACTGGTGCACCCCATGGCGAAATACTAGGTCTGATGAAGCCCTTATCTAGAAGGTCTATCAACTGCTCTTTCAATTCCTTAAGCTCAGCTGGAGCCATTCTGTAAGGAGGGATAGAGATAGGCTGGGTATCTGGAAGGAGATCAATTCCAAAGTCTATTTCCCTTTCGGGAGGAACTCCAGGAAGATCTTCTGGGAACACTTCTGGAAACTCATTAACCACTGGAACTGACTCAAGAGTTGGGGTTTCAGAACTAGAATCCTTAACCCGAACTAGATGATAGAGATAACCCTTAGAGATCATCTTTCTGGCCTTAAGGTAAGAAATGAATCGACCCATAGGCGCTAAGCTACTCCCCTTCCATTCTAGGATTGGTTCGTCTGGAAACTGAAAATGAACAATCCTAGTTCTACAATCGACTGAAGCATAACATGAATGTAACCAATCCATGCCTAGAATGACATCGAAGTCTACCATTTCTAACTCTACAAGATTTGCTAAGGTGACTTTCTGAGAGACTGTGACAGGGCAATTTCTGTATACCCGTCTTGCTATAACTGGGTCACCGACTGGAGTAGAGACTGAGAAGGGTTCTGAAAGAGTTTCTGGACTAACACTGAATTGGACTGCTATGTACGGAGTTACAAAAGACAAAGTAGCCCCTGGATCTAACAATGCATAAACATCAAGATCAAAAGTCGTAACGTACCAGTGACTACATCAGGAGAATCTTCCTGATATTGACGAGCCTGAAGAGCATAAAGCCTGTTTTGGCGCTGTCCGCCACCAGTACCAGAAGAGTTACCCTGCTGAGTCAGGCGACCTGCTGGTGCTGCTGAAGTTGTAGACTGAGCTCTACCATTATTTCCTCCTTGACCTTGTCTTGAAAGACAATCCTTCAATCTATGACCAGACTGGCCACATCCAAAGCATCCTTCCTTACCTACAAAGCACTCGCCCGGATGGTTTCTACTACATTTCGGGCAAGTTGGGTAGGTTTTGGTGCCTGAAACACTACCTTGAGACTTAGAGCCTGACACCCTACCTTTCTGATCATTACGGAACCTGGGGGATGGAACACTAGCTGATGAAGGTGCTGGAGTCAAAGACTTCTACTGAAACTGCAAGCAATTTCCACCACTCGATTTCTGTTGGGAATACTCATAGTTACCTGTTCTTGCTTTCTTAGTCTCCTTAGCCTGTTCCCTAAGCTTATCACCCTCAACCTGCTGAGCATGAGTCATGAGCCTAGAGATGTTCATGTCTCCCAACAACATAGCATTCCTGCACTCTGTTTTCACTAAGTCTGACACTCCATAGAGAAACTTATTCATCTGAGCCCTGGAATTAGCAACCATATGAGGAG
The DNA here is from genome assembly GCF_900185275.1 of Solanum verrucosum. Classification (NCBI taxonomy): domain Eukaryota; kingdom Viridiplantae; phylum Streptophyta; class Magnoliopsida; order Solanales; family Solanaceae; genus Solanum; species Solanum verrucosum. The sequence continues at coordinate 843,370 of NW_026020111.1, read as the reverse complement.
CATACCTGGAGAGTTGGTTAAACTTGAGCCCATACTCTTGGACAGTTATGTTACCCTGCCTTAAGTTCATAAATTCCTGGGCCCTTGCTTCTCTCAACTCTATAGGGAAAAACTTGTCCAGAAAGGTTTCCCTGAAACAATCCCAAGTAAAAGGAGCGGCATATGTACCCCTGTTCTCCTTCCACTGAGTATACCAGATATGAGCCACATCCTTAAGTTGGTAAGATACTAACTCAACCCGATCATTCCCAGTGACCTGCATTACCTCAAAGATCTTTTTGATCTCATCCAAGAAATTCTGGGGATCTTCACCAGTCTGCGATCCTAAGAACTCTGGAGGATTCATCCTAACAAAGTCACGGACCCTTGCTGCTGCTGATCCACCATTTGCATTCACAGGAGCTTGAACCCGCAGATTGTTCTGGTTAGCGACACTCTGAGCCAACATCTGAATAGCATTCCTGAATTCAGCATTTAAGACTTCCTGATCTGGAACTGGAGGAGCTGCGTTTGCGTTCCTGGCATTCGCATTCCTGACATAAGCTCTACGAGGAGGCATGATCACTGAAACGTAGAACGTCGAGTAAGAATGGAATTAGATCATACCTTACGCACGATAAGAATAACAAGAAAATGAAGATTTTTCCTAAAGACACTTTGTAACCTCCCTCTCATTAGATGTGGTGCGCACTACACACCCATGAAAAGGACTCTACCTAGTGCGGTTTTTCAGACATCCTAGGACACTTAAACCTAATGCTCTGATACGAAGTTTGTCACGCCCCGAGCTACCCCCAAGACGCGAACACGGGACCTAGGACCACAAGTGATCCCAAGCTAACCCTACTGGCATGATCATGAGCATACTAAAGATAATAAACTGATGCAGAAGCTAATTCATAAATAAATCTGAAAAGATGGAGAATACCCATATACTATAACTGAATATATCAAATCTGAGAGTTTAACACAAAAGAAATATCAAACTCAAAACACTAAGCTGAATCTAACTATGTCTGATATAAGCCTCTAAACTGACTAGAAATGTTGGGACATACCCCAACTAGATCTAGCAAAAATGAAACTAAAGACTAAAAGCGATAAAGATAAACATGTCACTAGTCCTCGAAGAATGAGGACTCACCACTGATGTTGCTGAACTGAAGATCGAGAACCGTCTAAGCGTGATCTGGATACTGAGAACTTGAACCTACATCACGAGAAGATGTAGCGCACGTATGCGTCAGTACTTGAAAGGTACTGAGCAGGCAGGATAAAGTAAAGCTGAAAGAATATATAATTGAACAAAGCAATAAAGCAATGAAATAATCTGAACATGATATAGATACTGAATACTGAGCTAACTGAATGCAATGACCAATTTATAACATGCTAACTGAATACTGAATGAACTGTATATGTGGTCAATGCAATAGAGTCTGACTGAACTGTGAGAGCTACTAATAACCGACATAAAACCATATGAGCTAAATGTGGAGTCCGATGTATACGCCCCATCGAGAGGACCCAATATACCCGGCCAATGGTATAGAGGCATGACTGGCGTGATCACTAAACTGATGTTGCCCACAGAGGGGACTTACACATACGTGGCTCGTAGTTCTGGGACTATATGGGTACGCTGAAACCCTAGTCCAACTCGGTATTATGCTACTCCCAATAGATTAAGTGGTTAACACATTATGACTGAGTTTCTGTAAATACTGGATAGCTCGAAACTGAACATGCAAATTGAGAATGCAACAATTAATCTGATAATGATGCATTCATAAACTGAGGCATGTATAACTGAATACTGAAATATCTGACCTAGCAGGTGTAATTCAAGAACTAAAGAAATACATAGCTAGGGTTCTGAAATTCATGCGATAAACTGAGCAATAACATGATAATCTGATTTGGAACATTTAAATAACTAATTCATGATGATCTGTTCAAATTCTAGAAACCCTAAGTCTGTTCATAATCATGGAATCAAGAATCTGACTGAATTCTAGGGACCTAATGGCCGAAAGGAACCCACTAGTGAAATCCCACATACCTGGTGACGAATTCCACGGAGAAATCTTTCGATTTTGGGGCTGGAACTGAAGAAACCTCGCTGCGTTCTTGAACTAGGGTTCTTGACCTTTTTCTCCTCTCTTGCTTCTAATTTTTCTAAGTTTTGATTAATGAATTTGACTTAGGTAGGTTCTAGTTATGTTTCTAGGCTTAAACTAATTAAAACCTCATCATTTAGGGTCTAAACGACGTATCTTAGGGGTTAAACGAAATAGGAAAAGACCAAAAGACCCCTGAATTAACTGCTGTCGGAGTGACTGACAGAATGGACCTACGGTCCGTCAATCAATCGACGGTCCGTCCATTGGGTCCGTAGGTCGAGTCTGTCCGACAGGGCTTCACTAAAACGGGCATAACCTTTTACTCGGAGGTCGGAATTTAGCAAACTCGGTGGCGTTGGAAAGATAATTCAATTATCTATCTAACCATAGTTCATGGGACACATAATTCGTTTTGTTCTAAAAGTTATGACCATCTGAAGTTGACCCATCAATATTTTTCATCTAACTAGCTGCTAACCTCATCTACGGTCAGACCTACGGACCGTGGATCGAATGACGGTTCGTGCTGGTCGACCGTAGTTTGTGTCAGAGGCTGGTAAGGGAAGTCTCGATCCACGGACACAGACCACGAACCGTGGTCTGATCTACAGACCGTGGGTCTGTCCGTGAGTCGGGACTTAGCCAAATTTTCTGACTGAGTTCTGGGGAAGTTTTCTATCACGAACCACGGACCTGCAGGACGGACCGTGAGTCCATCTACGGTCTGTGGATGGTGTCCGTGAGTGCCACCTGTAACACCAGAAATCTGAAATCTCTATTTTCGGATACGGGGTGTTACATTAATAACGGGCGGATACTTAAATTATTAAGTTGTTAGCAACACAGATACTTAATTAATGGGCGGATGCATAATATAGCAGCACGGATACTTTAATTAATAACGGGCAGATACTTAAACTAATAAAGTATCCGGTTAAGTTGAATTGGGGGAAAATAAGGGATTTTGGTATTTTAGTAAAAGAGTAGGGAAATATTGAGAATAGGTAAAGAAGTGTTGTGTATTTAAGTAATTTTTCCAATAAAAATTTCAAAATTTAAAATACAAAATTTTAGTTCAGTAGTGTTTTAAGATTGAACGATTTGTAGATGCAATAAACGTATGCGTGAATTGTGGCAGTTAATTTTTAAATCCCTTAATTAACGCATAATCTGTTAAAATTACTTTTTAACGTACTAACCTGATAATTACAGCTTCTTAATTAAAGTATCCGGACGCATATTAAAGTATCTGCAACACAAAAAAGCAGAGAAATTCATAATTTATGATAAAGTAGGGACAGGAAGTAATTTGTTTATTATACTATGTGCTTTATATAATTTTTACAAAAATATAACAGAAGTCCACATCTCTCAACCAAACAATGCCATTTAGTTTTTATTACCTTCAATATTTCATTACCTTTCGAACCTACTTATATAAAACCCTTTCAAATCTATTGCTGTAAAACTCAAGCCCTGCGCAAAAATTTCTCAGCCCTCACAATTTTGTTCCCAATCATAACCGATAATTGGTGGATGAAGTGAAGGTGTGAAAGAACAAAAACACAGAAAGACAATGAATGGGTCGATACCTCATTTCGTGGATAAACGATAGCTCTTATATTTTAAAATCAATTTTGGGGCTTTCTTGTTTTAACAAGTTCCACGATAAATTACGGTTATAAATCTTCGGAAAAGCTTGGAACCAAGTTAATTTTTTTATTTTTGAGGTATGTTTTTTTTTTCTTAAAAATAGTAGAAGGAATACTTGGATTTTAGAATTTCTATCTTTTCGTATTTATATCATTTTTGTAGAATAATGCTAAATAGATTCAGTCAAACAATTCTGATTCTTGTATGTTATGTATTCATTTAGAGGATTCATGCATGTTGTTGATGCAAAGAGAAATAATGAAAAGAGAAACAATGAAAAAATATATTTACAAAAAAAATGGAAGGGAAGACTATGACTATGAGGTTGACCTACAACCAGGCTCTACTAGCTAGCTAATCACTGTTTCTTGTTTCTTTTTTTTTAAAAAAAAAAAAAGAAGTGAAAAACAAGTTTCTATTACTATTAGTGCGAGTGTCTTGTATTAAGCTTCTTCTACTCTTCTCTAAAAATATATATATTGATCCTGATATTTTAAGTTTAAATGGCAAGTGGGAGGAGAATAAAAAAGAATCTTGAAAATTGACGTAATATTGAAAATCAAATGACAAAATAAAGTAAAATTGAGTTTTTTTTTCCAAATTTTTAATGGAACATGAGGTGACATTAGATTTGTGATTCTGTAAATTTGAAGTACACAAGAACATATATAAGTCAAAGAGTTACATATGTGACACTATCTAATACTCCCTCCATTTCATATTAAGTTAATTTTTGAAGCATTTTTCATTTTTCAAATTAACTTAATTGTTCAGTTTTCAAGACTATTTTTAAAGTGTTATTCCAATTTTACCCTTCATTAGTTAGTATTGAAATTTGTTATTAATTAATATTTAGTTATTTTAATCATAAATTTGATAATAATTAATAAGGATAAAAATGGAAAATTGGGTTCAATTTATGTCTTAATCTACTTTTCTTAAAGGGTGTGAAACACCTCAAAAATTAACTTAATATGGAATGGAAGGAGTAGATAGCAACAACTAAAATTTCTAATACAAGAATCTGAACGTTGAAGTCTTAGTCACAATGTATCACTTACCTAGTCATATGCCAAACAAAATCTGTAAGTTAAAAAACACACAATAAATACAGGTGACATGTATATTATGTTGTAGAATGTTGTCAATATAATAACTTTATTTTGATTTACTTGTAATCATTTGGATTAACATTAGGTTAATATTTAAGTTTACTTTCACCATGATCGTAAGATTTTGTCTATGTGTTTTTTATTTTTATCAGGTACTTATATAACTGGTTATAGTGCATACCAATTGAATTCCGATCCACTTGAACCATCTGTATTAACTCAACAACTTACCCATAGGTCACAGGATATATGAGATGAAAGTGTTAATATGATTTTATATACGATGAGGTGTGATGGAAAATTTTGGAACCTCGTAAAGAAGTATCCCATCCATCCACGAGTCTTAGAATTGATTAAATTATCAGGATTATATGATGTTTATAGATCAAATTGGTCTATTGTTGATAGTAGCTTGAACACTTCACTAGTAGAGAGATGGCATCTTGAGACTCATATGTTTCACTTTAGGACAAGTGAGGCAACAATCACCTTGCAAGTTGTATAGAAGTGTTGTATGACTTACCTGTAAATGGTGATCTAGTACTTGGTAATGAGTCACGAGAACCATAGGGGATTGACAAAATCATATATCATATATATATATATATATATATATATATAAAAGAGAACCTTAAGCCCGCCTATGTGGCGCCACCACAAACCAAAATTCCCTTTTAATTTGTTTATTTCCAAAACTAATCTTCCCCGTTCATGAAAAGTTGTGATATTTATGAAAAGTTGTGACTTTAATGAAGAGTTGTGACTTTTATGAAAAATTGTGACTTTTTATGCAAAGTTGTGACTTTTATGAAAAGTTGCGACTTTAATGAAGAGTTGCGACTTTTATGAAAAATTGTGACTTTTATGAAAAGTAGCGACTTTAATGAAGAATTGCGACTTTTATGAAAAGTAGCGACTTTAATGAAGAATTGCGACTTTTATGAAAAATTGTGACTTTTATGAAAGGTTGTTACCTTTTCGAAGGGTTGTGACCAGTCTGAAGGGCTGCAACTTTTTCAAATAGTTGTAACATTTCCGATAAGGCACAATAAATATTTGATCACACTACCCTTTGTTATCTATAAATAGATGAATTTTCTCTCATTTTAAAACAACGAAAATTCTGAACATCTTCTTCTTCTTCACAATTAAATATTTGTGTACTTTGCTTTTGTTGAGTGGCTCACTGACACCCCTGCTTATGTTACAGATCATGGTATGTATTTTTAGAGTCATTAATTTATGCTTATGTTATTAAGGATAAATGATAAAATGTAATAACTTTCATTTTCCTTTACATAATTAATGTTTGTTACTACGTAATCTTGTATGTCAAATAATATAGTGTTTTAGTTTTAATGGCAGGTATATTTTAAGTATTATTTCATAAATTCTGTAATATTAAATTCTCGAGCGAAGCGCGGATAATTTTACTAGTATTTGCCAAAGATTATTAGATTTTATTCCACGTCCTAAAGACTGCAACTGAACCACACTTAATGCACACAAGCTAGAGAAACTACAATTACCTGACTTGGAAACACAAGATATGGTCAATCCAATAGCTAGATGTTACATGCTTTGGATGATTGTTGGTATGATGACTAATACATTCGACAATTATTTAAAACTTATGAACCTTCATATGCTCGAGGACGTCAATGTAATTATATCTTATTAGATTTATTAGGTTTTATTCCACGTCCTAAAGACTTCAACTGTAGTTGCCTAAAGGTAACCACACTTAATGCGCACATGCTAGAGCAACTACAATTACCTGACTTGGCAACACAAGATATGGTCAATCAAATTAACAACAACCTAATAAGATCTAATTATTTAAAGCTTATGTACCTTCATATGCTCGAGGACATTAATGAAATTAGATCTTATAGTTGGGGTAGTGCGACCTTAGCGTGCTTGGATCGCTCTCTCGGTAGGATAACCAAAATGAGATAGATGGATTTATATCACTACTCTAGGTATACTTAATAACTACATCAATTAGTTATTAATATTTCTTCTAGTTTATAATCTCCTAATTATACATTTATATGTTATGTTTAGATTTGGGCATTGGAGAGAGTTACTGTCTTAAGACCTCATGTAATAGCACAAAGGGACATCAAAAATATTTTTCTTGTTGGTTTACCTAGAGGTCCACGTGCTACTAGATTGCTTGCACATTTTTGTTGGACCGATACCACCATGCATGTGTTGAAAGATTTTAGGGATGCACTTGATTCCATGACCGAGGATTATGTATGATGTTATATCGGTTTTGTTTTAATTTTCTATATATATTGTAGCTGAAACTCATTTGTTTTCTCTTCATGTAGTTTAATTGGGAACCATATTCTGATGACTTAATTGAGAGTCTTCCTGACTATTGTCGCATGGGACAAGGTATATGGCATGTTAAAGTTCCATTTTTTTGTTGGGATGTCGTCAAGGTTTACTTGCATGATCAAGTTATGAGGCAGTTTGCATTGAAACAAATGATACCAACTTCATTTCTATTTGACGCCACACATTTTCACCATGATTGTAGGGGAAGACCAAATAAAAATTGAGAGTTAGAGCATGCACAGTGATTGCCTTTTTGGAACCAGCAACTTCAATATATTTGTGATCCACTGGTCAATCATGAACCACTTCGATACAATGACCCTTACTTTACTTGGGTCGACGCGTCACTCGTATTGTTATTGGTAATCCTACTCAGCGTCCTCAACAACTAGAAGGTTATGTGTCAAATTCAACGGCATATGAAACAATGATATCTATTAGATCATATGTGTTCGTGATTTATCTTTTGGGGTTATAAATGGCAAGGTGAATATTACTTGTTCTTGGAAATTTTGACTTGGAAAATTGTTACATATGTTTTTTCTTGGAATATATTACATAAGTGCTTTTGGTCTTTATTTGAGCATCTGTTATAAAAAAGAATGGAAACTTTAAGAACGTAAAATTTTTCATTCTTCTGTTTCCATTCTCGAAGACAGAAGGATTCTGTTTGCTTTTCATTTTTCAGTAACATTAACCAGTTATTGATTATGTGTTCATTCTAGTCTTAATATTATTGTTTTATAGCTTTAACAAAAGATTATAACTTTCATATACAGATAATGTAATGTTTTTTTAAGTTTCACTAGGATCTTTCAGTTTGCTCCCTATATAAAAATGTACATCGTGTATTCACTAAGACCACTTTGCACAATAGTGCGGAATGAATAAGGAGAAATATGCTTGACATATGTGCACAAGGCTGCTAGGATTAATGTACAAGCAGATTAGAAAAGAGATGAGGTACATCCTGATCATTTACATCCCCCTGTTCGTAGGCAAAGAAAAGGTGGTGATGCTGGTAGGAGGGCTCGTGCTATTGAGAAAGGACGAGTGCCTATTGAAATGGATGAATTAGTCTCGGAAGATGATCATGCAACTTGTGATATTGGTTCCATTTCAAGGAGCCACACTCAGGAAGTCACTCCCAGAGCATCAGGCATGACATATCAACCAATAAATACTGAAATTGTTTCATACACAATGTCACAAATATCAAGGAATACAAGTCTTTCATCACTTGATAATGTAATTGGTGGTTCTTGGCCTCAACATTTTGAGAATGCCCCTAACTTTACCTCATTACCTGTGCTGCCAATGTCCATTGAGACCCCTGATATTGTCAATATTTTAGAGGACTCCAACATTGATATATAAGGTAATGAGTTGGATGATTTTAACGCTGAAGTGGACAATGCAAGCGAAGGTGGTGAACCAGCAGTGAAGGAGAAACTTAAGATTTTTCCTAAGCATTGTGGGACTGTTACTTCTAACATCTTTATGTTATTTTTTGACATAACTTCTTCACTTTTTAGTTGAATAATTGAAAATTACCCTTGCATGTTGATGAGTGGTGGATTTTCACTCATTTGAGGCTCTTGTTCTAGTTATTTTGGCTTAGATTAGTTTAGAATTGGTGCTTTTAATGTGGTTTTCTTCATATTTGCTGGAAAAAGAAATGAAGAGTTGATTTAGAAAATGTTTGAAGAAACCAATTGGAATTGAAGCAAGAAGAGGTCAATTGGAAGAAAGTGAAACTGGCAATAGATAATTCATCGTGATTACGTGAAACAGAGGTCGCGATCGCGTAGGTCAAGAAATTCAGACTTTGTGACCGCGTGGTCAATGTTCGCGAACACATGATCTTATGACACTACTCATCGAGATAGCTTGAGTAAGTTATCGCGACCGCGATAAAGAAATCGCCTGATACCTGGGCAGATTGGAAATTTCACCAAATTGATCTCAAAAACCTTTTTACACTTACCAGCAGTCATTATTCAGGGGAGGATACCACCATTGAATATTGAAGATTATCTTAGAGTTTAGCTTAGAAAAAAAACTTGTACAGTTTATTTTTGGGTTGAGAATTTGAAGGCAAGTTGCCTCATAATTCATCCTTTGGATTGGAGATTGTGTTTCTAATAGTAATATTTCTTATCCTCTCTTCTCTCCCTTGCTTTGTATTGCATGAATATAATTGTGGGTGTAATTGCTAATTGAGATTGGAGTTTGTGCTAGAAATAGATAAATTCTTTGGGTCTTTGATTTCTCATTCTATTGCTTTTGTATTTGATTCCATATTTATTATTCATGAAATTGAGTTTATTCTAATTCTCATGTTTGAATTTATGATTTAAGAACACGCTTAGATCTAGCTTCCTATTTTTGTGGGTTGCTCGAAAGAGAATTCGTGAAGTGGAGAATTAAATTAATAACTACATTTTAGCTTTGAATCTTGAGTTTTAAGACCGAAAGGAGAAGATTTAGGTTTTCTTGTTGAATGCAGGACTAGCTCGAAAGAGAGGTCTAAAATAAGGTATTGGGTTGTTGTGTTGAATTACATGATTGAGACCGAAAGAATATTCTATGATATAGCACTTTGAGACCAAAAGGAGATTAGTGTTGTTAAAGATGACCTGGCCTACCTATGATTGAATTAACATGTGTTGAGATTGCAGTAGATCGTAGAATGAGTGTTGAGTTCTGAATTTTCCAATTCTTAATTATCCCTTGCTTGATTAGTTCTTTGCCCAAAATCTTAATTTGTGTTACTAAACCATCATATTTTTTATTAAAAAAAAAATTGCCTTTCCATCCAATGTCCGGAGCCCACATTGGGGCTTCGACTAAATTTGGATCGCGCTCTACAAGGCCCATTTGGAGGTGGCGCTCCCAACAGGATTTTCTCCATACCCAAGGCTCGAACCCGAGACCTCTGGTTAAGGGTGAAACACTCCCACCAGTGCACCACAACCCATGTTGGTATATTTTTTATAATTATGTATTCTTAAGTTTAGATTCAAGCTAATAGCTTGTAATTCTCTGTCTTTTCAATTGTCGATAAATTGTTTCTTGTGGAATTCAATTGTGACTCTTAGTTCGGTATTTTTATTGCTAACGACCGCTTACTCTTTTAACTTATTTTGAGGGTAATCTGAGCATTATCACTTCTAAGGGAGTCACAATTTTTACAAGCATGACAGATCACTAAATGATTTCTCGAAGTCACCATACACCAATTCAAATGCGCGTTGACATTCAAGCACGCTTTTCTGTATGTCACTTGATGGCCAAAGTTTTCATGAACCTTTGAAATGACATCTACCACCAAGTAGTTAGGATTTTTTTAAATTTATTTAGAAACTGAGATGTAATTAGATTGATTTTTAGGTTGGCGTGGCATCTAGAAATCCCTTCAGTCTCACATTTATAATTTTCAATATATTTTCCTATACTCCAAAGTTTATCTCCAACGTTTCACCCTAGAAGAAACCACAAGCAACCCAATAAATTATAAAACTTACATCTCACAACCCATAGACTCTTGGTTGACGTTACCACCTTGAACTCTTTATTTTTGTGTAAACCCCAAGTCGTTATAGCCCGTTTCAACTTTCTTTACTACTAAAAAAACATACCTTTTAAAAATCTTTTTGGATTCCTCAGACCAAACTGAACAATTTTCCAACTCAGATTCACAAGTAGCCATGATATGTCTTCCTCATTCTCCAATGTCCTAAAATAGGGTAAAATATGATTTTGCATTTGAGACACACCATGTTCATGATTATGAAGATTTACACTAGTATCATTCTGAGAAACATCTCTAATATAATCGATATTTTCATCAAGTTCACTCTCATCTCTTCTGAAGGTTCATCTTCGTCCAAACTTTCATTACTAATTTCAACATTTACAGCATTATATTGATCAATGTTGGTCTCATTATCTCTATAAAAAATATATTAGTTAAATTCTAGCAAGATTTTGAATATAGAAGATTGTTTTAAAAACAGTAATTTGTAATCTAAAAGGTTATTTCTTCAATATAGATTTGTTGTTTAACATGACCTTATATTCCATGTGACTATAATCAATATACATTTGGCTACTTGAGCCTTCATCAAATGATCAATGGTCATGCATCGACAATTCTTGGAATGATGGTTGAACAATCGATTCTGGAAAATGAGATTGACTAACCGTGACAAATCCATAATTTTGAGCCAATGGATTCATTTGATAACCATGATGGCCACTAACTTGAAATACTACATTTTGATTTGTTGATTTGGTCTTTACAAACATCTCCAAAATATTTATATCAATCCGGCAAACTTTTTATATAAAAAAGAATTGTAACAAAGATTGATCATTCTCAATTTTAAACTCAATGAACCTTGTATTGTTTCCTTGAATTGAACATGGATATCTTCCAGAAATATCCATTTGAATATTTTCACTATGTTTTCCCATTTTCTCATGCAATAATCTGACCAATTCAACATAGTTAGTTGAGGTAGACATGCTAATAATCGTTCTAGCACATTCAGTATACCTGAATCTATTCATATCAGTAATTATTTAACCACTCCAATACAAAACAACTATCACATTATGTTCAAAATTTGTCATTTTTATCCTACACGTAAACATAAGACATTTTTTTTTTAAAATATTAATAAATAAATAATAAAAAAGCTATATTAAGAACTTAATTAACATAGTATGATATATTAAATTGACTTATTTAATTCATACCTGATGAAGTTTTGTGAATATTATTTCAACAATGGGCTACACAAGTAAAAACTTTGTTGAATATTGTTGGAATATGCAAAATATTCCTTACAACAAAATTTATTTTATAATCATATGTGGTTAGTTTGGAAAATGGAGGAATGTGACTTTGACATAGTGTCGTAATTGACGGTCACATTTTAAAGTCAAAATGTTACTAATAGTATCGTTTAATAGCTAAATTTGCAACGTTGTAGGATTTGATGGCCTGTGATTGGATTCGTAAGAAACGTTATTGTGAGTAGAGCCGTCAATATGGGTTAGGCCCGTTGGGCCGGCCTGGCCTAACCCGTGATTTGATAGGGCTAGACTATGATTTTTGGAGCCCATTTAAGAAAAGAGATTTTTATTATGATCATTGAAAAACAATTAGGTTAATATTTCTATTTAGCCATTTTTGCTTTTACTTGAAATCAAATTTAATAAATATTATAAAGATAATTTTATTTGTGCATTTGATTAACAAATACTAACACTAACACCATTGTCGATATTTATAATAATATTTTTAAATTATAATTTAATTTAAAAAATTATAAAAAATATACTTTTAAGAAAAGATGGTTGGCCCGGAAAAGCCCGTAGCCCACGTACTTGTGGGCTGGGCAAACCATTTTTTGGCCCACACAAAAAATGGGCTAGCCCTGCCTGGCCCGTCGAATTTCTAAGCATGTATGGGTTGGCTCGGATGGGGTGGGCCAGCCCATATTGACAACTCTAATTGTGAGTAATGTTTTAGGTGTAAAATGTACCTCAGAGTAACATATTTGGCTTAAAAAGTTACTCATAGTAACGTTTACTTAACACCGCCAACCACAATATTTAACACAACTGAATATTTTAAAAAGAAAGTATGCCCTAAAACGTTACCACGAAATACGTTTATACTAATTTTGTAAAATTTAACAAAATGTATTATTTTGATGAATTGATTTAAATAATGAATTTGTTTGGTAAAAAATTCCTTGCTATGATATGATAAATCGGGCAAAATTTAGGGGGATATTCCATAAAGGGTCGGTGTTGTCTGAATTGCACTATAGTAAAATGTGTTATATCAATATTTTGTCATTGATAAATAATCAGACGAATTAAAAGTGTCTTCCGCACAAAAACACCTTAAGTATGTCTCTAACCATTCATATTGTGGTCGATGGTAAACAGAAAAGGTATTTAGTTGATGACCCCTTGTAATATAAGTAACTCTTGCAAAAAAGAATCAAGAATACAATATCTCTATCATCGATAATGTTTTCATGTAGATCATGTGTAACCCCTTGTAATATAAGGGTTGATCCAGTGAAAATGAGTGATTTGATCCGAACATGAAGAACATAGTTGTGCTCAGGAGTTAAGGTTCTATTTGGATGGATTGTGTGGTGTTGATAAGAACGTATGGTCGTATCTAACACTATGATATTGTCTAAGTGTGTTTCTCAAACTAATGGCTGATAATTTAGAAATGGTTTCCCAATAGTTTAGAAATGAAACTCAAAAAAAGAAATGGTTTAGATGTGTTTTTGACACCTAACTCTTTTCTAAATAGCATCAATATAATTTATTTGAATCACTTTTTTACTTCAATCAAAATCAAACCAAATTTAATAGGTTTTTAATTTTAGAAGTCAAATCAAACTTTTTAAAAAAATATTGTGGGAGGGGTGGGGGGTTGATTAGATTGAATTTGTCAGTTTTTTGTGGGCAGGAAATGATTTATCTTCTTTAAAAAAGATGTATTCAACACAATTTTGAATTAATCAAACTTAAAGATTTCAAATAATAGAAGGTTAAAACAGCAACAACCAAAAAATAGAGTAGTTCATTTCCCAAACTTTGCCACAAAATCTCATCTACATCATAATTTACATAGTTCACAGGCTTTTATTTATTTATTTTCACCTAATTCAAATGACTCATATTTCACACCTATCTATCCAACACCCACCTATTACTAACTACTTGACAACAATCAGCAAGCCAATTGGCCTTTGAAAGTAGATATCTCCTCAAATATTGGTAGTCTTCTTGATTTTGGAGGTGCCCATTCATTTATGGGTAAATCACTTACGTGTGCATTATTTAAAAAATATTTATAACATTTGGCAACATTATATTTTTTAACCATATATGCAATTTGGTTGAATTAAATTGACTTCATCCTTATTTTTTCAATCTTTCCCTCCCAACGTTTCTCTCGCGGCTTCTCACTGGCGATTTTCTCTCGCCGCTTCTCACTCGCAATTTTCTTCACAATTACAGTTATACTTACCTTCAACGATGTGTATTTAGTGATCAATTTCGGGCAGAGAGTTTGAAGTTTTGAAGTTTTGAAAGGTTCAAAGGTTTGAATTTGATTGCATGTCATTAGTTACTTGTTTAATTCATGCTTAATTCTCTTTGTTCTGATTCAACTTTAGTGTTTGTGTAATACACCTTTAAAATAAAAGTTTTAACTTATTTTGAAGTATGTTGGTTGATTTGTTACTATTGAATTAATTGTCTAATTCATAATAGATACAAGTTCAATTCAGTCTGTTTTATCGAAAAAAGAAATAAAAAGGCTTAGTTTTATAAAAATCGATGCAACTTAACTTGTAAAGAAAAATCGATTTTAAAAGAGAATCGTCACTTAATTTTTTGAAAGAAAATTAAGCAGAAAAATCATTTGAAAATATCAAAGGAGGTTCGGGGTTCAATTTACACTTTAAGAAAGTGTTAGGCCCTTGAAATGTCCGCTAACGTGTGGTTAACCTATGACTTGACTAAATATTTGACTAATTTTGAAAATTAACTAAGTAAAGAAAAACCCATTTTAAAATATATTTTGAAAGGAAATGTATTAAAAAAATAATTTTTAGGGAAACAATTTTTATAAATAACAAAGTAAGGAAATAATAAGAACTTAATTATTTCAATTAACATAAAAAATATTATTTTTTGGGGAGTTAATTAAATTAAAACCAAAACAAATGAAGTTAGTTAAACAAGAAATAAATCAAATACAATCAAGGGGAAAGGAGATCATAAACTTGGGCCCTTGCCCAAGTTTCAAACTGTTGGGCTGGCAGGCCCAATTTAGTTCAATCTGTCGTAATCTAAATAACTCAATCTTTTAAAACTGCCGTTGCACTTTATTTTGGGTCTGACCCATTTTTCGTCCATGTATCCATTGTATACAATTATTGTACATCAGTGTATACTGCCTATTTACAAATGTATACTAATGTATACGGATGTATACAACATGTATCTGCTCGATTTCCTGCATTTTTTTCGCTTGCCCTGTATTTCAGCTTTCCAGCCTTGTATACTGCCTTCACTGCCCTGTTCATCGGTTTTATTGACCCGTCTGATTCGATATAAGAGAAATGTTGAGTTTCGACTCAACTCAAGAGGCAAGGATAGGAGATATGAGTTTATGATGAACTCGGGCAGATTTCATGCGAAAAAGAGCATAAATGATAAACATTAGCACTTACTTACAATAAGAGTAACAAAATAACCACACCAATTTTAGCATATATATATATATATAAAACAGTGAACTAATATGTATCCAATACAACACTCAAAGAACATGTAGATCATTGTAAGTTGAAATTAATAAACCCAAAATTTGCAAAGGAGAAAGATAATTTCAAAGATAAAGAAGCAATTCACAACTATTAATCTTTGCTTAAATGCAACAGCTAAGTGAAACGATATCTACTACATGCTACAACTACAAATAACAAATGTATTTAAAGAAGAACAAACCTAGAAACTAGAGAATCCTATCATTTGTATCGCAAAATTGGATACATGGAAAAGAGATAATAGACCAGTGATCACACAAAATTTACCATGTCTAATTTGACTAAGTCAGCCATGGTGTCCTTGTGATTGACAGAATTGACACAATCACGATAAACTCTCTCAGCTATAATAGACTCACCAACAGGTGTGGAAACACTGAAGGGCTCAAGAAGTTTCTCAGGAAGAATATCAAAATTCATAGAAATATAAGGAGTCACAAAAGATAGACTCGCTCCTGGATCTAGCAAAGCATATACATCAAAAGTAAAGACTTTGATCATACTGGTGACAACATCTGGCGAAATCTCTTGCTCTTGGCAACTGGTGATAGCATAAGATGGTTTACTCCTCCACCTGTCCCTGAAGTAGCTCCTTTAGGTGTAGCTTTGTCTGGCGAAGCCACTGAAGAAGATTGGGCTCTATTGCCACCATTACCACCGCCCTACCTGTTGTTAGGGCACTCTTTCATGAAGTGACCATTCTGACCCCACTTGTAGCAAATAGTGGAGCCATCACGACACACTCCTGAGTGGTTCCTACCACACTTAGCACATTCAGGAGTCCCATTACCTCCTTGTGCCACACTACATTGAGACTGTGCAAGTCTAGCTCTAAAATTCTGTGAACTTTGATTCTTAAACTCACCTTTGTTCCTTGGTGCAGGTGCACGAGTAGATGATGGAGCAGGTCCCTTCTGCTTTTGCTGGAAGGATGACCGGTTTGCATTACTCTTCTGTTGTCCGGACTCATTTCCTGCAGTCTTAGCTTTCTTGTTTCAGAACTCTTCTCTATCTCTCAGCTTTTCTTCCTCAAACCGTTGCACATGGATCATCAGTCTTGCTATGTTCATATCTCCTATCAGCATAGTTGTCTTGCCTTCCTTACCTGACAAACGAGACAACCCAACAACAAACAGACTCATCCTGCTCTTCATGTCAACAACCATCTCCGGATCATAACGGGATAGTTGGGTGAACTTAAGGTTGTACTCACGTACTCTCATAGATTTCTACTTAAGAGTGAGGAATTCTCTTACATTTGCCTCTCTTATCTCACGGGGAAAGAAACGCCCCAAGAAGGCCTCCTCAAACACTGCCTAGCTCACAATTGATGCATCCTCAGCTCTACCCTTCTTCCATTGGTCGAATCACACTATAGTAACACCCTTCAGTTGGTATGCAGCTAGTTCCACTCGCTCAGCATCTATCACGTGCATCACCTCAAACACTTTCCGCAACTCTTCCATAAAATTCTCCGGATCCTTAGTGACACTTGAACCGGTGAAGTCCGGAGATTTCATCCTTAAAAATTCTCGAATTCTGGATTTATCAGTCACATCATGTCGAACCTCTCTCTGTTGCCCAGCTTGGTTGGTCACCACTTGACTCAACTTCCGGATAGCATCCCGGAACTCAACATTAGTGACCTCTCTTTGGGGTTGCACTTCTGGTGCATTGGGTACCCCTGATCCTGTGGTTCAACATTCCTCCTAGCGGGACGACCTCCAACAACTCTTCGTAGAGGCATGATCTGAAAGATACGCATAAGCATGAATTAGAGATAAACTTATAGAGATGAACTATATCGAACGAAAAGAGTATGAAAAAGTGAGATAGTTCCTAAATGTTACAGATTCCTAATTATAGATGTGCCGCGCTTCACACCGATAACTAGGACTCTACAAACACGGCTTCATAGACACTCTAGGGCTCTTGAACTTTGGGCTCTGATACCAAATTGGCCATGCCTCGAACCTACACCCTAGACGTGACTGACACTCGAGAACCATTGTTGGCCCCAAGTGAACCCTTGGCCTGGCTTAACTCTTAGCGGAAAACTTACTCATAAAACAATAAATTCAAATGGAAGCTTTACTCAATTGCCTCAAAGATAAACTCAGATATTTTAGAAGTAAAACATTCACTAGCTAAAGCGGCAACTCAAGTTTCAACATAAACAACTGAAAATGAAAAGACTCATGAACTACTGCCTATCTATCTATGAAGCCTCTAATACTATGAGGGATGTCGGGACAAGACCTGATCATCCTAACAAAACTGAAATAACTAGAAATAAACAAGAGACCCTCCGGAAGCAAGGAAGCTCACCAAACAATTTTGGAACACGACTGGATTAACGGAGCGCCGGTTGATGATCCTGATTACATGTATCTGCATCATTAAAGATGCAAGCCAAATGGCTTTAGTATATGGAATGTACGAGCATGCAAGGGAAAATCTAAACAAGACATAAGCTTGAACTGGAACTGAAGAAACAACTTACATCGTCTCAACTAAACTTATGGATACTCAAACTTACTCAACTCATTTCAATATAAAGCAGTAGTAAAGATGCATTATAAAGAAAAACTTTTAAAACAGTAGACAATAACTCAATATATTAGAAAATACAATATAACTCAATTTGTATGCAAGAATACAAAATAACTCTATTGTATATAAGAATACAAAATATCTTTGTGGGAGATTATCTAACCGACAACCATCACTATGAGCTATTTGATGATACAATGTCTAGCTCACGCTGCCAAACTTGTCTTATACTTTGTCGGGGTATAGGACCTACTAACTAAGTGGATCCACTAGTCTATGCTTAAAAGCAATAAGGAATCATCTAAAAAGTATGACCCTTTCTACCCACGTTAGCTACATGGTTTATGAGGACTTTGAGTTATCTAAACTCGTCTCCATATCGGTGGTCAATACTACTCCCAAAAATATAACTTATCTCATATGTTTAAAAACATAACTTTTTCTCTGGTTTGAGATTATTACTCAAAATATTTCTCTTAAAAGAGATATTGTTCAAAACTGCTCAAGAACTCTTTTAGAAATCGGTGTTTCTTCTCATCTTAAATGTAAAAACATTTACTCTTGGGAATACTTAGTTCCCATATATCATTTTGAAGAAAATGAACACAACTCTACTCTTCCTCAAACTCAAATGCTCAAGTCTTAAAAAAAAATTAAAAGGTTTTGCAAAAGACTCGAAGAAACTCTTAAGACTTGACTCTTTACTTTACCTTGAATTTGATTATGGATTCAAGGGTTATGATCTCATTTTATGGATGATGTCTCGATGTTTAGATGTAATTTAGAGTGTAGAGATCAATTAGAATACATGGGTACGATTCGAGGGAACTCATATGAAAAGAAGGATTAAAGAGTAGGGGACCTAGCGACCCTGGCACACTAAGTGGCGCAGGGCGCCAGCCCCTGAACTACTGAAGGGGGTTTAGGGCACACTGAGTGGCACACTGTTGTTGCGGCGCGCCAACCCCTGCCCAGAATCGAATGGTTTCTTCTCAACTTACTTAGATTCGAATACACAACATTAGTACACGATAATCTACTCAAAACTACTAACACTTATCTCAAGAATCCATCAAAACCTCAACAATCAAGATTGCAAATGAAACTTCAAGAAAACTCATCAAGAACTCAAATTCTTCATCTTCAAGAACGAAATTGCACTGAAAATAACATGATTGGCATGTGGGTGAACAAACCCAACACTATGACAACTCACATACCTCCTAGGGATTAAACCCTTAGCGAAACAACCTTTGATTCGCAAGAAAACTTGATGAACGCCTTGGCTTTATTCGTTTTCTCCTCTTCTTGAACTCTTCTCAAAACCCTAAGCATATATGGAATTTGTAAAACTGATCCAAATCAGATTTGACCCCAAAATAATACCAAAAATGATTTTAATCTAATGGGGTAAGGAAAAGACTAAAATACCCCTAATAATTTTGGGTAACTTTCCTTAACTGGACATGCTAACTTCAAATGGGCATATCTCCCTCATACGAGCTCGAAATTTAGCAAACTCAGTGGCGCTGGAAAGAGGATTTCAAGACCTTTCATTTGATATCTTATGGGCCACCTAACTCATCCTGTACTGAAAGTTATGGTCGTTTGAAATTGACCCAAAACTCACATCATAAGTTTAACTTGAACAAAACTCAAATTGGCTCTTTCCAAATTAATTCTTTCTATATTAAGCTCTTTCTAAGGCGGGATGTTACATATGTCTTCTTTTTTATCATTTCAAACTTATATTAATGTTTCAGTTTTCCCTTGCATGCTCTTACATTCAATGTACTGATGTCATTTGGCCTGCATCGTTTCATGATGCAGATACATGTGTTCATGGTTATCAACTGGCGCTCAGTTGATACCATTTGCAGTTCCAATTAGCTTTGGTGAGCCTTCTTGTTTTCAGAGGATTCCACATTTACTTTTCAGTTTGTTAAGATGTTGTGGGTCTTGTCCTGACTTCCATCATCGTATTTAGAGGCTTCATAGACAATAGTATTTTGAGGAGTTCTTTTTATTTTCCTTGTTAATGTTTTAAGACTTGAGTTGCCTCATTTTGGCTAGTTGAATATTTTTAAACTTTCTGAGTTATTTGTTTTAAGACAATTAAATATATTTTTGCATTTGAGTTCCTATGTTGTTGAGTGAGTCTTCCGCCGAGTATTGAGCCAGGCAAGGGCTCGCTTGGGGACCAGCGATGGTTCTCAAGTGCCGGTCACATCCAGAGTGTAGGCTCAAGGAATGACAATACTACTCTTAACAACTATGAAAACATGCTGAAATAGAGGAAGAAACCAAAGATAGATGGACATTCGCACGTTCACAATTCTACTTGCTTTCAAACTATCGAAACATATTAAAAGATGAAGGATGAGGTTCCCATGTATCACAAATAGGTACGAGAATGACGATTCCTCAACTTAACAAGGTAAGTAAAGGAAAACAAGCGCACAGGCTGAACTAGGCAAACAGTAAAGCAACCCAACGACTAGAAACGATGCCAACCAAACTTAAGATTCAACAAATAACTCTTTTAACACTAACTGAGACCATTCAAAGCAATCATGTCGAGGCTAATTAATTAATATTAATCTTAAACGATTATCACTCCATCCAAACCCACCCTAATCATATTCACATTAAGTAACATAAACATATAATGAATGGATACATTCTAATAAATGCACAAAAAAGGCCAAATGAGCAGAGGCACTTCACTAGTTGGAAATGGTGTCATTGGATTCAAAATGTAACATAGGTAGCCAATAAAATCTGAATCTCGAGAAGTAGGCAAAATAAAGGCATGAAAATGGTTCACATGTCATTCAAGGCAGTAAAACAACAAAAAAAAAAACTTAAGAAACAGAGAAAAGCTAAACCATTGGAATGAAAATGCAATCACACCACATACAATTTACCATATCAGTTGATTTTGAAATCTTAGACCTATCCCAATAACAACATCAGCAATAACAAACTAAATGAAGAACAATTGATACTTGAAGGTTGTGTAAATATCAAAAGGTAGATTCGACATTCAAAAAATAAATGAGGAAAAGGACGAAATAAACACAAATTTGTGTAATACACCTTTTAAACAGAAATTTAATTCAGTTTTGCAGTTTGTTGGTTGATTTGTTACTATTGCATTACTTGTTTAATTAATAATAGATACAAGTTTAATTCAATCTATAGATCACTCTTTGTTGGTTTCATTGGTTACTTGTTTAAATTCTTTCTTAATCTACTATTCTGATTTAACTTTAATATTGTGTAATACATTCATTTTGCAGTTTGTTGGTTGATTTGTTAAGATTCCCCTCTTTCTTTACCAAAAAAAGATGCATGCCCCTTTCCTTACAGTCAAGTGGCTTTGCGAAATCAGGATTGATTTCACTGTATCCATTGTAGCCCACCCCATCTACCTATTGTCGGAGGTCAATTGTTGCTCCCTCTCTCGAGATTGCAATCCCTATCGAGTCGAAAAGGAATGAGTAAATTACTTGTTTAATTCATAATAGATACAAGCTTAATTCAATTTATAGATCACTCTCTCTTCTTTTCATTAGTAACTTGTTTAAACTCTTTATTAATTCACTCTTCTGATTCAACTTTAATATTGTGTAATACACTTTTAATACAAGTTTGAAGTTTGTTGGTTGATTTGTTATGATTGGATTACTTGCTTAATTCATAATAGTACAAGTTTAATTCAATCTATAAATCACTCTCTGGTCTTTTCATTAGTATCTTGTTAAAATTCTTTCTTAATTCTCTCTTTTTATTCAACTTTAATATTGTGTAACACAAGTTTGATTCATTTTGCAATTTGTTTGTTGATTGGATTACTTGTTTAATTCAAAATAGATACAAGTTTAATTTTTTCTATAAACCGCTCTGTGGTCTTTTCATTAGTTACTTGTTTAATTTGTGCTTAATTCTCTTTTAAAAATTTAACTTGTGTAATACTTTTTTAATAATGTGCAAGAAAAAATATGAATAATCTGGCTATGTTGCTTTACTTCAATGGACGATGGGATTCTAGCAACAAATATATTAATTACTTGGTAGATGGTGTGTTGATAAATACATAATCAATGTTTGCCACCCTCGTTTCTATGATTGCTTCTCAATTGTCAGTAGACACATCAACAAGTGAATTGAAATCAAATATAAAATTAATGAACGGTCTCCTCCATTTCATAATGATATGGGGATAAAAGTATATGTTGTAACCAAAAAGGAACATCGAGATATGAGAAGATACCCTTTGTGTATCACAAAATGAATCAGTCAATTTGGAGATTAATTCTGCCCTCGTTCCACTATTACGTCCAGACACTTCAAAAGATATGAAGGTTATACACAATTCATACTTCTCTAAATACCTAGTTGAGCTTGATCTTGATGTCTTGAATTGAAAATGTTTAAGAATGAAATGTCTTTTTAGTGCACGGGTGAGGACATATTTATTCTTATACACTTGATCTTTCTCAAATAAAGAGTGATTGGGAGTAACAATGATGTCTGGTTATAATTCTTCTAACTCATCAACTTTCTCACATGATCCAAAACCAAATTAACCCTATTGCATCATCAATACCATTAAATGTATTAGAGAAGTACAAATTGTGTATAACCCTCATATCTTCTGAAGTGTCTGAACATAACAGTGAACGAGGGTGAAATCAATCTCCAAATTGACTGATTTCAATTGTTATGATATACAAAGGGTATCTTGTCATATCTAAATGTTCCTTTTTGGTTTCAACAGATACTTTTATCCTCATATCATTATGAATATGAATGGAGAAGACCGTTCATTAATTTTATATTTTATTTCAACTTTACTTGTTGATGTGTTTATTGACAATTGAGCAACAATCAAAGAAACGAGGGTGGCAAACGTTGATTCCGTATTTATCAACAAACGATCTACCAAGTAATTAATATATTTGTTGCTAGAATCCCATCGTTCATTGAAGTAAAGCAGCACAACGAGATTAGTCATATATTTTCTTGCACATTATTAAAAATGTATTACACAAGTTGAATTTGTAAAAAGAGTTAAGCATTAATTAAACAAGTAACTAATGAAAAGATCAAAGAGCAGTCTATAGACAAAATTAAACTTGTATCTATTATGAATTAAACAAATAATCCAATCATAACAAATCAATAAATAAACTGCAAAATAAATTAAACTTGTATTAAAAGTGTATTACACAATATTAAAGTTGAATCAAAAGAGAGAATTATGGAAGCATTTAAACAAGTAACTAATGAAAAGACCAGAGAGTGATCTATAGATTGAATAAAATTTGTATCTATTATTAATTAAGGAAGTAATTCAATCATAACAGATCAACCAACAAACTGCAACATAAATTAAACTTGTATTAAAAGTATATTATACAATATTATAGTTAAATCAGAAGAGTGAATTAAGAAAGAATTTAAACAAGTAACTAATGAAAAGACCAGAGAGTGATCTATAGATTGAATAAAATTTGTATCTATTATTAATTAAGGAAGTAATTCAATCATAACAGATCAACCAACAAACTGCAACATAAATTAAACTTGTATTAAAAGTATATTATACAATATTATAGTTAAATCAGAAGAGTGAATTAAGAAAGAATTTAAACAAGTAACTAATAAAAAGACTAGAGAATGATTTATAGACTGAATCAAACTTGTATCTATTATGAATTAAACAAGTAATTCAATAGTAATAAATCAACCTAACAAACTTCAAAATGAATTAAACTTCTATTTTAAAGGGGTATTACACAAACTAAAGTTGAATCAGAAGAAAGAGAATTAAACATGAATTAATCAAGTAACTAATGACATGCAATCGAATTCAAACCTTTAAAGCTTTCAAAACTTCAAACTCTCTGCTCGAAATTGACCACTGAATACACATCGGTGAAGGTAAGTATAATCGTAATTGTGAATAAAATTGTGAGTAAGAAGCGGCGAGAAAAAATCGTCAGTGAGAAGCCTTGGGAGAAAATTGACAGTGAGAAGCCGCGAGAGAATCGTTGGGAGAGAAAGATGGGAAAAATAAGGATGAAGTCAACTTAATTCAACCAAATTTCTATATATGGTTAAAAAAATAATATTGCCAAATGTCGAAAATATTTTTTTAAATAGTGCACATGTGTAACACCCCGACTTTTCAAAACGTCTAAATTAACTCATATCTTCGTGGAAAGACAAGGAGGGTGAGTAATAAATTAAGAATGATGTGGTATGTCCTATTTTAA
Source organism: Solanum verrucosum (assembly GCF_900185275.1). Taxonomy (NCBI): domain Eukaryota; kingdom Viridiplantae; phylum Streptophyta; class Magnoliopsida; order Solanales; family Solanaceae; genus Solanum; species Solanum verrucosum. Next base: position 818,918 of record NW_026020111.1, on the reverse strand, counting down.
GTGTTCAAGTGTTGCATCTCAAGTTTTGAAGTTAGGTAAGTGGCAAAATAAAAGTTGACGGAAGTTATCGTAAGTTCCTTCCTAAAGATTTCTCTGAAATTTGGGTCAAATGTCTTGGAGGTTTTCTCCCAATATATAAAGAGTTATGGGTCCCACAAACTATCGAATCAAAGGTCTACGAATCTAGTTTACAACGCATCAAACCGTTCATTCATACGACTTCAGAATAGAGAGATATTCGCATTTTCGTGGGACTGCGCAAGCAGGCACGTGAGGTGGGGCCCTAGGTCGGTGGAAAGTTGTATATATCTTCTTCTTCGAATTTTTTCTTCATTTTAAGCTAAATATACAGAGAAAACATAGAAACCCATTTTTAGGATCAAGTGAAATATAGATTTTCTCGACGTAAGTCCTTGACAAAAGTTGTTCTACGCGTTGGGCTCAACATCGTGGTATAATTTGTTTTATCGATTGCGTAGCATATCACATTTTAGTGTTGGGACAGCAAGGGTTTGAATATATTTGAAGGTTTTGAGGTGAATTACGAACCTAAGATCAAGGTAAGACCCTTCTTTCATCGACTCTAGCTTTTATAAGCAGCAGATAGCAATTTGCGACGGAAATACATATATTTTATTGTATTTTCATGGTATCTTTTATTTTGTGTGTTGATTATGGTCCTACCTTGTTGTAGTATCGAGAGAGTTATGAGTTAAAGTCTTTAGGCCACGTGAATTTAGCGAAAAAGGTATGTTAAGGCTATTCTCTTCCTATGGCATGTTTCCTTAAAGCTTAGGAGCAATGTGATTGAGTTGTTATCGTTGTTATACTTATAGCTATTATTGTTGATTGTTGGCTGCTCGAGTGCGTATAATCCTCTCTTATCGAGATTCTTATTCAGTAGTAACATTCGTATGTTGGACACGACTTAGAGGCTATTTGTATAGGTTGCCTATAACTAAATTGCTCACTTTTAGCTGTTGGATTGTTATTGTTGCCTTTGGGCTATTGTTGTTAGCTGCATAAATGTGATCTATGCCTAGCAGGGTTATGTTCTGCCTACAGGGCTATATGGATGCCTAAAAGGGCTATGAATTGCCTACGGGGCTATATTGATGCCTAGAAGGGCTATGAGTTGCCTACAGGGATATATATTGACGCCTAAGAAGGTTATGTGCTTCCTACAGGGCCATGTTGTTGCCTAAGAGGGCTATGAGTTGTCTATAAGATATGTTGATGCCTAAGAGGGCTATGTGACTGCCTGCGGGGCTAGGGGACTACCGATAGGTGTATACAGGTTGATTGGCACCTTTCGGGCTTATGGGGGCCTGAGTAGGTGGTCTTGTGTGCTGTTTGTACCTACCGAGCTTATGGGGGCTTGGTTAGGTTGTTGTTTTATTATTTTTGATAAATTTAGATTTAGAAGCAGGTCAGTACAATTATCTTATCCTTAATTTATTTATCAGATTATTCGAGTATATCAGGATACCTCATCATAGTCTATTGCCTTTCATACTCTGTACATTATTTTGTACTGACGCCCCATTGCCTTGGGGGCGCTGCATTCATGCATGCAGGTCCTGACAGATGACCGAGTAGACCTCTATATCAGCAGGATTGACTTTTATCCGATTGGTCAGCCCCTTTCCTCCGGAGCTGCCAGAGTTGGGAGGTTTGTTACCTTTTGTTGTATATATTCTCATGGGTAGGTTGGGGCCCTGTCCCTCCAATCTTTACTACTCTTAGAAGCTTGCAGACTAGTGTGTGGGGTTTATAGCTACGTTATGGCCATGCTGGCCTATGTTGTTGGTTTGCTGAAGCTTATGAGCTGTTTGATGTATTGTACTGATATTTACCTGTTTTTAGTTTTGGAATAGATATCATGGTGGCCTCGACGGCCCTATCAGGACTTTTGTGCTAGTTGGATATTTCTTTATATGAACTCTTGGGAGTAGCTGGTTTTTTTGTAGATCTGTTGATAGGGGCCTTGCCGGTCGTGGGCTTAGTTTTAAGCCAAGATATACTTGTTTGTTTTCTTAATTGCATGTGACTGCCATGCGCTAATAGCAAATGGTTCAGCAGGGTCGGCTCGGGCCTAAGTTTTGGCTTTAGGAGTCAGTTGCGCCCCTTGAGTTTGGGGCGTGACAAACTTGGTATCAGAGCAACGTCGTATCCTAGGGAGTCTGCAAGCCATGTCTAGTAGAGTCTTGTTTATAAATGTGTTATGCACCACATTCGATAAGCAAGAAGCTGCCGAGCATGTTAGAATGACTATCCTTCTTTTGCTCACCTCGTGCTATAGAGCGGTGTCTTAAGGGTTGAGGTTTCTGGCTTATAATTGCTACTTGTATGCAGATAGAGATGACTGACACTAGACAGACCACAACTAGCCAGGGGCTAGATACAACTACAAATGAGGGTACCGAGAAAGTACCACAAGTGGAGGTGGCCTATTGTGAGACCCGGGGGGAGACATCTTCTCAGCCCCCTATAGCTTCTCCACAGCTTCAGGAGCCTCCGAGGGCTATAGGATTTCCGTCTCCACCAGCAGTACCACCTCTAGTTCCTCCTATTCCATCTGATCAGGATTTCAAGAGTGCAGTATATATGTTAGCACAGTTAGTAGTTGCACAGTGCCAACCAGTTGCGCCAGATATTGCCGGACCTTCTAAAGGGCCCGGAAGTTCGAGAGTTCGTGAATTTCTTGCCTTAGAATCCTCCACAGTTTACAGGAATAGATCGCAGAGAAGACCCTCAACACTTTGTTGATCAGCTTCATAGGATCTTCAGAGTCATGCATGCCTCAGCGACTGAGTCAGTTGAGTTAGCAGCATTTCGATTGCGTGATGTTGCAGTATTGTGGTATGAAAGTTGGGAGAGATCTAGGGAAAAAAATACATCTCTACCCACTTGGGATAGCTTTACATAAGCTTTCATAGATCACTATTTGCCTCGAGAGATTAGGGATGGCCGGGTGGACCAGTTTCTGAACCTTCGACAGGGTGGCATGAGTGTCCGAGAGTACGGGCTGAGATTTGATTCATTGGCTAGATATGCACCAGCATTTGTTGATACGATGCATGACAGGGTGCGTAGATTTGTGGGAGGGCTTGACTCAGACTATATCGAGGCTTGTTCTACCGCTGCGCTAAATGATAATATGGATATCTCGCGGATTCAGGCCTTCGCACAGGGCATAGAGGATCGCCGACATCAACAGTATATGAGTGAGAGGGTCGAGAGAGAAAGACAGCAGAGGGCTAGGCCCGCTGGTTCGCAGGGAGATTTTCAGGGTGGTCCCAGACCCCGATATTTTATTAGGCCACCTAGACCTCCACCACAACAGTTCCAGGGTAGTAGATTTTATAGTCAGGGACAGTCAGGCCTAGGTGAGGGCTCACGAGCATCAGACTCTCATTAGCAGAGAGGTTCAGGCTAGGCTAGGACAGCACTGCCGCGTTGCGCAACTTGTGGTTCGGGAGGTGTAAACAGGGTTCCACAGGTTGTTATTCTTGTGGACAGGAGGGGCATGTGTGGAGAAACTGCCCGACCATAGGTCAGGGTGGTATAGGTCAGTCGACCAGGTCAATAGTAGGTTCCTATTCATCAGCACAGTCTACAGGGCGTGGACCCCAGACTTCAGCAGGTAGAGGTAGAGGCAGAGGCAGAGAGGGAGCATCTAGTTCTAGTAGTGGCCAGAATCGTACATATTCACTAGCCGGCCGACAGGACTCAGAGTCATCACCAGATGTTATGACAGGTACATTGATTGTTTGCTCCCATTGTGTTTATGCTTTGATAGATCCTGGATCTACTCTGTCTTATATGACTCCATTTATTGCGGGGAAGTTATGTATAGTAGCAGAGTCATTAGATCGACCCTTTATTGTATCTACCCCAGTTGGTGAGTCTATTGTTGCTAAGAGAGTCTATCGAGGTTGCACGGTAGAAATTATAGACCGTCAGACCTCTGTAGATCTTGTATAGTTAGAGATGGTCGATTTCAACGTCATTATAGGTATGGACTGGTTAGCGTCTTGTTATGCTAATGTTGAGTGTCGAACAAAGATTGTTAGATTCCACTTTCCAGGAGAGGTAGTTCAGGAATGGAAAGGCGTTACAGCAACGCCAAAAGGTAGGTTTATTTCCTATCTTAAGGCAAGGAGGATGATTACTAAGGGTTGTATTTATCATCTTGTTTGTGTTCATAATATAGATGCAAAACCACCGACGCTTTCGTCTATTCCGGTAGTTAATGAGTTTCTAGATGTATTTCCAGACGAACTTCCTGGAATCCCTCCAGAACGAGAAATTGATTTTGCTATCGATATGCTACCAGGTACACAACCCATATCTATCCCTCCTTATAGAATGGCTCCTGCTGAACTAAAAGAGTTGAAGGGTCAGCTGGAAGACTTGCTGGATAAAGGCTTTATCAGACCTAGTGCTTCACCATGGGGTGCACCAGTGTTATTCGTGAGGAAGAAAGATGGCTCACTAAGAATGTGTATCGATTATCGACATCTGAATAAGGCGACTATAAAGAATAAGTATCCCCTTCCGAGGATCAATGACTTGTTTGATCAGTTACAAGGTGCTGAGTGCTTCTCGAAGATTGATTTAAGATCAGGTTACCACCAGATATGAGTTCGGGAGAAAGACATTCCAAAGACACCTTTTAGAACTAGATATGGACACTTTGAGTTCTTGGTGATGTCTTCTGGATTAACTAATGCCCCAGCAGTGTTCATGGACCTGATGAATAGTATATTCAGGCCGTATTTAGACTTGTTTGTGAGTGTATTTATTGATGATATTTTGGTGTATTCACGTTCAAAAGCTGAGCATGCAAATCATCTGCGAGCAGTCCTTCAGGTTCTTCGAGATCAAGAACTTTATGCAAAGTTTTCTAAGTGTGAGTTCTGGTTGAACTCTGTCTCTTTCTTAGGCCATATTGTATCAGATGCAGGTATTGCGGTTGATACACAAAAGATTGAGGCCGTAAAAACTTAGCCCAGACCTATGACTCCAACTGAGGTTCGTAGTTTCTTGGGGTTAGCTGGGTACTACAGAAGGTTTGTAGAGGGGTTTTCTTCACTTTCAGCACCATTAACGAAGCTGACTCAAAAAACAGCTAAGTTCCAGTGGACTGAGGCTTGCGAGCATAGTTTCCAGGAGCTAAAGGACAGGTTGACATCAGCACCAGTTCTAGCATTGCCAGAGGGTTCAGAAGGCTATGCGGTGTACTGTGATGCTTCTGGGGTTGGGTTGGGATGTGTTCTAATGCAACATGGTAAGGTTATCGCATATGCTTCAAGACAGTTGAGGAAACATGAGAAGAACTATCCGACCCATGATTTAGAGTTAGCTGCAGTTGTGCATGCATTAAAAATTTGGAGACACTATTTGTATGGTGTTCATGTTGACATTTTCACAGATCATAAAAGCCTTCAATATATATTTAGACAGAAGGAGTTAAATCTGCGACAACGTCGATGGCTTGAGTTACTGAAAGACTACGACGTGGATATTTTATATCATCCAGGAAAGGCAAATGTAGTAGCTGATGCCCTCAGTCGAAGATCTATGGGTAGTTTATCCCATTTAGGTGTTGAGAAGCGGGAGCTAGTGTGAGAGCTTCATCAGTTGGCTAGTTTGGGAGTCAGATTATTAGAGGCAGACGATAGTGGGGTCACAATTCAGGATACAGCCGTATCATCTCTAGTTGTAGAAGTAAAATCACGACAACAAGAGGATCCTAACTTAGAGCAACTTAAAGCTAAGGCTCAGGATCAACAGTCTTTAGCATTTGATATAGCAGAAGATGGAGTCCTCCGATATAGCGGTCGATTGTGTGTTCCAAATGTTGCAGGGCTTCGACATCGAATTATGGAAGAGGCACATCATTCCCGTTATTCTATTCACCCTGGTTCGACGAAGATGTACCATGATATTAAGGAGATCTATTGGTGGCAGGGGATGAAGAAGGATGTTGCTGAGTTTGTGGCGCAGTGTCCTAACTGCCAACAGGTGAAGGTTGAGCACCAAAAGCCCGCTGGGCTAGTTCAGGAGATAGCCATTCCTTTGTGGAAGTGGGAAGCAATTAATATGGATTTTATTACAGGATTACCTCGATCTCATTGCAAGTTTGACTCTATTTGGGTAATTGTTGATAGACTAACAAAATCAACCCATTTCTTACCAGTCAAGGCTACTTTTTCAGCCGAAAACTATGCAGGGCTCTATATTAGAGAGATTGTTAGGCTACACGGTGTCCAGTATCTATTATCTCTGATAGAGGAGCATAATTTACCGCCAATTTCTGGAAGTCCTTCTAGAAAGGATTAGGTATACAAGTTAATCTTAGTACCGCCTTTCACCCTCAGACAGATGGCCAGGCTGAGCGAACAATTTTGACACTCAAAGATATGTTACGGGCGTGCGCGCTAGACTTCAAGGGAAGTTGGGATGACCACTTGCCTCTTATTGAATTTGCATACAATAATAGTTATCATTCTAGCATCGGGATGGCACCTTATGAGGCTTTGTATGGGAGAAAATGTAGATCCCCCATTGGATGGTTTGAGGTAGGTGAGTCAGGGTTGATTGGGCCCAATTTAGTCCAACAGACAGTGGAGAAAGTTAAGCTCATTCGGGAGAGGTTGCTAACAGCTCAAAGCCGACAAAAGTCATACTCAAATGTACGACGAAGGGACTTAGAGTTTTGTGTCGATGATTGGGTATTCTTAAAAGTCTCGCCTATGAAGGGTGTTATGCGATTTGGCAAAAAGGGAAAGCTTAGTCCAAGATTCATTGGGCCATACTAGATCCTTCGGAGGGTAGGACGTGTGGCTTATGAGTTAGAATTGTCTTCAGGGCTAAAATCTGTTCATCCAGTTTTCCATGTATCAATGTTACGGAAGTGTGTAAGAGACCCTTCTCGGGTTGTCCCAATTGAGGATGTTCAGATCACAGATGAGTTGTCCTACGAGGAGACTCCAGTTGCTATATTAGATCGGCAGGTCCGTAAATTGAGGACCAAAGAGGTGGCTTCGGTTAAAGTATTGTGGAGGAATAAAAATAGAGAAGAGGTGACCTGAGAGGCTGAGGATGGCATGAGGTCCAAATATCCTCACTTGTGTCATACCCCAGGGTGATGTCATATCAGTTTATATTAGGGCAGTAAGGTAAGATACCTATATATATATATACTATTACTTATTATTATTGTGGTTGTCGTCGTATGTCTGCTCGCTCTGTTGTGGTGGAGCTATAACGCTTAGCTATTTATGTTGTCATGTGAGACGCCTAGGTTAGAAATTTTGCATTCAGGTTCCTGGATAGTGACATTTACAAAAAATAAACTGCCTAAATTCTGGCAAGTCCTAAGGATTGAACAGTGTGCCTCAGATTTTTCATTCGAGGACGAATGTTTCTAAGGGGGGAGGAATGTAACACCCCAACTTTTTAAAACGTCTAAATTAACTCGTATCTTCGTGGAAAGACAAGAAGGGTGAGTAATAAATTAAGAATGATGTGGTATGTCCTATTTTAAGTGTTCAAGTGTTGCATCTCAAGTTTTGAAGTTAGGTAAGTGGCAAAATAAAAGTTGGCGGAAGTTATCGTAAGTTCCTTCTTAAAGATTTCTCTGAAATTTGGGTCAAATGTCTTGGAGGTTTTCTCCCAATCTATAAAGATTTATGGGTCCCACAAACTATCGAATCGAAGGTCTATGAGTCTAGTTTCCAACACATCAAACCGTTCATTCATACGACTTCAGAATAGAGAGATATTCGCATTTTCGTGGGACTGCGCAAGCAGGCACGTGAAGTGGGGCCCTAGGTCGGTGGAAAGTTGTATATATCTTCTTCTTCGAATTTTTTCTTCATTTTAAGCTAAATATACAGAGAAAACATAGAAACCCATTTTTAGGATCAAGTGAAATATAGATTTTCTCGACGTAAGTCCTTGACAAAAGTTGTTCTACGCGTTGGGCTCAACATCGTGGTATAATTTGTTTTATCGATTGCGTAGCATATCACATTTTAGTGTTGGGACAGCAGGGGTTTGAATATATTTGAAGGTTTTGAGGTGAATTACGAACCTAAGATCGAGGTAAGACCCTTCTTTCATCGACTCTAGCTTTTATAAGCAGCAGATAGCAATTTGCGATGAAAAATACATATCTTTTATTGTATTGTCATGGTATCTTTTATTTTGTGTGTTGATTATGGTCCTACCTTGTTGTAGTATCGAGGGAGTTATGAGTTAAAGTCTTTAGGCCACGTGAATTTAGCGAAAAAGGTATGTTAAGGCTATTCTCTTCCTATGGCATGTTTCCTTAAAGCTTAGGAGCAATGTGATTGAGTTGTTATCGTTGTTATACTTATAGCTATTATTGTTGATTGTTGGCTGCTCGAGTGCGTATAATCCTCTCTTATCGAGATTCTTATTCAGTAGTAACATTCGTATGTTGGACACGACTTAGAGGCTATTTGTATAGGTTGCCTATAACTAAATTGCTCACTTTTAGCTGTTGGATTGTTATTGTTGCCTTTGGGCTATTGTTGTTAGCTGCATAAATGTGATCTATGCCTAGCAGGGTTATGTTCTGCCTACAGGGCTATATGGATGCCTAAAAGGGCTATGAATTGCCTACGGGGCTATATTGATGCCTAGAAGGGCTATGAGTTGCCTACAGGGATATATATTGACGCCTAAGAAGGTTATGTGCTTCCTACAGGGCCATGTTGTTGCCTAAGAGGGCTATGAGTTGTCTATAAGATATGTTGATGCCTAAGAGGGCTATGTGACTGCCTGCGGGGCTAGGGGACTACCGATAGGTGTATACAGGTTGATTGGCACCTTTCGGGCTTATGGGGGCCTGAGTAGGTGGTCTTGTGTGCTGTTTGTACCTACCGAGCTTATGGGGGCTTGGTTAGGTTGTTGTTTTATTATTTTTGATAAATTTAGATTTAGAAGCAGGTCAGTACAATTATCTTATCCTTAATTTATTTATCAGATTATTCGAGTATATCAGGATACCTCATCATAGTCTATTGCCTTTCATACTCTGTACATTATTTTGTACTGACGCCCCATTGCCTTGGGGGCGCTGCATTCATGCATGCAGGTCCTGACAGATAACCGAGTAGACCTCCATATCAGCAGGATTGACTTTTATCCGATTGGTCAGCCCCTTTCTTCCGGAGCTGCCAGAGTTGGGAGGTTTGTTACCTTTTGTTGTATATATTCTCATGGGTAGGCTGGGGCCCTGTCCCACCAATCTTTACTACTCTTAGAAGCTTGCAGACTAGTGTGTGGGGTTTATAGCTACGTTATGGCCATGCTGGCCTATGTTGTTGGTTTGCAGAAGCTTATGAGCTGTTTGATGTATTGTACTGATATTTACCTGTTTTTAGTTTTGGAATAGATATCATAGTGGCCTCGACGGCCCAATCAGGACTTCTGTGCTAGTTGGATATTTCTTTATATGAACTCTTGGGAGTAGCTGGTTCTTTTGTAGATCTGTTGACAGGGGCCTTGCCGACCGAGGACTTAGTTTTAAGCCGAGATATACTTGTTTGTTTTCTTAATTGCATGTGACTGTCATGCGCTAATAGCAAATGGTTCAGCAGGGTCGGCTCGGGCCTGAGTTTTGGCTTTAGGAGTCAGTTGTGCCCCTTGAGTTTGGGGCGCGACAACACGTTAGTGATTTACCCATTTAAATAATGGGTTAAATTACAAGTCTTGTTGTTGTCTGCATCAATTATTTGGGCTTTATTATACATAGCTTCGGCTGCCATAAAGCTCCCCTTTTGTGTATACACCCAGCCCCAATTGCCCTGTAAACAATTCATGTACAATCTAATTTTCATTTCTAGTTGGTAATGTAGTCCCTTTTTATACATGGTATAGTGAATAAGAAAGACATTTTACCTCCATTGCAGCAACAGTACACACAAGTAGTGTCCCATGAAGGAGCTAAAAAGGGGAGAAATTTGAAGAAAAAGGGACCTTGTAAGCTTATACTACGAACCCTTCCCTTTCGATAACACAGAGTGATTTTGCTACACTTGAGGAGGCCTTGGACTTGGTTAATTGCAGGGTGCAGTATTAGTTTTCTCAATTTCTTTGGGCTCATATTTACCCTTGTAACTTTATGTATTAATGTTATCTTTCTAGTTATATATCAATCAATCAGTTGATAACTACAACTTAATAGAAATAAGAAACAAACCCCAAAATCTAGGAGGAAGAGGATGGCATAAAAAGAGAAAAGGATGTACTTACTTGTCGATTTCTCTAGATCTCTTAACAGTGAGCGCGTTGAACAAAAACAAAGGTAAAAGCTTTGAGTCTAGTTCATCCAGCAACAAATCACCATTGAAGCTGATGAGTCACCTCTCTCTCTCTCTAAAGAAGAAGGATTTCCCCAAAAGGGTGATCATTTTGTGAAATATAAAGAGGTTTGGGTGGGAAAACTCAAAAAAATTGGTGCAAATCTAAAAAGTTGTCTAATTTTAGGTTTGTCACCAAAATAAAAAATATTTAATAAAATAATAATACATAATTTTATTATATGCTTCCCTTAATCCTAATCCTAATAGGTTTCTAAATCAAAAACTTTAATTATAACACCTTGTCTTGTCTTTCTTTCTATATTCAAAGCTCTTGCTTGACACTTCTGAAATTAAGTGTTTTTTCATATAAATTTTTAATTTGCATGGAAAATAATATTGAAATGATGCAATTTGATCCTTGTGTTGCTCTGATTTTCTCAAGTCATATTCTTATTTTTCATAATAATGTTATTGATATATATTTATCTACGATCACTACATTTGCATTCTTCAGATGATGTCTTATGAATTGTGGCAACTGAAAGAGCTCGGTAATCCATGTCCAATGGAAAAATCAGCTATCGAAGTAGTGATAGATACTTTTGATGATGAGGAAGGAACTAGGTCCGAGCCAATTAGAATTGAAGGCATAAACAATGATTGTTGTATTTGCTTTAAATAAAATTGAACAAGAGGATACATGTGTGCGACGATACTTAATGCTTACAGTCATAGGTTTCATTCTGCTGGTATTATTCCTTGGTTAGATGAAAACAAAGACAAGATCCATGTGTCGGACTCATGTTAATGTTGTGAAAGGTACTCTGAAGGATGATACTCGTTCCTAAATATTTATCAACTAAAAAACTTGGCCGCGCGAAGCAATTGTGTTTGAATCAATTATTTTTTCTGTCAATTTTATATTCGTTATATTATCTTAGCACTTTTTTTCTCTTTCCTCAAACTTGAGTTTGGTTGCGCATGAAATTGGGCAATTTCTCTTATATGATAGGAGGCGGGGGAGCAGATTTGAGGTATCTAATGGTAATATTTCAACTAAAATGTGATAGACAGTTGGAGTTGGGTTGCATTAATCTCTAAGGTCTTATACAATTTGCTGTCAGATGGTTTTGATCGGGGATCAAACAGTTATACCCTAGTCTTTCTTATTATCGTTACTTGGCTAAGTGACTAAGTGTTACATATTATTTTCATTGTTTAATCTCCAAAGCAAGCAACAATGTGAAGAAAAAATGAATAGTATTCTCTCAGAGCTAGATGTTAATGGGATATCATAATTATTTTATCTGGTGGGGTGCCCTTGGGGCACATGAGTACTCCGATGAAATATATACTCAAATCAGCATACACACAGTATTTGGCAATGGATATATAGGAAAGAAGTGATCCTTGATCCGTGGACTTTCCATCAAACAAATTGAAACAAAGAAAGAAGAACATACTTCCTTTGAACAACATTATCCTCTTTAAAAAAGATGTATCCAACAAAAAATTGAATCGATCAAACTAATAGATTTCAGATAATAGAAAGTTAAACCAACAAAAAAAAAATAGAGTAGAATTCATTTCCAAACTTTGCCACAAGATCTCATCTACATCATAATTTACATAGTCCACAAACTTTTATTTATTTATTTATTTTCACCTAATTTGAATGACTCACATATTTCACACCTATCTATCCAATACCCACATATCACTAAAACAACAATCAACAAGCCAATTGATCTTTGAAAGTAGATATCTCCTCAAATATTGGTAGTCTTCTTGATTTCGGAGGAGCCCATTCATTTATAAGATGTTCAAGCCCATTCATGAAGTCATCATCCAAATTTAAGCCCGGAAGGTTTTGCAAAAATGGTGGTGGTTGTCTCGAATCTAGTTCCACTAGCAATTCTTCCACACGGTTCCTTGTTTTCGGATCTTCAGAACCCGCATAATTACCTCTCCAAACATTTTCAAGAATATTACGAGCTTCATCGTATCGAGCTTGCCTTATTAAACAATGGGTCAAATTACATGCCTTGTTGCTGTCTGCATCAATTATTTGGGCTTTCTTATACACAACTTCCGCTGCCATAAAGTTTCCCTTTTGCGTATAGGCCCAGCCCAAATTTCCCTGTAACAATTGTACAGTTTAAATTTTCGTAGCCCCTAATTATGAAACATTGCAATAATTTATGTATTTACTAAATGATGCGGAATACATTATATTTACACGTAGGGGTGTCAAAAATGAACTCAAACATAGGTAACCCGCCCAACCTGTCCAGAATTTTAAGGGTTGGACTCAAAATAATTTGAATTGGGTTCAATCTCAACTCATTCAAACTTAACCCATTTTAAGAGAATCCTCAATTGAGCCCAATTCAATCTTCAATTTCAACCCATTTTAAATAAATTGCTAAGATATGTTCCTATATTAAAGGTATGAATTATTATCTATGTAACATCTTTTAGGATTTATCTATCCATTTGTTACTTTTTAAAAAAAGATAATCTTGAGTTGAAATCGCATTATGATTATAAAAGTTAAATATCACTATGTTAAAATTATTGAGATTAATCAGGTCAAATTGGGCAGGTCAAGACCCAACCCGTTTTTTAGCCCATTTGAACCCAACCCATTTGAGCCCAAACTAAACTTGGGCGGGTCAAGACCCAACCCGATTTCTATTTCAACCCATTTTAATATCTCTAATTTCAACCCAATCTGCCCATTTGACACCCCTATTTACACATAGTGTATGTATACTATTGTATTTTCATTATGTGACATTTGTATTTTATGTAATACTTATATTTGTGTCATCACTAGAATATATATGGCTATTACGGCTTATTGAGATGAATGCGTATAACTAAAGAAAATGACATATTTTATGTGGTTAACATGTCTAATTGAAACATTTTATTGGGAGTGGAAGTATTCAATATATTGAAACATTATTGGTTCGAGTGTACGTCTAAATGGAAAATTTATATCCTGACAAGATTAAGGGGTTGGTTATGTATTAAGCCAATAACTTAATATTAAATAAGATAATAATAGGTGTGATTAATTACCAGAATTCTTGCCGTCTCTTGCCTAACAGAAACTTGAAACTTCTTGCCATGTGAACGAGCGGTTTTTGAAGGTTTACCATTGAAAACCTGCCCTTGGTATATTTGTCTGAACTTTTGTTTCAACAATGCTATTTGTTCATCTACTTTTCCACATTTCTACATACATGTAAAATACAATTATTTATTAGTCCATATATAGTGGGAGCAGTATATATATATAAATCAAATAAAAAATCTAGAAGAAAATCTAGAAATAACAGAAAACAAATCATTAGAATCAGAGAAAGATTTTTAAAAAAGTGAATGAACTAGATGAACTAATTTATGCAATGGAAGATCTTAATCTTTCAGAACAAGAATTAAAAGTATTTATGAATAAAGGGGAAACAGGAGGACCCCAAGGAAAATTCGAAAAATTTGGATCCAAATCCATTAAAGAAGAATGGCAAGAATATGAAAGGGATGATAATTTTTTTGCAAATAAAGCAAAAAAGAACAAAGACTTTATAAAACAATATCATAATGATAATAAATTCAGGTTCATGCCTAATAGACTCTAACAGGAGATATTGGAACCCAATTCCTAGATCTAGATTGTAAAAGAGATCCAGAAACAAGCCTAGATTTATGGTCTCAAAACATACTTCTATATTTCTTGCTAGGAAAGGAGTAAATTATATAGATGAAGAAAAATATATCATCATGATAAATACTTTTATAGGAAAAGTAAATGACTGGTTCTCTGGATTAACAGAAGATGCAGAAAAGATAGTAAAAAATGATAGCTTAGAAGGATTAAAAAATTCTTTACAAGAAGGTATAACAAATCTAAAGCAATAAATAGCAAATGAATTCTTTGGTGGACAAGGAAGCCCTATCAACAATAGGGAAAAAGCAAGAACAATTGCTAAAGAGCAATTAGAAAAATTACAAATCTGTAAAATGAGTTATATTCAAAAATACACTTGTGAATTCGAAAAATATTACTATAAGATATTTGATAGTGGTAAAGAAATGATACCATATCTTGAAAAATATTATATAAAAATTACCAAGCTTTTGGGCAAAATACTTCAGAGAAGAATATGAAAAAGAAAATAAGAAAGGAGACACTCTTGGTCAGAGAATAAGCTTCCTAAAAAATAGACTAAGTCAATTATGTATGTCACATAATATACAAAGAAAGGACAAAAGAATCAATACACAAATTTATTGTTTAGACACAAATACAGCCACCCAATGGGGATGTAACGAAGACAAACCCTATAAAAGGAGAAAACTCAGAAAGGGTTTAATCAAAAGGAAAAAAAATTCTAAACAGAATTATGTACCCAGAAGAAGATAATATAAAAAGAAAAAGGATTTTAAAAGAACAAAATCTGCAGAAAAATGCAAGTGTTACAATTGTGGTGAAGAAGGCCATAAAAGTTACGAATGTAACAAAATAAGAGTAAAAATATCAAAAATTGACAGAATAGAAATCGATTATGATCTAGAGTCAATAAAATCAATAGGAAGTGAAGACTTCTTTGAAGAATTATATGAAGAATATTCTACAGATTCAAATGAATCAGAATGAATAAAGAAATACAAAAGGAAGAAGACAATTCAGTTCATATATTAGAAACTGAAGAAGATCAAAGGGGTTATGCCCTAAAGGCAACTTTTGATGGAGAAATATTTAGAAAAATCCAAGGATTAAAACTAAATCTTAAAACGGAAGATAATTTATTAAATAGAATGCAAAGAATTTTTGCAAGAAATAAAATATCTTATCGTGAATATCAAGAAATAGAGAAAGTGATAGAAATTACCCAAACTACAGGAAAACATAAATTAAACCTGTTAACTAAGTCAATGATCGATCAAATACTTAGAAAAATTCCTAAAAAGAAAAGGAAAAAATGAACTATGTCCATTTAGGTGGCATTCAAATACTAGTCAAATCAACTTTTAAAGAAGGAATCAATTGTCCTATAGTCATTAATCTCTCAGATGAAAGATTCATGAATGCAAGAGAAGGAAATCTTGGTATAATTGAGGGAAACCTAGCTTACACCAAGCTTCTATTTACCTATTACCCAAAATACTGTATTTCACTAAAAGATGCGGATTTTAATGACGCATTAAGTTTACATTTCCAAATTAAAAGAAAAGATCTTTTTAAACCAGGTAGCCATATAATGAGTATTTATTATCAGGCATTATATATAGTTACAAATTTCAATTATGGAAAAATATGCAAAAATAAAGGAATGATCGAAATTGATCAAGAATGTTCAGGAATAGCAAGAATTGTTGAAGCAGAAATTCAACATGCTCAAATTCCAGAAGAATATGAAATTCAGTTTGGAAAAACACAAGAAATAGAAAGTCCTAGCAGCAGAAATTCTAGACTTTCAATAGATTATGGAAGAAATTCCATCAGAAAAAGTGTATATCTGATAAATATCCTAAAAGAATACTAGAAAATCCTAATATCACTAGAATCATGGGAAGAATCTATAATGGAACAGAATGGAAATCTCAAGAAATACTAATCCAAACAGGAGCTACAGCTAACCATATAAAAGGAATTCTAATAGAAAGATTACAAATTTACGAAGGAAATCCTTATAATTATAAAACCTTTGAGGGTAACAATTTTTGTTGTAAGAAGATGATAGACTTACCAATACAACTAGACACAATAAGAATAACAGTTCCATGTTATATTACAAATCACGAAAGTGATCAAAATCTTATCTTAGGAAATCTTTTCCTGAATAGTCTGGAAGACTATAGTATAGGAAAAAATGGTATAGAAATGATTTATAAAAATGAAACTTGTTTTATACCAAAAAAATAAATGCCAAAAGAGACTTCTTTTAAAGTATCAGTTTTCATAGAAATCACTTTCTATGATACTAAAATAACAACATGTTGTCAAATAGACAATGGATCTGAAGCAAGTTTAGCTAAACCTTTTGTTATAAAAGGATGGGATATAAATAAGAATAGTATATCAATGATTGGTATTACAAGAGACAAAGAAAAACTTTCTCAGTCTAAAGAAAAGGTAGAAATAATTTTAGGTTCAAAAATTGTTTCTATAAATAAATTATTTGCCTATGATAAACTGGAAACATATTTATTATTGGGAAATGATTTTTTACAACAATTTCAGGATTATCATCAAACATTGTATATGATAAGCCTTAAAACTCCTTGTGGACATTTTATTAAAGTCCCAAGAAAACAAAATCCTTATATTATTGAAAAGGAAAACAAAAGAAGATACTTAGAAAACCTAAGAAGAATCTCTTCCAAATGCCTTAACTTAGAAAAAATTAAAGAAAACTTGCAAAAATCATATGGAGAAAACCCCTTAGAAAGGTGGGAACAAAATCATGAAAGAGCAATTTTAACACTAAAAGATCCTAGTATAGTCATTAGGGTAAAACCTATGCTCTACAATGAAGACGATAAAATTGAATTTAAAATTCAAATTAAAGAATTACTTAATTTAAAATTAATAAGAATAAGTAAAAGCCCTCACAGTAGACCAACATTCATGGTAAGATACCATGCTGAAATAAAAAGAGGAAAAGCTCGTATGGTTATAAACTACAAAGAGCTTAATAAAAATTGCATATTTGATGGATATTTTATCCCAAATAAAAATAATTTAATAAACCTAACAAAAGGAAAAACTTATTTTTCAAAAGTCGACTGTAAAAGTGGATTTTGGCAAATAAAATTGGCAGAAGACTCTATTCCATTAACAACTTTTAGCACTACGAATGGATTGTCATGCCCTTTGGGCTAAAAAATGCCCAACAAATATTTCAAAGAAAAATGGATAAAATATTTTCTGAAAAAGAATTTCTAATAGTCTATATAGACGATATATTAATATGTTCAAAAACTTATGAAGAACATCTAAAGCATCTAAAAATGTTTTCAGAAAGATTTTAGAAAATGGAATCGTCTTAAGCCAATAAAAGGCAGACATAAATAAAAATGAAATAGAATTCTTAGAAATGATTATTTCAAAAAATGAAATTGAACTTCAATCACACATTTCAAAAAAGATAATAAACTTTCTTTGTATATTATGTGACATAATTGACTTAATCTATTTTTTAGGAAGCTTATTCTCTGACCAAGAGTGTCTCCTTTCTTATTTTCTTTTTCATATTCTTCTCTGAAGTATTTTGCCCAAAAACCTAGTAATTTTTTATAATATTTTTCAAGATATGATATCATTTCTTTACTACTGTCAAATATCTTATAGTAATATTCTTCGAATTCACGAGTGTATTCTTGAATATAACTCATTTTACAGATTTGTAATTTTTCTAATTGCTCTTTAGCAATTGTTCTTGCTTTTTCCCTATTGTTGATAGAGCTTCCTTGTCCACCAAAGAATTCATTTGCTATATATTGCTTTAGATTTGTTATACCTTCTTGTAAAGAATTTTTTAATCCTTCTAAGCTATCACTTTTTACTATCCATCATATTAATAGAGCACTTCCTGAAATGGAAAAAACATACTTAAGTACTTGCTTAAGATCTAGATTATAGCTATTCATGAAATGAAGTTGCTTAAAATAAATGAGTATTTTGCATATAAAGATGCTCAAAGAATTCTAAAAAAATGTGTGCTTTTTACAGCATAAATTTCGCAACCCTGATAATAATCAGATGTATTCATATCATTTATAATTACTTCAGGGTAATTAATGCATGAACCTTTTTTGTAGTATAATACATATTGAGAAGTATATAAATATGCTTTCTCTAATAGTTTAAACTTTTAGATGAGATGGTCACACACTTCAACATGATATCTGAGCACTTAAACTTTTAGATGTGGTCATCGTACATGTATTTAGGTTAAAAAATATGATGTTACAATGTAAGTGAAACAGTTTATGTACCATCCAAAGTTGCACCATGTTAGTGAAACATTAAATTCCCCTTTTCCTATGTAATTTCCTTTTCTTGGTTTTTATTGTCCAATTCCAATATCCAAAATTCTGCCCCAACTAATATCTTGGATTTTCATAGAGTATAGAATAAAAGTGATCTTCACTATAAAAAAATATATATTCCATTTTCAAGACTTTAATTAACTCACCGTACCACATTATTTGGTGGTTTCTCCCTATATAATGATGACCAAAAAATGAAACATTATGAATAAATAGTGTTTAGTATATTTATGAGCTCGTTATTGAAATTGAATGAGACTCGCCGTCCTGAAAAATACTATACCAAATCAGATTTGTCATCCTTCTTGATTTTATCTCATGTCGATATGCAATGTTAGAGCCACATATTGATTGAAGATTATCTTTTTAATTCTATGAATTTGAACAATTATTACCTTATAATGTATGCAAGGCTGGAGCTAAGTTTTTGTCGTTTATGAGTTCAGTTGAATTTAGCAGTTGTGATTTTAAACTCTCTCTCTATAAATATATATCTTGAAAATCTATTGAATATGTACGATTATTAATTTAAAACCAAATAATTTTAAAATAGTAAAATTCAAACTTTAAATTCTGAAAACTTATCAGGTTGATTAGGCTAAAAAAAATGAAGAGGAATAGTAATTGATATATACCTTGAAGAGGTCAAGAAGGACATTATCAAGGGATTCCTGTGCCTGTTTGGAGCAGAGACATCTAAAAGAATTAATAGCTTCAATAGCCTCTTCACTTCTATCAAGTTGTTTCATGACTATTGCCATATCTTTAAGGGCACTATCCACTCTATCTCCTCCATTTATTGCCTTCCAAAACCATACTATGGCTGCTTCTGGCTCCTTCTGAACTATCTGAAATACATGCATGTCCATATGTTTGAATCGATTTTTACTCAGCATATAAATTCGTAACCAATATGCTATTGTATTTAACTTTCAATTAATCACGAAAGCGGTGCAAAAGAAGTTGATCTAATGATATAAGATTTAGAGTGGATGAATTAATTTGAAATGAGTGAATTTGGGAAATTAAAAGTGAATTTACCTGAGCATATTTGGCTCTAACATAAGGTCCATCACCTGAAGGAACCTTATGAACAACATGAAACAATACTTCCTTCTTCATTATTCTCTCTTTATAAATGCAAATCTTTCTACTTATAAAAGTTGCTATTATCATGTACTCTAATATATAAGATGAATATTGAAATTTGAAGAGAAGATTCAGTTGAATATGAAGAGAGACAAATTCATGAATAATTGGTTGAACCTGGACGAATATCCGTCTCTATTACATAACTGTTCTGGTACAAACATACATGCCCCACCTGCTTTTATTTTCCTTATCTACTAATTCCTTTCATTTATTTATATATATATATATATATATATATATATATATATATATATATACCATAGTGCTTGTAAGGGTGTCCTATTGAAAAATTCAAGGTTTATTAAGTACGCAATCGCAATGGTTTTCTTATAAAAAAAATAACAAGAGAAACATTTAATAAAAACTTATGGCATCTAGTGTTTACCTCAAGGTCAAATGTACATTTGTACTGATAGTTTAAATATACTTCTTGTTATATTTTCGGGCTAAATATACCTCTTCTATTATATTTTGACACGGATTTGACCTTTAGAACTAACAGAGGGATACATGGACAGCCAAGATCGAAAGAACTCATCCAATTTAAACTATATCAAGGTCTCATGTTGTAGACTAACCCAAACACAGCTCCTCAATCAAGTCTTTGTCATGGACTTGGGGTTGCTTATGCAGGTATTTGTAATATGAGTATTAATTATGTATGATTTAGTTAAATATGTACGAAGTATTTGATGGGTTCTTTTAATCCTGGCCATCCACATGTCCATCTGTTAGTTATAAGGGCAAAGTAGTGTCAAAGTATAACGGAAAGGATATATTTGACCCAAAAATATAACGTTAGTATATTTAAATTTAAATTATTTCGAGTAGTAGATAGATATATTTAGCCGGCCTTTTTCATAAATTGAATGTCTTAATCTATTAATATGGTATAAACACTAGATGAGTGTGAAAAAGTATTTTCCTTAATCCCATTTCACGGCATCTCCAAATTCCAAACAAGTTGCCTTAGAATTGGAATGTCATTTACTAATAAACAGATATTCAATAGGAACCAATATAAGACGTCAACGGGGATATAATATATACTCATTGGTTACTTATTCATTAAATTAGTTTATGAAAAGCTAAAAATATAATATCTTGTTCATTTCCACATGTCAGCAGCTTTTCATCTTTTTAACCAAATTGTCCCTTCAAGGAGTTATGAACCTGGTCATGTTATGCAAGATAATTAACTTGACCAAAACATGGAATGGGAGTTTTGGCATTTTATCCAGTCTATCTTCTAAACTAATGTAGAGTGGGGCAGATTAAAAAAATTGCGGGTTAAGCTCAATCCACCCCGCCCCACCTCACCCCATCCCTACACCAGTAGGGTACCAAAGGTAAAAAAAAAAAAAAAAATCAAAATCTCAGAAAAAGACGAGGGAAAAAAAATTAAGATATACATATACAGCAACGATAATATGCAACGACTGAGAAATTGGCTACTTGACTTTGGCTTCATTAAAAGCAAATAGAGGATATAAGCTTTTCCACATTCCACGATGCTGAAAAACAACAAAATCACTGCATATGAAACAACAACCCGCAATTTCATGCTTTTCTTTCTTTAGACCTACTTTGGACAGAAAAACCACTAAGCCAAGGCATCTGTGCAAAAACACAATGTGCCAATCCCTTACTAAGCCTGGTTGCCACCACCTCGAGGATGAAGGTCCATGCGTCCGCGTCCGCGTCCACGTCCACGTTCACGTCCATAACCTCTGCCGCCTCCATATCCAGAGCCTGTGTTTATGTCTATAAAACAAGGTTCAACAGAAATACAATAGAAAAATTCTGAGGAATATCATAGTTTTAAAAGAATACAAGAAAGTATCTGTGCAGGCAGTACAAAATGCAAACTCAAGGAAGTATACTTACCACGATATTCCCATCCACCGCGGCCCCCACCTCGGCCCCAGTTTGAGTAACCAACATTTCCTCGGCCCCTGTTTGAGTAACCACCATTTTCTCCGCCCCAGTTTGAGTAACCACCATTTCCTCGACCCCTGTTTGAGTAACCACCATTTTCTCCGCCCCGGTTTGAGTAACCACCATTTTCTTCTCCCCAGTTTGAGTAACCACCATTTCCTCGGCCCCGGTTTGAGTAACCACCATTTCCTCGGCCCCGGTTTGAGTAACCACCATTTCCTCGTCCCCAGTTTGAGTAACCACCATTTTCTCGACCCCGGTTTGAGTAACCACCATTTTCTCGACCCCAGTTTGAGTAACCACCATTTTCTATTAAAACAAAATTACCACATTTACATCATCGATACATTAATGAGCACATTACTTCACTGAGATCTTAAGTAACAGAAGCATACCTTGATAGTTTCCATATCCACCTCTGCTCCAACCACGTCCCCTCCCTATACCACGACCTCGTCCTCGCCCATATGAATCTAAAATGAAGTTGTAGTGTATTCAAGACGTTACACAAATTTCCACGTAAGTCGAGTTCAATTCTGCAAATCATTTTGTTTAGTGATTTTGCCTGGTGCCTCATTACCTTCATTACCAGCATAATAGACTGCACGTGTTTGTCTTGGAGATTGTTGCTGCAGCTGGGGCTGGTAATTATTATACCGTGGCTTCATCTGTTCAACCTCAGAAGGAGCTTGATACCTATAAAAATGAAGTTGCATTTTGGGCCATGAAGAGTAAGATAATCAGTTAAGACCACATACTTTCAGTGAGAAAACACTAAAAAAATACAGTAACTACCATCAGAAAAACAATTCAAATAACGATCATTGAATAGTTAACAAGCTGCCATGTCAAACAACAGGAGCAGCATACATAGAGAAGCAGACGAAGGCAGAGAGTTACCCGGCGGAATTTTTGTTCAGCTCTTGTGTTGACAACGTGATTGAAATCACTGAAACATGGCGGGTCTGCTCCACACTATATTGCAAAGAAAACCAATTTCCAGAAATTAGTACCACATGAATGCTAGTCATGCTTAGGGATATACACAGTGCAAGAAGAAAACATTATGAGAGTAAATCAGGGGTGAAACTTACGGCAAAAGACCCTCTTCAATAGGCTCCCATACATCTGTTATGCTTACTGAGCTGATAGCAGTGTCTTGATGAAGTATAGGCATTCTTCTCTGCAAAAGATTAAGATCATTGAGTAGGAGAAAGAATAGAAGAAGTAGAGGAAGAAAGTCATCTAGACCAGAGAAAGCTACCTTGATGATCTCTGCTATAGCAACTGCTTTGCTAATTGCCTGACCCATTGCTTTCAAGACAATCTCTTTCCCATGCCTCTCCTGAACAGACAATTATGATTAGAACTTTGTATTTGCAACTAACAGAAAAGGGCTGGTTTTATCATTGCAAAGGTTCAATTATCGAAGAAAATCATCCCACCAAAGACAGAGGGAGAAAGAAAATTTGATCTACATATAACCACTCCTTAAATCCTGTACTTGTTTAGACTAGTACAGATGAGCTAACAAATTATATTAATGGTGAAATTCCATAAAGGGTGTTATATGAATGATATGTCTAAATTTCAGAAACTAACAATGTCATATAAGAGTAAATATTGAGCCTTAGAAGCACCACATATCCACAAGATGAGTGCTGCAAAGATATGGATGTTAAAACTGCCGTGTGGACACGCAAAATCATACGAGATGAGAACACCATCTAAAATGGTTTGTGATGTTCTAATTAGACCCCCAAATACACATATGCCTAGATGTGACACTATGATGATTAAAAGAGTTAAAAGAGGTTATGGAGAAACGTCTAGAAAAATCTAGTATCTCTCACAATTCCATGCTTATTTAGCTAAGAACATGACATAATGGACATGAGAATATATATAGGTGATATCATGAGGTTAAGGTTATGATATTGGTGTTATACTTGCATTAGATCCGAAGTTGACTGGGAGTCTTTTCATGGTCGACTTTTATGTTAATGTAGGGATAAGTGTAAAACTCATAAAGACTTTGATTTAGAAAGTTCATTTTTCTTAAAAGAAAAACTACTAAATATTGGAATGAAAGAAATGAATATAGGGAAATTCATATAGCCACTACAACTAATCTAGAATTCAAGTGTAGTTAATTGATTGATTGATTACAACCACTCATGTTAGTACTTGCCACAGTCATATTTTAGGCATGTGAAAGACTGATAGTGAAGTTGAAAGTTAAATTTTATCAGACAATAAGGTTTGTGAGTTTCTTGAGCCGATGTCTATTGGAAACAACATCTCTACCCCACAAAGGTAGGGGTAAGGTTTGCGTACACCCCACCCTACCCGGACCCCACTTATGGGACTACATTGGGTGTATTGTTGTTGTTGAAAATAGGGTTTGTGAGACCAGCAAACTTCTGTCAAACAGTTTATTGCAGCTTGATTCAAGAGACGTATTTTGAATTAGCAGAAAACTTTAAACCTCCTAACTTTGGGTTACTTGATGCAACACATTAAGAAGCAGTCCAACACAGGATATACTGGGAAATTCTCAAAGGTTTAGAATAAACCAGCAGTATTCTAATCTGCATCTTAAAAAATATCCAGCAATAAAAGAAACTTCATTTCCTTTTCCTCTACCTCTTCATTTTTTATTTGCTGCACCGTAGGATATTAACATCCAGTTGACCTTGATATGCATCAAATTAGACGAGTAGACTGCTAGTAACGCAAAAGTTACCCTCGTATTTCACATTGCAAAGCAGAGTCACATTTGTCACATATGTCAAAACATCCACTTAATCATTTTATGGCCATGAGAAATTCACTCATAGATGTTTCACATGGTGCAAATCGACTTGTACATAAATGTACACAAGCAGCCACTATAAAACTTGCAGAGCTTTTCACTTCTCCATGCTATGTCACCCTCAATCACATTATTTTTTTTTCTTTTATCGAATGTTAATTTTGTCCA
The DNA here is from genome assembly GCF_900185275.1 of Solanum verrucosum. Lineage (NCBI taxonomy): Eukaryota > Viridiplantae > Streptophyta > Magnoliopsida > Solanales > Solanaceae > Solanum > Solanum verrucosum. The sequence goes on along the minus strand of NW_026020111.1, from coordinate 794,438 downwards.
GAATGTACTTCCATAAAGTCTGAAATCTATAACAAATCCTATTGAATTAAGGTTAAAATTGAAAGGTAAATGCAGCAACATAAACTACATTATATCTGTGTAAGCTCCACATCCCATTCAAATAGATATCATAAGCACAGTAATGATCCAAACAGCAATAATCAAAATATTGCATTTGCAATGGGTCTACATTAACAGCAATAACATGAATAATCCTTTGCAATCGTCTACATTAGCCGGAATTTGAAGCATAATACTGTGTATCCATTCGTTCAGCCAGATTCATCTCAAATCAAATATTTTTTTAGATTGACTATCAACTTATGCCAACGCTCTCTCTTTATTGCGGCTTAGGACTGTCAATAATACTTTTTATATAGCCGGAGTTAAGCACAATAACTGAAAATTCACATGAAGGAACAGCCAGGCCTTAATAGCCAAAGGAATTCAGTATCGGATACTTGATTATCGCAAAAACAAAGTGAAACAGGAAAAAATGAAGAATGGGGAAATGGCGAGTTACCTGAAGAAGAGTATTAGCATAGTTGATGTAGTTTCGAACCAAACCCTGTGAAGTGATTCGAATCTCGTACTCATTTATGGGTGATTCTGGCTTCGGCTTTTCTACTTTTTGGTATCTATCCATTGTAAAACCCTAAAACCCTTTCTGCTTCTGTGTGTGTGAGTGTGAGAAAAGAAGGGAGGAAAGAAGAAGGTAACCAAATAAGCTAACCCCTTAACTACAGCATGCATCACATGGATTGAAATATTTTAAACATGGAGTTTTGGGCCTACTGTAAAAATTTGGAAAAATTACAGCCCAATACCTTTTAATTATGAGAAAAAACTGTTTAAGTATGACCAACAATTTATAGCTATAATTTGGAGATTTATATTCATAGCTAATGTTTGAGATGCTAAGCAAAAAATTATATATATTTCCTCTCCCCTCCTCGTCTGTTTGTGTTTGTATATTTTTTGAGATATTAGACGATTGTATTTATTGTATTCATATGTGCATTTAGGTTGTACTTCTCTTTGTATTTTGTATTTACACCACACTCTGTGTGTGTATATTTCTATATTTCTTGAGGTGTCAGACAACTCTAATTATTGTATTCATATGTGCTTTTTGTTTGTATCCTCTCTGTCTCCCCCTCTCTCCCCACCCCACCCCTCCTCCCCCCTTCTCCCTCTAGATTATGTATTTTCACCTCGTTTTATGTATTTCTATAGTTCTTGAGGTGCCAGAAGATTGTATTTAGTGTATTCATATATACATTTAGGTTTTATGTATTTTCACATCTCTCATTTTATATCACTTGTATTCATTCTCTTTTGTATCATCTATATTCCTTCGCTCTTGTATCACTTATATTCAAAGCTCTTGTTTCACTTATGTTCATTTGTTCTTGTATCAATTGAATTCAAAGCTCTTGTATCACGTGTATTTATTCGCTCTCATATCACTTATATTCAAAGTTCTTGTATTCTTTATCTCTTGTATCACTTGTGTTCAAAGCTGCCCACTCAACTGATACATGCTAGATACACACACACACACACACACACACACACACACATATATATATATATATATATATATTCACAAGTATCTAGATATACATACTCCTCAAAGTTTCTCACTCATCTGCGATAGATACACATATACATAGATATACGTGCTCCTCAAAGTTGTCCACTCATATTCTACATGTACATGATACATTATATATATATATATATATATATATATATATTGATAAGTCTTAATGCTCCCAGATATTTTGATAATCTCCTTACAAGTGCAGGGACCCGGCCCTCTGCAGAGTATGCTAGTCCAGGGTCATATGTTGTACAACTAACAAGCTGTCTGTGTCAGAAAGTTGGTGAAGTCGCCAGTGTACTACACCAATCGGAAGCGACGCGGTTGTTTGTCCAAAGGGTATTAACTCTTAATGTTTGATATATTCAAGACCAAAAACAATAAACAACCCATTCATTCAAAGAGAGATATTCAAGCTTCAAAACAGCAGGGACCTGATAGATTGCATTATTGCTTCTTGTACCAGCTGTTACTTTGATTGCTTGTAATCGTGCTTATATTGTAGGAATCGTTTCGTTTGTGATAGAATTGTTTCAAGCTTGTGTGAATCATTGTAAGAAATTAGTTGTGAGTAACTTAGTGTCTTACGTCAAAACCTATATTAATTAGTTAGGATTAGTATAGTGGGCAATGTTGTATCTGCTTAGGCTCGTTTAAGTAATATGTGGTATTACTTAGTTTGGAGATTAGCAGGTTAATATCATATTGTAAACTGTTTTACTTTTGCTTGTGAAGTTCTAGTGAAAGCAGTTTGAAAATTCTTGTGAGACAGGTCGTGGTTTTACTCCCTTGAGCAAGGAAGTTTCCACGTAAAGTTGTGCGTACAATCTTTACTTTCAGCATCTATTTACCTTCAGTATTTATCTACTTTTGTTATTGTAAATCGTGCTTAGGACTTGGTCTCATTATAGTTAGTGGACACATACATTCCAATAAGTGGTATCAGAGCTTCACTTTTTGATTTGGGTAACACCAAGAAAAGAAAAGATCTGAAGGAATGAATGTTCCACCCAATATGGAGGAAGGTCAATCATCTACCAAACCAACCCGCTTCAATGGACAATACTATGGGTGGTGCAAGCATCGCATGCATAATTACATCAATGCTAAAGATACTGAGTTGTGGGACATGATTCTTGATGGACCATACATTCCCACAAAGGAGGTGAAAAATGGAGAGCTCACTACAACTATTATCAAAACCAGAAAGGAGTACAATGAAATGGACAGGAAAAAGATAAAGAAAAATTATAAAGCAAAGAAGATTCTAGTATGTGGAATCGGGTTAGACGAGTACAATCGAATCTCTGCCTCTGAGACAGCCAAAGAGATATGGGACTGTCTCCAAACAGCCCATGAGGGAACAACACAAGTGAAGGAGTCTAAGGTCGATATGCTTACAACTCAGTATGAGAACTTCTGTATGAAGAAGGGTGAAACCATCTTCGAGATGAACTCAAGATTCACCTCTATAACCAACAAACTGAGATGCCTTGGTGAACCTATTCCCTTAAGCAAACAAGTTCGGAAGATTCTCAAAGTGCTTCCCAAGTCATGGGAAAGCAAAGTGAATGTTATAATTGAATCAAAGGATATGAAGATGCTTGTCATGGATGAGCTGATTGGAAATCTCCAAACTTGTGAGCTGAACAAACAACAGGGGCAAACATGAAGGAGGGAAAGAATGAGAAATTAGTTGCTTTGAAAACATCTCAAAATGATATGACTGAGGAGGAGAATGAAATGGCATATGTCACTAGAAGGTTTCAGAAGATTATCAAGAAGCATTAAGGCTTTCAAAAGAAAGCTTCGACCAGTAGAACAACTAATGCAAATTATCTTTGTCATAAATATGGCAAACCTGGTCGTTTTATGAGGGAATGCCCCAGCCAGAAGCAGGAAACCAGGACTTCAGACCTCATAGAAAGGACTAGGTCCTAGACCATGCCAAAAGGAAAGCTCATGCTGATCAACTGGTGAAGAAAGCTTTGGTTGTATGGGGAAATACATCTAGTGAGTCCGAGGAAGAGACATATAGTCCAAAAGATGTCTCGATGATGGCTGTGGAAGATGATGAAACTGTCTACAACTTCATTTTCTCACTAATGGCAAAATCTGATGATGAAGAGGATCTGAATGAGGTAACACTTTTTGATCTCAAGGATGATCTAGATATTCTTTCCATTAATAGATTGAGAAAACTTGTTGCTCTATTAATTGACTCAGTTGATGAACTAACTTCTGAAAATTTGACGATGAGTGAAATGTTGAGGTTGTGTGAGGATAAAAACTAAGCTCTCAACTCTCAAATATCTGAAATGAGTGTTAGGATAGGTATCCTTGAGATCGGTAGTCTGGAATCCAACGAGGAACCTGGTACCTCTAAGGGTGGGAAGCGAAAACTCAGTAACTTTGAGGTTGAACTAGAAGAGAAACTTAAGACCTCTGAGTCTTGATGATTATCGTGACCAACGACACTAACCTACGATATGAGTGTCTATGATCGTCGATAGTATAGTAACCCAACTAAAGGTTGGGGTCGTGTCCCAAGGGAGTGGTTTTGAGAATTGATAGAAAAATAAAATTTAGCTTTAACTAGTCGTAGCTAAAGACGTTAACGAACAAAAACATAGTAAATAAAGGGGGTGACACGAAAATGTCAAATATCAATTTTTGGGGTTTTGTTACAAGTAGTAAAAGCAGCAAAAATTAACAAGAAAATCAAGTATGGGGAAATATTCTTAGGGTGTGACCGCAATACAAGTTGAGATATATAGTTGGGTACATGCTCTTGACAAGAAATTTGTAAGATAATAGTGACTAGGCTAAGTTTTAAATGGAAATAAGTTCCCTCTCGGGCAACTTACCCCGTTTCAAATACGTTCCTCTCAGACACTCATTTACCGTATGAAGACCAGCCTACGCCTTACCCCACTCACTCTCTTGAGCTGAGTGTTAGGATATGGGAATAGGGCTCACCCTCTCGGGTTGAACCTCATGTCGACCCACTATTTAGGTCATCAGTCTAGTGGTCTTGGTTTCGCGACCTCCCTCTCGGGCAAGCCGAAAACACATGAGTGACTTTGTATTTGCAACTACAAACCCTTTAGATAAACCACAACCACTAGGTGAAATCACCATTAAACTACATCTAATCTATCAGCAAGCAAGACCCAACAATAATATCAACACATATTTGCTAAATCACACCCCAAGAATGGGGGGTTTTAGCCACACATCAAGAAATAACAAAATACACCTAAAATGTTAGTAAAATCAAATGGGTATAAGAAATTAAACCTTAATTTAAGCAAAGGAAGAAGATTAGATAAGACCCACTTCCAACTTGGGGAAGATGAACTCTTTTCTTCAAGTTCCTAAAAATCCTCTCCAAACTTGAGAGAAAATATCTAAAAGTACTATTCTATTCTGGAAATTAAAAATAAAAGTTCTACACTTAAAAATAATAATAAGTTCAGTATTTATAGACTTCAGAAAATAGTGCTAGCGGATCTTTCGGCGACGTTAGTCGATGTCGCCGAATGACTTCGGCGATTCCCCCTTCGTCTGTCTCATCACCATTTCATGCTTGCCTTCAGCACCTTTACGTTTGGACCATTGGGCAATATAGTACTAATGCTTTGTGAAACTATTCGGCGAAGCGCCGACTGCTCCTTTCATCACCTTTTTTATCCTTCTCTTTCAGGGCTTCGCATACTGGAACAAAGGGCGGAGTAAATCCCTTCGGTGAATCGCCAAGTGTGCTTGGCGATGCTTCGACTTTAGCTTCGTCGTTCTTTTCAGTCTTTTTGTTCCTTTTTGCACCTAAGTGTCCATGCTTTCACTAAAACTTCAAATACCTGAAACTTAAGAGTTTTCATCAGATATTTAGACAAAATAAACATTCGACGATACTATTCTTATCAAAATAAAGCCCTAAATGAGTCCAATTTGTGGACTCATCAAGTCTAAGTTAGTTGCCTCCCTGGAAACGAACTCTCAACTAGTGAAGGATCTGTGTAAGATCAAAGAAGAGTTGAACCACTCTCTCAAATGGACTGACTCGTCTAAGATATTCTCTAACTTAGTAAATCAGAAGTTCAACAGAAGAAAATGATTAGGTTGTAGACATATAGAGCCTCTATACAATCCTCATAGTAAGTATGTGTCTGTCTCTGACAATCTTTTGTGTACCCACTGTGGAAAAAATGGTCATTTGAAAGAAAAATATGAGATTTTGAGAGGAGTAAAAGAAAGGCAGGAGAAGTTTCTTAAATCCAAAAAGGTTTCTGAGAAAAAGAAAAGGTACCTGGTCCCGGTTACCACTTTAGCAAGAACACTTTACCCCATGGACATGAAGGTTTCTTATTAAGCCTTTTGACAGTTTTTGGGAACTCCATTTGAAGTGGGTTCCTAAGTCTAATAAGTGATTCTTGTGTAGAAGAGAGAAATCAGTCAGTGTTGGTACATGGATAGTAGATGCTCAAGGCACATGACTGGAGACATTCTAAACTTCCTCTCTTTGGAAGCACACGAAGGTAGTGGTGTTTTATTTGGTGGTGGAAAGAAAGGTTCTATTCTTGGTATTGGAAAGATAGGGAGAACATCTGATCATTCCATAGACAATGTACACTATGTGGATGGTTTGAAATACAATCTTTTGAGTGTGTCTCAAATCTATGACAAGGGAAATGAAGTCAAGTTCATTTCTGATAGATGTCTGGTTACAAACTGTGCAACTAAAAGAGTTGTTATGTCTGCCAAAAGAGTCAAAAATATGTATGTTGCGGATCTTGACTCTATTAAAGGGAAAAGTCTTTCATGCCTGAGCACTCAAACTAATGATGCAAATCTATGGCACCGACGATTGGGTCATGTAAGTACTTATTTGGTGAATAAACTTGTTGCAGGGACCTGGTCCGTGGATTGCCAAAGCTGAGGTTCTCAAATGATAAAGTATGTGATGCTTGTGCAAAAGGGAAACAAACAAGATCATCATTCAAAGACAAGAAAGGCGTGAGCACAACTAGACCTCTGGAGCTTCTTCACATAAACCTATATGGACCAATCAGAATTCAAAGCAGAGGAGGTAAGAAATATATTCATGTAGTTGTTGATGACTTCTTCAAGTTCACATGGAACATGTTTCTACGGACTAAGGATGAGATAGCCGGACTTCTGATCACATTTTCCAAAGCTATTCAACTGAAGGTAAACTGCAAGATTGCTAGTATCGGATCTGACCATGACACAAAGTTTGAGAACTCTCAAATTAAAGGCTTTTGTGCTGAAAATGGATTCAATCACAATTTCTCTGCACCAAGAACTCCTCAGTAAAACAGAGTAGTTAAAATGAAGAACAAAACATTGGTGGATATTGCAAGAACTATGCTGATTGACTCAGGGCTTGCAATGAATTTTTGGGCAGAAACAGTCAACACAACATGCTATGTTACAAATAGGTGTCTTATCAAGTCTGTGATCAAGAAAACACCTTATGAATTGCTGAATGACAGAAAACCTTCAATTGCCCATCTTAAGCCATTTGGGTGCAAATGCTTTGTACTGAATAATGGAAAGGATGACCTTGGAAAGTTTGATGTCAGGAGTGATGAATGGGTGTTTGTCGGGTATTCTTTTACCAGCAAGGCCTACAGGGTTTTTAACAAAAGAACTCTATGTGTTGAAAAGAGCATGCATGTGATATTTGATGAATTTGAGAAAGTGATGAGCACAAAGAAGACCATGAGTTGGAGGAGCTGATCAAGAGAAAACATGATAAGACAGTTCAAAATCCTGGAAACATACCGGTTGCAAAGGAAAATGGTGCAGAACACACAGGAGAACCTGGTCCCTCTGGTTCAGCTCAGGAGGTATTATCTCAAAATTCAAAAGATGATGAAGGTGAATCTGATGTTGATGTGGAAGAAGAGATTACCATAAAGTCCGGATAGAAAACATCAATCCGCACATCCATTGGACAATCTCATCTCTCCACAAGAAATCTAGTTGCATATTCAACTTTCATATCATCCATTAAGTCTAAGAATATCAAAGAGGCTTTACAAGATGCAGATTGGGTAACTTCAATGCAAGAGGGGATCCATCAGTTTCATAGAAGCAAGGTTTGGCACCTGGTCCCCAGACCTCTAAACAGAACCATTATTGGGATAAGATGGGTCTTCATAAACAAACTTGATGAGCATGGGACCATTACCAGAAACAAGTCAAGACTTGTGGTGCAGGGATACAACCAATAAGAGGGGGTTGACTATGACGAGACCTTTGCTCCTGTAGCCATAATGGAAGCTATTAAAATCTTGATAGCTTTTGCTGCCCACATGGAATTCAAGTTATTTCAAATGGATGTTAAGAGTGCATTCTTGAATGGGAATTTGAAAGAAGAAGTGTATGTCAAACATCCTCCAGGCTTTCAAGATACAGAACTGCCAAATCATATGCTAAAGCTGGACAAAGCCTTGTATGGTTTAAAGCAAGCTCCTAGAGCTTGGTATGATCGTTTGTCAAAGTTACTCCTTGCAAATGGGTTCAAAAGAGGTAAAATTGATAACACCTTGTTTCTAAAATCCAGAGGTAAGGAGTTGTTGATTGTGCAGGTATATGTAGATGACATCATCTTTGGAGCTACTTCAAATTCGCTGAGCAAGGAGTTTGTTGAGTTGATGAGCAACGAATTTGAAATGAGCAAGATGGGGGAGCTTACCTTTTTCTTGGGATTGCAAATCAATCAATCTTCTCAAGGCACTTCTATATATCAAGAGAAGTATATAGATGAATTGCTCAAAAAGTTCAATCTACTTGAGGCAAAAGTTCTGGATACTCCTATGAGCACAAGTGTGAAACTCGACAGGGATGGAGATGGAATTGAGGTCAATCAGACCATGTACAGGGTAATTATTAGGTCAGTCCTGTATCTCACTGCTAGCAGACTTGACATAGTCTTCAGTGTAGGTATGTGTGCAAGCTTTCAAGTAGCACTAAAGGAATCACACTTGAAGGCAGTCAAGCGAGTTCTATGATACTTGAAAGGCACACATGACCTGGTCCTTTTCTATCCCACTGGTGACTCCTTTGATCTTATTGGTTATGTTGATGCTGATTATGCAGGTTTTCTTGTTGATCAAACGATCACATCAGGCATGGCACACTTTCTAGGATCATCACTGATCTCATGGGGGACTAAGAAGCAAAACTCAGTGGCATTGTTTACAGCTGAAGCAGAATATGTGGCTGTTGCATCTTGCTGTGCACAACTACTATGGATCAAGCAGCAGCTGGAAGACTTTGGAGTTCTCACAGACACTATCCCTCTAATTTGTGATAACACCAGTGCAATGAACATGGCCAAGAACCATGTTCAACATAAGAGGACAAACCACATAGATGTGAGACATCACTTTCTGAGAGACAATATTGAAAAGCAAAATGTGGTGATGAAGTTCTGTAAGAAAGAATACCAATTGGCTGATATTTTTACAAAACCCTTGAGTAGAGATTGTTTCATCAAAAACAGATGAAGGCTGGGGGTGTGGGGATGCACAAGATCACCTGATTCCATGACAAGTTTGCACAAAATCTTTCATTTGATTATGTTAAGGAGGGAAGATATCTATACTTGTTGTAATGCGTATAGTTTGAGAATTCACTTCTGGTACCTTAATGCAGGTATACACTCATGACATGTTGGCTGAAGAGAAGATCTAATCATATAGGCAGGGCTACATACTAAATGGGACCTAGTCCCCACGAGGTTAGTATCACTTATGCTACATTGTATGTCTGTCAACATCACTGCCACGTGTCTCTCACCCACTCATCGCATCAGTTTCAGACTTTTTTCACTTGAAAACCAAGGGTCGTTACTGTTTGGGGACCCGATACCCTTTTGGCTTTATATATAACTACTCTTGGTGAATCAACATGCTCTAATCTCTTTGAATATTTCTTTTTGTGATTCATTCATCTGTTCTCCAAACGTTTTCTCTCTTCTCCCAAAAATGACTAACTCTGATTCTTCTTCAAAACTTTTTATCTCCCAAGAGGTTGAAAACCCTAGTTCCTTCAACTTCTCTATTCCTCCTCCAGACGAGTCTCTTTCGACTCCAGTCTGTGAAGTTGGTGAAATGAATGAATCCATCACTCCTCTGACTGAAGTTATGGCTTCTCATGTACTTCCATCTGAGGAGATTTTTCCATGTTTCCCTACTTTGGTTTTATCCGGTGACAAATCCCAGAACTTGGAGGTGCAATCTGTGGTGAAAACTAGTGTTGAACCTCTCTCTGAAGAATGGAAGTGGTTTCTAGGGCTGTGTCATCTACAATGTCTGAGAGACTTTTTAAAGGGGATTTGCTTGAGGGAAGGGGTACTGAATCGAGTATTTAAGCCACAGGGGTAGAACTAGTAGCTATTCAAAGTTTGGCTTCACTGAGAGGCGATGTTCAACCAATCTTGCTAGAACAGGAGTTGAGGTCTCCGGAGCAAGTCCCTCACAGTGTTCTACCTGTGTTTGACCAAACACCTAGGTCGCTTGACGTTGAGAGTGGCAAGGAAGATGAAGAAGAAGTTTCTTTAAAATGGAGCAAAAAAGGGGTACGAGGAGCGAACACTTTAACAGTTGGTGTTCCTGATTTGGACACAGTTAAAAGTGCTTATGAGGTTATTCTTACTTATGAGCCCGTTGAGTGTGCAAAGAAGAGAAAAACAAAAGGGAAGGGAAGGTTGGTTGAGTCTCACTCAAAAGGGGACAAGAAGAGGTATAGAACTAGGAGTGAAATGCAGAAGTTATGGTGAGTGCCATTACAGCGAATGTAATTCAAACAGAGAGGATTAGGAAAAGAAGACGGGAAGGTCACTTGCCTGAAGAACCCATGTCAAATCATTTGCTTGTTGGGACCAGTGAGACTAAATCTGATGACATCACTGCATATGTGGCGAAACGAAGAAAGGAAGTTGAGGTTGAGAGGGTTAAATCGAAGGGAAGTTAGAAGTCTGTAAAGAAGGAAAGAGTGAAGAAAAGGGTTACTGTTAAATCAAATCAGGACAAGGGACCAGTTCCTAGTGTTACAAAACAAATTACAGATAAGGAAATGACCAGGGAAGAGCGCATAGCTGAAATGGAGAACCAGAAAGTGTTGAACGACAGAGTTTTTATTCCTAATATTAAAACCGAATTTGGTATGTCCAATCTCTTTGATGTTGTTTCTCTACAAAGTTGGGGCCATCTATTTGAACCCCCAGTACCTTATTTGCATGAACCTGAGGTGCGCGAATTTTACTACAAAATGGAGTTGTTAGAGGATGGGGGAATCAAGACTTCTGTCAAAAATATTAAGATCCTTTTAGATGAGGAAACTTTGGGGTTCATTTTAGGTGTGCCTGCGAGAAGAATCTGATCAATTGAAGGCTGCAAGCCATCTAGTGAGTTCTCAAAACAAGCTTCTAAGCGTGGAGACATCAAGCGAGCAGGGTTGCCAAATAAGTTTCTCAAAGGAGAATATCAGTTACTCTTTGAGTTCATTAAGAAGGTGCTGGTGCCAAGAACAGAAAAACGAACAGTAGCATTTGCTGCTGATCTATTTCTCATGGAGAAGTTGGATGAACTTGAGGAAATTAATCTCCCTGCCATAATTCTTAAACATTTGCATAGGGTGGGGTGATGACCCGAAAAAAGGTAAAACATGGCATCCTTAAGGCTACTTGCTGAATTATGTGTTCAACCATTTCGAAATGCCTTTGGGACGAGGGGTATCGGGTACCACCAAGCAGATGTTTATTGCTGCCACCCTTCTGGAATATGAATGTGTAGATGGAAATGCAAAGGGGAGATCTCAAGTTGCAGATGTTCTAGAGCAACAAGCCGCTCTTAATCGTGAGTTGACTGATCTCTGCGATCCTAAATGATAAGGAGGTTTGAAATTGCGCAACTGAAATCTAAGTTGCAGAAGGCTGTCTCAGAAGGACTTGGTACCACTAGTGTGGATGAGAAAGAGGTGCAGAAGTTGAGAGAGGGGAATGAACAATTGCGAAAGACAAATGCCTCATTTAGTAAGGAAGTCAAGGCTCTCAATAAGCAAATTATCCAGACTCATGAGGCCGCAAATGAGAGAATGTCTTTACTTATGCGCACCCTTAATCCCCTTCCCCCTCCGTCCTAAAAGAGTCTTGTTTCCCTTGTCTTCTCATTCCCATGTTTAAAACTCTTGTGGCTATGTGTGTTGTTTTAACTGACTACTGTGGTCATTTTTTGTGATTTAATTCTAATTGCAACTGTGCCCTGTTCAGTATGATTTAATAATCTCTTTATGCTTACATGTACATGCTTTGTGTGGCCCATGGCCCTGATTTCTTAAATGCTTTGCATATAACTTGTGAACACCTAATTTTTAACGTGTTTATTTTACTCCTATAATATATATATATATATATTCTTATATTTTTTGTTTTGTATTTTGGGTAGTTTGTCTTTGTTTATATTGTTTTTTTTATTGGCCCAAATGACCCAATTTTTGATTGAATTGGGTTGATTTAGACCAAATTCTGATGGCCCAATCAATTCTGACCCGGTCCAATAGAAATGGTCAATATTAAATCTCAACCATCCATGATTTTTTTATCCAAGGGTTCTTATGGGACCCTACCAAAAATACAAAATCCCAAAATCAAATTTTTATTGTCATTCTTTATTTTTTCTTCTCCCCTTTGCTTCCACCAACCTCCGGCCGGCCACCACCCCTTGGCCGGAAAAATCTTTAAATTTTTACCACTTCTTCCTTTCATCCTCCTCTACACAAATCTACAAACCATTCATTCATATTCATAGCCAAACTCCGTAGATCTAAGAAAAACCAAACATAACTTTTCACCTTTTTCTTTAGATTTACGAAATTTCGGCCATTCCCGTCCTATATCCTTTACATAAAAGTGTAGAGCTCTTCAAGGCTATCCTTTGATGTAAAGTTTATGTCCAAAATCCGTCAAAAAAAAATTCGGCGAAATTTTCCGGCGACCTCCAATCGTCTGAAAATTTATGTCAACCATTTTCCCCTCTCATCCTCTATCCAAATCCATCATTATCACATTTTTTAAACCATATAAGTTGTTTTGATGTCGGATTTGTATTGTTTTGTTAGTGATCTTCAAGTTCATGTTTAAGTTGTTGCTTGAATTTTATTATTATTATTATTTTTATTTTTTAATTTCTCTTTTATTTCTTATTTTTATTTTTCTGCCTTATTTGTTGTGTTTGATCTTCAAAATAGTTTACATGTTTAGATTTTGTGTTAGTGGGCTGATTTTGTTCTGATTTTTGGGTCTTGATCAATTTTGGGCCTATTTTAAAATTTTCAAATGGCCCATTTAACTATTACTCAATTAATGAGTAAAAGAAATGGGTCATCCGAAATGACATTTTTGGGCCTATTTTAAAATTTTCAGATGACCCATTTAGCTATTACTCAATTAATGAGTAAAAGAAATGGGTCATCCAAAATGACATTTTTGGGCCTATTCTAAATTTCCAGATGACCCATTTAGCTATTATTCAATTAATGAATAAAAGAAATGGGTCATCTAAAAGGGCAATGTAGTCTTTTAATTAATTTTATCTTGAAAAAAGAAAAAAAGAAAAAAGAAAAAAGGAAATTCCATTGGTCATCTTGGATGGCACCTTGGGAAAACAAAGAGTCCAATGCATGCATTGGCTCTTAAGTTTTCAAGAAGAGTGGGGGGTTTAATGCTCCACACCTATTTAAACCTCATTCTTCTTTCATTTCAAGGAAGGAAAAAAAGAAAGAAAGAGAAAAAAGAACAAGAACAGAAAATTAGAAAAGGAAAAATCATTACTTCTAAAAAGAAAAAAAAATATATATATTGCATCTTGGGTGGTCTTTTGGGAGTGGAATTGAGTTTTGCTTTCATCATCGTTTTGTCATCATCTCTTTAAGTATATTTCTTTCCTTACACTTTGCAATGTAACCTCAAAAATAATGAAGCATGTTTATATTTTTGATTTAATTATTATGTTTAGTTTATTTGAATTAGTTAAATATGTTATGATACTTAATATGGTTATATTTCATTGTTATTGTATATTTGTGTTTTATTATTAAACTAAGTGTTAATTATATCTTATCATTATGAAACGATACATAACTTTATTGGAATTAGTTAAATGATATCTTGTTGTTATTATATATTTGTGTTCTATTATTAAACTAGGTGTGAATTTTATATTTATCTTTATGAATATTTATCTTTATGAAGTTGATGCATAGCACATACTTTTTGCTAAAAAAAAAAAACAACAACAATCTCAAAGTCTTTTTTTCTTAATTTTTAGTTTCTGGTCATTCTAAGAAAAGAAAAGAAAAAGAGGCTGTTTTTTTTATTTAAAAAAAAAAAAAAACTAAATCTGGTCATTTTTGCAAAAAGTGTAAATCTGGCCATTTTTTGCAAAAAATGTAAATCTGGCCATTTTTGTAAAAAATGTAAATCTGGTCATTTTGCAAAAATAATGTAAATTTGATCATTTCATAAATTCAGTTTTTTTTTCTCTTAAATAAATACATAAAATGGTTATTGAAACGAAATATAAAACCGGCTACTTTGATTAGTAATTTAACTGTTAGATACAATAGGGTATTTTGCAATTTTCTTTCAAAAGAAAACATATGAACATTTTATGAAAAACCAAAATTTTTATTAAAGTGGTCATTTTTCTGAAATTATATCAATATAAATTTTTTAGTACATCACTAGTTGTTTTAAAAGGGGCCTAGTCATTATTTTTTTAAAAAAAAAAAGAATATATACTTTTTTTTTCTTTTGTTGTTATCATCAAGTAGTGACACTTAATATATTTATTTTATTTTTATTTCATTTAACAATAAAAAAAAACTTTGTTCAAGTCTATATGTTGCAACAAGTTTTTTTTTTTTTTTCTCATTGTTAAATAAAATTTGAGTCATGAATTATCCATTTTTTTTAGAAAAAAATAAAATAAACTTTAAATACCACCATGTGTTCGGTTACGATCCTTGGTGTGTATTCATTTCTAAAAAAGGTGATCTTGTGTGCGGTTACGCTCCTAGGTCAATCATTTTTTATAAAAAAAAATAAATCCGGTGAATCCCGAGAGGAGATGCTTCATACAGGTGTGGAAGGGCTTCACATCGAACGAGTTAAATAAGACTTCAAAATAGACGTGACTGATTAGTAACTAACACAAATTTATTCTTTTATCCAAAAATTATTTTAGCCAAACATGAGTTGATAAAGAGACCGTGCTAGAACCACGGGACTCGGGGGGTGCCTCACACCTTCCCTCCAGTCAATAGAATTCCTTACCCAATCTCTGTTTTCGTAGACTAAAATAAAAAGATTTTTTTTTAGGAATTACTAGGTGACTTGGAACACCTAAAAAACTCATTTTCAAGTGGCGACTCTTAAAAAAAATAAATCATGTTTTCTTTAGTTTTATATTTTTTTTTATTCTTTTTTTAAAAAATAAATAAATCCGTCATATCCGTTAACTATTGTAAAAAGAGAAGGGGTGTGAAATAACTCGCATATGTTTACTGCTGTTCCTTTTCAATGATGTCAAAAGAGGGAATTTTTGGTACACTGTTGTGAAATTAGAAGGGAACTGAACAAAGGTGAAAGAACAGTGATAGGGGGAATAGGTGACAGGGGGAACTAATATAATTTTTGAATGAATGCTTAACACTCATGTGAGGCTGCTTGGAGGTTGTTTGTCATCATCAAAAAGGGGGAAATGATAAGTCTTAATGCTCCCAGATGTTTTGATGATCTCCTCAGAAGTGCAGGGATCTGGTCCTCTGCAGAGTATGCTCGTTCAGGGTCATATGTTGTACAACTGGAAAGTTGTCTGCGTTAGAAAGTTGGTGAAGTCACCAGTGTACTACACCTACCAGAAGCGACGAGGTTGTTTGTCCAAAGGGTATTAACTCTTGGTGTTTGATATATTCAATACCAAAAACAACAAACAACCCATTCATTCAAAGAGAGATATTCAAGCTTCAACATAGCAGAGACTTGATAGATTGCATTATTGCTTCATGTACCAGCTGTTATTTTGATTGCTTGTAATCGTGCTTATATTGTAGAAATCATTTCGTTTGTGATAAAAACGTTTCAAGCTTGTGTGAATCATTGTAAGAACTTAGTTGTGAGTAACTTAGTGTCTTACGTCAAAGTCTATATTAATTAGTTAGGATTAGTATAGTGGGCAATGTTGTATCTGCTTAGGCTCGTTTAAGTAATAGGTGGTATTTACTTAGTTTGGAGATTAGAAGGTTAATCTTATATTGTAAACTGTTTTACTTTTGCTTGTGAAGTTCTAGTGAAAGCAGTTTGAAAATTCTTGTGAGACAGGTCGTGGTTTTACTCCCTTGAGCAAGGAGGTTTCCACGTAAAGTTGTGCGTACAATCTTTACTTTCAGCATCTATTTACCTTCAGTATTTATCTACTTGTGTTATTGTAAATCGTGCTTAGGACCTGGTCCCATTATAGTTAGTGGACGCATACATTCTAACACATATATATATATAGATAGATAGATAGATAGAGAGAGAGAAAAGCTCAAACCCACTAATCTGTCATAGATATGTAGATTCACATACGTATTTCCTTAAAACTACCCACTCAAATTTGCCAGAGAAAAAAAATAAGTAAAAGACATATTTATCAAATGCGGAACTGTATATCAAAATGAAGAAAGAAAAAATTCTAAAAATGGAGAAAACATACAATTGATACAAACATACAAAGCAAACTACAAGAAAAAGGCTATAGATGGAGAGGGGACAAAGAGAACAAATATACAATTAATGCAAACACATAAAGTAAAATACAAAAAAAGCTATAAAGGGAGAGGGAAAGGGGGGGGGGGGGGGGGGGGGAGCAAGGGATGAGGAGAGAGAGACAAGAAACACACAATTAATGCAAACATACAAAGTAAACTAATACAAAAAAACGTTTATAGATGAACAGGGAGAGAAAGAGAGCAAATATACAAGTGACAAAAAAACACAAAGCAAAGTACAAGAAAAATGTTATGGAGGAAGGGGGGGGGGGGGAGAGCACACAAATAAACAATTTATACAAACACACATAAAAAAATTTTAAAAAGGGCTAAAAAGGAGAGAGAGAGGGAGAGGGGGGAAGAGAGAGAGAGTAAATATACAATTATAGTGCAAACAGAGAAAATATAGATTAAAAAAAAACTAAACAAATACCCCATAAAAAGAAAATAATTATAAACATATATTCATTTATATTCATACCCTACTAAATAATTACACTATATATCCCCCTCCCTCAGACTAATTTCGCTTAACTGATACTGAAATCAGTATCATATTTGTATTGATATCATTAAGGCTTATATATATATATATATATACACACACACACACACACTAATTTAGTATTAGTTAAGCGAAATTATCAGTCTTAATGATATCAATACAGTATAAAAAACTGGTTTATTATCAGTTAAGCGAAAATTATTAACATTAATGAATGGGGGCTATGAGCTGTAATTATTTTTTGAGAGAATGGGTATTTCTAGAATTACTTTGAATTGTGGTATGAACATGTAATTATTTTGAGTTTTGTGACTCATTTATGTAGTTTTTCCAAAATAAAATACAAGAAAAATAGGCTATAGAGGGAAAGAAAAAAAGAGAGAGCTCAAATATACAATTGATATAAGCACACAAAACAAAAAACAAGAAAAAGAAACCATAAAGGAGAGAGGGTGAAGGTAGAGATATGCAAGCGAGAGAGAGAAAGGAGATAGGCATGCAAGATTGGAAAGGAGAGGAGAGAGATACTAGAAAAAGGGAAGTGTAATTATATTATAATTTTTTTTAGAATATGTAATTATGTATAGTAAATATACAACACATGTATGTTATATTATGTAATTTTCTCTTTGATTATCTAATTTACAGAAAATATACATAATGCATATATATAAAAAACTTTGCTCTTTAATATTCAAAACAAGTGTTTTTCTCGCATTGTCTTTAAAATTTACCACCTCATTTAATTGATACCCGCCGTGTATTTTATTTTGCACGAATATTGACTTTAGTATTTAAAAGGGTTAAAAAAAATAAGTTTGCTCTTTAATATTCAAAAAAGTATTTTTCTCTTTGAACCCCTACAATTTTATTGTTTATGAATTTTCATACCTAAATTTCAGGTGTACCTGTATAAATCTAATCTATATTCTCTTATTATATAAATGGCAGTTAAACATCAAGCAGCCAGCACACCGTCAATGTGTGTTTCTTAGGATTAAAATTGAATTAAGGAGTGTTTTAGTCAGTTAAGGCTTTTCACTTGAGAGCTTTAAGCTTTAATTGTATGAACATGTTCCATCATATACAAAAAGGCACCTCCTTTGTAGTTTATCTCTTTTTCATGTGGGTCCCCTGCAAGAGTTAGCAGCGTCAACATGTTTTTGTCGTTATGGAAAAGCCAATAGGGAAGAAATTTGGGCCAGAAAACTTTTGAGTAGTACCTTGGGAATTTCTAGCCTAGGCCACACTTGGACGAAATTTGAGTCAGGTGACGTCTAGGGAAATTTGATAATGGAGGGGGGATTCAACTATGAATTTGATCACATGAGTGGATAGACAAGACGTTAAGGAGTCTGTACGGCTTTACGGAATCGAATTCGGGCAAGTAGAACTCCCGAAATTGATCTTGGCGTGAAAGGGTAGTTTTAGAACGTCAAGGGTTGAAGGCATGTTGCGAAATGGGAGCTTGGACCTCAAATTCCGAGTTTATGTCTCCGTGCAAGCTACCGGGGTTGGGTTAGTTTCGCTAGGGCAGGGCTGCTGTAGCGGGACAGTCACGACTTAAATCGGCACTACAAGAAAATTGTGAATTACATGGGGATATTCCTGGGAATTAGTATGAAAATTTGCAGGAAAATAAGTTTCCTGCGAATTTTCATACTAATCCCCAGGAAATTCCCATGTAATTCACATTGTTTTTGTAGTGCGGGGAAAAACCCTAAAAACGTTATTTTCTGCAAAACTTCGTTCTTAAGAGCTAAGGGACGACCAGAGCAGTTTCTTAACAGAGTTCCACGAATTCTAGTGTTAAAGGTAAGAAAATTACTTCCCTAATTCGTATTTCGATTCTTAGAACTTAGAATCTTGGGTAATTATTGTTGGGGAAGGGTTTTGACCTGAAGTTAATGGGGGGAAGCCCTAATTGAACATTAGGATCTTGGGTTTGGCTTGGGGTTGATAATTTTGGTTATAATCCAAGTAAATTAGACCTTGTATAGTGATCCTTGTATTAATTGTTTGTTTTAGATCAAGAACGAGTTGAAAGACTCCGGAAAGGAAAGGCTCACGTGTCTTAAGAGTATTCAGGCTTGGTTTCGAGGTAGGTGATGGTTCAATTTCTTGTTGTGTGATATATACCGGTTAATTTCATTGTATGCATGAATGTATGAGAATAGAGAAATGTGAATCGAATCTAATGAAGTGAT
Organism: Solanum verrucosum; assembly: GCF_900185275.1. Lineage (NCBI taxonomy): Eukaryota > Viridiplantae > Streptophyta > Magnoliopsida > Solanales > Solanaceae > Solanum > Solanum verrucosum. The sequence continues at coordinate 775,276 of NW_026020111.1, read as the reverse complement.
TATGTGTGCGCGATTACATGCCATGAACCTGTTACTTGACTGTGTGACTATGGATATTGTTCATTATGGGTGTGATTGCCACTATGGTTGTGATGACTGGATCAAGTGTCACGTTCTGACACACAAATAGTTTGGGTGTGGGTTCCATGAGAGGACCACTTGTGATTATTACATTCATATCTGTTTGTCATTGATATTGGAAAATTGTATGTTGCTCCTAAAATGATAACTAAATCATGCATTATGTATATGTGTGTTTACTGTGTTGTAATTACTTACTTATGTTCCGCTTACTAAAGTAGCCGCGTGATCATATCAGTACACCGTGGTTTGTGTACTGATACTGCACTTGCTTGTTCTTTGTTGAGTACATGGCATCTTCAGGCGGCTACTGATAGACTTCAGCTAGGGGATCATTGACCGAGATTGGATTCATCCTTAGTCTAGTCCATTCTCTTTGGACTTCGACTAGGTGTTTTAGACATTTACTATGTTTAGTTTTCGGGGTTGCATCCCTTTTCTTAGACTTGTTGAATAGTAGAGTTTTGATACAATGACTTTCAGGTTCTAGTGGTTGAATTTCCGCGATGGTTATGCTTAGTTGTTTTTGTTAAACTTTCTGAGTTTATGGGAATTCAGTACTTAATTCATCATTTAAACCTGCTTCTGTATCTTTAAATGATTTAGTTTCTTAGAGTTGCTTAGTCGGTTGTAGTAGTGGTTCTCCCACCGGAGGGTTAGTGTGGGTGCCAATCACGACGGTCTGGATCGTGACATTATTGATCGTTATCGATTCGTTTATCAATTTAACCGTTAGAATTTGACACAAAATAAATCATTGAAATTTACTTATAAACAAGGTGACAAATCTTTTAACCTTATAAGGCACAAGATACCATGCCTTACTTTAGGATTTTATTTTTTCGTCGTGTTGAATCTTTGCAGTGCTCCTAAACTGACCACATCACTTACATTTTTATTTACATGTAAACAATAAAAATAGGGGGAAAAAAACATGAAAACACAACAACAAAATGATTGAATAAATAATGAAGAATGTATTTTAATTTTTTTTTAAAATTCAGCCGTCTTTTTTTAAAGGAAAGACTGATCATGTCAGAATGAGCCTTGTAGGATTCATGCCAGAGTGAGCCTTGTAAGACTCATTCTGACATGAGCCTTACACATATAATTTAACATCATCAAAGGCTTCACCCAAATATTGTTCTTTTAGTTTCATACTCAATTTTGTTGCCATTTTGAAAATTTTGCTCAACTCTTTTGCCTTTTTGACTCTAAACTCCTAATTAAAAGTGGAGAAATTCTAACCATCCCATCATAATAAATAATTCCTCATGTCACAATGTATTTGCTTGTCTTACCCAACATGAAGATCTAATGACCATCTAAAATACTTCTATAGTTTTAATTTGTAAAATGCTCTGAAAAATAAGTGTTTTTAATATTCTCTTTTCATCTTAAAATGTTTGTTGTGTTTTTTATTTATGTCTTAAAAAACATTATTTCAGCAATATGCTTTGATTATTTTATTTATGTATTTAGATATAATTTCTTACCAATGAGCATATATTCTATTTGTGTTATAAATGAAGTTTTTGTAGTCTTAAAGATAAAATGAAAAAAATAATTAATTTTATCTTAAACTTTTTTGAGATATCTATTTTCAGTAAGGATTACAAATGTTTGAAATTACAGGAATATAGTATAAGTTTGTCCTTAATACTCTCTTTTCACTTTCACTTGTCAACACTCAAATTTTTCACTTTTACTTGTAATTTTTTTTACATATCAACAAATTACAGTTATTTTTTTTCAAAATTACTCTCAACATTAATTACTTATTAAACAATCATTGTCAAGATTTAAAATTATATACCAATTAATATAAGTATTATGATAAAATACTCATATTAATCTTTATTTATTAAGAGATGTGCAAAATAGAAAGTGGACGAGTAAAAATAAATAGATAGAGTATCAATTGAAATTAAAGAGTAAGAACATTGGTTAGAAGATGAATAGAGAAACTTCACATAATTGGAATTAATGTTACATTAATCTGCCTTCTAAAATTCTTAATCATTACATCTGATAAAATCAAATTTTCTAGCTACTCATCAATTACTGCACATGCCAGATTTATAGTCTTCATAGCTCTAGCACCACAACTGTTTAAACAAGAGACATGAAGCAATCAGATTGATGAATTAATGGAAGTCCAATAATCATATACTAAAATCACAAAAAAGAGCTAATTATAAGGGTTAAAGAGTCTTACATTCAGAATCAGTGGTAATCCAGTTCAATTTAGGGCAGTGATCTATGTGAATTGGAGTTGAGTTTACAGAAGCAAAGTTGATTTGAATGGATTGTTCATGATTCTTTGTTGTTGATGAATTAGGCATTGACATAGCTGAGTAAGCTGTGGAGCAACTTTCAGCATCCCATCTAAAGCTAATTTTGGGGGAATCACTACTTAGTTGACCATCATCTGCAACTGCTTTCAATGTTGCCCTGTTGCTGAAGTTGAATACCTGCAATTACACACCATGTAAATCACCACTAATTTCCTAGTAAATGTTCATATTATGATTACAGTGGCGGAATCAGAATTTTTTTTATAAATAGTGTCAAAATATAAAGAAATAAATTCAAATAGAAGTCAAGGTCTGTCAATATGTAATATATAGAGAAGTATTGAAAATACCCCTAAATTCATTGTGAATTGTTAGTTTCATCTCCGGACTATACATTGACAACCTTAAAAACACTATTTACTTGACTAACTGAACTTAAATGCACTCCGATCTTGTAACATGAGTGAAATACACTCCTAATTCTCGCTAAATTAGTGGAGTTTTCAACACTTCTCTCGATATGCTCCTACAAGAGTTTGAAACCACTTGCTATGTCATGTGGCAAATCATGAGTGTGTATCTAAGTTTAGTACTTAATCAAGTAGATGAGTGTTTTTAAGACTTTCAATAGTTCGAATATGAAACTAATAATCTACGCCAAGTTCAAGAGTGTTTTCAATACTTCTTTCTAATATATATATAATGTAATTTTACAATAAACGGTTCAGTTAATACCCCTCAAGTACATGCGGATCATGACTATATATATATAGGTTGATTTCTCTAATAATTTCTTCTGACTATTGGTTGAATAACTATATGAGAAATGAACTCTATAAATATCTATATAGTTATTGAAAGATAAAAATAGAAGTAAAAATGTTCACCTTTCTGGTTATGTATCTTGTTCCCTTATCAGTTTTTGCAGCAGCAGCCCATCTTAGTAACTCTTTCATCTTAGAGATGCTCATCTTAGCTTTATCTCCCTTAGTTTTTTCTTTCTTTTCTCCACCATCTTTATTAACATTTGTCGAATCATGTGTAATTGGCAAAATTTGTGTAATATTTCCTACATGATTTCCAGTTACTGTTGAATCTGCTTTGTGAGTGACTTTAAGGTTCTCTTTTTTCATCTTCATACAATATTCAAATTGTTGGCTCCTATGATAACTTCCTACTCCCCTTAACTGAATTGTGCTGTAAAAATACTCTTTTCCAATATCCTTCCTGCACAATATACTATTGAATAACTCAAAGTTCTTGCTTTTCCCACGACAGATCCCAAACAACACAATCTCTTTCGATTTCGCCTTTTTATCTGAAAAAAAAAACAGAGTTAACAAACAAAAAAACAGAGTTTAACTTCTATAAAGTATATATATATATACCAAGAGTTGTTTGTACTATCAGATCGCTTATAAGGTAATTACGAGACTTACCATTGACAGTTTGTTTGTTGCTTATAGAAGTAGTAGTCTCATTTGTAGTCTTGAAGAGCCTTTGAATAAGTGTCTGACATAATATATTTGAACAAAGTTAGTATATTTTTTATGTATATATAATGGACGAAATTGGATATTCTGATGAGAAAAATAATAAGAAAGCTAGGTCACCTGCATGTTATGGTGGAATATATTTTAATTACTTTACTATAAAGAAAGTGTGTTTGAGACAAGATTTGTAGTCAAATGGACAACGCAGAAGAAATCTATCTGTGCTGTCTCTAATGTACCAAAGATTCCTGTTTTTGGTTATAATATAAAGTTTTAATAGAATATGATGACAAAAATGTGGTAATAAGACACGAGCAGAATCTGAGACAACCAGGAAATGAAATGAGGGATAGTTGGCTTGTTAATATTCTAGGAACAATAAGAGACTTTATATTTATAATATATAATTAAGTGGATTGCTCATGTGGTTGTTACTAATAAGTAGATCTTGAAAAAGTGATTAAGAGGTACTAATTAGAGGTTAGATGAATTTGGTGGCAACTATTTTCACCATACACATGTAGGGCTTCTAGTGCTTCCTTGGATGACCTTCAATATGTGGGGCCCTATTGGCTTCTCTTAAACTTAAAAAAAAAGAAAAAAAGAATCGAACTTTTATTAATAAAGTGAAAATTCAGAAAGTTAAAGGACAATATATAAATAGTGTGCTAAGCGCCGACTATGTACGGGATTTAGGAAAGATACATACTATATATGGTCTACTATAGTATTGTATCAAGTAGTTTCGTAGGAAAGATACATGCTATATACAATTCCTATGAAACTACTTGGTCCACTTTCGTTTTGATTGATCTGACTCTAGCTAAGAAGATAAAATTTTATGAGATATAGCATAAGTCGTAGAAACAAAAGTAAAATTAAGACTAAATAACTCAAAAGTAGCATTAAAAGTAGATTTCTCTTCAACAATGTTTTCTTTCAAGGTAAGAAGAAATTGAATTTGCCTCAGAGGATTGAACTTCCGGTTCACAAGATGTAGGTCTTATAATCATGAATGGATTTAGAGCCTATTTGGATCGACCGACTTAAAAGTCTAAGTTATTTTTAACTTTTGAGAGTGTTTGACAAAGTTAAAAGTTAAAAGTAGATACTCCCCTGCTTTTTAATTTATTTTAACTTAAAAATTACTTAAGTTAAAATTTTTAAAAACTAGTTTTTATTTTTATAATTTTTAGGTTAAGCCAAACAAGCTCTTATTGTTGTAATTGTACTAAGCCCAAAGTGGAAAGCTTTGAAGCATGGGGACGTGTCAAAACTGTGGAGGCCAGGTCCAATTATTGGGCAAAAAAAGTGTTTTTTTGTTCAGATTAATTGCAAGTAAATCAACATGGAGATTTGGAAGTTGCGATACAAATCTGATAAATCTTGGTGAGTAGTTGAGAGAGTGTAAACCAATCTTGAAAAAGATTCGGCAGCTTTTTACAGAAAATATTTTTTAGTTTATTTACGTTTGCTTGGTCAAAATATTTTGAATTTATTTTTAGAAAAACTTCCTCAAAAATATATGAAGAAATGACTTCTCTAATAAAAAAAAAGGATAAGTTTCATAAGTAACATTTTAAGCTCATTATCTCTTCCTCACTCATCCAATGTCACTGAATTCTATCCATTGACCATCCCACCCACGAACCGACACTCCTATCCCCATAAATCTTGGTGATTTGTTGGAGTTGGAGGATATAAAATTAAATTTGTTACATATGGTTAGAGATAGGCAAATAGGAGCTTATTGGATAATATCTCTTCCATATTTTATTAATGATATTTGGAGAAAAAGTGAATTTCTAAAAATTGAAGATTCTCTCTAAAAGAGTTTTGTTTAGGCCGGAGATTTTCCTCCTCAATTGTTTTTTTATATTAGTTTTCTCATATAAACCAATTTCTCAAACTATATTAAAATACACTATTTTTTTAGTATAGTTTTCTTTGTTATTTGATTTGTCATCGTGAAGATTTATAATTATTAGCTTTCGGACAACCCCATGATTATTTCAATCCTAACAGTAATGAAGTTAAATCTAAATGCAGATTAGTTGAATTCATCCAACAAATTAATATACATTGCATAAGGAATAAGGAATGCATTAGCATCTGAATTAACTAATTAAATTATGGATGTGCATGTGATGGAGGACATTACTCCCCCTCTTTAAAATCAGTATATACATCCAACAATATTACTATATTATCCTTTGAAATATTAGATTTAATGGTTTGAGTATTGTATTAGATATTAAATAATATTTAATAGCAATGGTAACATAGACACAAAAAAAAAAAAAAATTATCTCTTGATTTTCTAAATTAGACTATTGTTAAATAACTATTTTTAGTCGAACTAGACAAGTAAAAATGAACGTACCTGCATAAATGTCTTAGTTCAAAAAAGCGAAAAACAAGGACATAAATTTTGTAGGCACACACATGGGAGAGAGAATATTATTCTCACAAGTTCTAGGAAAGCACCTCTCAATTTCAAGCATATGCTATCACAAATAGTTTGCGGTGAATAAAAGTAATACTTGTAAGGCCAATATTTGGTTGTGTCATGTGTACTAGCTTCCACAACCTTTCTTTCTCACTTATGCTCAGATTTCTTGCTAAGTCATATTCCAACAAAGAGAATAATTGAATGTAGATCTACTAATAATTATGGCACATCACTTTCCCTTGTATGTTGGTGTTTGGTGACTCATATAACCCTTAATACATGATGCCTAAGTTTTGTCTAACATAGGGAGATCAAGGAAGTGGAAGAGGAAGGGTGACAATAAGAATTGAGCTTAGTAGGTCAAATGGACGGCTTCAATTGAATTTGAATGAGTTAAAATGGAATGTATCTGTTCATAATGAAAAAGGGTCATATTTGTTAAACTCTCAGAAAAAAAGTTTTATTTATGAGATAATTTTAAATATATACAATAATGTAATTAGTTAACAACAAATATAGTCATATTTTTGTTTACATAAAAAATACTCCAAAGTCATAGTTAGTATATAATGTTTAAACATTATGATATACTAAAAAACTGAATATAGCTTACCTATACATGAACTATACTGACTATACATTTTGATATAGTTACAAATATTTTTCAATTTTTTTTTTTTTTTAATTTTCTTTTAAACGGAGTGGGGGGGGGGGGGTGGGGGGATGGGGTAGGGGTGGAGGTGTCATAAAAATGAAATTTTTGACAATTGAAATATTTTTCAAAAACAATTTTTAAAAGAAAATAAATTGGTGGGGGTTGCCTGGGAGGGGGGAGGTGGCGTAAAAAATGAATTTTTTTAAATTTGAAATATTTTCCAAAAAGGTAGAAGTGGGGTGGGGGGTGGGAGATGGGAGATGGGAGATGGCGTAAAAAATGAAAAAAAAATTAAATCTGAAATATTTTTCAAAAACAAGGGGTAGGGGTCGGGTGAGGTAAGAAAAAATTGAAATAATTTTTAAAAATATTTTTAATTTTTTTATTTTTTATTTGGGGGGGGGGGGGGAGGGGGTAGTTTGGAGATTGGTTTGGAGGTAGGAGTTAAAAAATATTTAAAATTTTAAAAATAAGAAAATTTAAAAGTTTTAATTTGTTTTTGATGGGGAGGGTCGGGTATGGGGTAGGGTAAGAAAAATAATTGAAGGATGAGGTAGCGTTTTGAAAAATCTTTTGCTCAATTTTTGAATGGAAGTCATTTTCTTTAAATTTAAGGAAAATGAGTTGATTCAGAAAACATTTAAGTCAACCAGACATGGGAAAGCTGGAAAACATACTAAACACACCCTAAATGTTTTGAAAAATGTTTTCCAAATCAACTTAGTTTCATCAAATTTAAGGAAAATAACTTTCCTTAAAAAAGAAAGGAAAACATTCTCCAAACCATCCCCTAGACCCCATCCCCCACCAAATCAAAAAGATCAAAATTTTAAAATTTTATTTTTGAAAAATACTTCAAATTTTTAAAGTTTTACTTTTTCTTACTCCACCCTACCCTGATCACCCATACCCCCCTCCCCCTACAAATTTTATCTTAAAAGTTTGTTTTTTGAAAAATATTTCAAATTTTAAATTTTTTCATTTTTTTACTCCATCCCTACCTCGACCAACCCCCCATTTTTTTTTGTTTTTTGAAAAATATATCAAATATTAAAAAAAAATCATTTTTACCCCGATCCTATTCCGACCCTCCTACCAGCCCCTCCCCTACACCTGCCAAAATTGATTTTTTTTTTAAAAATTATTTTTGAATAATATTTTAAATTATAAAATTTTCATTTTTTTACTCACCCCTACCCAACCCCCCCAAATAAAATTGAAAGTTTGTGTTTGAATATTATTTCAAATTTTCATTTTTTTCCCACCCCTACCAACCCCCCCCCCCCAACAAAAAAAAAATCATTTAAAAGTTTGTTTTGAAAAATATTTTCGAGGTGGTGGGGTCAGGGTTGGGTGTCGGGGGTCAGGTCCTAGGTCGAATGTCGGGATCGGATTTCGGATCAATTGTCGAGGTCTTGTCTAGGTTCGAGTGTCGAGGTAGGGGTCGTGTCCCAGTTCAACTATCGTGTCTCCGGTCAGAAGTCGGGGCCAGTTCCTAGGTAAGATTCCAGATCAATCGTCGGAGTCGTATCCTAGTTCAAGTGCCGGGATCAGGTCCTGGGTCGATTATCGTGATTGGTTTCCGAATCAAAAACTATTTTCCTAAGAAATATTTTTTACTCTCTAGCCAAAAGTAAAAGATATTTTCTGGAAAAAGTTTTTCCATTCACCAACCAAACACTAAAAAATATTTTCTACTCACTAACCAAACATGAGAAAATAAGTTAGGAAAATATTTTCCTTCATACCAAACACACCCTAAGGCTAAATGTTTTCGCACTCCCCTCAAGTTGGAGGGTGTAAAAGTACTTCAAGCTTGCTAAAAAAAATCTTCTTTATCCTACCATAAAGCTTTAAGGATGAAAGCTTACCATCTAACATATTCCCAAGTTGTGATACTCTCTCAGACCCGATTGGATTTTGAGAATCAAACAAGTTAATTTGCAAATTGAAATAATATTTATTATCAAATATATATAGTAGCGGAGTCAAAAACAATTATTAAAAAAGTCAAAATATAAATAAGTAAACACATGATAAAATCAAGGCAAATATATATATATACCAAATATGCAGGAAAGTACACCAATCAACAATAATTTCAAATTTCTTTTAGCTTGTTTCATTTAACGTGATCCTATTTTCATTTGTAGTGGTCCTATTTTCATTTTTGGTGGTCCTATTTTGTGGACATATGTTAAACATGTTCATATCTAACAGAAACCAAAAATTGTTTCCACCATCGGTAGCTCTTCGGAGTTCACGAGAGACAGAAGGCTAATAAGCAAGCGAATCACTTATGATAATACTCATGAGAAGGATTTACAAATAACAAAATTAAAATACTTGGGTGAGTAAATATGACAGAGTTAGAATTTAGGGTTTATTGATTTTGAACTAATAGCAAATCTATTATATTTCCAATAAAATATTTTATATATATATTCAATGCATATTCTAATATGAATACAAAGTCAAAGCAAAAACTAATAGGATCCTTAAAGATGATTGCTCTGAATAATAAACATCCAAACTTAGGATGTACGCTATTAACTAGTGGAATGCGAAAGGTAAGGTTCATGATCGACTGCATACTACATTGCCTTCCAATTGCTATATGTTGGGAAATTTGAAAAAATAGATGTAATGCCAGATTTGATGATAAAAGGATGTCATCTTGGTACATTATTCAGCAAGTTAACAACCTCATCTCTTTGATACTTAAAAATCAATTTCCCGAGTTAACTCTCCCTAATTATATTCTTGGATTGGAAAATGTTAAAAGATAGATAATTAGGTGAAACCAATCATTCATTCTAAGGTTGTTTTTTGGATTAAACCTTCTCTTTATTTGAAGAAGAAGAAGAATAAATTCACTATTGATGTCCACTGACTACTATGAGCCTTTTTTGGTGATTAGCAATTGGTATATAGTATCCAACTACTTAATTAGATGAGTCTCATACCATCAGTAGCAATGATACTCACCAGAATACTTTTTTTGTTGTTGTACTGATCAAATGTCTTTAAAGGTTAATTTTATCAACCTTCACAATGTTATTGAGGTTAATTAAGGTTTATGTCCTCCTCCGTGTAATTAATAATTATGGTAAATATATAGGTTAGGAGTCTTGCCTAAACTCCTCCATCAGTTAGATGGACCTTTGAAAAAAAAAAAAAGCCATAGCTATTGAGGCCTATTTATTGCCTTGCTATTTATGGAGTATAAAATAATGTTTCTTTCATCCCATTTTTTGTGTGTAATGACCCTCGTGGATGAAACTAATAATTCACATATAGTTTAGGGATGTTTTATGCTTAGTTTGTCAAGTAGAACGATGTTTTCAAGATTGACATTAGTTCGGAGATGAAACTAATAATTAAGGTTGTTTTATATACTTCTCTCTAATTTCAATATATAAAAATGATCTTTTCAGATTTTTCTTGTATTATTATTAAAATTTCTTATATGTAAAAATAACATAAAATTAAAAAATGTAATGGAGAATCTCCATTCAACTAGTGACAGAACTACCGTTGTTCAAAAGGGCGTCAATTGAAACTCTTTGATTGAAAGTCTCACCACTCAATGACTTTCAATCTTCGATATACTTCCATTATATTGAACACTACTCAATAGTTGCAATATGTTAAACTCACAAAGACTCATATATAAAAATAGAATACCAAGAATATCTATCTAGGAATATTAAAGCACTAGAATTTTATTTTTATTCAATAGAGAACAATTACATAATTTAGAAAAGGGATTACATCCACAAAATCAATTATTTAGATACATACTTTTGTGGCAATGCTTCTTCTTAAGCTTTCTTTAGAGCAGTATTGCCACCAATGCAATATTCTCACTACAGCTTGTCATGCAATTTTCAAACTTCTCAATATCTGCAAAATTAATGAGTAATAATTAGGACTAAGGAGTATTGTTGGACAGAGGGAGTATATATTAATATTAAAATACAACTGTGTATTTAGCAAGAGTACAAGGAGTGTTTGTTACTATACCATAATTCGTTACGAGAAATTTGTAACAATGGCCCAGAGAACATCCAACATTACAAATGTGATTTCCGATTTCAGCATGGGTGACCCTGGGCAGTGGCTAGGGCATTCTTGAGTGCAGTAATAGTTTCCCTGGCACGACTTAATACAATCTGGGTAACATATGAAATAGTCTTCAAGGGTCACAGCATTATTTTGTGCAAACAAAAGCATTGCAAGGAATAAAAACAATACAACTTTCAATGCCATAATTAATTTGCACTTTTAATAGGATACTTGTTATTTGCATGATGTGAAAAGAAAAGGACCTCACACAAAACTATTTATAAAGGAAACATATATTATAATACTCCCCCCGTTTAAAAAAAAAATGTCTTAGTTTGACTTGGAACGGAATTTAAGAAAAGAAAGAAGATTTTTTAATCTTGTGGTTCTAAATTAAAGTTATGTCAAATGTACCAAAATGTCCTTTAATCTTGTGACTTTAAATATGCCATGTGAAAAGTTGAAGTTAAATTGTTGCCAAACAAGAAAAGGGATCATTCTTTTTGAAACAGACTAATAGTTCAGTTTGTCATCCATATCCTTATACTTCATGGAGTTTTATCCATACACCTGAACTTGTTCAAAATTAATATATTTTCTTCATAAATCTTTTTTATTGAACTATATTAAAAGTCCTTATATTTAAGACTTTAAAATCAATTACAAATTTGTTAACTTATAACAATCCTTTCTTTATTAAACTAACTATAATTATCCATCACTTCAACTAATGGTACAGAAAATATATTAAAGATAGTGAATTTGTTTTGCATTAATACATTCAATTCAGGAATTGAAAGTATTTTGAAATGGCTTATCATATGTCGTTTGAAGCTAATATTTCTAGCTATAAAACAATGTGTACAAAATTTGAATGGTTGAAATTGATCTTCTGCGGTGCTACAGAGGAGTGAATAATAGGTACAACAGTTTAATTTGATTGTATTTTTCATCCAAAAATCCACACAACTTAATTAGATTATAAAATAAAAATATGTACTCTTTTCATCTCAATTTATGTAACATTTTTTAATTATCGATAGATAATTTGACTAATTTTGGAATTTAATAAATTGGGTTAGATCAACTCAATATTTTAAAATTTAAATTGATATTTCAAAGGGATAATTCCAGAGACCTCCCTTCAGGTTTTACTATGTAACACTCATAATTAATTAATTTATATTTATTTTAAATAGGCTTAAAGAATGGCTACAAAAAAAAATCAAAATAAGGGAGATATACGTAATATCATAAGACACAGAGGAGGTGAGAGTTATAGAGTGAAACCTCAAGGGAGGTTCTAATGACCCTGAAGGTCATAATTGGAAATTTTTGGAAATTACCACCCCTTCCAATAGTTGTCCCGAGTCATGTTTGGTAGTTTACGAATTTGGTTTAGAAATCAGATAATAAAAATTGTGATTTTTGGAAGTTTTAGAGTTTTGAAGACCTTAAGTTGTGAAAAGTGGTTTTTTGTCAACAACGAGAGCTACGAGTCTTGGAATGAGACTCTGTTAGTTCCATCAACTCGAAAATGCAGAATTTGGTCTACGAATGTTGTCGTTTTCAGTTTCAAGGTCTTTATATGTATTTGAGATATTGAGTTGGAAGTTTACGTGTATTTAGGCCAAGAGTTGACTTTGGTCAACTTTCGGAGTTTGGATGCTCGAATTGGAATTCCGACGACACCATTGCATTCGAGTGAAATTGATTTTAGGCCTATGTGAGGTCTTGGCCGAATTTTCAGAGGTACTGGGAGAAGTTTGGTATTTTTTGAGTGAAATTTAGTTTATTGCGAATTTAACGGGTTTTGGGTAAATGAGACCTTGAATCTATATTCTAATGGCTACATTGAGTCTGGAATGTTGAATTTAGTGGGGAAGCATATCTGGTTTGTGTGCATGAGATTCTGAACGAATCTCAAGGTACTTTCACTGAATGTTTTTGTGCTTTGGTGTTTGTTGTACCTATCATCTGGTGCCTCCTTTGCATTCGCGGGCTTGGTTGCATTTGCAAAGGGTTGCGTGTTGCGGCCTCCGCGTTTGCAAAACTTTCACCACAATCGTGGGGGGTTGAGGGTACTGACCTTCGCGTTCGCGAAGGCTTGGGAGCGATTGCAAAGGGTTGAAGTGTAGACCATCGCATTAGGAGAGTTGAGGCCGCGTTCACGAAGGGTTAGCTCGTGTGGTCTGCGATTATGGAAGGGAAACTGGGTTAGCGGAGACCAGTTTACCTGGCATTTTAATGACTTTAAAAATCGGGGTTTCTTTCCCATTTCATGATTTTTTGACTTTGAGAACTCTTGGGAGGTGATTTTAAAGAGAAGATTCTTCAAGTTAATCTGTTAGGTGAGTGATTTTAATATTAAACCCTTCATTACCCATTTACTTCTTCATTATTTTAGCATCAAATCATAATTTGAACTGAAGTTTTTAGGGCCTTTTTCATTAAGTTATGTTTTGAACAAATTGGAGTTTCAAGAATGGTTTCAATTCATTTTTACTTATGAATCCCAAATGCATTGATTATTTTGATTTTATACAAAATTCCAGATTTAATCCTAGCCCTCATGAATGATTTTTAGGTCGATTTGTACCCAATTTTCAAAATCAGCTTTATAGGTGTTGTTGTTCATGTTTTCTTATTGAGATTCTTTATTTGATTAGATTGTGTGGGATCAGAGACTTACAAAAAAGGGAAGGCCCAAGTACCAAGTTGATTTTACTTTCTTTTATGGCTTTCCAAACCGGTGAACAAGTTTTGTTACAAGTGTTACCAATGAAGGGAGTCATGAGGTTTGACAAGAAGGACAAACTTATCCCTCATTACATTAGTCCATTTGAGGTTTTGATACTGTGGGGCCAGTGGCTTACAGGTTAGCACTGTCACCCAACTTGTCTGGGGTTCATCCAATTTTTCATGTGTCTATACTGAAAAAGTACCATGGGGATGGAGATTATATCATCAAGTGGGATTCGATAGTATTGGATAAGGACTTGCAGTATGAAGAGGAACCTATTGTGATTCTTGTTTGGGTTGTTTAGAAGCTGAGAACCAAAGTGATCAAATCAGTGAAGTTTAGTAGAAGTGTCATCCAGTTAAGGAAGCTACATGGGAAACAAAGAGGGACATGTGGGACAAGTACCCTCACTTGTTTGAGGCGTCAGGTACTATATTTTTCTGACTTGGCCAAGTTTCTTATTTGATCTCTCGGGGTTGAGTGATGGATAAATTGGTATCTATTGTAATGATCCTTCCGGATCGTTATGGGTATACCATTGGTGAAAGATTTGGGTTAGAAAACTTTCTAAATAGTGACATTAAAATTCTTAGGCTAGGCTAGTCTTAGATGAAATCTGAGTGAGTTGAGGTCTACGGTGATCAGGGAATGAGTTGAGTGATATGTTTAAGCTTGGGTCACATTTCCTAATATCTAAGACATTAAGGAATTTATAGTTCTTTTCAGAATCAAATTCGGATAAGTAAAACTCTAGATATCAAAATTGGCGTGAAAGGGGTTAGTTTAGAACACCAAGGTTCGAAGGTTCATTGTTAAATAGGCACTTTTGAAAAGAATTCTGAGTTTCCATCCCATTAAAGTCACTAAAGGGGGTCTTGCGCCTCTATAGCGAGGGTCCACCACTATAACGGGATGAATAAATTCTCGCTATAGCGAATTGAGCTGCTATAGAGGGGTAAGTCAGAATTTAATTCAGAAAAGTTCGAAAACCTCTTATTTTCTACAACTTCATCCTTGGGAGAAAGAAAGACGATTTAAGGCAGTTTCTTTTAGTTTTTCCACCAATATTTTTGGTAAAGGTAAGTCAATTACTTCTTCAACTTGTATTTTGATTCGTAAGACTTAAAATCTAGGTTGTTAGTCTTGAGGAAGGGTTTTAACTTGCATGAATGGTGGAAAGAACCCTTTTTGGGTAAGATGATCATGGGAATGGCCTAGGGTTTAGGATTTGTTTATAATTCGGTATTGTTAGGCCATTATTGAGTGATTATTGTGTTTTATTTATTATTTAGACCAAGAACAAGCCAAGGAATTACAAAAAGGGAAAGTTCAGGTTCTTTAGAGTTTTCAAGGTTTGATTTGAGGTAGGTTATAGTTATGTGTTTTCTAGTTATGTAATGTATGAATGAACATGTTTGTTTACTATTGGTTTCAAGTGTGATTGTAATTGTAATTGCGCATGATGTTTGTGATTACTGGTTGGCTCGGGTACCACACCGATATAGGATACTAACAGTTGACTTGAATACCATCCTTGGCATGAATAATGGTTGGCTCGGGTACCACGCTGATACACTGAAAATTTGTGTATAGGTTCCATGAGAGGACCAGATATGTATTGTTGTGATCATGTGGGGCATGTTTCATGCATTGGTTAATTCAGGATATTGTGAATGAGAGTCTATGTCTGTTGTGATTATTGATATATGTGTTGACCTGTATTACTATATCATGGTTACTTGTTTACATTTATATCCTTGGAACTAACCATATGATCCTACCCGTACATGGTGATTGTGTTCTGATCTGCACTTGCTCTTTTCTTGTGGAGTACATGGCATATTCAAGCAGCTAATATGATACCTCAGTTGAGAGACACATGACCTTTGAATCCAAATGTGATCTACTCTTTCGGGTTGCCATAGGCTCTTCTCCATTTCTTTGTCCATCTTTTTGGACTTAGATATTTCATAGAGTTTAGTTTATTGTTTTCTTAGTTGGGGTTGCATCCCCTTATTCAACTACTTAGAGTTTTGGTACTATGACTTTCATATTCCTCATAGTGGATTTTGATTATGGGTTGAGTTTATGGCAGCTTGCCCCCTTATTGTTTTCAGACTGTATTTCTTAGTGTTCTATATTCTATTTTGCTTCTTAAATTGGTTGATGGGTTAGTTGAGGCAATGGTTCTCCCATCGGAGGGTTAGTGTGAGAGCCACTTACAACGATCTTGATCGTGATATTAATATTCTCAAGAAGAAAAACATAATTTATAATGTACCATAGTCTCAAAGTTCATATAGCTTGAATCTCAAGAAGAAAAAAGTGGCACAAGAATTGGAAAAGAAGTATTATTTTATAATAAATAGCAAGGCAATAAATAGGCCTCAAAGTAAAAGTTATAGTTTGGATATTTATTATTCTTAGCAATCATCTTTCATGATACCACTAGTTTTTGCTTAGACTTTATATTTGTATAGAATATTCATAAATATATATAAATATTTTATTGAGAATATAATAATTAAGATGAACAGTGAATTTGATATCTGTTCGGAATCAATTAATCTTAAGTTCTAACCCTGTTAGATATACTCACCAAAGTATTTTTGTTATTTGTAAATCCTTCTTCTATCCTTATTATTGGCTGTTGTTAGATACTAGCATATGTTTAACACATGTTTCACAAAATAGGACAACTATAAATAAAAATAGGACATTTTCTATATATCTCGTGAATCGAATGTACTTAGGTAGGGTAAACCCTTTCCTATCAAATTTAGATTTGCATAGGATCAATTTTTTTTTTTACTATATGGGTAAAGTCTTTTCAAAGAAGATTTCATATTCAACGGGATTCGGACTCTAGATCTCTAATTGAAGATAAAGAAGTAGTTATCACTTCATCATAATCTTTATGATAATTTAGTATATGCTTATGCCTTCGTGAAATAGTTAAAAATGTATTTTTTATATAGTTTTTTTTTTTAATAATAAATTAGGTTATTAAGGTGTAAATTATCAAAAATAAAAAAAGCCAGAATGCAAATCACAAAAGATTGTGCATGTTAAATTGTTAATCGTGAAAAATACAAAGAACTAACAATAATTATTACTCCTTTCGGTCCAAAGTAATTGATGTTTAATGCTCCTAAATATTAAGAGGTGTTTTGGCTAGGCATCATTTATTTGTATTTAATGGAATTTTACATAGATTTTAATATTAGGATTTTGAATAAAATCTTAATATTATTAATAGGTTTTTGGTGAGGACAATTTTCATTATCATTATATCCACAATCACCATCGACTAATTAATCGTCATCGCTGACAATCATTGTTGTAAGTCATTACTACACACATATATATCATCTCCAACATTATAATTATATTAGTATAATATTAACGCGATGTGGGAAATTGTTATTGTTTGATCAATTTTGAAATTCGAATCCTTTGTCCTCTTCCATCACAAAAATTCACAGAAAAGCATTGCAAGGAACAAAATCAATACTATTTATGTATCTTGTTTAAATTGATATGTGTTGTATTTCTATTAGATACATTAAATAAGAAATTGTCGCCCATAAGATGTTAGGTTTGAGATCGATACATTACTATTTGATAATTGTTATGTATGATACCTTTAGTATAAATTCGAATTTACGTATCATGCCTAAAAAATAGTGCATGATACATTATTATTTATGTAACTTATTTTGTTTGAGAGCAGAATCCATATGTATCATAAACTAGGAAAATTATCCGCGCTTCGCACGGCTATATGAAATACTTATAAGATAATAATATTAATGTTTATATTTAGGTTAGTATCGAATATATAAGATAATATTGATATTTCTCTTCATCTGCGATATCATATGCTTTTTCGTTTTTTTACTACATAAAAAATAGATTATTATATATTTCATTTTTTTTAAGTGCAAACTATTCAGATGTATATAGTAAAAAAAAATATTCACCATAGTGAAGTAAATGGAATAAGAGGTAATATTTTGAAATAACAATATATTATATTACATTGAAAATATTTTGTATGTTTTAATCTCCTCTATCTTTTGTAGGAGTACTAATTTTCTATTCGAACTCTGATTTCGTAAAAAAATAAATTATTATGTCTTTATTATTACATTTGCTTATTATAAATTTTTAAACATAAATTGAATATTTATAAGAAATATGAAAAATGAAACATACAAAAGTTATCAATAATATTGAATATTAGAAGTTACAAGTAAGATGAAGAGACATGAGTTATAAATAATTCAAATGTATAATTTTATTAGACATTAAATGTATTAATAATTAAGCATTGATTTTATTTGTAAAATAAATAAAATAAAATAATGGGTAAAAATATAAAAAATGAACAAAAAAATACAATAATTGGTGACTCTATAAAAATTATAAATACATTTCAAACAAAAAAGAACAGTGACAAAAACAGATTGTTACATACCAAAAAGAAATGGCATCATGAAACTAATATTTTATTTTTCAATTACCTTTTTGCAAGTATAATAAAAATGAAACTCCTAATCATCATAATTTTTTTGTTGTTGTTGAAATGGGATATTATATTAATTGCGCTTCATACCAAAGAAAAAGTAGAAAAGTAAAGAATCAAATGATTAGCATTGACAAATTCATTTAGCTAAATTATTTATACAAACGAAAATTTAAAAAACTCTAGCAAAAGTAACTAAGTTACTAATACAAGTCAAAGTAAAAAATAAAATAAAATCTAGCAAACATAATTTGTAAGTATGCTTCATTTTTTCCCCTTCTATCTGTAACGACCGGGTTCCGTAGTTATAGAAAAGTCAACGGGGAAACATTTTGGGCCGAAAAACTTTTTCGTAGTACCTTTGAGATTTTCCAACCTAGTCCAGATTTGAACGAAATTAGAGTCATTAATGTCTAGGGAAATCTGTTAACAATTGGGTGATTTAATTATGAATTTGATCACATTAGTAGATAGATAAGTCGTTAAGGAATCCGTACGACTTTACGAAATTAAATTCGGGTGAGTAGAACTCCCGAAATTGGTCTTAGCGTGAACGGGTAGTTTCTGAGTGTCGTTGGTTGAAGGTGTGTTATGAAATGGGTAAGGCTGGGCACCGAACCGGAATGGGACCACCGGACCGGAACGAACCGGTACCGGACCGGAACGGGACAGTTTGACCGAGTTGTTGACCGGTACCGGGATGAACCGGATCGGAACTAGCAGGATGGAGGCTCAGTTCCGTCCCGTCCCACTATATACCGGAATGGACCGAAACGGAACGGGATGGGATAAACGGGACGGCACATATAGCTATTTCAAAAAATAATTATTTTTTTTGAGTTATTTTGAATTACGAAAATACGAATGTTTTTTTTTATTTTTCTAAGTTATATTAGTTTATAGTATTTAAGTTTTAAAATTTATAATAATTTTACTTAAGTTTATTTTAAAGATTTTTTTTTTTAATTTTTACGTATATAAATTTGTAAGTTAAGTTTAATAAAGTTTTATTTTAAGTTTTTGAGTTTATGTAGTTATGTTATAAGTTTTAAAGATTTGAATCTTTTGAAGTTTATAAGTTATTAAGTTATACTTATAATTTGTAAGTTAAATAACTTAAGTTTGTAATTTTAAAAAATTAAATAAACAAAAAAGAAATGCTAATAAAAGTAAATAATGACAAAAATATTATTTTTTATTTTAATTAAAAATGATTTACCGGGATCGGACCGTACCGGACCGGACCGAAACGGAACCGAAATAAACCGGGATGAATACCGGTACCAAATCATGATACCGTTCCGTTCCGTGTACCGGTTCAGTGTATCCCATCCCGTCCCGAATACTACCGGACCGGAACGAACCGGAACGGTATCGGTACAACCCGTTCCGGTGCCTTGCCTTAGAAATGGGGGTTTTCGAATTATTAAAATAGCTCACTGTTTCGTGCAAGCCGCTTTGGCGGTGATTTATGTCGCTAGGGCGAGGCTGCTGTAGCGGGGTGGGGACCGATGTGGCGGGTCCGACGCGACTTAAGTCGAAAATAAACTCCAAAACGTCTTTATTCTGCACTTTTTGACTTTGAGAGTAAGGAGACGAACCTCATGCGATTCTTGACAATTTTCCACCATCTTTAAGGCTAAAGGTAATGTTTTAACTCTATGAATCCATTTTTTGATCCGTAAAACGTAATCTAATGGGTAAATATCAATGAAGGAGAGTTTTGATATGAGAATTATGGTGGAAAAAGCCCTAATTTGGGTATTGGGATAATGGGTATAATCTAGGGTTGTTAAAATTGTTAGTAATTCGGGTAATTAGTGATTATTTATTGATTCACATATTATATTGATTGTTTGTAGACCAAGAACAAGTGGAACGAATTCGAAAAGGGAAGAATCAAGTTTCTTAGAGTTTCAAGATTGTTTCGAGATAGGTGATGGTTGTGATTCTATGATTGTGTGATGTATGTTTGTTCTTGCTTCATTATGATACATGTATGTATGCGAACATTGTATTATTGATCACATTAATTGTAAATGAGGATAGATGAATGATGAATGCCATGAATCAGGACTTGATTGTATAATTATGAGAATGTACTTTGTGATTGTGGCTTGTTGAATGGATCAGGTGTTGCGTTTCGATATACTAACTTGGATCGGTTGCCACGTTCCAGCATAATTATGGGATTGGTTGCCACATTACGACATAATCATTGGATCGGGTAACACGTTTCTGTATGCTAACTGTTTGGGTTTGGGTTCCATGAGAGGACTAATGATTTGATGTAATTATGTATCTTGAGAATCGTGAAACTGTACCTTATTCGTAAATGTTGATAATCTTGTATATGTTCGATATTATGCACGTGATTATATTGTTTTAAGGGCTTATGTATGTTGCACTTAATGGGATAGCCGCGTGATCCTACCAGTACACTGTGGTTGTGTACTGATTCTGCACTTGCTCTTTCTTTGTTGAGTACAGGGCATCTTCAGGCGGCTATTGACAGACCTCGCTTAGAAGATCAGTGATCGCCGATCGAATTCAAAGGTGAGCCAGTTCTTCTACGATGCCATGAGTTCTCCTTTCGTCTATGTCCACATTTCGGACTTAGACTTTTCTAGTTAGTTATTAGTTTTTAGTTTGGGGTTGTAACCCTTCTTGTTAGACTTATGGATCTTGTTAGATGTTTTGGTACATTGACTTTCAGGTTTTAGGTGTTATTTCCGCATTGTTTACTTGTTAGCTCTTTTGGAAGTTTATGGGAACTTCAGTTTTTAGCTATTTGACTTGCTTCCGTAACTTAAATGCTTTAGTTTTTTATTTAGTTGCTTGGCTTGGCTTGTAGTAGTGGTTCTCCCACCGGAGGGTTAGTGTGGGTGCCAATCACAATAGTCTGGGTCGTGACACTATCATCTTCTTTTACAAGTAGATCTGTCACCATATTTTGTTCTATATGTCAAACTCTTCATCATATGCATCCAATTGAATAAAAAAGTGCAATAAATAAAATATCATATACCAATTAAAAATAATTATATCAAAAGAAAGAAAGAAAGACATTTAAACTATATGTAATATATTTGTATATTATTTTTTCAATAGTACTAATAAATAATAATCCTTTCTTGAAATCTAACAAATAGTATTATCAAACTATATTATATCCGGAAAACTGACTATTAGAAAGAACAATTGCATACGGACAACACAAAGAATTACAAAGACATTTTCTTAAATCATACTTGCTTGATAAATGACAATACAAACATAAATAAAATATTAGCATGTCCACGTACATAAAAATAAAAAGAAAGATTTGAGAATGAAATATATATTACCTTCATGTACTTCTTTTTTGTTACATGTTAGTTAATTCACAAACAAATATAATGAAGGAGAGAAATGATAATTTTGTATGTGAATCTTCATGAAAGTAAATATGAATTTATATAGAAAAAATAGAGGAAATGAAAAATAAGGACTTGAAAATGAAATATTTATTAACTTCATGTACTTTTTTTTTTTTTGATTACATGTTAGTTTCATTCACAAACCAAATATGAATTTATGTAGACAAAATAGAGGGAAAAAAATAAAGACATGAGAATGAAATATTTGTTACCTTCATGTACTTCTTTTTTGTTACAAACCAAACTAATATGATGAAGAAGAGAAATGATAACTTTGAATGTGAATCTTCATGAAACTAATATGAATTTATAGGCAAAATAGAAGAATACCATAAGACATTATAAACTTACAAATTTAAGTTTGAAGGTTATGAAAATAAAAATTATGAGAGTTATGAATATTATTAAAAGTAAAAATTAAAGAGGGGTAAGTCATGGGTAATAACTCCTTGTGAATAAATTAAAAAATAAAGAGAAAAAACTTGAAATATATAAAAAAAAATTATTATCATTTCATGATTCATGATTAGAAGTGAGACAAACAAATAAAAAAAATGTGGAGAATTTTTGTTGTAAATGTTCCTCAATTAATAAAATATTTATTTGTAATAAATTAAGTAATGTACTTTACAATATAATAATTAATTTGAATTAAAAAAAAAAAAAAAAGGAGAAAAAAGACAAGTTATGTTATGTCCTTTATTATAAGTGAGACAAACAAAAAAAATTTAAAAAAGAATATGAAGAGTTTTTGTTGTAAATGTTCCTCCATTAATAAATATTAATAAATTTAATATTTTATTTTTACAATACAATAATTAATTTAAATATTTTTAAAAAATCAGAAAAAAAGGAGAAAAAATATAATTGCAAATGGAGGCCATAAAGATGTGTCACATCACCTTTTATATGTTCCTTCTTTATTATATATATGGATTTGTAGATGAAAAGGCTGAAACATGATAAATGATACATTTGGTAGAATTTTTGTATCAAGTATCAATACTAATTAAGGTTATGTATCAAAACCAATATTTGAACACAATACATTGTGCATGATAAAATTGTAATGTATCATAATATTGAAACGAAGACAGTATATTAGGTTAAGAAACAAAACCAACTAGATACATTAAACTGTATCAGAAAAAATGAGCAACTAAAAGATTAAAAAAAAGTCAACAACTAATCAACGGAAAGCAACGGAGATGTATCCTTCTCGGACTAATTGGGTAATCCCAATACTGAAAGATCGAACCGATGGAATGAAGTGTATCAAGACCGCCATTAGAAATTTCTAGAACAATTCCAAATGCTCTTCAAGATGAACTCTTTGCATTAGCAACGTTTTCCACCCCTCTTCCAGTAAAGAGACCGGGAGTAACAAATTCAATAATTTAAGATGAAAAAACAAAAAAAGAAAATTAAAAGAAATTGAAAATTGAAGTGATGGAAAGAAATCTACCTCTTGAATAACTTGAAATCATTAATTGGAAAGAGAAAAGATTTGAAATTCAAAAATGGATTAATGTAGGTAACTGTAGAGGGATTTGTGGCTTGAAAAAAATGAAAGAAAATCATGGGTATGAGATTTCAAATTAATGTATCTGGAAAAGGGAATAATGGGAGAAAAAGAGGGATTTTTGATATTTTTTTTTGAAATGCCAGAGAAAATAAGAAAATATAATAATAAATGGTGTGTAGTTAGATAATTTTTCCTAATTATTACATAAAAGAATAATATTTTTTGGTCCAAGTTGGTATCATGTACTCCTGGGACCAACAACTTGGGCCAAACTGCTGCATTTGGGCTCTAATAGCCCATTTCCGTCCCTATATCAATGTATATACACTGAGTGTATACTTATATATATTAAATGTATATCAGCCTATTTCCTTGTGTATCAGACTGTGTACTAAGTGTATACGGTCCATTTTCATCCTTCGAAACCTGGAATTTAGCTTTCCTTGCTTTGTATATCAGTCCAATGACCATCTTCTATGAGGCAGACCCAAAACGGAATTTTTTTTGACTTTGATGATACAATAAAACTAAATAAAGTATTTTCAGCATTTTTCATCTAAAAAAAAAAACTAAAACATTTTATCCATGTTTAATTCTAAAGTAGAGTACTATTTACTCATGAAAATATGGATAAATATGGGTAAACTTGTATTTTACCCAACCCATTTTTACCCATATGAAATATGAGCAAATTGAATTATTACCCATTTTATGTTGACCCATTTTCAATCAGCCCAAATTTTACTCGACCTATCCATTTGCCACCAATAATCAACACTTAACTACATATTCAACAAAACCAATTTAGAACAAGATCTATATTCAAATAGAGGAGGTAACAAGATTTAACAACAATGCAATCTAACTAAGCATTTGAAATTAACTAAGCATAACCTCACATCCCTATTTAGACGAAACAAAACAGAAAACCACACATGCTATAACAGCATCATTGGCAATTCACCTTGTACTAAAGAAAAATCAGCATGTTATATATATGTAAGATTAACGTCAATAAACTCATGCTTCGAATAATTATAAGGACAAAACCTTAACATAACTAACAAATAATCACTCTCTATTTTACTCTTTACTCTCTCTATTTGTAGAGTAAAATAGTGAATGAGTTCTCCAACCACTCACTATTTCAATTATAGCTAAGTGAGTAGTAGTTCTCCATTTGGAGAACTAGTATTCATACTCTCTATTTTATTTTTTGATTATTATATTATTATTTATATTATATAATATTTATAAGGGAAAAAGGATAAATATACCCCAAAACTATCGTAAATGGTATGCAGATATACTCCGTCATACTTTTGAGACATTGGTGCCCCTATTGTCAAAAAACTAGAGCATATATACCCTTTATACTAACAGACATACACATGTCATAATCTTATCTACTGACCCGCCATTTATTAAATATTGGATCAATGGATAAGATTGCACCACATGTCCCTATTTAGTCTTCCGTTAGAGTTGGGCACGACAGGGCATCAATGTCCCAAAAGTATGACGATGGGTAACTGCATACCATTTACGATAGTTTGGGGGGTATTGTCCTTTTTCCCTATTTATAATTATCATATTATAAATCACATAAGACCATTAATTAATTTTTTAATATTAGTAATTCTTTTTTAATGTAATATAACATTTTAAAAAATATATTATTCAATATATATTACTTTCAAACACGAATTAATAATTATTCAAAAAAAATTATTAATTTTTGTTGCTTTAAGTGATATAATTATAAATTGTTATTATTTTCACTATAAACAATGCACAAAATTTAAATAATAAGATGAAAATTTTAATTTAAGAATACAATACATAACATTATAATTTAAATACAAGATAACAATAATATACATAATATAATAATTATAGAAATCACAACCATAATTTAGTAATCTGGTAGGTCGTTTCCAGATTCACCAATAATTATTAAAATAATAACTTTAAAAATCACAACAATAATTTAGTAATCTGGTAGGTAGTTTCCAGATTCACCAATAATTATTAAAATAATAACTTTAAAAATCACAACAATAATTTAGTAATCTGGTAGGTCGTTTCCAGATTCACCAATAATTATTAAAATAATAACTTTAAAAATCACAACAATTATTTAGTAATGGGCAAACATCATAAGTTCCACAAGTTTAGGTCATAATTACAAGTATTCACGATAGGTGCGAACATTACTCTTTGTACCACATTTCTTTGGTTGGATACATGTATCTTAATTCGACAGATACATGTATCCAAGGAGTTGACAAAGCAGGATACATGTTTAATTGTCACGACCCAGACCGTCGTGATTGACACCCATACTAATCATCCGGTGGGAGAACCATTACTACAACCCAAACTAAACAACTCACCCAAAAACTAAGACATTTAAAGATACGGAAGCAAGTTTAAATGCTAAATAAAAAATAGAGTTTTCATGAACTCCAAAAGTCAAATCAAACCATTGCGAAAATAACGCCTAGAACCTGAAAGTCAATGTACCAAAACTCTAACAAGGATCATAAGTCTAAAGAAAATGGGCACAACCCAATTAAACATAAGAAAATCTAAAGAACTAGTCTAAGTCCGAAAATGTGGACATTAAACAAAAAAAGAACTCATGGCAGCCTGGAAGAACTGGTTCACCCTTGAATTCGAGTCGATCACTAGTCTTCTAAACAAGGTATGTCAGTAGCTGCCTGAAGATGCCCTGTACTTAACAAAGAAAGAGCAAGTGCAGTATCAATACACAACCAGAGTGTGCTGGTACGATAACGCGGCTATCCCAATAGGTGAAACATATATAAATCATTACAACAATAATAAACATGCATACACCGAACATATACAAAATCAATTATCACTTACGAACAACGTACAATATCACAATTCTCAAGATATGCAGTCATGTCAAGTCAGTGGTCCTCTCATGGAACCCATACTTAAACTGTTAGTGTATCGGTAAGTGGTACCCGATCCAAGTTAGTATGCCGGACATGACACCCGATCCCATATATGCGCCGGAACGTGGCACCCGATCCAAGTTAGTCTGTTGGAACGTAACACCCAATCCATTCAACAAGCCACAATCACAATCACAATATACATTCTCATAATCATACAATCAAGTCATGATTCATGACATACAATTATTCAATCATCCCCATTTACGATTAGTGTGATTAATAATGCAACATTCACATACATACATGCATTATAATGAAGTAATTACTAACATACATCACACCAACATGAAATCACAACCATTACCTACCTAAAAAACAAAGCTTGAATCCCCTAAGAAACTTGATTCTTCCCTTTCCGAATTCTTTCCGCTTGTTCTTGGTCTACAAACAAACAATTCAATACGGGGATCAATAATTAAGGTTTAATTTACCCGGATTATGACAAACCCAAGATCCAACTTATCATCCTAAGGTGCAGCTAGGTCTTTTTCTCACCATCCAAAATAGTTCAACCCCCCCCCCCCCCAAAAAAAAAAACAATATATGATCGAGATACTAAGTTCTACGGATCGAAAAATGGATTCGGGGAGTGAAAACCTTACCTTTAGCCTCAAGAATGGTGAAAAACTGTCAAGAATCACCTGGGGTCGTCTCCTAGCTCTCAAAAATGAAAATTGCAGAATAAAGACATTTTTAGGGTTTATTTTCGACTTAATTCGCGACTGGCCCGCTATGGCTGCCACCATCTCGCCACAGCGACTTGCACGGAACCAGTGAGTCAAATTAAGAGTACCAAATTCTCATTTCACAACACATCTTCATCCCATGACACTAAAAAATTATCCGTTCGCGTTAAGATTAGTTTTGGGAGTTCTACTCACCCGAATTCAATTATGTAAAGTCATACGAGTTCCTTAACGTCTTAGCTATCTACTCATGTGATAAAAATCATAATTAGATCTCCCACTTGTTACCATATTTTCCTAGACCTCACTGACTCCAATTTTGTCCAAATCTGGACTAGGTTGAAAAATTTCAAGTTACTACGAAAAAGTTTTTCGGCCCCAAAAGTTTTCCCTGTTGGCTTTTTCATAACGACGGGAACAAATCGTTACATTAATTAAGAATTGTGACTAAAATGCTTAATTTAAGGAGGAAATTATTCCTTCGACATCTTTTGAGTGTATCTAGTCTAACAACTTCAGAAAAATTCAAATAACAAAAGAGTCTAATTCTTTTTTTTATAGAAATTCAAATTTGTTTCTCTGAATTTCGTGTTTCCTATTCCAGATACATGTATCTAAGATATGTGTATATTTGTGTAACATATCATAATTGCTCAATTAATGGAGTAAATAACTCCTTTAACATCTTTTGAAAATTTGTAGCATAACACTTCCTAAAAAAGTTTCAAAAAACTCCAAATTGTTTCCTTCCTTTTTTTTGAGAAAAGGACTAAAACAATAAACATTTCATGTTTCTACCAAAATTTAAATAACAATGTATCACAAAATAAATACAATATATCTGAGATTAAAAAAAAAAAAAAAGAATAATCATAAAAAGATTATATTCATTCCTTGTATTTACATATACATAACTGAGGGTGTGCACTATTTGGATTAAACTAAAAAAACCAAACCAAATCAAACAGAATTCTAATTTGGATTGGTTTTTTGGATTTTTGGTTTGGTTTGGTTTTGGGTTTATAATTTACTTTGTTTGTTTTTTTGGTTTGGTTTCGGATTTAGAAAAATGAAAATCGAAAAACCAAAAAAACCGAATATTACTATATATTAGAAGAGTCTAGGATTTACTACCAAAAGTGGGCCCCATCTCCTTCCACTTAAATAATATTTTTCAACCTTATCATGGTAAAAGTTGAATTTATTATCCTTTTCATTTAATTTTATATGATATTATTTTTCCTATAAAATCATTATATATGTTTTAATAATTTAAATTTCAAAAACATTATAATTTAACTTTAAAGATTTTATTTTATCAAAATCTTGTACATTGAAATATATAGTTATGAATTTAAAATATTTTTAAAATCATATAAAAATTTCAATAACTTCTCAAATTCCATAATATAACACTTAAATACTACATATTATATATTAATTACTATACTATAAATCACTTAAATACTCCATATTATCTATTACAATAATTAACAATTATTTGACACTTTAAATTCTATCAATGCCATATAAATTAGGATAAAAAACCTAACATATAATATTTAAATATATTTAAAAATAATATAAGTAATACTATACATTACAATAATTAACAGCTTAATTATTTAAAACTTATATAAAAAATTTAATTGAGTCTCTAAATTCTATTGGTACCACATAAAATAGATTATATAATAAACATATATTGTTTGAAATTGACGAAAAAGAAACAATAAATTACAATAATTAATAAAAAAAAACTCCACTCCAAAAAACCTATCAATTAACAACATATATTGTTTGAAATTGACGAAAAAGAAACTATAAATTACGATAATTAACAAAATAAATCTCTCGACTCCAACAAATCTATCAATTAATGCCACATAAATTGGGACATGGCAAATAACATATAGTATTAAAAAATTAGGTTCAAAATGTACTAAAAAATACAATAATTAACAACTTAATATATTAAAGAGACATAAAAAAGGGTTAATATTTTAAATTCTGCATGTGCCACATAAATTAGAACAAATAGAGTAATAAATATTACTTTCAAAATTATGTTAAAAAAAAGTACTACAAATCACAATAGCTAACAATTTAAAATATTTTTAAAATCATATAAAAATTTCAATAACTTCTCAAATTCCATAATATGACATAAATTTTAAAAAAAAGTGTTACAAATCATAATAAATAGTACAATATTTAAACTACTTTAAAAGCATTATAAATTGTAATAAATAATACAACAATTTAAATTACTTAAAATTTAACGACTTACAAATATTTTTTTAAATGTATTAAAATTTTGGTTAATTGTCAAAACTTTACATGTGCCACATAAATTGGGACATGGACAGTCACACATTTTTAAAAAAAAAATTACATTAAAAGTATTCTATCAATTAACAACATATATTGTTTGAAATTGACGAAAAAGAAACTATAAATTACAATAATTAACAAAATAAATCTCTTGACTCCAACAAATCTATCAATTAATGCCACATAAATTGGGACATGCAAATAACAGATATTATTACAAAATTAGGTTCAAAATGTACTATAAAATACAATAATTAACAACTTAATATATTAAAGAGACATATAAAAAATGGTTAATATTTGAAATTCTGCATGTGCCACATAAATTAGAACAAATACAGTAATAAATATTATTTTCAAAATTATATAAAAAAAAAGTACTACAAATCACAATAGCTAACAATTTAAAATATTTTTAAAATCATATAAAAATTTCAATAACTTCTCAAATTCCATAATATAACACTTAAATACTACATATTATATATTAATTATACTATACTATAAATGACTTAAATACTCCATATTATCTATTACAATAATTAACAATTATTTGACACTTTAAATTCTATCAATGCCATATAAATTAGGATAAAAAACCTAACATATAATATTTAAATATATTTAAAAATACTATAAGTAATACTATACATTACAATAATTAACAGCTTAATTATTTAAAACTTATATAAAAAATTTAATTGACTCTCTAAATTCTATTGGTACCACATAAAATGGATTATATGATAAACATATATTGTTTGAAATTGACGAAAAAGAAACAATAAATTACAATAATTAATAAAAAAAATAGTCGACCAAATTGACGAAAAACAAATTATAAATTACAATAATTAACAAAATAAATCTCCCGACTCCAACAAATCTATCAATTAATGCCACATAAATTGGGACATGGCAAATAACATATATTATTAAAAAATTAGGTTCAAAATGTACTATAAAATACAATAATTAACTACTTAATATATTAAAGAGACATATAAAAAAGGGTTAATATTTGAAATTCTGCATATGCCACATAAATTAGAACAAATAGATTAATAAATATTATTTTCAAAATTATGTTAAAAAAAGTACTACAAATCACAATAGCTAACAATTTAAAATATTTTTAAAATCATATAAAAATTTCAATAACTTCTCAAATTCCATAATATGACATAAATTTTAAAAAAAAGTGTTATAAATCATAACAAATAGTACAATATTTAAACTACTTTAAAAGCATTATAAATTGTTATAAATAATACAACAATTTAAATTACTTAAAATTTAACGACTTAAAAATATTTTTTTAAATGTATTAAAATTTTGGTTAATTGTCAAAACTTTACATGTGCCACATAAATTGGGACATGGAGAGTCACACATATTTTTTTTAAAAAATTACATTAAAGGTATTCTATCAATTAACAACATATATTGTTTGAAATTGACGGAAAAAAAATATAAATTACAATAATTAACAAAATAAATCTCTCGACTCCAACAAATCTATCAATTAATGTCACATAAATTGGGACATGGCAAATAACATATATTATTAAAAATTTAGGTTCAAAATATACAATAAAATACAATAATTAACAACTTAATATATTAAAGAGACATATAAAAAATGCTTAATATTTAAAATTCTGCGTGTGCCACATAAATTAGAACAAACAGAGTAATAAATATTTTTTTCTAAATTATGTTAAAAAAAAGTACTACAAATCACAATAGCTAAAAATTTAAAATATTTTTAAAATCATATAAAAATTTCAATAACTTCTCAAATTCCATAATATGACATAAATTAAAATAAAAAAATATATATATTTGGGCCCCGTGCTGGCACGGGGTCCTATATCTAGTATGTATATATATGTTTAGAATTAAGTTGGAGTTAACCATTTTGTCCCTTTTTAGTTATTTTCATCATGATTTAGTTTATTTTTATGTTTGGACATCTATAATTGATATACTTTTAACTATTGTGTTTTACGTTTTACGTGTGATTTATATTAAAAAGTATATTTAAGAAATTCAATATATATATAAATTTTCAAATTGCAAATATAACTTTATTATGTTTTTTAATTATTGACATAACCGATTAACCGAACCGAAAAAACCCAAACCAAAAAGAGAAAAACCAAATCAAATCAAATTTATTTTGGTTCGGATTGGGTTACACTTCTTCAAAATTAAAAACCGAAAAACCCAAACCGAATAGTATAAAATCAAACCGAAAAACCGAATGCACACCCCTATACATAACTAACAATGCATCCAAATTTATAAACACAATGTGTACATGTAGATCAGATACATACGAAAGTAGTAAGATACACATTATAATTACATAACAAATACATATGATAATATTAAGATATATGATAGAAGACCAGATACATATGACAGGACTTAGATACATGACAGAACAAATTCTGTTAGATACATGCGTAAATCTCCAAAATTTTTATTAAATACATACACATTTAATCAGACACTGATAAAAACTAGATACATTATATTGTAGCATCCTCTTTGCAATAAAATATATAAATGATAATTTAGAGCTATTGCATTATTTGCAGTGATACTGGTTGTTTGCGGCAGTTGACTACTCGTTAATAAGTGGGAGGTGGGAGGTGAGACAGGGTTGGAGATTGGGGAGATGATGAGAGAGAAATATATTTGACTGTTGTTAAAATGTTAATTGTGAAGTTTAAATGTAAAAATAATTAATCAATCATAATTTTAAGAAATATGAGTATCAGATTGTATCTTCAATAATATATGATATAAATTATTAAAAGTGGCAATATATGTAATTGTTTAAAAGTAGAGATAATATTAGTATATATGGTAGTGATGTATGTCTAATAAAATAGTTTATCCAGGTACCGTTTGGGTGTACTGGTCGCCTGTGTACGTATTTGGTGTATGTATTGGTGGGGTTTGCTGATGGAGTCTGTAAGAATTGGGGTGCTGTGAGTGGTATGTAATGTTGTATAAGTTGCAATGTAAGAATTGTATTGATGGGTTGATGTTGTTATGTGATGTGAAAATTAGGATTGGGAGAGGAGAAATGGGCTGAAACGAAAGGGCTAGAGGATTTTAAAAAAATAGCCAAATTTCTTTTAGATTGTGGTCAAAATAGACTTAGATATATTGCCAAATCAAATTAACTAGTGAATTCGGCTAAAAGTTAAATAAGACGAATTAATATTAAGTAATTAATGAATTTCTTAATCTTAACAAAATAAAATCATTAACTTAATTATAAACGAGAAATAATCTACAGTCACAAAGATGTACGTCATCCCTCCTTTGTTTTAAATCTTTATAGGTCCACATAAGTCCATGTGAAGTAATTCAAGAGGCCTGGTGGTACTTACTTGCTTCTTTTGTTTGGAAAATGACCTGGTTTATTTGCTTTTGACACATGCATCACAAGCTTTGTCATCTGCAAATTTAATTTTTTGAATCCCTCGGATCAGTCCTTTGAGATCAATTTGTTAAAAAGTGAGATGCCAACATGTCTAAGTCAGTGGCGGAGTTAGGAATTTCGTCAAGGGTGTTCAAAATTTAAGGAGTGAACAATTTTTTTTAGCTGAGTGGGTGCATAATTTTCTTAGTTGAATTATACTCCCTCTAGTCCATATTAATTAAGTGAATTATTGAAATTCTTTTCATAGTTCAAAATAAATGAATTATTCAAAGTTCAAGAAAATTATTGAAACTTTTTTATGTTTACCGTACTTTTGATGAGATCTTAATATTTTAAGAATTTCAAAAGAATAATAATAAAAAATAGCTTTTAATTTTTATACTTAAAGAATGTGTCATATTTCAATAATTTACTTATCTATATGGACTAGAGGGAATATAAAGAAGCAATACATTTTCTCAAAAAATTTAATAGGTATAAATTGGGTGAAGAGGTGTGAATCCTTTATTACATTAATAATAAATGATAAATGATAAATTTATTGAATGAAAACAATAGAAAGATACGGGGCACTGTTTAAGAAAATTGATCTAAAAGATTGTTAAAAAAAAATAAAACGGAAAAGGGCCTCAAAATGTCCCTCAACTATTTGAATTGGTACAAAACTACCCTTCATCCATCTTTCGGTCACCAAATACTCCTGACGTCAATCTTTTGGCTAAAAAATACGCTTGATATTAATATACAAAAAAGTGATATTTGTAGTCCATCTATACCATGTAATCGAAATAGTCTTTAACGTATGAAAAAAGTGATTGTTTTAGTAATAAACCTTGAAAGTAATTGTGCAAGTGAAAAAAAACTTGATAATTTCAATTAGTAACTCACGTGAGTTGGATACAAACATTAAAAAAAAAGACCAACTTTTTTTTTTTACCTTTAATGAGAACTCACCCAATAGTCAATATATTGTTTTGCCTTTGAAACTATAACTCAAATGTTAAGTCTTGCTGCAAGAACAAAACTATGTTATAAGAAATGCGATAATCATGTACACTTCATTGTTCCAGGCGCACATGGTGGTAGTAGGTGGAGAATAGTCGCTTTTTCCGTACATCAAAGATTTCGATTACATAAGAATACAAAAATAAACCCGATTAAGGGTGAAATGAATAAAATTGAGTGTAATACAACTTTTAATATATCTTTTTCTTTTTTTTTATAAAATTGACCGTGAAAACACTTTAAAAGAGGTATGTTTTAATTGAAATTGTATCTATAATATTGGTGTAGATATGTTTTAAGTAGATTGATCAAATAAAATTAATATATTTTCAAAATACTATGTTTTACAGTATTTCAGAAACAAATTATTTTAAAAAATAAATAGTGTTTTGTTTTCTTTTTATCTCACTTTTTTTAATCTGATCAATTTATACAGCGTATTTTGCATTCTAAAATTCTAAAGTATATGATTTTGATGAGTATTTTAATATATTTAATTTATTTTTTTATAATTTTTAATATTTTTCATGTATCATTTTGAAATATTTGATTTTTGTTTTTTAAAAACTATGTTAATCTAATGTTACTTATTTTTAAAAATTAATCAAATTAGCTAGGCCAAAGTTTAATGAAAAGTGTATACAGAATACTCCAATCCAAGCACTTTGAATGGTTCGTGGACAACGTACACGCCGGTAATAGCTTACACGCAAAGAGAGTTTGTACCTTTCTCTCTCTTATTTTAATTTTCATGACCCTTAGCTTTAGACCTTCGAATAAAAGTATCATTTCTACCGATAAAGGATGTGATGTATTGGATGGTTTAAATGGTGTTTTGTACGATATAAATTTGGGTTAGTCAGACTTTTAACATTTTATTTGGATGGTTGTTACATATTGTTTTATGATATATTATATTATATTGGGTTGTATTATATCATATTGTATTGTTTTAATAAATATAATAGTTGGATAGATTATATTATTCTCCGTCGTTATATAATATCATACATTTATAATTTGAATAATAAACTTACGAAAAAGCTGGGTACCAAGCAGAGCTACTATGAAAAAGTAGGTTAAAAGATAAAATATAATTATTAAATAATAAATAAAATAAAATGAGAAGAAAATAATAAGGCAACGACGCGATCACACCAAATCGATCGTTACCCAGAGGCGGACCCACCTTTATGAGTGGGAATATGCACCCGTTACTTTCAGAAAAAAAATCATGTGTGTATATGTATAACTATCTTGAGAAATTGACAGAAACTATGATATAATTAACGGTGTACTCATGAAGAGCACCGAGTGTTCTTGTGCCACTAGTTCAAGGCAAAGGATCAGAATTTGTATTTAAACTAATAATACAATATAATACGACAGGTAACAACCATCCAAACAAGATGTAATGTGGATATCAAACATGGATGTATTCTAAGATATATACGTATTTTCATTTATTTTTTCTTGTCAACGCCTCTGTATATATACAGAAGTTGGGTATCTTCTACAACTGTTCCTTTTTATCTTCAATCTTCTTTCACTGGACGCCTCTCATAATTATCATACAATTTTTTTGAATTTTTTTTTCCGATTAATTATAGATTTGAAGCAAAATCAACAATCAATCTCGTAAGGACAAACGCTAGGCCAACTCCAATTTCATCTTGGATTGTAATTTCGTGCCCCCTTTAATTATTTGTATTTTGGGGAATTTTTTTTTCTTGACCTAACTTGATCATATATAATATGCCCTTTTGATTATATGCAGATCTATATGTATCTAACTACTTTGTAATGATCGTGAATCTATAAAGTCACAATCTTTTTTATCTAATGATATTCTTTAATTGTAAATATTTGGAATTTATTAAATTATTCTTAGCAATTAACAGTGATATTATCTGCTGGGGTTGGGGTTTGGAGGCTTAAAAAAATTTCAATATCATCTTTTGTTTGCAAAATTAATGGATCAATGTAAAATATGCTTTACTTGATTTGCTACAGAATTTGATCTTTGAGGGAATTATTAACATGGTATGCTTTATTTTTCATTTTGGGGATTTTAGATGGTGGTTTATGGTTGAAAATGCGTTCATATTTCGGTGTACTTGCTGTTTGTCAGTAATCTGATGAAATCAAATTAAATGTTATCTTGCATCTGTGCATAATGTTTGTTCTGGGCTATAGTTTTCATAAATCCCGGTGAAAATGATCCCTATTATAACTATCTAATTCACTAAGTTACCGTCGTTTTTCATAAAATCTACTTCTCAATCATCGTTAATGTGAGTCCTGCCAAACGTTTTCTTTCCTGCTCTGTATTTTACAAGAACATCATACACATTACCATCATTTTTTCATACTTAACTGCAGGTTTTAGGACTCCTGGCTGATTGTGGCTAAGATATAGACTAGTACTGCATTGTATTCAACACTTATGCTCAAGATTTCTAGGACTGTCACCAATGAAAATTAATACTGCTCGTGAAGGTTTATCATTAATTGCACTGTAGAGTGGCACAAGGATCCTGTAGTATTTCATTCAATAGTACTTACAACGTTGCAAGAATCAGAAGAACCACTAGAAGAGACTTGGTATATTTCTTGGTGAGTATGCTTACCGGAAATCGTAGATATGGTTTTTTTGGTTTATTTTGTCTCCAGAAGCGTCATGATAAATTTTTTAATCTTACCTGTCTTGCTTATGGATGTGAATTTGGAGATATCAATCTCTGGTTCATGTATCCCTTCATTTGAGAGCACACATTGATGCATTCTTCTATTTGTTGGGATCTGGTCCCAATGTAAACTTGTAA
Source organism: Solanum verrucosum (assembly GCF_900185275.1). Lineage (NCBI taxonomy): Eukaryota > Viridiplantae > Streptophyta > Magnoliopsida > Solanales > Solanaceae > Solanum > Solanum verrucosum. The sequence continues at coordinate 738,712 of NW_026020111.1, read as the reverse complement.
ATTTTCTGACTATTACTGTTTGATGTTAGTGGTTTGTGGGAAGGCATGATAACTTAATCATGTACGATGCCAAAATGCAATCTATTTCCTCAACAAGAAAAGAAAATAATGAGATGGCAAAAAACTATGTTGCTCGGACAGTCCGACTATGCTGCCATACTCGTGTCGGACCCTCCAGAAATGCACTCTGTTGGAGGATCCGACACACTCACGTTGGCGTTTTCAAAGATTCCGTGCAACACAGAAAAAATAAGTTTGGTAGATTTGGAAGAGAAATAGAATGAGTACTTCTGATAAGATGACAATTATGCACTACATTTATCTTTTGGCATGCATGAGATAGTTTTTCATGTTCGCTAGTGTCCTGCAGACACCGTAGAATGAAGTAGCTTTTCTTTTAAACCTTAAAATACACACTGGTACAACACTTGAGTTATATGGATTGATGGATGATCCTATACTCTAACTCAGTTGAAATACTGTGGATGTACTATCTTTGTTTCTGTTGCAGGTTCAAAGATTTTAAGGAATTGGTAATGTTTATCATATCGTGACTTCCTTTTCTTACCTTCAGTTTAGACAATAGTAGCGCCAAAGATGCTAAATTTTCATATGAAAGAACAATGTGGGAAAAGAAACTTTGAAATATCGGTGCATGTAGAACTTGTTGGAAACTACAAATCTGTTAGACACATGGTACTAGCACTACAGATCATGTATATTCCCGAACTTGGTTTTGTTATCTAGATGTAGTTGTTAGAAGCAATAGCCAAGTTAATGAGTGCTTATAGGTCTAAATGTATCAGAGGAGACATAACGGATGTGTTTGGTATGATGGAAAATGTTTTCCTAGAAAATATTTTCTTGGAAAACAAGTGGATTTCTTACTTATTTTCTAGTAAGCAAAAAAATATTATCTCAAGAGCATTTATATGTACTCTGGAAACCACTATGAGGGTGGGACGGTGTGGGGAGTGGGTGTTTGGGGGTGGCGGAGGGTGGGATGGTCAAGGGGTGGGGGTTGGAGGTGTTGAGTGGGTGGGCTGGGTGGGGAGAAGACAATTAACTTGGAATGCCACTTATGCAACTTGTTTTCCCTTTTTCCTCATTTTTAAGGTACTTATTATCCTAGAGAAAATATTTTCAAACATTTTGACCGACCAGACATGAGAAAATTGAAAAATGTTTTCCTCCATAGCAAACACACTCGAAAGAGCCTCCTTGTTGTTGGATAGTTAGTTTAGGATCATGAATCTTCCCTATGTTCTTAACATGTATCAACATTCATGTGCCCTGCTATTTCTTTTCTCTTTTGATGTGTGTTGTGATAGCGAGTGTGTAATGTTATATATATTGCCCGGTTTGTTGGTATGGAAGAGAATGTTTGTGAATTGACGGGTTGTGGTATATTTGACATTACATGGCTTAATCAACTGAGCTTCTTCTCATAGTTCAGGATGCTTTTCTCTCAGCCTCAAACTCATATAAAGATTCTTTCTTTAGGGCCTCCTTTCACCTTTTCTTAGCTATGGTTTAAACAAATTACATCAGTGTTTTTGTTTCTTCTGGCTATGTTATCCACCTCAGCAAAGGCTCCTAGTCGAAGTATAATAGCATGGAGGGTGCAAGGGTGGAGGTCAATTCAGAAAAGGAGAATATAAAAGAAGCTACACCTAGCAGCCCTTTACTAGTAAGGGAAGTGTGTAAGAACCTTAGATAGTGCAAGTCAATCCTCCCAGCACCCCGGAATAATTATATCGTAAATGTAGAGCAGGAAGGCTGCAGCTCTATCATATTGGATGTTTGCTTCTTATCGAAGAACATTGCTTGTGATCGATAGGTTCATTAGTTTGTACAATCTTGTCAATGATATAATTTTATAACTTGAGGAGTCGTGGTATTTAAACAGTTTGTTTGCTGTTTGTCATACTACAAAATGTGCTGTTTCCATATTGCTAGCTGTTGCATTGATCTGAATCATCTGATGGTTCCATTGTTTTTTAGTAACACTTTATAGTGTACGTAGATGGCTAGTAGGAAACGAAGCATGTCAAATGATGTAGATATGCATGTCCTGTACAAGGAATTGGATGGAGCTTCATGCCCTATATGCATGGATCATCCACACAATGCTGTTCTTCTCCTTTGTAGCTCTCATGATAAGGGATGCCGGTCATACATTTGTGATACAAGTTATAGGCATTCAAATTGTCTGGATCGTTTCAAAAAAACTCAAAGCCGAAAATAGGGACAATCCTCCCATTATGATACAGGGGAACCTGGATATTGCTGTTGAGACACCCGCTGAACACTTGGAGCTGAGAAATTTAAGTGATCGTACTGTTGTTCACGGATATCACGATATACCTGCCAATGAAGTTGTAGCAACTGGTGCATTTCCTGGTGGATCAGAAGAAAATGGAAATAGTAACAGAGATAATCGCATGGAGATGCAGGAAGGTGGTCTACAGACTTCAGATGCTGTTACTGTATGGGGAAGTAGTCATGAAACAGCGAATGCAGACAACTCATCTGACTCAATATTGAAATTGAAGTGTCCTATGTGCCGTGGAGACGTTTTAGGTTGGAAGGTAGTGGAAGAAGCCAGAAAGTATCTAAATTTGAAGCATAGAAGTTGCTCTCGTGAATCATGTTCATTCCTCGGTAACTACAGAGAATTGCGCCGGCATGCTAGGAGAGATCACCCAACAGCACGCCCTGCTGATATTGACCCTTCAAGACAGCGAGCTTGGAGACGGCTTGAGAATCAGAGAGAGTACGATGACATTGTCAGTGCTGTTCGCTCTGCCATGCCTGGTGCAGTTGTGTTTGGAGATTATGTGATTGAGAATGGCGACAGGCTATCTGGCGAAAGGGAACGCGGCTCAGGCGCAAACGGAAGATGGTTGAGTACCTTTTTCTTGTTTCAGATGATTGGCTCAATGGATCCAATATCTGAAGCAAGAGGTGGCAGGTCAAGAGCTTTGTCAAGGCACCGCCGATCCACTGGACCTCTATCTAGGCGCCGGTATCCTTGGGGTGAAAACCTACTTGGTCTACAAGACCACGACAATAATGAAGATGAGGGTGAACCTGATCTTAACATATTGAGTGGTGATATGTCTAATAATCCAAGAAGGCGCAGGCGGTTGATGCGGTCTAGGTCAGATGAAGATCAGCAGTAAGACCCCCTAATTCATGGGATTGTATTAATGGTCTGTACAGGAGGGGACTGTTTACACTAAGATCAATTGGAAGTTTCTTGTGTTCCACTTTGCTACAGAAAGATAAGAGTGCAATTCTTAACAAAATTTAGAAACTTGTGTGTTGGATATAATAATTTAAAGGGTGAAAACAGGTTGTCCCTGTGATTGTGGGTGGTAGCTTTAGAATGTAAAATTTCATTTGGTCTTTGATTTCCTAACTCTGAAACATTGTTCATCTTATATTGTATTTTCATCAGTGTATTTCTTTATGCTTTGATTATCTTTGCCAAGAAAGAGAAGATAAAGGAAGTAGTTAGTGAAATTGCATCTAGTCAAGCATCCAATATTCCAATCTTTATACTTGACAATTCTTTTCTTTAACAATCGGATATTCAATAATAATGTTCATATAGATGCTAAGTAATGCACCATTTAAGGTGATGCATGACAATATACTTTGTTTCAAAATATTACTTATTTTAGAAAAAAAAAATTACTTATTACGTTTTTTACCTACCTTTATTGTTTCAATTAATATATTGTTAATTAAGTGAACCAATTAAAAGGATATAGGGACTATAAGATAGAATAGTAAATATTTATGATTGAAGTTATTAAATGTATTTTTCTCGTGACAACATCTTTTATATTCATTAAAAGGACTATTTATTTAAAATAATTAAGAGAAAAATTCACAAACCACGACACTTTGGGGTTTAATAACTAAACTTAGCTATACTTTTCATGATATCTACTAAACCGTGCGACACTTGCTCACCTCCCTCTCTTGCTCGTCTTTCTCCTTTCTCCTTTCTCGCTCTCCTCTTTGCTTCTCTTGTTCCTCTCCCTTTGTGTTTTTGTGTATCACTCCTTCTCTTGACTCTTGTTCCTCTCCCTTTGTGTATCTCTCCTTCTCTAATCATTCTCGTCTGTGTATCATGCCTTCTCTCGTCCCTCTCTCTCTTTGTACAACTATGTATCATGCACATGTAGAGTTCACCAACATAGATACATGATGCCTTACATATGTATCTGTTATATAAATGTTTGAATTCCTCAAGAAAAAGAGAAGATTTAAAAGTGAAAAGAGTGATACAATTTGTATTTATGATACAGGTTACTTTACTTCTTTTTTTTTGGCAACCAATATAAATATATTATTACCATTAATAAAAGCCACTTACAAACTAAGAACATGCAAACCTCATTAGCTCTAAAGGTATAGTGAGGAATGGCGTTCAGCAACACCAACATCTGATTACATAATTTCTGCCAAAAACTTCTACATCTATGTGCTCTTTTTGTATTCTTGTACATTTCTATCCTCTCTACAATTTCTTTAGTTACTTTCCCCATTATGTCTGTGTGAAGTATTTGTACTCCTTTAAATTGCTTCCAGTTTCTTGCTTTCGAAATGTGATACACCATAGCTCCTCATTTAGCTGCCACCGTTTTCTTCTTAAATTTCTTCCAATGCTTCAGTTACGTTTATTCAGCTCCAATGTAGGTTTCAGGTCTTTTGTAGGCATTGAGATATTGGCCCATTGTAATAGTTCATCTCTCACCCTTGCAGCTAAGGCTAGCAACGGAACCGGGAGGTACCGGTACCGATTCCGGTCCGTTACCGGTACCGTCTCGGTTCCGGATAGTACCGGTTCGATCCGGTATTGTGCCGGTCCGGGAGGGGTAACGGGATGGAAACCGGGATTTACCGGTCTGTCCCGGTCCGGTTAGTCCCGATTCCGGTCCGATTCGTTCAGTTTTTTTTTGTTTTTTTTAATCTGAAATTTCAAATTATAGCCGTTGGGCAACGGGTTTTGGGCCCCACCAACGGCTATAGTCACCCCCCTAACTCCCCTTTACACCTCCCTACCCCCCAAACTTTTTTTAATACCCCAACCTTCATCCTTTTTTTAAACTATAAATACCCCTAATCTTCATTCTTTTCACTCACAAAAATATCTTCTAATCTCTCTACTCTCTACTCTCTAAATTCTCTTATTCTCGTTAAAATTACGAATTTGGTCTTTGGAAATTGGAGCTTCAAAATTCAACTTTCAATTTTCGGCTTCCGGTCATACACGTCTACTTTTTTAAGTAGACGTTTGGTACATTCGTTCCAACTCACTTTTCATTTAGTTATTTATTTGTTTGCATTTAATTATTTATTTTGTGAGTAATTAATCTCTAGTCTCTACTTATTTAGTTATTTATTTGTTTAAAACTTTCCTAATCATTTTCGTATTATATATAATTTACTCACTTTTTATATTTGAATATGGATTTCGGAAAAAACATTATTGAAAAGGGTAAAACAACCATAGTTAATTCGTTCACTAATTTATCTAGCTCAAAATCCAAGAAAAATAAAAAAATCGGTAGTACTTCTCAATCTAAAACTAAAAAAACTTCTCAATTAAGAATAAATACGGATGATTATACGCATGTTGATGAAACTATTTTTAATATTGATAGTAATAGTGGATTAGATCCTTATCATGAACATTTACAAAGAAGATTTTGTAATTTTGAAGAGGAATTACCTGAAGATGATGAACATGATGATGTTAATGCTTATGTTGATAGTTTTGATAATAATGTTGATGAATATGATGATGATGAAACTGAGCAACCGTCGGCTACTAGTCCCACTCCCAATCCCTCTTCCCCGGCTCCCGCTCCCTTTCGCTGTCCTGCTCCCGTTCCCCCCGTGCATCCTAAGACTAAGGTAGAACGCGCTAAAAAATCAGTTGTGTGACAATTTATGACTCAAAATGAAGATAAAACACAAGTTATTTGTAATAAATGTAAACATAGAATGAATCATAAAACTATAGGAAAACAGGGTGGGACGGGACATTTGAGTAATCATTTAATGTCCTGTTGTAAAAATGAATTTTTGCATGCTAAAGCTGTAGCCGAAGCTAAAAAAAATGGTACCACCCTTCCTGAAAATGTAGGAGTAGAGGGCTCTAATATGGTCCAAATACAATTAAATCCTTCTAATGTTTCTGGTTCTAGTATACAACGGTCATATAGTAGAGAAAAAGATCTTGAAGAATTAGCTAAAATGATTGTTGTTATGGGTTTGCCATTTAGTTTTGCTGAAAATCCTGATTTTATTCATTATATTCAAATTGTGTATAATCCACATTTTAAAGGTTTTACTAGAAATACAATTAAAAAAGCTATCTTTGATTATCAAGCTCAACATTTTCAATATCTTCATTGTTTATTTTATTATAACCATTGTAAAATAGCTATTACTTCTGATATGGGCCGTAGTGTAAATGGTAATGGTTATTTCACTATTACTGCGCATTGGATTGATGAAAATTGAACTTTGCAAAAAAGAATTTTAGGTTATAAATATTGTGAAATGCATAAAACCAGTAGTTATATAGCTCAAACAATTATAAATATTTTGCAAAACTATGGAATTTGTGATAAAATAAGTAGTGTCACATTAGATAATGCTTCTAATAATAGAACTGCTGTTGAAATACTAAAACCGTCTCTTTGCCTTATTTATATTGATGGTTTTCATATTAGGTGTGCTGCACACATATATAATTTGATTGTTAGAGATAGTATAGCAATGTATGATAATTGTTGCACAAAAGTTGAAACTGCATGTCATTTTATTTTTAAATGTCAAGTTAAGTCTAGACGTATTCCACCTAGAAAAATTCCAAAATCAGTGTGTACTAAATGTAATTCTTTATTTGAAATGCTTGAAGTTGCTTATGAATATAGGAAACCTTTACAAATGGTTTGGAATACTCATAATTCAAATATGACATATAGACTTGATGATAATGATTGGAATGACATAAAAGAACTTATAGAATTCTTAAAAGTTTTTTATTTAACTACAAAAAAAATATCTGCACTTTATTATCCAACTATTTGCTCTGTTTTACCTAATATTTGTGCTATTTCTAATAAATTTTATAAATTCAAAAATAAACCAAGATTTGAAGAATTTGTTAAGAAAATGATTGAAAAATTTTAAAAATATTTTATTCCTATTCCTTAAATTTATTTAACTGCTTGTTTGTTAAACCCACATTACAAAGATGAGGGTGCATCACGAATGGTTGATAAAATATATTTTAATTTGGGTAATGATAGTGAAGATGATGAAACACCTAGTTGTCAAGATGTTAAAGATAGTATAAAAATTGAAGCTAGAAAATTGTACGACTTGTATAATTCTAATATAAGGAATGTAGTACATAACGAAGAGCCTCAAAGTTCTAGGAGTAGATATAATAATGAAGATGATATTGATGATATGATGGATTGTATTATTGAACTTTCTCATAATGATAGAAATGATTTTGATGCATATATTAATCAAAATACAGAACCTACTACTATTGATCTTCTAGAATGGTGGAGCAATCGCGGCCAAGGATTTCCAAAACTTCAACCGGTTGCTCGAGATGTGTTAGCTATTCAAGCATCTTCAGTAGCTTCGGAAGGCGCTTTTAGTGCAGCAAGATTTCAAATTGGAGAGCATAGATATTCATTAGCAGCAGATAGCTTGGAGATATCCGTACTATTTAGAGATTGGATTAATGGCGAGAGAAGGAGTTATGGTCGTCCACCTTTACCGACCAAATTTGAAAATGACGTTGATGAAATAATGCAAGATTTTAGTGATGACGGCATTGATGCAATGGAAGAACTAGCTAATCAACCAATTCCAGAGCATGTTACTAGAGAAATGTTAAATGATTTAAAAAAAGATTTCCTTGGTAGCATGAACTATTAAATTTAAATGTCTATTAGTATGAGTATAATAATTCGAGGTCTAATTCAAACAGAACCCTTCCTAGAAGGTGGTTGTGTAGTTTAGATTTTTTAATACTCTACTAATATTTTGTAACTCAACTTGTACTATTTAAATAATATTAATAAAAGTATAGGCTATTCGCCTTAATTTTTTTTTATTATTGTCTTCAAAAGTTCAAATTTAACTTTTAAAGTGTGAAATTTAAACTTTTATAGTTTTAAAGTTTGAATTTAAATTTTCAAACTTTTAAATTTAAAGTGTGAAATTTAAACTTTTATAGTTTTATAGTTTTAAAGTTTGAATTTAAATTTTCAAACTTTTAAAATTTAAAGTGTGAAATTTAAACTTTTATAGTTTTATAGTTTTAAAGTTTGAAATTTAAATTTAAATTTTCAAACTTTTAAAGTGTGAAATTTAAACTTTTTATAGTTTTAAAGTTTGAACTTTGAATTTAAATTTTCAAACTTTTAAAGGGTGAAATTTAAACTTTTATAGTTTTAAAGTTTGAATTTAAATTTTCAAAGTTTTAAATTGTGAAATTTAAACTTTTATACTTTTAAAGTTTGAAAGTTTGTATTTAAAACTTTAAAAGTATAAATTTTTAAGTGTAATGTTCCTAATTTTTTAATTTTTAATAAATTTTTTTTTTAATTATAATTTATAATAGTTGGACCCGGTTTCCGGTCCGGTACCGGTCCGGGACGGGTACACTGATTTTTTTCCAGAATTATCGGTTTCGGTCCGTCCCGGTTCTGGTTCGGTTCCGGCCCGTGGTGCCCGGTTCCGTTCCGGTTCCGGTCCGTCCCGATCTGATAGTCCCGATTCCGATCCCGTTGCCAGCCATACTTGCAGCATATTCACAGTCTACAAACAGGTGTGTGTTTGTGTGTCAGCTTTACATTTGTTTCTATGATGATATAATTTTTGAATTACTCAAAAATAATCAAAGAAGAAAAGGAATTTCAGAAGCGAAAAAGAGTACATTTTGAAATTTTTTTCTAATGTAGTATGTAACTACGATACATGTTGCTTTACATTTGTATCTATGATACAATTTGAATTTATCAAGAACAATAAAGAAAAAGATCGGAATTTCAAAAGGAAAGAAGAATTTGATACATTCTAAGATTTTTTATACAAATTGTATTTCTGATACATGCTTTACATATGTATCTAAATCGTAAAGAGTATTATACATCTGATACCCCTTTAGTCTATATATATGGTACATGTTGTTTTACATATGTATCAATGATAATAATGTTTGAATTTCTCAAGAAGAAAAAAAAGGAATTTTCTAAGAGAAGAAGAGTCTGATATATTTTGAGATTTTTTCTGATACATTCTGTATTTATTATATAGGTTGCTTTACATATGATACACTGTTTGAATTTCTGAAGAACAATAAAAAAGAAGAGGGCTTTCACATGCAAAGAAGAGTATGATACATTTTAAGATTTTGTTGATATAATATGTATCTATGATATATGTTGTTTGACATATGTATCTATGAAACAAAGATTGAATCACTTGAAGAAATAGAGAAAATTCAAAAGCGAATAAGAGAAGATTCAGAAGTCGCCTCTAGTTTTAGAAAAAAAGGGATTCATAACACGGAAAAGGGTCAAATATACCCCTATACTATTGAAAATAGTTTAAATATACCCTTTGTTATATTTTTAGGATAAATATATCCCTCCCGTTATACTTTGGGCTAAATATACTGATAGAATGGGTGTGCCCGCTGTCTGTCAATGGACCAGGTCCCTTGACTTAACCAAAATGACAACGAAGAGTAAATAACAATAATGACACAACACAAGCAGTTTATGTGAAAACCTCCTTGCTTAAGGGAGTAAAACCACGACCTGTCACACAGGATTTCCAATTGCTTTCACTAGTCTTCCTTAAGCAAAAGTGAACAACAATTACAACCAACGTGAGAAAAAGTTATTAATCTCACAACCAAGTAATAATTCTATTACTTGGAGAGCCTAAGCAGATGTCCCTCTGCCCACTAAGCTATCACCACCAGACAACTTAGAATTTGACTAAGCAACACGCAGGTTGCCCACTAAACCACCACACTTTGGATGACTTAGGCTTTAACTAAGCAGCACACACAGCTGCCCACTATATCAGTTAGACTCAACTGATTTAGACTTTTTCACAAAACAACTATCTGAATCCTTTATAGATGTAGGAACAGATTTACAATGTACGTGCAGAAGATATAATCCTAAGATAACTAAGTTTGCAGCTCTATCTGGTTCAAGTTGATCTTTAGAATGAATCTTTACTTTAGTATTAGCCTTTGCAAGAGTTCTTAAGAATTTTTTCAAGTTGCAAAAACTGAAGTTATGACTATTGGACATAATCTTTATGAAGAATAGTCACAACCTTCGAGGCCATGCCATTGGATGAGGTTTCTGCCACTTCTGCTATTGTTGGAGACTGTGCACCAATCAATTGTACTTTTTCCAGCCAGGCAGTTGTGTGTATATTGGCGTCCAGAGTCAAGTCCCTTTACAAGGTCCCTGGGTTTGTCAATCATCAAAACTGAGGCTCACATTTTCCCATTTTTGATGATGACAAACTATACACACAGTGCCTACAGTTTCTTCCCCTTGTCGATCAGTCACACCTATTAATTCCCCCTATTAACAAGACCTATCACACCTATTCATTCCCCCTGTCAACAAGACCTTCTACCTGCCTAAGACACCCAATGAATTCCTCTTTTTGACATCATAAAAAAGAAGTGCAGTAAACCAACATAACAAGTAGGATTGTTAAGCAAGATCATAGCCAAAGGCTACAACATCATGACTATAAGGATAAGAGGAGACATGAATTAGTCACAACAAAACAGGAATCAATTATATTGCACAAAATCCAGCATTCAATATATTAAACTTAAACTGAATTTGAGAACCCCAGACAATGTCCACACAAAAACAAAACACAGGAAATGACGAAGAGGACTATGAGAAATGAGGCTGATGGGAAAGGGACTTGATGATAAAAGTGAGTCTAGTATTTGCTTCGTCATTGTCTTTGATCACTTTCTCCTGAAGAGCAGCAATTTTGGCAAGGAGCACCTCATTATGTTTCCTCAACTCTTTAACTTCTGCAATACCAGGTCCCTCTGTCTGTGCCTTGAGCAACTAAGCTTTTAGTATAGCAATTTCAACATCTCTAGTGCTTACATGCACAATCATCCCTTCCAACTCATGTTTCAGCTTATCCTGTTCCATTATTAACTGATATACCTTGCTCAGTGGATTTCCCTTTCCTTCTATACACTCACATTCCACCAGCGTACTAAGGGTGAAGAATTGTTTAGCAGTTCCAATTTTACCTGCTCGCACTAGTATGTTCATATAATGAAACACGTTGGTCAAAAAGTAGCCATATCTCATGCCATGTTTGCCTTTGTGTTCAACCACAGTCTTGTACATATGCTCTAGCATGAGGGCTGGAAGATCTATGGGATCAAACTTGCAAAGTGACTCCATGATGAACAGATCAGATATAGAAACGACAATTCATTTTTCTGTTCGAGGAAGAAGTACCTTGTTGACAAATTCAAACATCAACTGGTACTCTCCTTTCATGAGTTTCTTTTGAATCCCAGCACGTCGTGTGTTAGGGATTTTAAAGCATTCTTTGACAAACTCCACAGAGCAAGTTTTTCTAACGACGAATTTGGTCCCTTCTCTCAGTACCTCCAATATTTACCCCAGCATGTCCTCAGTCAGATGCAAACGTTTGTCCCCTATGTTGGTGCTTATGCTACTATCATCTTCAAACTCAATGTTATAGTAAAACTCTCGTACCTCTTCCTCATTTAAAACAAGTGATTTTGTCTGGAACAAGTGAGTCCACGACTGGATTTCCATAAGATCATACAAAGAATTCATCCCATGCTTGGTGATGATGTCCGGGTCAAACACTCGATCTCGTAGAACCTTCTGGAGACGTAGATTGTTGACAATTGACTGTTTGCTTTCTCCGTGATCATGCTTATTTCCCATGGGACCAGGTTCCTTTCCAGAGGCTGGTTTGATGACAGCGAGGTTTATCCCTTCCTCTTGTTCTTCCCTTTTTTGGACACATCCCCTTTTGCCACAAATGCTTTAGACTTTCCCTTTCCCTTACTAGGCTTTTTTACTTGTTTTTCCCTTTTTTCTTCAAAACCTTTTCCCACACCTTCATGTTCATAATCGTCAATGGAGACATCCACCACATCAGTATCAGGTATCTCAAAGAGTACATTACCCAATTTCTTTTTCTTGCGCCTTACTGCAGTCGTTGTTGCACTAGATTTCATAGCATCACCCATCAATTTCTTTGAATCAGATCTAGTAAAAGGCCTTATTTTAGTTGTCTCCTCAGTGACCTTCTCATTTTCTTTTGTGGAGATATGGACAATTTTCTTTTAAACAATCCATCGGGGAGAGGGGATTATCCTAGTCAGTGTCAGTAGAATCGAACGAAGGGTAGACACCAAACTCAAGAGTTTGGTCAAACACTGGTTGAGACCCCCCAATCAAATTGTCCACAAACTGTTCTCCTTCTTCATTTAGTATCACTCCCCCCATCTGGGTTAGACTCTCGACGATTAGGCTCTTACTGGCTGCGAGAATATTTAACTCAGACGATTTATTCTCAGGAAGATCTCCCTCAAATAAGTGGTCGGACAACATGGCAGAACAGGGACCAGGTTTGTTATTGAGGTCTAAGGGAGACTGGAGATTAAGAGGATTGGTTTCACCAATGTTGACCGGAGAGATGGTCAACATTTTGAAAGGAGACGGAGCATCAAAAGATGTGTAGAATGCCACATGGTCTATTTCATTTAGTGAGTCTAGCATTTTCTTTGAAGAAGATGGGGATTGAAACATTTTGTTTGAGAGAGGGAGATGAAGAGTGACAGAGAGAAAGTGAGAGAGAATGATAAAAGGGTTTTGGCGAAAGGCTTTAGAGAGAAAGAAATTTGAAATGTAGAGAGATGGAATAAAGAAAGGTCTTATAGAAGGAGCTCGAAATGATGTGTCATGTCCCTGAGTAGACGCGTCGCTTGGACTTAAAACGATGGGACAACGGTCAGAGGGACCGATGACTGACACGTGGAGATGTCAACGGTTCTCATTCAATCAGTTTAAGCAAAATGTACAGGATGCTAACCTTAAGAGGGACTAGATCCTCAACTGCATATGAGATTTGATTCTTGAATGGTTCTGACCATTCTTTGCTCCTGTAATTTCCATGAGTGTATACCTGCAATAGGTATATAGTTGATCTCACTTAAATAATACATTACGAGTAATGAGGATACCTGCCTTCCAGATCATAGCCAAAACAAGGATTGGATGCCTTTGGATGAGATTAGGTCAGTGCATATTCATCATTCTTAACTTAAACCTGTTACTCTCAAATTGATCCTTGCTGAGAGCCTTGGTAAAAATATCTGCAATTTGATCTTCTGTCCTGTAATACTGCATGCTGATGTTTCCCTTTTCAACATTGTCTCTCAAGAAGTGATGTCTGACATCAATGTGCTTTGTTCTTTTGTGTTGGACTGGATTCTTTCCATGTTGACTGCACTGGTATTGTCACGCATGAGAGGAATAGTATGGACATGAACTCCAAAATCTTCAAGTTGTTGCTTGATCCATAGTAGGTGAGCACAACAAGATGCGATAACTACATATTCTGCCTCAGCTGTTGAAAGAGCTACTAAATTTTGTTTCTTGGTACCCCATAAGATGAGTGAGGATCCAAGAAAATGCGCCATCCCAGACGTGCTCTTCCTTTCAACCTGATATCCTGCAAAGTCAGCATTTGCATACCTTACTAGTTCAAAGGAGTCACCTACCAGATAGAACAGGACCAAGACCAGGTCCTATTTCTTCTTTAGATACCTCATAATCCGCTTGGCGGCCTTCAGATGTGATTCCCTGGGACATGCTTGGAATCATGCACACATTACTACACTAAAGACAATGTCAGGTCTACTAGCTGTTAGATACAATAGAGAACCAATAATCCCTCTGAACATGATTTGATTCACTAGTAGATCAGCCTCATCTGTTCCCATTTTATAGTTTATACCCATGGGGTTATCAATAGGCTTCGAGTCCACCATGTGAAACTTCTTCAACAACTCTTTTGTGTACTTCTCTTGACAGATTGAAGTCCCACTTGAGGTTTGCTTGATCTGTAGGCCTAAGAAAAAATTTATCTCCCCCATTATACTCATCTCGAATTCATTCCCCATTAGAGTCGCAAATTCTTCACACAAACATTCAGAGGTGGCTCTGAAAATGATGTCATCCACATATACTTGAATGATGAGCAATTCATGTTCCCTTTTCATTAAAAACAAGGTGTTATCTATCTTGCCCCTCTTGAAACCATTTTTCAGTAGGAATTTGGACAACCTTTCATACCAGACTCTTGGTGCTTGTTTCAATCCGTACATGGCCTTGTTGAGTTTGAACACATGATTTGGGAAGTCAGTATCCTCAAATCTAAGTGGTTGTTTCACATATACTTCTTCTTTCAGATCTCCAATCAGGAAGACACTTTTGACATCTATCTGGAAGAGCTTGAAACCCATGAAGGTTGCAAATGCTATGAGGATTCTGATAGCCTCCATTCGAGCAACATGGGCAAATGTCTCGTCATAGTCTATGCCCTCATCCTGATTATAGCCTTGAGCAACCAGTCTGGACTTGTTCCTAGTGATAAACCCATTTTCATCAAGCTTATTTCTGAACACCTATCTGGTCCTTATGATAGTTCTGTCAGCAGGTCTTGGGACCAGGTACCACACATTGTTTTGCTCAAACTGATGAAGTTCATCTTGCATTGAATTGACCCAGTAACATTTTTCAAGGCTTCTTTCACATTTTTAGGCTCAATGGTAGAAATGAAGGCTGAAAACGCAACCAGATTTCTTGTTTTTGACATGGTTTGCATTCCATAATTCAGTGGGGAAATGAGATTCTTAAAGGGGTAAGATGAACTGTGCTTCCACCCTGGTTTAGAGGCCAAGGGTTGGGATTGGACCGTCTGTTCTTCTTAGGTTGGTCATCCTTCTTCATTTTCTCAGCTAGACTAGGATCAACACCATCAGACTCTAGATTCCCTTCAGCTTCAGGCATGTTAGCTTCAATATTCTGGGCTTTGAAAAGCTTAATAAGATCATCATCGTCCTTCATCTCCAGGTTTTTCAGATCACCACTTTCATCGAATATCACACGAACACTTTCCTCAATGGATAGTGTTCTTTTGTTGAAGACTCTATAAGCTTTGCTTGAAGATGAGTATCCTACAAAGACACCTTCATCACTTCTGGGATCAAACTTTCCCAGATCATCCTTGTCGTTGTTTAGCACAAAGCACTTGCACCCAAAGGCCTTTAAGTAACTGAGTTTGGGTTTCCTGTTGTTGGGCAGTTCATAAGGAGTTTTGTTCAGGAGAGACTTGATCAAGCATCTGTTAGTCACATAACACGCAGTGTTGACAGCTTCAGCCTAAAAGTTTTGAGGAAGATTAGACTCGATGAGCATTGTTCTGGTAATATCTACCAGAGTTCTATTCTTCCTTTCCACCACACCGTTTTGTTGAGGTGTTCTGGGAGCTGAGAAGTTATGATTAATACAACTTTCTACACAAAAGGTATCAAGCTTCGCATTTTCAAACTCGGTTCCATGGTCGGACCTGATCCCTGTAATCAAGCAGTTGAGCTTGATTTGGATCATTTTGAAAAATAACACATCAACTGTCTCAGATTTTGACTTGAGAAACATAGTCCACGTGAATCTTAAGTAGTCATCCACAATCACCAGTATATACTTCTTTCCGTTCCGACTTTGGATTTTCACAGGTCCACACAGATCCATATGTAGCAACTCAAGAACCCTTGAAGAGCTTACTTGCTTCTTTGGTTTGAATGAGGATTTGGTCTGTTTTTCTTTGGCACATGCGTTATTTGACGTCACTAAACTTCAATTTTGGCAATCCACGTACCAGGTCCCTAGATACAAGCTTGTTCAATAGAGACGAACTCACATGACCTAGCCTCCTATGCCATAGGACGTCATTTTCACTTTGAGCACTGAGGTATGTCAGATCATCTCCATGAGGTGTTTCCAGATCTACCACATACATGTTTTTCCGTCTTCTGGCCATCAGGATCAATTTCTTGTTAGTCAGGCTGGTGACAATGCATTTGTCTGAAGAAAACTTGACTTCGCTTCCCTTGTCACAAATCTGGGAGACGCTGAGAAGGTTGTATTTTAACCCACTCACATAGTAAACATTTTCAATGGAGTCTTCAAGAGATTTACCAACCCTGCCAACTCCAAGGATGTGCCCCTTTTTTCCATCGCCAAATGAGACACCTCTACCTTGAAGTGCCTTGAGTGAAATGAAGCTTTTGGTGCTCCTAGTCATGTGCTTCGAACATCCACTGTCCATGAACCAGCACTGACTGCTACTTCCTTCACCCCTGTAACACATATCACTTATTAGATTTGGGAACCCACTTCAATCTGAGTTCCCAATAAGCTGATAAGGGTGTAATAAGAATGTTTATTGCCCAGTGAGGTAGGTTTGCTTTTTTCTTGTTCAAGATTTTAAGAAGGGGACCTGAAAACTTTTCTTGAGAGGTTTTCCAGGCAGGACAGTCCCTTTTCAAATGGCCATTTCGACTACAATGAAGACATAATAAATTATTCGACACATAGACATATTTACTGTGGGGATTGTAAGGAGGGGTGATATTCAGGCTACCTAATCCCTTTCTGTTGTAGTTGCTTTGACTGGTGATTTTTGAAAGTAGGTTAGTGGAACTGGTCCATTTTAGAGAAGTTTGAAGTTCTTCTTTAAGACGGACCATGTCCCTTTCCATATGATCATTTCTTTCCAAGGCTAGAGCAAGTCTGCTTTCAGCCATATTCAGACTGGCTTCTAGCTCTGCTTGCAAGCTAGTAACCTCTCCCTTTCTTTTTCCAGATTTCTCAATCATTAGACTCAATTGTTCCTTGAGTTCTAGGTTTTCAGATTCTAGAACCATTACTTGTTCCTCAGTAACTGACATGTGCACAGTCAACACTGTTATTTCTTCACTCAGACTATCAAGATTATTGTTCATAGAGTCTTTTTCAGTGGTTAACTCAATGATAAAGTCAATCACCAGCTAGGTTTCTCAGCCTTCTGATAGAATAAGTATTCAAGTTCTTTTTAAGATCAAAGAGAGTTACCTTTTCTTCATCGTCTTCGTCATCTGATTTCGCCATGAAAGCAAACATGCCATCAAATATGTTGGCATCATCTTGAACAACCAGCATAGATGCATCAGCAGGACATTCTGATTCTTCTGACTCATGATGCTTATCGTGACCAACGACACTAACCTACAGTATGAGTGTTTACGATCGTCGATAGTATAGTAACCCAACTAAAGGTTGGGGTCGTGTCCCAAGGAATTGGTTTTGAGAATTGATAAAAAAATAAAATTAAGCTCTAACTAGTCGTAGCTAAAGACATTAATGAATAAAAATATGGTAAATTAAAGGGGGTGACACGAAAGTGTCAAATATCAATTTGGGGGTTTTGTCACAATTAGTAAAAATAGCAAAAATTAACAAGAAAATCAAGTATGGGGAAATATTTTTGGGGTGTGACCGCAATACAAGTTGAGATAAGTAGTTAGGTACATTCTTTTGAAAGGAAATTTATAAGATAATAGTGACTAGACTAAGCTTTAAATGGAAATAAGTTCCCTCTCGGGCAACTTACCCCGTTTCAATTGCGTTCCTCTCGGACACCCATTTGCTGCATGAAGACCAGCCTACGCCTTACCCCACTCCCTCTCTCGAGCTGAGTGTTAGGATATGTGACTAGAGCTCACCCTCTCAAGCTGAACCTCGTGTCGACCCACTCCTTAGGCCATCAGTCTAGTGGTCTTGGTTTCGCGACCTCCCTTTTGGGAAAGCCGAAAATACATGGGTGGCTTTGTATTCGCAACCACAAACCCTTTAGATTAAACCACAACCACTAGGTGAAATCACCATTAAACTACATCTAACTATCAGCAAGCAAGACCTAACAATAATATCAACACATATTTGCTAAATCACACCCCAAGAATGGGGGTTTTAGCCACATATCATGAAATAACAAAATACACCTAAAATGATAGTAAAATCAAATGGGTATAATAAATTAAACCTTGATTTAAGAAAAGGAAGAAGAATGGAGAAGACCCACTTCCAACTTGGGGAAGATGAAATCCTTCTTTCTTCAAGTCTCCCAAAAACCCTCTCCAAACTTGAGAGAAAAATATCCAAAAAGTACTATTCTATTTTGGAAAGTAAAATAAATGTTCGACTCTTTAAAATTAATAACAAGTTCAGTATTTATGGACTTCAGAAAATAGCGTTGGCGAATCTTTCGGCGAAGTTAGTCGATATCGCCGAATGACTTCAGCGACTCGCCCTTCGTCTGTCTTATCGCCGTTTCGTGCTTGCCTTCCGTATCTTCACATTCTGGACCATTGGGTGGTATAGTACTGCTTCATGAAACTATTCGGCGAAGAGCCGACTGCTTCTTTCATCGCCTTTTTTATCCTTCTCCTTCAGGGCTTCGCGTACTGGAACAAATGGCGGAGTAAATCCTTTCGGCGAATCGCCAAGAGTGCTTGGCGATGCTCGGGCTTCAGCTTCTTCGTTTTTTTCAGCCTTTTTGTTCCTTTTTGCGCCTAAGTGTCAGTGCTTTCACTAAAACTCCAAATACCTGACACTTAAGAGTTTTCATCAAATATTTAGACAAAATAAGCATTCGAGGACACTATTCTTATCAAAATAAATCCCTAAATGAGTCCAAATTGTGGACTCATCAGCTCACTTAAAGAATCTCCCAAGACAGCAAGAGCCTTCTTCACAACGTAGTCAGCTGCAGCTTTTCTTGCAATTTTCTCAAGTACTAGGTCCCTTCTCTTGTCTTTTTCATCTCCAGGTCTTTGATACTCTTTGTTTTTCAGCTTTGAGTATCGGGCAATCTCTTATTAAGTGCCCCGCCTTTCCACACTTATGACAGATCACTAGTAGTTGCCGCACGAGAGAGATTCCCTCTTTTCTTGAACCCTCCATGTTTTCTCACAATTTTTTGAAATCTCTTAGTGAGATAAACCATGTCATCCTCTTCACTAGAGTCATCTCTAGACTTGATTTTGAGAACTAGAGACTTGTCTTTCTTAGCTTCCTTCTTTGAGGTGTCCTGATTTCTGTTCATTTCATGAGTTTTGAGATTTCCAATGAGAGCATCCATCATCAGAACCTTAAAGTCCTTTAGTTATGGCATCTACTTTACTTGCCCATGACTTGGGAAGAATTCGAAGAATCTTCCTGACCTGCTTACTAGAGTTAATGGGTTCTCCCAAGCTTCACAGCTTATTGGTTATAGATGAAATCATGAATGTTTTCACCCTTTTTCATTGTGAAGTTCTCGTATTGGGTGGTCATCATATCTATATTCGACTCCTTCATCTGCTTTATCCCTTCGTGAGTTGTTCTTAGACTGTCCCAGATTTCCTTTGTCGATTCACACACAGAGATGCGGTTGTACTCTTCAGCACCGATACCACACACTAACAACCTCTTAGCTCTGTAGCTTTTCTCGATCTTCTTTCTGTCCTCCTCGTTGTACTGTTGGCGAGTCTTTGGAACAAGTTTTGTGATTTCACCATCTTTCACTTCCACTGTTGGAATGAAATGTCCATCCAGCACTATGTCCCACAACTCGTTGTCCTCAGCCATAAGATAGTCGTGCATCCTTGTTTTCCACCAACTGTAAAACTGACCATTGAAACGAGGAGGTCGTGTTGAAAATTGTCCTTCTTCGAGGTTCAGTGGAACAACCATTCTTTTAGAGAAATATCTCTCTTGGTGTTAACCAGCTAGAGAGGACCTGCTCTGATACCAATTGATAGAATGGGTGCGTCCGCTGTCTGTCAATGGACCAGGTCCCTTGACTTAACCAAAATGATAACGAAATGTAAATAACAATAATGAAACAACACAAGCAATTTACGTGGAAACCTCCTTGCTCAAGGGAGTAAAACCACGACCTGTCACATAGGATTTCCAATTGCTTTCACTAGTCTTCCTTAAGCAAAAGTGAACAACAATTACAACCAACGTGAGAAAAAGTTATTAATCTCACAACCAAGTAATAATTCTATTACTTGGAGAGTCTAAGCAGATGTCCCTCTGCCCACTAAGCTCTCACCACTAGACAACTTAGAATTTGACTAAGCAACACGTAGGTTGCCCACTAAACCACCACGCTTCGGATGACTTAGACTTTAACTAAGCAACACATACGGCTGCCCACTAAATTAGTTAGACTCAACTAATTTAGACTTTTTCACAAAACAACTATCTGAATCCTTTATAGATATAGGAACAGATTTACAATGTACGTGCAGAAGATATAATCCTAAGATAACTAAGTTTGCAGCTTTATCTGGTTCAAGTTGATCTTTAGAATGAATCTTTACTTTAGTATTAGCCTTTGCAAGAGTTCTTGAGAGTTTTTTCAAGTTGCAAAAACTGAAGTTATGACTATTGGACATAATCTTTATGAAGAATAGTCACAACCTTCGAGGCCATGCCATTGGCTGAGGTTTCTGCCATTTCTGTTACTATTGGAGACTGTGCACCAACCAATTGTACTTTTTCCAGCCTAGTAGTTGTGTGTATATTGGCGTCCAGGGTCAAGTCCCTTTACAAGGTCCCTGAGTTTGTCAAATCATCAAAACTGAGGCTCACATATACCCTTACATTTAACAGAGGGACACGTGGACGACTAAGATTAAAAAAGTCCATTCAAATTAAAATAAACCATCTGATATAAAGCATCCCGCCCCACCCTAATAATCCAGCTTCTCTTCCCTCAGCAATTGCAGATTTCACCCATTGTGCTATGTCAATCCCTCCTTTACCGGTATTAAGATATTGAGACGGGAACTTCCCAGTTATTATCTCAAGAATCACAATTCCAAGGCAATAAATATCGCATCTGGGTGTAACTTGGTTATTTCATACTGCTTCTGGTGACTTGAACGCGATTGGTGCTTGAATTGCATGCGCATTGTTCTTTAAAGTGTAGAATTTGTAACCTGTGAGTATTAGCTCGTGGTTTGTGGTTATGAGTATATTGATCGATTTCAAATCGCCATGGGGTAAATCAGAAGAAGCAAGTTCAGTGGGAAGATAATAAATCCTTGAGCTACTCCTTGTATGATTTTTAGACTAACTGGCCAGGTGAGCTCAGCATAGGGCAGCCCTCTTTCACCTGTGATCATGCATAAAGCAACAACAATCTTTATAAGAAATACTTACACATGCACTGGCCAGGCGGTGCGGGCAGGTTATATTATGGGGGCGGAGTGGGTTATGTTAGATTTGGTCTATTTTAAATTGAGTGGATTCTTTTAATCTTAGCCGTCCACGTGTCCCTCTGTTAGATATAAGGGTATATTTAGCCCAAAATATAACGGAATGAGTATATTTAGCCCGAAAATATATAACAAAGGGTATATTTAAACTATTTTCAATAGTATAGGGGTATATTTGACCCTTTCCGTTCATAATATATATATCCCAACCTTATCTAGTTCACTACAAATGATATTATATCTTGGAATCTAAGTTCCGAATATTATATTAATGAATTTTTCTTTGAATCTAAATTGTGGAAATTCATTAATTTTTCTCCTAATGGTATTAATCAATCCTTATCTTTTTTTAAAAAAAAATCGTTGCACTCAGTTCCTCCTTATCAAAGTAGCTTCCTTGAATTAAAAGAGAAAAACACATTGAATTAAGGTCTTGAATGAAGGTGCTATATATAAGGGTAGCTCTCCAATGCCATCGATTCTATTCATCTGATGAAAAATGTTAACAAAAGTATTTCTTTTCTTTGGAAGGATCCTATAACACTAATGAGGGTGTTTGGTCAATTTTTGAGAAGCCCTTTGAAGGACATGAGTCTTGTGTAATCTAACTTGTAAAGGACGTGAGGAAAGTGTATAACAGTAGCTGAATTATGCAAGAGTCAATGGCCAAACAAATGTCTATTTTTATTGAAGTACTTATTATTTGAAGTGTAAGTGTATGTATTACCCTTAAAGCCTAGGTCCATTATTTTACACTAATTAAGATGTTGTGGTGGATTTCGAGCAACACTAGCGTTGATGGCTTGTGCACAACTTTAGCATTGCCTTATACAGTGGTCCTAGAGTTGTTGTCTTGTTGAGTACTGGGCTGAAATTTGAATAGCAATATGAACAAATCTTTCCGTTGCAGTAACCGAATTTATCGAGCATTTCTCACTACTCAATCACAACCACTATTAACCAGTCCTGTCCCAACTCAAGAAAACATCACCCGTTTAATTTTGGAACAAAAATCTGCAACTCAAGCTCTTCAAACCTTTAGATGGGCCTCCAACATTCGCAATTTCACTCACAATCAATCTACTTACCGAGCTTTAATCCACAAGCTCTGCAATTTTCGGCGTTTTGATTGTGTCCACCACCTGCTCGACGAAATGCCTAGCTCTATTGGGTCAACCCCAGATGAGGATATCTTTGTTACCATTGTACGTGGTCTTGGTCGTGCTGGAATGATTAAACAAGTCATCAAAATTCCTGAATTGGTGTCCAAGTTTGAAAAGAAACCGACCCTGAAGCTCTATAATTCGATTCTTGATGTTCTTGTTAAGGAAGATATAGACATTGCTAGAGAGTTTTATAGGATTAAAATGATGGGAAATGGTATTCACGGTGATGATTATACTTATGGGATTTTTATGAAAGGACTTTGCTTGACTAATAGGATTGGTGATGGGTTTAAGCTTCTTCAAGTGATGAAAACTCGTGGCATTACCCCAAATACTGTGATTTACAATACACTTATACATGCACTCTGCAAGAATGGGAAGGTAGGGAGAGCAAGGAGTTTGATGAGAGATTTGGTTGAACCAAGTGATGTGACTTTTAACATTTTGATATCTGCATATTGTGGAGAGGGGAGTTTAGTACAGGCTTTGGTGATGCTGGAAAAGAGCTTTAATAAAGGGTATATACCTGATGTTATTACAGTGACTAAAGTAGTGGGACTTCTTTGTAACAGCGGACGTGTTTCAGAGGCAGTGGAATTACTAGAAAGAGTTGAGGAAAGAGGAGGTATTGTTGATGTTGTGGCTTATAACACATTGATTAATGGGTTTTGTAGATTAGGGAAAGTGAAAGTTGGTTGTCGTCTTTTGAAGGAGATGGAGTTGAAGGGGTGCATGCCAAATGCAGATACATATAATGGCTTGATATCTGGTCTCTGTGACTCCAAGATGTTTGATTTGGCACTTGAAATGTTCAATGAAATGAAGAGGGTTGGGATAAATTGGAATTTTGTCACGTACGATACTCTTATCCATGGATTGTGTTCGGGTGGGAGAGTGGAAAATGGATTGAAGATCTTGGAAGTAATGAAGAATGATAAACGGGTTTCGGCGTTTCATATTAGTCCGTATAATGGTGTTATATATGGGTTTTACAAGGAAAATCGTTTGGAAGAATCACTTGCATTTATAAGGAAGATGGAAAATTTGTTTCCACGAGCTGTGGATAGGAGCACGAGAATACTTGATTTCTGTGAAAATGGCAACATTGGTGAAGCAAGGAGGATCTATGATCAGATGGTCGGGGAGGGTGTTATGCCAAGTGCTCTTGTTTATTCAAACTTACTTAGTGGATATTGCAGCAAAGGATGTATAAAAGGAGCATTTGAGCTGATGAACGAGATGATTGGACGTGGTTATCTTCCAATTGCATCCACATTAAATGATGTGATAATTCTGCTTTGCAAGCAGGGTAAAGTTGGAAAGGCGTCTAAGTTGATGGAGGACATCAAAGGTAGAGGCTGCTTGCTGGACTCTGGAAGTTATGGTCCGTTCATTGATGTTTTCTGTAGTAGAGGAGATTTCCACAGAGCATATATGTTCTTTCTTCAAATGGTAGAAAAGGGTATAGTTCCTGATTACCATTCATGGAATACGTTACTTGTGTGCCTTTGTCAACAAACAAGTTGGATAGAAGGCAATAACAAGACTTGCCATTTAACTAGCCAATTGCAGGCCATAATACAAACATGATCAGTCACTAGGTATGGGCTCTCTGACATTCTTTGTGACCTTTACAAAGCTTTGGTATTTTCTGAGGCAAAATTGGTTGAACCAAATGCAGTTCAATCTTCAAGATTGTAGTGTAAGATTATCCATTAATTTTAGATGAGGCTCTCTTTGGAGACTTATCCTTTGATGGGAAGGATAAAAAGTCTACTTACTGTTGGGGTTTCTGGACTGGCTGGTAAGTTATGCCCGTGTCTCCGTCATACTAGACAACTACAGTTCACCAGATAGGTGAACTAACCATCTGTCTTTTACTAATTCATATTGATTCTTTCCTAATGTCTGTCTACTAGAGAAACCATGTTTTAAACAATACATATGAGTAATGAAGCTCTAAAATTGCAGCCTATTTGGATACATTGTCCTCCATATGTTCATGTACGGGGTAAATGTATACTACTGGAAGCGTTTTCGGGTCAATTATCCCTTCATATTTGGCTTCAAGCAGGGAACAGAATTAGGTTACAGACAAGTTTTCCTCCTTGATTCTGGTCTTTCAGTACAGAGTTAGGCTGCTGCACTCTTCCACCTGGATATGGATATGGATATGGACCCAAAACAGGAAGCTATGAGACAGTGAAAGAGCTGATCCCACTTGTGTTGGTGTTTGTAAGTTTAGTTTTCCTTCTACTTTCATTCTACAACTGATCTATACAAAAAATTTGAACCCCCTAATGATCTTAAATCTTCTTTTATCAGGTTCTTCTTCTAATAACATTTTGTCCTCTGAACATTTTATATCGTTCTAGTCGTTTCTTCTTTCTAAGAACTGCCTGGGCACTGCCTATGCGCCCCCCTCTATAAGGTACCAGCAGTTTGTTTAAGAGATATACAGATTCACACACATTTATATAACAGGAAGTACATATATACTAACTAGTTGCACATCAATTTGCAGGTTACTCTACCAGATTTCATCTTGGCAGATCAACTTACCAGCCAGGTTTGACACTCAGCCTTTTTCTATATGGGAAACTTCTACATTATACCAAAATGTTGATGATTCAGTCGGTATAATGTGCAAATTGTCCTGTGCTTATCGTGAAAAACCACACTATGCTCTTGTATTTCAGGTTCAAGCAATTCAGAGTTTGCAATTCTATGTCTCTACTATGTATGGGGCAACTTCAAAACAAGATCAAACACATGTCAAAACAGCAATGTTTATCAGATCTTATACGTATTTGTTGCAATTATTCCCTTTTGGTCTCGGTTTATTCAGGTTTGAGAATTTTTACACTGCAAATTATCATTCCCATTTCCCACTATAGATATCTTGACAATTATGTAATATGGTGCTTCATATGCTTTCATGATATATACAGTGTCTTCGTCGCTTATTTGAAGAGAAAGATTCGATGTAAAGGGCTAAATAGCCTCAAATATTTCATTGTTGTGCGTTAAATGAGGACACTATATGATCAGAAGAGAGGAACCTTTTGGAGAGTAATGGCAGCATCAACTTCAGGAATTACTACAGTTGCAAACACTTATTGGGACCTTGTCATAGATTGGGATCTATTGCAAAGGAATTCCAAAAACCCCTGGTTGAGAGACAAGCCACTTGTGCCACACAAGATTGTCTACTTTGTTGCCATTTTAAGTACAGACACAGGATTCAAAAATCAACTATTAAAAATACTTGCAGTGGGATTGAGTTTTTGATGATTGAGTTTAAATGCAGGTTCTTGACATTATTCTGAGACTAGTATGGATGCAGTTGATTCTAGATTTTCAAGAACTACCTCATCTATACAAGAAAGCTTTTGTTGCAATTGTTGCCTGTTTGAAAATCCTTCGCCGAGGCTTGTGGAACTTTTTCAGGTCAGATGCATTACCTATGGAGTTTAAATTTTATACACCGACTATTTAAAGAACTTTCACGTACAATGATATATATAACATGTTCGGATACACTGATATTGTCAAGAATCTTTGCATTGTCAGAATATTTGTTACGACCCAAAGTATATCCTAGGTGTAACATGATGTATAGGACCTCGAGAGGCCATACACAAGTCACTTAGCATACATCTTGCAAGATAATAGAAATAAAAAATTCAAAATCATAGTCTTATATCATAAAAGAGTTTTGACAAAGCGGAAGTCTAACATAAATCTCAATAAATCATCTAACACATCAGAAGGAAAGTGATTGGAACGCAACTCATACATCACATACAAGTCTGAAAACTAATCAAAGACATGGACAAGTAAATGTATCTCGGTCCTCGGAACATGAGGACTCACCGAACTCTTGAATCCAGAAGAAATCAACTAGCCACGAGAGTGAGAGGTAGGAGCATTGAACCCTACATTAATGATACAATGTAGGCACAAGTATGCATTAGTACATGAAATGTACTAAGTATGGGACAATGTGCATAAAATAGACATGATAGCATGAATGACTTAAAACATGTAGGCATGATCATTACTTGAACATTTAAAAGCTTAAAGAAGCAATGACATGTAAATCATGAAATATGGCCAATATATTGAAATAAGAGACATAAGAAAAGCTTTGAAGAAACATAAACATTTTGTGGGATATTAGCTTTAACCGACAATAAGACCATGAGAGCTAAATCATGAAATCCGATATATCCCCATACCGAATGAAGGGGAATCTACTTGCCAAGGTAGAATCCATACATATCATCTTTTGCTAAAGTGGATCCACTAGCTAGGTCATTTAAGACAATCCCTACGGGGCACGTGGTTTGGGACTAGAGGTTGCTACTAGAGACTACCCTATTTGAGGGTCCACCTCAAAGCCATCTTTGTGCTAGAATAGATGAAAGTCACTTATCAACATAACATAGGAAGGGAAATGATCAATACCAATCCACATCTTTAAAATCAAAACATAGAATAGCTCATTAAAACACAATTCAAGCATAGGTGAGAAAACCTTTCACCAATGTGAATCCATATGTGAGAAATACCTTTCACAAATCATGATCACATTTGTATGTGAGAAATCCTTTCACAACAATTATTGGTACTTTCATCTAAAAGCACCCTATCATCATCTTCATAAGACATGCATAATCCTTCATGGGTTCTTCGTAGGTTCATAGTAGAAAATCATGAATCATGCGTGGGTCAATATAGTTTCAACTAAATATCATGTATTAACATTAAATCATGCATTGTATAACTTAATCAACAATAAAAATCATAATTGGATGAAACCCATAAAGAACTAAAAGGAACCCTAATTTGATCAATTGAAATTGAAGATTGAGGAATTGAAAACCTTGGGAACCCCATGAAGGAATGTACTCCATGGGTGAATATCCACATACCTTGCTACTCAAAGCTCAAGATGAATGGTGAATTGATGCTCTTGAATGAATCCTAGCCTCTTCTTCTTTCTTAGGTTTTGGGAGGGAATTTGGGAGAATGTATTTGGTTAGGTTTTGGGGAATTAGGAGAATGAATTGAAAGTGGGTAACTTGGGACTTAAAAGCTTTATATAGGGCTTAGAGTAGAAGACAAAACGACATAGTATTGGTTCAAAACAATTAGAAAAAGACTCAAAATCCCCTAAAATTTCTACGGTTCGTACTGGTCAACCGTAGACCAAGTACTGAGACCTTAAAAATTACCCAACTTTGACGGAACACTTCTACCATTGTAAGAC
Source organism: Solanum verrucosum (assembly GCF_900185275.1). Classification (NCBI taxonomy): domain Eukaryota; kingdom Viridiplantae; phylum Streptophyta; class Magnoliopsida; order Solanales; family Solanaceae; genus Solanum; species Solanum verrucosum. The sequence goes on along the minus strand of NW_026020111.1, from coordinate 710,790 downwards.
TTCCTACGGTCCATAGACCCTAACCGTAGAACTCAACTTGGACCTCAAAATTTCACTAAGTCTGGATTGTTCCCTATCTATGACTCGTAAATCATTTGACGGACCGTCCTGGTGAACCATAGAAAAGGTACTGGGACTTGATTTTCAAGAAATTATTTCCCCTCTTTCTACAGATGCTATCTACGACCAGTAGAAGTTTCTACGGTCTGTAGATGAGAGGACCTGTAAAACCAGCCTGCAACCCAAAAACCCTTTTTCCTTTCTTTACCAAAATCCAAGGTACAGTTGGTGACCTAAAATACAGTTGGTGACCTAAAATCAAACTGTAGTTAAATGCCTTAAATATTTTTATTTGAAGTCTATTTTCCTAACTTTTTGAGATGCAAAATTATTGGTGACTTCTTATTTGGACACCTTTATTTAGTTTGTACACACATTGATCCTACGAAATATTTTATCTATTTTATTTTTGAAAATTTTTCTTTTGTAACTATAGTTTAAGGCCTTAAATAAATCATAGTAAAATATTTTATCTATTTTATTTTATTTTGTAAGCAATATGTGAATTTAAAAATAATCAAGTCTTTTTATCTGATCGAATGTATTTAATCAAAATATTATATTCTATTTGTACTATTTTTCTTATCAATTTTAATTTTAAAATTTTGTCTAAAATATTAATATCTGAGTAACATTATGTTTTTAAAAAAATCTATGATAAAGGCAATGTGTTTATACGGTCATCACCTGGTGATAAATTTTTACCATTAAACAAATAATCAACACATATTTGACATTATGATTAATTACATTTACATTTAGGCAACACTTTCAAATTAATTATTTTAAGCGAGATTTTGTTGCACACGTGTCCCAAATATAAATCCAATAAATGATCATTTGACTCAATAAATCATTATTAGCAACGAGCATTACATTAAGTTTAAAAATGACCTCATGAGGTCACTTTTTCTACAAATATTTTTTTTCTTAAACCTTATGATCACCTGAGTTATGCACTTGAAGGTGACGGAGGTTTTCGATTTTGACCTCTACTTTGTGTATTTAATGAAAAAAATTACGTAACTGTTTGCTATAATTTTTTGCAGATACAAAAACACACAAATATCTTTCTTGACGAGAAGTGCAATAGAAATTATTTTCTTATTAATCTTAGGAACATGACAAATGTTGTTCAGAGTCAACACCTCATCAAATGTAATCTTTAGAAATATTTTTCCATGGCCTTCATTTTTTGATCGTTGCAGAATTTTTCATTGAAAATAGTCTCATCGGCACAATATAAATCAAATGCTTCTTTGACTTCACAAACATGACGAGTGGCTTCAAAATCAATCCACCATTTAAAAAGAAAATTCTACCATATTGCATTCAAAAAGTGATCTTGGGCATATTTGTATGTCAAATTACTATGATTTATCCGCATGTACCTTATGTTTCAAAGATATTCTTGATGCTAATTGATACGTTTTGATGAGTATTGCGATGATTGCATGCTAACCTACATGATTATCGATATGCAGGGGTTCCTAGAGGAGTATGAGCATAATGGGAGCTAGAAAAGACCTTACGGGAGCAAGGAAAAAAGAGCACGAAGAAATTACACACATGGGGCAACACTAGTGCACCGTCCCAGCCTCAAAACAACTGAGGACCAGTGCTGGCGCACTGGCAGCACGCCGCGCCAGCCTGGAAAATCCCGCAGCCAAGTCCTGGCGCTATGGTGGCGTCCTGCCCCGCGATTTCCCCGACGAATTTCCAATTTTTTAAGGATTCCAAATTTAATTAGGAGAAGGAATTTGTTCTCTTAACTCTATAAATAGGACCCTAGCTTTATTTTGTAGGAGAACTTCTTCTTTTTCAAGTGCAAGAGCAAGGGATAACAATTTATCTTAGGTTTCAATCTTCTACTTTATCTTTAGTCTTGAATTACATGAAAACAATTCTTTTTATGTTTTATTATGATTATGAGTGGCTAAAAGTCTTTGTTCCGGGGATGTAGCCATGGGTAATGGTTGAACATCGATTTCTATGGATTAATTTGGTTATCGTATAAATTACTCTTGTGTTCTTGTTTTTGTATTTCATGATTGATTGAGATAAATTCATTGTCTATTTTTAAACTTGAGAGATGAATAGGTAGATAGAACATAAAATACAAGGAGCGTGATCTTTCTTGCATACTGTTGGGTTATAGCAAGGTGTGAATGGAAAATAAGAATGAGAAATTGGGAAATGTGAGGGAACCAATTTGGAGGGAAAATGAAAAGTCATTTCAATGGAAAGTTTTTGAAAATGAAGAGTCATTTCTCCCATATTGGTAGAAGAAAGGAAAAATGTTGTCCTTATATTAGGAAACACTTTCTTTAACTCTTAAAGGGTTAAGAAGAAGGTGCCCCCTCGCGCCGTCAGCTTTGGCTTCGAATTTGGCAAATGATTTGTTGATAATATTTAAGTTCCTTCCGAACACACCTTATTTTTCCCAAAAGACACAACGCTCTGGGAAGACATGTCTGAACAGATGTGTTCACACCATTGTCCGAACAGACGCGTTCCTTACTGCAATTGGCTATAAATAGAGAGTCTTTTCTCGTTTTTCAACACTGAAATTTTTTCTCTCTTCTGCATACATTTTCTTACAAATCAAATTGTCAATTGACTGAGTCTGTGTGTGCTCTCGTTGTTGTTCTTGAGTTCGCTGAAATTAGTGAAGTTTGAGGTATTGCTGCTTCTCTAATAGTTAATCTGTTTTATCTTGGGAGGAATTAATCTGCAACCTCGGATACTTGAGGGGATTAAATTTCTTAGGAAACACAGTGGATTTTGTGGACTCGGATTATTTATTTTCTGTCTGTTTCATCTTTTTTCTATTTTTGTTTTTCCTAACCTGAATACAGGAGATAACACATACTACACATTTGTGTTTAGGAGTGACACCCAGACGAACACCATGCTTGGTTACAGTGGCGGAGCCAGAAATTTCGCCAAGGGTGCACAATTTTTTTTGTGTTTTTTTGTTTAAAAAGAGATCTGTATTAAAAAATACAGCTAGTGGGAATCGAACCCCAGACCTCCATGAGGTGAACGAGTGTGCCTACCGCTAGACCATCTACCTTTGCTTTTTCAAAGAGTGTTCAATTAATAAATATCCAGCTATTAGACTATATTTTGCCTATATACCCAATATAATTTTCCAACGAAGGGTGTTCATATGACCACCCTTACTAGGCTGTAGCTCCTCCCTTGCTTGGTTAAGAGATAGGATGAAAAATGCATTTCATTACATTAAGTTTTAAAATGCTCTTCATGATGTTGTGGCTTACAACATGTTGATTAATGGGTTTTGTAGATTAGGGAAAGTGAAAGTTGGCTGACGTCTTTTGAAGGAGATGGAGTTGAAAGGCAAGGACGGCTCAATGCCTTTAAAATGAGGCCTACACATGAGGCCCCGAATTCGAAGGACCCAATTATTTTAGTAATAATAAAATTATTCTAATCCTTTTTAACAAAAAAAATATACTATATTTTTTAATTTATTTGTCTTTTTTTAGTTTGTTTCGAAATATTAAAGAATGTTTCTTTTTTTGGATAAATTTTTAAATTTAACTTTCACATTATATGTTTAAGACCACAATATATATTTATATATATCTATATATATATATATATATATAGAGAGAGAGAGAGAGAGAGAGAGAGAGAGAGAGTGTCTAAGACCATTGAAAAAATAAAGTTTTTTTTAAAATAAAGAAATAACTTGGAATCCCAGAAATGAAAAAAATAATTAAAATTAGGTCTCCGATTTATTTTTGGCTTTAGATGACTTGATATCTAGTCATTGTGACTCCAAGATGTTGGATGTGGCACTTAAAATGTTCAATGAAATGAAAGTGGTTGGTATAAATTGGAATTTTGTCACGTATGATAATCTTATCCATGGATTGTGTTTTGGTGGGAGAGTGGAAAATGGATTGAAGATCATGGAAGTACTGAAGGATATGATGATAAAGAGGTTTTAGCGTTTTATATTAGTCCGTATAATAGTGTTATATATAGGTTTTATAAGGAAAACCTTTTTGGAAGAAGCACTTGCATTTCTAAGTGTCACGACCCGAGTCTACACCCTGGACGTGGCCGGCACTCAAGAACCATTACTGGTCTCCAAGCGAACCCTCATCCTGGCTGACTACAAGTGGAAGACTAACTTAAGCATGCAAAAGTTTAAAACTGAATAACCTTTCATGAAACTTAAATGGAAAGATTTAACTCAAAAGGAAACTCTCAATAAAATAATAATAATATATTCAACTCGCCATAAATAGGCAACTTTATTCTTTAAAACATTTAACCAAATAAATGAAGACTTCTAAAACTCTACTGTCTATCTATGAAGCCTCTAAATGACAATGATGGAAGTCGGGACAAGACCCACGACCTCCTAACAACTGAAAGTAAATGGAATCCTCCGGAAGCAAGGAGGCTCACCATACCTAACTTGAACTCCAAGTGATATCAACGAAGCTCCTGTTGATGATCCTGAATACCTGTGTCTGCATCATGAGAAGATGCAGGCCAAATGACTCAGTACGTGGAATGTACGAGCATGTAATGGGAATTCTAAACCATAAACATAAGCTTGAAACTTGATACAAAGGAAACATACTTACCTCTTCTCAAACTTACTCAACTCAGAAGTATTGAAGGATAAGATACTCAACTCAGAGATTAGATACTCAACTCAAAGATATGATACTCAACTTGAAATACTCAACTCATGATACTCAAGGATAATGCAATAGTAAAAGATGCAGTTTATGGAAAGCTTATAAAACAGTAAAAACAACTTAGTTCGTTAAAGAAAATGCAATAATAAACTCAACTTTACTTATATAATAAAGTAATATAATTTCTGTGGGAGATTCTCTAACCGACAACCACTACTATGAGCCTAAGTGGTGATACAACATCTTGCCCACGCTGCCAGAACTATCATATACTTTACCGTCATATAGAACGCTTTAACTTAGTGGATCCACTAGCTTAACTTATTTGATCATCTAAAAAGTATGACCCATTAATACCCATGATGGCTACATGGTTTATGGAGACTTGAGTTATCTGAACTCGCATCTCCATATCGGTGCTCAATACTGCTCCCAAAACGTACTTAGGTCATATGTTTGTAAAAACAAAACTCTTTCTTTGGTTTGAGATAATTACTCAAAACTTAGCATAAAAGATCTCTTGGAAATCATAGTTCCCTCTTTACTGAAAAACTAGCTCAAAGGCTCTTTTGAAATCTCAATTTCCTTTCTTGTTTAAATGTGAAAACATTTACTTTTTGGGAATACATAGTCCCGATATACTCTTTTGAAGAAATGAACTCAACTCTTTACTCTTTGCTTAAATCAGAACTTAAGTCTTAAAACAAAGTTAAAACATTTGTAAAAGACTTCTTAAAATATGGTTCATGCTGAATTATGGACATGAACGACTCAATGCAAGGTTTTCAATAACCATAGATCGAACTCAAGAACTTCAATGATACTACTCATTTCAAGAATGCTCAACTCAGAGGGTTCATGCGGAATTTATGAGCATAAACTACTCAACTCAAGGACTCAAAGATACTTCTCATCTCAAGACTGTTTGACTTATAATGTTCATGCGGAATTGTGGTCATGAACAACTCAACTCATGGACTTCATGGGTAATAGGTAATAGTCCCATGATTAGGATTATAATCTCAGAAGGGTTAGGAACTCAATACTTAAGACTTAGGACGTAAAGATATTACTCATCTCATAGATACTCAACTTCTGAAGTTCATGCGGAATTTATGAGCATGAACGACTTGACTCATAGGTCTACATAACATTATGGAACTCATGTATACAACTCTTCTCTTTCTCTTACTTACTTCCTCAAAACTTAGTTCAAATCGATAGTTGATCTCAAATGATTCACAATTGAACTCAAAGACTTTCTTGAACTCTACTTTTAACTCTCTCTTAAATGTGAATTATGAATTCAAGAGTTATGTTTCATGATATGAAGGATCTCGTGATGACAAAGTAGACTCATGAATACATTCTCATCATTCTCATACTCACTTGCTCGAGTCTTGAAACAAGTTACTAGAAGTTGTAGAAGACTCCACAAAAGGACTCAAAGAGACTCTCTTAGAATGTTCGAAAGAATTCTCAAAACTTAACTCTCAACTCTACCTTGAATTTGAATTATGAATTCAAGGTTATGATCACGTTAGGAATGATTTTAGGTGTTTAGAAGTAGCTTAGATTAGTTAGAATCGAAAAGGAGTGAAGGTGCACTTTAAACGAATTCAAACGGGGCAACCGACGACAAACTGGGTGGGGCAGGCGACCCTGGCGCTATGGGTGACGCGGGGCGCCAGCCCCTAAACTTCAGAGGTGGGTTTGGGGTGCTTTGGCAGGCGCATTGCGCCGGGCCCCAACCCAGAAAATTCAGCAAGTTTCTTTTCTCGTTTTCTCACCCTATTTTGCCTAAAATCGAATGGTTTCTTCCCCAATCACTTAGAATTGATTAATTAACATAAGTACACTCTAATCTACTCAATACATCCATTAAAACACTCACTTTGATCTCAAGAAATCATCCAAAACCCAACACAACAAGATTTAGAATGAACTTCAAGAACACCTATCAAGAACTCAAATCTTTCAACTTCAAAAATGAAATTTGCACTGAAAATACATGTTTGGCGTGTGGATGAACAAACTTAACACTATGGAAGCTTACATACCTCTTAGGGATCAAACCCATGGCGACAATCCGCAACAACTCTCAAGAACGTCGACGAACGCCTTCATCCTTTCTCTTTTCTCTTCTTCTCTCTTCTTCTTTTATCTTCTTGAACTCTCAACTAAAACCCTAGGCGTAAACTAGGATTAAAAAACTTAACCTAATCAGATTATACCCCTAAAATATTACTAAAAATGAATTGAATCTGATTGGGTAAGGAAAAGACCAAAATACCGCTCTAAAACCTGGTTTTGACTTTCCTTAACTGGACTGCCTAACTTCAAAAGGTCATATCTCACTCATCCGACCTCGAAACTGATCAAACTCTGTGGTGTTGGAAAGATAATTCAAAGATATTTCCTACGGTATCTGGTAGAATACCCAACTCATCCTGATCTAGGAGTTATGATCGTTTGAAGTCGACCCAAAACTCATACTTAGCTTAACTTGCAAAATTTCAGATTTTGCAAATTCCAATTTAATTCTTTTTGGAACTCAAGGTGCTACATCTAGTGACCTAACACTTAAGAAATTTTAATTCCTTGGTAAAATCCTACTCACAATGAAGGATGGTTCAAGTCTTAGTTCGAAAAAATTTCTGGGATGTTACACTAAGGAAGATGAAACAATTGTTTACATGAGATGTGAATAGGAGCGTGAGAATACTTGGTTTATGTGAAAATGACAACATTGGTGAAGCAAGGAGGGTCTATGATCGGATGGTCGGGGGCTTTATGTCAAGTGCTCTTGTTTATGCAAACTTAGTGGATATTGTTGACACCCAATTTTGGACCTCCACAATATAAATTAATCATCGAGCTTCTTCAATTTAGAATGATTTGAAATAATTAGTTTTAGAAAATTTCAAAAAAAATAATATAATTTGCAAGTTATTTTAAATAGTTTGTCATTTTTATAATTTTAAATAAAATATATATGTTTTATATAATAATGTATATAATTAGTGCATTTTATGAATATTCGAAAATCTTCTCAAAAAGATTTTATGTTAATTAAATATTTAGTTGATTAGTTTAGTTTAAGTTATGGTTTATGTTTTGAGTTAATTAGTTTATAATTAAGTAAATTAGTTTATTTTATTAAGATTAAGAAGTTTGTTAATTAATCATCTTATCTAAGTTTTAGTTGATTAGTTTAGTTTTTCTTTAGGGATAATAATTTTTCAATCTTTATTTTTTATTAATACTTAATTTATTTAATTTTGTCAAGATGAAATGTTTTGTCTATGTGGAGTATGATGTTATTTTTTAAAGTAAAGAGAGAGTGTAAGTGTTATAAAAGAGAAATGTATGTTTCTCAAACTAATAAGTGATAGTTTAGGTATGAATTTTTTTTTTAAAAAGGTATAGTTTGGGTGTGTTTTTGACAATTATCTCTTTTTAAAATTAAGTAACATTAGGGGTGTGTTTGGTATGAAGGAAAATATTTTTCGATATTTTCATGTTTGATTGGCTTAAATGATTTGGAAAATGTTTTCCAAATCAATTTATTTCCTCAAATTTAAGGAAAATGACTTCCTCTTAAAAAATTAAGAACATTATTTTTCAAAACTTTACTTCATACTTAAATTACAATATATTCTTTCTTACCCTACCCCGTACCCGACCCTCCCCATCCAAAAATAAAATAAAATTTTAAAATTTCAAATATTTTTTTAGCCTTACTCCCAAACTAGCCCCCAATCCCCAATCCCCTACCTCCAACCCCCCCCCCCCCCCCCCCCCAAAAAAAAAAATTAAAAATTATTTTTGATAAATATTTCAAATTTTAAGATTTTTTTACCTCATCCAACTCCTATCCCCTCCCCCACAAAAAACCGTGTCAATCAAAAACTAGATTAACATAGTTTTTAAAAACAAAAATCAAATATTTTAAATGATACGTGGAAAATATTATAAATTATAATTCTTTTTTAAATATATTAAAGTAATGATCAAAATCATATACTTAGAATTTTAGAATGCAATATACGTTAAATAAATTAAGAAGCTTGTTAGTTAATTAATATTAATTTATCTTATCTAAGTTTTAGCCGAATTTGTCAATTTAACTCAATTTGACTACAACCTTAACTCCCAATTGGCTATAATTGAAATTCATATGGTCATCTTTCCAATTGCAATCCTAGCCATTTGAATTCTATCCTTAACCCCCTTTTAGACCAGCTTTGGGCCATTGTCACAACCCAAATTAGAGCCCAACTCAATGCCAAATTACCCAGCCCAATTCTAAAGGAAAAACTACATAATTAGACATACTTAACTATCATATATACATATTTTACCTATAGTTTAAAAATATTACTCATAGGCATAATATATAAACATGACCCTTAACTTGGCTTCAACGGACAACTATGCCCTCTAACTTTGAGTGTGCACAAGTAGCCACTTAATCTTGTATAAAATTGAACAAGTAGACACACTTATCCTACATGGCCTAATACACATAGGACGCCACGTAGGACACAAAATTGTCATGTAGGGTGACATGTAGGACTAATGTGTCTATTCGTTCAATTTTATACAAGTTTAAGTGCCTACTTGTGCACATCCAAAGTTAAAGGGCATAATTGCCAACTGTCGTCAAGTTAAGAGTCATGTTTATGTATTATGCCTTACTCATAATACCAAATATTTTAAAAAGTTAAATCAGATACACAAATCCCTTAAATATGGTATTGAATAATTATCTTAAAATTAAAAATTCCTTAATAAAAGGTACTTTAACAATTCAACATCCCTCAATCTCCTCCCCCAACAATATCTCTCCCCCATCCCTTGTTATCCACCATTTTTTCTCTCTTCCTTCATCCTTTCGACAAATAATTTATTCAGAATATCTATCAAAAATAATTTTCGTTATCCTTTCAACACAGAAATGAGGATTACTCCTATTCAAACATCAATTGTTCCATACTAAATATTCATCTGAACTATTCAAGCCAAACAATTTCACAGTCAAAACTTACAAATTCTACCAAAATTGCCAATTTCCTTCGCTTCCATCTTCGACGATTATGAATTGTCTCTGATTGCAAATATCATATGTATCTAGTTTGTTTCTTTCATGTATCTGGTGTAATATTTTTATGTATTTGATCTTTATGTTAATGTATCTAAGCTTGCAATGTCTTGTATCTGCTTTCTATTAATGTATCTAAGTTGTTAATGTCTTGAATGTGATTTTCCTATTAATGTATCTGGTATATGTGTATGAATCTGGCTATTGTGAAAACAATTTCACCATCACAGTTTTGAAATGGGATAAAAATTACTATTGTGAAAAAAATAGAGATCAAGATTCGAAGAAATAAAATTGAATTAATGGAAAGAAGTAGATTTTATAAGCTTTTTTCTTTCTCGAAAAAGAATGAACGCAATTCTATATTTTTGGAAATGTTTTTTGAAGTAGTTATGTTGCAGATCCTCAAAAGCTTTGAATCACATAATTTACTCCGCTAATTAAGGCATTAAGTTACAACACTTAATTCAAAAGTATTTAAATGGTGTATCTCTGCCTTATACACCCGACTGATACACATATCTGAGTCTTTAAATCACGTATCTCGTCCTTATACACCCAACTGATAGACGTATCTGACGTATCTCGACACATGTATCCAACAACCGAAAATGGTAAAGAATGTAATATCAAAAACTATCGGGATTCCAAGTAATCATGATCTAAACTAGTGGACTTTATGTAGTTTACCAAATTCTAAACAATACCATCAGCAAACCCATTTCAAGAATACGTTCCAAACACAACAATTCATACGCGCACAACAATACAAAAACCGACCCGCCTCGTCTTCTTCACGCGAGAACAGGGAAAAACGCTGCAAACCCAGAAATCCAGCAGCAAATCGCGACCTCGAGCCCAGACGCACGACGTCAACATCAACAAGAACTTCCAAACGACGTCAACAATACACATCCATACGTGGCGCCTTCCTTTTTCTGCCTCAGCAGTAGTCGTACAACATCAACGTTCGACTACCAACAACCTATGATTTGTCCTTGCTCACATAGGATTGAATCACGTAGAGCTCAAGGACACTCGAGTTGATGGAAGACGTCCACCTCTTTCGGATTAGTTGAAGAATTTGTGGAAATTGGTACAAATTTTTGAATTTTGAATTCCTTTTTCCTTAATCCAATCTTTTCAACTAGTTTTCCCCCATTTTTTCAATCTCAATTTCAGCCTATAAATACCCCTGTTCTTTCACAGTTAAGGAGATGGAAAATATAGCACAATTTTTTTTATTAAGAATTAGGAGTCTTGGATAGTAAAAAGATAGTAAAAAGAGCATTCCATAGGAAGACGTCCTCTTCTTTTTTATTAGTGATTCCTTTCTTAACAAAGCATTAAGAATTACCCTAGTCTACTATCTTGGTTTAATTAATTTCGTTGCATGATGACAATTTTCTTTTCATATACAAATAGTACGATTATTTGAATATTTGTAAACACACTGTCTCATTTTATTTTTATCATCCAAAGAGTCTCTATATATGCTAATTCCTTTTCTTTTTCTTTGCATGACCTCCCTATATGAGTCCGTTGGACTCTTTTCCTTGCATTTCCATTGGGCCGATCCCAATAATTTTCCTCGAGTTAGCCTTGTTGCCGAGAATGAAAGAGAAGTTGATATACATGAATAATGAATTAGCATATATATCATAGAAGTATCTAGTATTAATTTCATGTATTTGTTATATATGTCTAGTATTAATTTCATGTATCTGTTTATATGATCTAATATTAATTTCATGTATCTATTTATATGATCTAATTTTAATTTCATGTATCTTTTATATGTATCTAGTATTAATTTGATGTATCAAGTGTCAATTTCATACATTATGTATCTAGTATTAATTTGATGTATCAAGTGTCAATTTCATACATTATATTCAAAACATGTATCTTGGATACATAGTATGCATATACATATAATTATGTGTTCTAAATATGAAATGTAACTGAAACACACGAATTTAGGAACAAATCACGACGGTAGATCAGTATCTGTCATATCATTAAATCAAGAAATAAAGTAAAAAAATTCAAAATTCTTCATTCTTTTTTCTCATAGATACATATAATCTTAACTCAGATACACGAACTCTTAATTAGAGACATGTACACCTAATGTGTATCCAACATTGTTGCACTTGATATGTACTTAATGGTGTATTTGTTCTGTTAATTAAATATTAGCGTAATTCTTTCATCTTATTTACGTTCATAGTTGGTCAGGACATCTCACCGCGGCAGTGTTTGCTCTCACCTTTTGATTTGTCGATGTTGCTCGCTTTGCCTAGATCTGATGGACCTCCGGCAGAGCCATTGCAAATTTCACTTTTTCGTCCCTCCAACTAATAAAATTTTGAAGAAGAAGGCCCTCAAATCGCCAAAGATGAAATTTGAGTCAACTAAAAAGTGAAATTGTTAAAAAAATAATTGTGACTAATTTGGCAGCAAGAAGGCACAAACAAACTACTTGCAAATAACACTAATTGCCATTATATTGTAGCATCCTCTATACAATAAAATATAATTTTCTAAAGCTATTACATTATTTGCATTGAATCAGGTTGTTTGCGGCAGTTGATACTCGTTAATAAGTGGGAGGTGGGTGGGGGAGATTAGGGTTGGAGATTGGAGGAGATGTTAAAAGAGAAATATATTTAATTGTTATTAAAATGTTAATTGTGAAGTTTAAATGTAAGGATAAGTAATCAATCCTAATTTTAAGGGATGTGAGTATAAAAGTGTATCTTCAATAATATATGGTATAAAATATTAAAAGTGGTACTATATGTAATTGTTTGAAAGTAGAGATAATATTAGTATATATGATAGCAATGTATGTCTAATAAAGTAGTTTATCCTTAATAGAACTTAGCACAGGTGAAAGAGTGGGCCTACTAGCCCAACAATCTGAACTTGGGCAACAAAAAAAAATCCAACTTTATTTTCTCCTTTACTTTACATTTCTTATCATTGTTATGTTATAGTTTAGCTCTAGCTTTATTTATGTGGTTTAAATTTAAATAAATCCCCTTAACGAAGAACTTTTTGTGTTAATCTTTTAAGTGATTTTACTTAGTTTGTTGTCACACTTAGTCATTTCATTTGAAATTTCTTTTCAAAATCATTTCAAGTGTTTAAGTTAATTTCTCTTCAAAATTTTAAGTGTCTTTATTTGCTTTAAATATTTTCCCAAAAGAAGTTAGTCAAAATGTTTTAATCAAGTTGTAGGTCAACCACACGTTAGCCGACACTTTAAGTGCCTAACACCTTTTTGAAGTGTAAATTGAACCCTGAACCCCTTTGGTATTTTCAAATGATTTTGTCTGTTTGAGTCTTTTGAAAATTATAAGTTTTCTTAATTTCTTTAAAAAATAAATAAGTGGCGACTCTTTTCAAATCGAATTTTCTCTTAAAAAGTTATATTAATTTTCAAAAACTAAGTCTTTATTTCTTTTTTCGTAAAACAGATATTGCAGCAAGGGATGTATAAAAGAAGCATTTGAGTTGATGAACGAGATGATTGGACGTGGCTATCTTCCAGTTGAATAAACATTAAATGCAGTGATAATTCTTCTTTGCAAGCAGAGTAAAGTTGGAAGGCGTCTAACTTAATGGGGGCATAAAAGGTAAAGGTTGCTTGCTGGATTCTGGAAGTTACAGTCTGTTCATTGATCTTATGTAGCAATGGAGATTTCAACAAAGCATTTTTCTTTCTATAATGGTAGAAAAGGGTATAATTATTGATTACTATTCATGGAATACATTTTTTGTGTGTCTTTGTCAACAAACAAGTTGGATAGAAGGCAATAACAAGATTCGCCGTTTAACTAGCCAACTGCAGGCCATATTAAAAACATGACCGGTCACTAGGTATGGTCTGCCCGACATTTACTGTAACATCTCGAAAATTCCTTAGTTAAGACTCAAGTCATTCTTTATGGTGAATAAGTTTTTTTTTTTTGAGTGATTCAAAATTTTCTTAGATGTTAAGGTCGCTAAAACTTCATAGCATAAAGTTGAGTTGGAAATTTTCCTTCTAATTAAATTTCTCTATGAGATTATTCTTTGGTCAGTTTCAAACGACCATAACTTTCAGCATAGAATGAGTTAGGTGGCCCATGAACTATCAAATCGAAGATCTCTGAGTTCTCTTTCTAATACCGCTAAGTTTGCTAAATCTCGAGTTTGAATGAGAGAAATATGCCCGTTTGAGTGCAGCATGTCTAGTTAAGACAATTCATCCATTTTAAGAAAGGGTATTTTGATCTTTTCCTTACCCCCGCTAGCCCAGCTCGTTTTTGTTAATTTTTTAGAGGTCTAAACTGATTAGAATCAGTTTTAGTCATTCCTAAGCACTCTTAGGGTTTTTGAAAGGAGTTTAAGAGGAGAAAAGAAGAACGTTCAACCTTTCTTGCGAGCTTTGAGGATTTTCGCCAAGAATTTAATTCTTTCGAGTTTTGTAAGCTTTCATAGTTATGGGTTAGTTCTCCCTCACGTCAATCATGAGTTTCCTTATTGAATTCGTCCATGAGATTTCGTGTAATGAGTTCTTGATGAATTTTCTTGAAGTTTTGTTCTTCATTCTTTATTAAGGGAGTTTGTTGAGTTCTTGAGGTGAGAGTTTCGAGTTTGAGGGTTGTTCTTAAGGAAACTTGAGTAGATTTTCGTTTACTTATGTTGGGTTTACGAATCTAAGGGAATTTTGAGGAAAACAATCGATTATAGGTGAATTAGGACCAAAAATCAAAGAAGTAATTCGTTGAGTTTTTGGGTTTGGGCTGGGGCGGCGAGCCCGCATAGCGCCAACAATGCGCCCAATCAAACCCCCGGTAAATGGGGGCCTGGTGCGATGTGCCAAAAATGCGCTCAATCAGATCTCCTAGTAAATGGAGGCCTGACGCGAGGCGCCATCAGTGCGCCCAATCAGACCCCTAGTAAATGGAGGCCTGACCACTATATTTCTCCGTTCTTCGTTTCGTATTCCTTCTTTCAAAACATATCTTCGCTCTCTTCCTGATTTTAACTATCCAAACTACATTTAATCATCAAGAAATCCTATCACGATCCTTTAATTTCTAATTCAAATTTGAGGTAGAGTTAAGAGTAAAGTTTGAGAAAGTCTTTTTGAGAAGTCTTCTACAATTATTTATAACTTGTTTCAAGACTTGAGTAAATGAGTATGAGAATAAGAAAGGTTGTATTCATGAGTCTATATTGTAATTTAGATCGTTGAGTCGAGTCGTTCATGCCCATAATTACGCATAAACTCCATAAATTGAGTATCCTTAAGAGGAGTAATATCCTTGAGTTATGATTTTCGAGTTCTTGAGTTTTGAGTATTGAGCTTCCATATTGCTATTAAGATCCCTGAGTTGAGTCGTTCATGTCCATAGTTCCACACGAACCTATGATTTGAGTTATAAATTTTGAGAAGTTTTTTAAAGCCAACACTTGAGTTCTTAAACTGAGTTTTGAGAAAGTAAAGATGAGTTTTGAGAAAAGAGCTTCTAAAACATGATTAGTATGACAATCAAGTATGCCATCAATGTATGAGCAGTATGGTATCTAGGTATACCATCAATGTTTATGCATTATGACTTCCTGAGTCATCAATTATCATATTAAAATATGATTTTGATATGTTTTTGAGAAAGAGTTTTCAAGTATAAGTTGAGTAAGAGTATAAGGGGACTATGTATTCCAGAGGTATCAATTTTTACATTGATAAAAGAGAAATTGAGATTTCTAAATGAGTTATGAGTTCAAAAGACATTTCAAGAGCAGTTACCTCTTTTAAGAGGGTAGTTTGAGCAATTATCTCAAACCAGAGGAAGAGGTACAATGCATGAAAGTTCTGTTGGTAGAGATGATGAGAGGATGAGGAATTCTTATAAGAAGTAGTTAATAGGAGTCCATGGAGTGGTTAAGGTTATAGGCTTGAATGTAGTGTTCTTGGATGAGATTTCCTACAAAGGTATAGAACCCGAATCTTGTGATCTGGATCAAGAATAATCACCTTAAGTCAAGTACTTGGTGATTTTGAGATAGGCTTGAGTATAGTAAGAGTAACCCCATTCCATTCTCAGTTCAGTCGTCATTCGAGGACGAATGATCCCAAGGGATAGATATTGTAACATCTCAAAAATTTCTAAGTTAAGACTCGAGTCATTCTTTATGGTGACTAAGTTTTTTTTTGAGTGATTCAAAATTTTCTTAGATGTTAAGGTCGCTAAAACTTCATGGCATAAAGTTGAGTTGGAAATTTTCCTTCCAATTAAATTTCTCTATGAGATTATTCTTTGGTCAACTTCAAATGAACATAACTTTCGGCACGGAATGAGTTACGTGAGCCATCAACTATCAAATCGAAGATCTCTTAATTCTCTTTCCAACGTTGCTAAGTTTGCTGAATTCCAAGTTCGGATGAGGAAGATATGCCCGTTTGAGTGCAACCTGTCTAGTTAAGACAATTCATCCATTTTAAGGAGGGATATTTTGGTCTTTTCCTTACCCTTACTAGCCCAACTCATTTTTGTTAATCTTTTAGGGGTCTAAACTGATTAAAATTAGTTTGTCATTTCTAAACACGCTTATTAGGGTTTTTATTCATTGAGTCTTTAAACTCTTGGGTCTAAGGAGTGATAACACATTGAGTCTTTAAGCTCTTAGCTTTGTACTAGAAAGGAAAAGGCCCGTGCTTAACTTGCTTGTATACAAAATTGAAGGAGAAAATAACACCAATTTTAACCCAAAGAAAATGACAATGGAGAAAAAAAATGTTGGTAACATCTTCTGTTTCTTTCAAGCCAAACAATACATAAAATGCATGATGGGATATTTTTCCAAAATGTCTTCAAAGTCCTGCAGATACTCTGTCCAAGCCAGCAACTGAAAATATTTTTAACCTCCATTGACATGACCTAACTAATTCCAAATAGGTTTAGAAACAGTGACTATATATGCAAATTTGGCTATGGTGTTTGGTATTGTCTACCAGTATGCCACTACTATATCAAAAGTTCCAATTCAGACAATACAAAAATGACAGAAGAAATTTATATTACTCTAAAACTATAACTTCTCTCCAAGAATAACTACTAAATACTAATATAACACCATCCAAAATAGAACGCTATGGTTCCCTACAAATTTTAAAAGCTTGAAAAATGTTTGAAATTGTACTTGAAGGCTTGAAAATTAGAGAATCTGAAATCAATCATTTTCCATGATTTGACATGCTTGTTGTTCTGTTTCTAGAACATAACTGTTTTTCATGGTGACTTACCTTACTCAACAATACAATTCTTAAAGTGAGCAAGGATCCAAAAGTTCTAATTGGTAAGTATACCAAAGGTCTTTGAATCACAAAGGAGTCAAATCCATAAAATCTAGAAACTTAGCACACCATAGTATATATTAATACAAAGTCAAGGCGATCTACCAAGGATTTTGTAACTCTTCATCTTCCATGATATTGGAGTAGTTAGAGTAAACTCCTAAAGAAATGGTTGGCCATATTAGGATGTCTAAAAATAAAAAGAGTACGTATATAATATCTTATGAAACTTATAGCACCACATGTTGCTACCATCAGCGTATTCCGTATAAATATGAGATGTCCAAAATTATTTTGATACATAATTTATAATTTTATATCTCAAAGAAATGATAGAATTTACTCATACAAATGGAGAAACAGGATATGCGTCTTACAATCAGCAGAGAATCGCATTCCTGACACAATCTAAATCGAAGGCATGTTTTCATGCGCTCAGTAAAAAACTACAAAAAAATATAGCAAAAGATTATTTTAATCATCATATCATATCATCATATATTGTTATAAGTGAGAAGATCTTAACTTCAAAGTTGGATTACCATTTTACCCCTTCACTAAATTTAAATATTATTAAAAAACTAATTAATAAATTTTAAATAATAATTATATGGTATTAATCCATTATATTTCTAGATAGAATTAATTCACAGAATATTTAATTTGTTTTCATTCTAAAATGGAGTTTGGTAGATGAAGTGTTTCGTAACAACAAAAGACAGTAAATTATATATCCTTGAAAAACTGAAATATCCTTTAACATTAAAGAACAAAAATGTCCTTTGAATTACCATACATCTTAATATGACACACATATTTAGATTTTAGTCAGAAATTTTACATATCTCAACTTTAACCAATCGAATTCTCATAGATGTTATGTCTATCATCAATTTTATATGACTTTAATAATTCCTGACTTATAATATACATACCAAAACATTGTTTTCAAAATCACTTTATATTAATGCATACACTTAGTTATTCTGATGTATAATTGTTGATGGATGTAATTGCTCATCATATATGCAATAAAAAAGAGGTAAATCTATTTATGCTTTGTTAGTTATTGAGGAAGTTCCTCCATTCTTTTACACGAAAATTGTTCTCTCTTTAATTTTTGTTAATTAAAAATTTTACAATTCATTAGCTATTGTTTTTAGTCAACTCTATTTCATCTTATTTTCGAATATTTGTGGGATGAACAAAATGTACATCTGAAGTTGTATAATTTATTGTAATGCTATAATAATGTAATGGATATTGATGAATTTTTTACGTATTCTCTTCAAACATTATGTGAGATCTTCACAACTAGTAACTCATGTGAAATTTACAAGTTCTTAAAACAATTTGATATGATTGTCAGATTGTCCATTTGATGTTAAGCTTTAATTTGGTGTTACACTCCTTCTCTTTTGATTACTTAATTTTACGAATAACTATTTATACATATTGTAATTGTAATTAAATCATTTACAAATATTTATACTAAGTAGTGTGCAATACACATATATTTCTATTCTGAAATTCATTTTTTTAAGTATATAGAAATCTTGTAGTAATTACAAAGAACAAACGTGCAAGGCATCTTCCCAAAAACTAGTTAATATATAATTGTGAAAAATTAATATAAATGCATAACATTAGAAGTGTTTTACAACTGTTTCTAACACTAATAATGCCATCCAACATGAGTCATACACTAACTTTTCTTTTTCACATATATCTAGGGGTGTCAAATGGGCGGGTTGAGTTAAAATTGGAGATATTAAAATGGGTTGAAATAGAAATCGGGTTGGGTCTTGACCCGCCCAATTTGACCCGATTAATCTCAATAATTTTAACATAGTGATATTTAACTTTTATAATCACAATTCGAATTTCAGCTCAAGATTTTTTTTTTTTTTAAAGTAACAAATGGATAGATAAATTCTAAAAGATGTTAAATAGATAATAATTCATACCTTTAATATAGGAACATATCTTAGTAAAGAGTTTTAAAACGGGTTGAAATTGGAGATTGAATTCGGCTCAATTGAGGATTATCTTAAAATATGTTAGGCTTGAATGAGTTGACATTGAACCCAATTTAAATTATCTTGAGCCCAACCCTTAAAATTCTGGACGGGTTATATATGTTTGGGTTCATTTTTAACACCCCTACATATATCCATCACCTCCTGGATGAGCCGAAATAAGTAGTTTGGAAGACTATATTTCATTATAAAATTCCTCCAAGTTCATGCACTTTATCTATTTCATTAATAGGGAATAACCAAAATCATTGTGCAAGAAATGAGAAACGAAGAGTTGATGGTAAAAAAAACTCCTAAAGTGTTCCTGTATTTGAGTTTCATATTTGAACTATACCACCTAGAGGCGTATCTAAGGGGGGTCATCGGGTTCACGTGAACCCATGGTCTCCTCCCGAGATCATATATAGTAGTGTTATATTTTTTAAAAAAATATTGAAATATAGATGTGTGAACCCACACTTGAAGTATCACATAATGCGATTATGACTGGGTGCACCTCTCTCCATGAGGTTAGAAATTTGAATTTTTTATTTATCTTGTTTTATTTTTCTTTCTAAAATTAGATAACACTTCTTTAAGTGGTAATTGGTAAATATATATATAAGAATTAATTTTAGACCTATAATTTTAAAATTTTAACGATTTTCAATAGTAAAATTCTAAATGTCGAACCGAACAAATTTATATCATAGATCAACTTTTTTATAATAGTGCACCCATCATCTCAAAATCCTGGATACGCCTCTGATACCACCAACTATTTTATCAAAACATCCGTCAACCATTGATAGTTCACTTCTCCTATGTGAACCGATCAGGGAAGAAGCTCACACAAATGATAGTTTAAATAAGGTTTCCGGCCTTCACCCAAGAAACAAATAAATAAAAACGACAAATTTTCTGAAGCAACAAATATGACTTCCCTATTTTGAAATACAAAATTCCATTTGTTTCCAACATTCTTGTACAGTTGATTGTGAAGATCAGCAAATTCACCCATTTGACCATTATCACTTGTAGACACATTGAATTTTAGACGAGACCTTCCATTTTGCAGAGTGTTTTTTCTTAAAGCTCTAGAAAGGAACATGGATATATCACAAAGAAAAAACAGGTGTCACAAGCTCCTACAGTATGCCACATATTTATTCACACGTGTCACTGTGAAAGGGTACATGTTGGGTTGTACTTAGTCTAAATTTACTGTACAATATACATTGCTTTCCGTATATGTTTTTAGTGCAAAGATCGTCCAACCCTTGTTGGCTTATATATAATTGAATAATGATAACATTGTGATGGTACATAAATACCTTTTGTTTATGACATATAGGATATTATTTATTTGTTCACAAATATTGAGTCCGTGCTGCACTACCTAGTTTACAAAGAAATACTGATAATATTGTATTCTTAATTTGGTAACTTAAAATCTTAAGTTTATCCCAAGATCTAAAGTGGAACAGGGATAGCTAACAGAGGTTGAGCTTTTCCCAGTGTAATACCAAATTTTTCCTCCATGTCCAAATCTTTAGGTGCAATTCCACCATGGAGCTTCCAATTAAAGGTATTTAGAATTGAACCTAGTGTTACTGGAACCATTTTGATAGCCAAAGGCAATCCAGGGCATATTCTTCGACCAGCGCCAAATGGAATTAGCTCAAAATTCTGACCTCTAACATCTATATCTGACTCCCAAAACCTCTCTGGCTTAAAGTCCAAAGGGTCTTCCCATAGACTAGAGTCGTGCCGTATTGCCCATATGTTCACAAGAACTTGTGAGTCTTTTGGAATAATATAGCCACAAAACTCAACATCTTCCACTGCTTTGCGTGGAATTAAGAATGGAGCTGGTGGGTGTATTCGAAAGGTTTCTTTCACGACACACCTCAAGTAAGATAATTTTGCAACATCAGCTTCATCTATTAGCTTGCCTCTACCAATCACTTGTGCAAGTTCTTCTTGTGCTTTCTCCAAAGTATGTGGATTCTTGAGTAGTTCAGCCATTGCCCACTCCAATGTATTTGATGTCGTATCGCTCCCTGCTACAAACATGTCCTGTGTAAGAACCTATGATGTCAAGTAAAAGAGATTCCAAAACATATGTTACTTCAAATGAAGAAAGGGATAGAAAATAAACCACCAGAAAGAGATGCTCGATATGATTCCTGTCGATTTCTTGAGGGCAAATGTTGAGAAGGGAATCTAAAACATCACCATTTGTATGGTTTCCCATCTTCCTTTCGTTTAATCGTTCATCGATTAAACCACTCATAAGTTGAAGAACCTTAGTAAAATGATTTGTCATGCGTCGCCTTCTACCTTGCGGATCAATTCTCCTGAAAAAGGGGAAATAGTGTAACAAACTCAATTCTCAGCAGAAACTCATAGATGCATTCCAATTACTCAATAAGGATACAATAGAAATTATGGTAATTAACAATAGTTATCTACTAAAACAACTGAATTAAAAGATAGTAAGAATTAGAAAGAGATGAGAAACCAGATCCTTAGAAAGGGGATGAGAAAACATAGACTCTTCATAATAGTTTTGCATAAACCGTTCTTTCTCATCCGCCATCCTTTTAATTAGTTGTTTTTTGGGCCTGGGTCCCAAACCAACCTTTGTGAAGGCCTTCTAATTTTGCTGCTTCTTTTTGGCCCAATAACTAGTTGTGTGGCATCCGTATAGGTATTGACATTGGGCCGAGGCTGGTTCATAACAATACTCCCGTCCTCAATAAGAACCTTGTCCTCAAGGTTCGAGTCGAGAACAATGTTAGTAGCGTGCATCCCACAAGTTGTAGCGAAGAGAAACTTGCGGAGACGTGCATAATCATAGCAATGAGCATAAGCACTTGTATTAGTAACAATAAACTTTGGTCTAAACAATGTGGCATAGTTCTCCAATTGGGTGCAATCAATATAACCAGTGCTCGCATCAACTTTCCATGATATGACCTTGAAAAAAAATGAGACATTAAAAAACTTTTCCATGTTAGTCTGATAATCATGATAATATGGATGAATGTGTTCAAATAGTGCATTCCATTGCTTTAGCCATATATGTTGCACTAAACTTGCGTGATTAAGTGCTAAATGAAACTCCAAGGAACTATTGAACTGTTCAGATGCATCAGTACTTGGTGAGGAATAAGAATAAGGTTGAAGAGTCAAGCTCCAGCCAGAATTGTTGTTTGGCGAAAGGCTGTATAGAGCCTTTGTGAAAATATTGCATACAAAACTATATGCCACTGTAATTTGGCAACAAGAAGGAATCTTTTGATACATGTCCTCCAAACAGCCTTCATCTCCACGACACCAAAAACAACAGAGTCATCATCAAGATATAGACCAGGATCAAAGACAAGATACGACGAAGATGGCTTTGATACATGAACACCAAACATAGCAAACAAGAGCACATCATCTTTGTTGACAAGAATATTGGGAAACCACTCCGAATATCGTGCAGCAAATGCCTCTAGCAACCCCTGTATTTTCTCCGCCTTACCCAGCTCTCCCAACTTAGACAATAAGAAACCAGGAAGACATTGCTCTTGTCCTTTACCAACCCAATTGACAGGGCCGACTCAATAACATTGGGGGCCTAAAGCCAAATCATAGAGAGGGGCCCTAAAAAAAATTTAAAAAATCATTCTATATACTTTTATTTAAAATCTACTTTTCTAGCGTTTTTAGATGCGAATTCATTAATTACTGTTTTTATAATCGATTTGTTTTAGTAATTCTTTTTCAATTGATAATATAGCTAATCCATTCAATCTCTCTTGAGACATTGTTTATCTTAGATAAGATTTTTTCAATTTTATTTTCGAAAATCTTCTTTCGGCTGAGGCAATGGTTATAGGAATTGTTAACATTATTCTATAAGCAATACATGCATTAGGAAAAGAATCAAGTCTTTTTATTAGATTGAGTATTTCCATTAGATCATTATTTTCTACTTGTATTATTTCTCTTAACACTTTTAATTCAAAAAATAAATCTAAACCATTAATATCAGAATAACTACTATGTGTTAAAGAAAGTTCAAGGTTAAGACCGTGCTATTTTAAATTCTCATCTTATGCTAAATAATTTACAACAAAAAAAAAAAAACTTTATCCAAATCTTTAGAGTAAATTAACCATTTTCTTTCATGTTTTTCTCCGTTTGCCAATTTTTGAATATAGTGTGTTGTACAAAAATGTCGTAAGTGTTTATCCTTTGGAAAATTTATATTAATCATTCTAATTGGTCCCTTTTATACTAATAGATCTCTCAATTTTGTATCTGTATTATTCCATTGACTTGGGTCATATGTATTTTTATGGATGCAACTATTTAAATTACTTAGGAGTTCTTAATTATAGGGAACTATGTCACATTTTTCACCAACTTCTTCTAGATTTTCTTCTTGGATGTTATTATCATCTAACAATTCGGTTAGTGACTTGTTCATTTGAAGAACACCCTCCAATATTTTTTGATTCAGAATTTTTATTATTTGTTAAAAATCTATCAAGGGCTCCTTTTTTGGGATTTATTTAATTCCTCTAGTTTTCTCTTTTTCTCTCTTTTTGTAAAACTAGAATCATATTTTCTAGTTGACATATTTAAATTAAATAAATTGTAATAATAACTAAAACAAGAATATATATGCTTATGAACTAAGAATATCAACAATAACAATTTTTTAAGAAAAGCTATAAAATAAAGTTAGAATAATAAAACTTGACTCACGAATTTGATAAGTTGATATAATGATATCGAAATAATGGTGTGTTTCTTGACTCCTTCAATAGAATGATTACTGGTTGCACTTCTTGAAATGCGCAGAAAATACCCAAAAGTAAATTTTGTTCTTTTGTAACTTCAAACTTGTAAGCAATAGTATATCAAAAGATTTTGTAGGAGAGAGTTCAATATTGAGAATAAAAATAATAAAATAGAGAATAAAAGAGATGAGTATTAAGGTATATAATAATATATGGTTAAAGTCTTGGGAGATAAATAAGGAAGCATGATTTCTCACTCCTGGAAATTATTCCAAAAATTGTTCATTTCCCTAGACCCTAATTAAAATTAAAAGCACTTTACCTTTTTTTAATTTTTGCACGTTTAGTATTCCCAAAAATTGTTCCACCCATTCCTTAATTAAAAACTATCAAACTAACGGTACTTTTACCTTCTTTTTTTTTTTTTATAATTCTTGCATTTATTTTTTCACTTCGTGCACCTTTTTAAAAAAAATAAATTAAAAGTAAATATAATTTTTTAAAGTATATATATAAGTACTTTTTTTTTTAAAATGGGGCCCCCCAAAAATATGGGGCCCCAAGCGGTGGCTTTAGTGGCCTAGTGGTTAAGACGGCCTTGCCAATTGAAAGAATACCACAAGGTTGACATAATGAACTTATTATGACCCAAGTTGTCCGAAGCGAGACAAAATAGAGAGTTTCTTGTAACTCTAAGAAACATGGTAAGTAAACAAGAACCAGGATCAAATGGAAACGCTAATCTGGATTGATCAGGTGGAAACAGATGCAAAGTTAAGACAAGTGAAACATGACCAAGTCTACAAAAGTGATCAGTTATACCTCTGTTAGTAAGTTGGTCATATCTGCAAGTTGAAAGCATTCCACACAACTCCTCCGAGCATCGGGCTATTCCAAGTTTATGTAGCATACTAAACATGGCAAAGTCACCGAAACTAGAAAATGGAGAATCAAACCATAGTGAAGGTATTCCCACAAATGGAGGAACCAATTGCCGTATTTTATTTCCAATGGCAAAAAGTTCTTCTTCCTCATTCTTGCCTTCATTTCCAACACCAGTAACATAGTTGCTTTCCTCAATAGTATCTGTGTTAATCATAAGCATCTTGTGTGGTTCTAGAATAGCATCCTTAGATGCTACAGAAAATTCATCGAACACCTTGTGTGCCTGATTGTTGTCGTATATAAGTGGCTCATTAAAGTGTTGTGGAACAGGGAAGTCCGCCTCCTCTTTGGTTTCATCCAAAATCGAATGAAAAATCTCCTCTTTTGCTTGATTTGCCAACATTTCAGCGCTGCCAGTTTTAACTAGCATTGTTGCATTATTAACACCTACAACAATATCAGTTGTCTTATTTAACTTTTCACCAAACACCTGGTGGGCAGAGTTCACTTTGTTGTAGTCGGACCGTGCATTCCATGACTGAGGCGAAGGCGAGTTAGCGATAGTGCTCCATGACGAAATAGTTGCAGCCCGTGCCTGAGAATCATCCACTGTGGTAAACTGCCGGAGAAAGGCTAAACGATTGCCATGGGTTTTCCGACTTTGAAAACGAATAAATAATTTATCCACGAAATGGTCCCAACCCGCAAGTTGTTTGTTTCGGAAGAGCCAACGATACCATTCCAAAGCCTCGCCATCCAAATAGAATGAAGCCCACGACAGTTTATGCTCTGATAATATGTCGTAGAATATGAAATACTTCTCTGTTTGAATCACCCAATCTAGAGGATTGTCACCACTGAAACGACCCATGACGGGGGCTTGAGATAGGTCCACCATGGTAGATGGAATCAATGAAAGCACCAATGTAACAAACTCAATTCTCAGCAGAAACTCATAGATGCATTCCAATTACTCAATAAGGATACAATAGAAATTATGGTAATTAACAATAGTTATCTACTAAAACAACTGAATTAAAAGATAGTAAGAATTTGAAAGAGATGAGAAACCAGATCCTTAGAAAGGGGATGAGAAAACATAGACTCTTCATAATAGTTTTGCATAAACCGTTCTTTCTCATCCGCCATCCTTTTAACTAGTTGTTTTTTTGGGCCTGGGTCCCAAACCAACCTTTGTGAAGGCCTTCTAATTTTGCTGCTTCTTTTTGGCCCAATAACTAGTTGTGTGGCATCCGTATAGGTATTGACATTGGGCCGAGGCTGGTTCATAACAAATAGTCTACCAAATTGGGTTTACCAGCCTCAACCATGATGTTCCACACCAAATCCTTAATTTCCTTAGCAGAATCAAAGGATGGATCAGTCAAATCTTTTGAGAAAATGGTGTTGGACAAAAAATTTATAGAAGTTCTAAAAGCTGCCCTGCCAATATTTACTGCTTCACAATTTTTCCCACTCTTGTCACAGTAGTCAATCAGCTCCTGGACCTTTTCAGATCTTAGATGCTTACTAACATCAAGATTGTGACCTGAGATCACATAAAATTAATCTACTTTTTAGTATATGCTCATCTAACCTTGGTTTAAACAAATGGGGTCAAGACGACAAACAGATTAAACTCGAAAATGATCCATCAAACAATTGTGTGAAAACAAATCAAAGGTTAAAAGGTTCCTTCCGCCACTGGACCAAACAACACACTTTGTTAGTGGATTCCCAAGTCATTTTTCTTATATATTTACTCTCTTTTTTTTTTCAAAAACACACAAATATTATAACATATTTAAGAACATAAATTTCAAAAAATCTAGTAGCCATATGAAAATTATAACATATTTAATATCATAAGTTTTAACAATATTTCTTACTTTCTTAAAGTCCACGCTCAAGAAAGTTACACCACATAAGTTGAAACTAAGAGACTAATAATTAAGAGAATCAAATAAAATTCATTTTTAAAAAAAAACATAAACAAGATAGAGGTTGACTATTAAAAAAATTCCAATAATCAATAATCATATAACAGATTTTGAATCCTTTTCATCTTCTCTTAGCGACAATAATAACAAAATCAATCTACTTTGTAATACTCCTTTTTTTGAAAACTGCATGAAAAGTAACATAAATCACAATTCAAAGTATTTACCTGAGAAGATGTGAGAGTTCATAATCTTTCAAAGTATTTTCCATTGAGAGTTGACAGGTAACCATATAACAGAGAAATCAGACTCATTGCAAGCATAAATTGTGTCAGGAACAGATCTGCTGGAAAAGCTCAAATCTTGCTTTTGCATGACTTGTTTAGCCAAGACTGAAGAGGAAATTACCACTGTGTTTACTTGCCCCAATTTCAGATTCATAATTGGACCATGTTTTTTCGCGAGTTGAGTAAGTGATATGTGAGGTTTGTCGCCAATCAAATGAAGATTTCCAATGATAGGCAAAGGAAAGGGGCCTGGTGCAACTCTTTTGCTTCTTCTAATTGAAAAAATAACAACCCCATGGACCAAAAAATAAGCAAATAATAGTCCTAGCAAAATGTTCATGTAGTCCATTTTTCTTTATATTTTCTTGACCTATGAACTAGCTATGCTATGGAATTAGTTTATATTGGTTTTAGTAGGAGTCTTTGTTAGGTCTTGGAAGCAATACCTCGCTTTCCGGTTCATATCGTGTTAGGGGAAGGTCCTTCTCAATGCTCTAACTTCGATACCAAATATGGAAAGTTGTGTTAAAGGTCCAAGTACTAAGTGTGTAAATCTTTTATAATGTATCACTATCACTATCTAATTTGTACCTAACTTTTTTGTTTTTGAACATTTTAGACATGCAACTAACTTCAGGCAAAAATGTTAATAAGTTATATATGGCTGATGCTCACACAAGAATGCCTGATTTTTTATGAGGTATCTTATTTGGATATCACTGATTTTTTATGAGGTATCTTATTTGGATATCATTAAAATTAAAAGATTCACTTCTTCAAAGCATTATACTTCAATTACTATAAATTCGAAAAATACTATTGTGCAATTACTATGAAGAAGTGATGGAGAAGGAGGAACACATCTTTATGTTTGACATTTGTCAGTTTTTGTCTGATGTTTGCTAAAATTAAATACAAGTTTATTTTTAAAAGGGAAAAAAGACAAATATATCTCCGAACTATCGTAAATGGTATGCAGACATCTCCGTTATACTTTTGGGACATTGGCACTCCGCCGTCTAAAAACTAGAGCATATATACCCTTTATACTAACTTGACAAGGAAAATAACTTGTCCGGTTAGTTCTAGGGTGACGTTTTTGAGAAATGTTTCATCACATTATTTTTATTTAATAAATTCCTCTATTGTTCTTCCAAAGGAATCTTCTACCCCGGCACACGGGATTTCCATGGAGCTCTTAAAGGGCCTCAGAAGTCTAAAAGCTATTAACTTCCATTTTTCTATGTAAGCTGACATAAGAGTTGATACTGTGAATTGGAGCTATGCTTTTCATCAGCATAGATGAACCTTATACATGATTCTTAGTTGATGACATAAGAGGATTAGTTGAATTTACTCTTCTTTTTATCCACGAGAGTTGATAGAATGACCAGCAGGGTTGGGGTTATTAGCTTCATTGTAGGAGAAGGTATCAAACATATAGGGGACAATTAGTGTCCAAGATAATTCTTTGTTCCATAGCCTTGGGCTATTTACAACTCGATGTCCAAATAAAAGATGCTTCATTAATACTCTTTTGTTTAAATATTGTTGAAAGACTTCAAATTATATGTAGCAAGGCAAGGTATTTAAGAAACTAGAACATGACTTCCGAACAATACTGAAATGAGAATTGCAAACTACTACAAAGAAATATAGTGTACTAAAATGAGAAGCTGCAAATAACTACCGCAAAGATATAAATTATAATAATTGTTGGTGTAATCTACCACAAATATAATAAATTGCAGTTGAAATAAAATGAATAAAAAGGTATTTAGGCTGAGGTGCGGACATCTCGCTCTCTTTAAGAAGATTCAAGCCCACTGCAACATAATCTACATCGATCCAGCAATATCACTCTTGACTTGTCCCCTTAGGGATATAACATCTAACAACATCGTATAACTCAAGCAACTCCGAATTAGTTGAAGATTCCAAAGCTCCCCATAAGAACACCTTCCTTCAACATATAAATATGCTCTTTTATATAGTGAATATAGTTGAAGACTAAGAATATTTTCTGTCTCGACTCTCTCTTTCAGTACTACATACTACAATATTTTTTCACACTTAACACATTTCATCTCCAACACAAAGGAAGATGCATCAATATTTATAGGCGAAGAAGTCTTCCATGTAATTAATGGGTAGAATATGGGTAGATAAATGTGATAAATATTATACGGAGAAGGGTCTAAAATGCTCCTCAAGTATTTGAATTGGTACAAAATTACTCTCCATCCACCTATCGGACCTAAAATACCCCTGACGTCTACTTTTCGGCTCAAAAATACCCTCGATGTTAATCTTTGACTCATATTTGCCCTTATTTTTAATAGCTCCCTTAAAGTAATAGTATTAAATATTTATTTATTATATTGCTTAATGTGATTGGTCCAAATTTAAACCCTTCTCAAATAAATAATAAAAATGATATTTTTAAAAATTCTATTTTTCTATAAAACAACTTATGATTCATATTTTGACCCGATAAACTTGAAAATAATATTGAAAAAATAATTAATTTCATGATATCTTCCTATTGGCCTATTTTAAATCGACCCAAATTTATAATAAGGTAACCCAACTCATAAATGGGGATCCAACTAAAATCCATACTTAACCCGACTGATTATCCATCTAAAAAAATTATTATTTTCATTAATATAAATTTTTCTCTCAATTATCCAAATGTCTTGTTCATTGTCTCTTTTTTTCCTTTTTTGTAATCTCTTATTCTTAATTAGGATATCCGGGACTTCAACTTGAAATGAACTCACATATTTATATTCTTTTAATTAGTATTATTGTCATGATGGGATGACGGTGGGGATAAGAGACATGATTATTTTTATTCGTTTATTTTTAATTTTGGGTACACACAAAAGAAAAATGTAATATTTGTACATATTTGCTTAATTAAGTCATCTTTTATTGAACTAATTATTTCTATATGAATGCATCGTTATTTTCCTCCTTTTTTCTCTCTTGTTTGTCATAATTTATTTATTTTTAAATGGTGGACAAGATCCAAATAGAAAAAAAATGGAAGAAATAGGAAGTGAAGGCCTGGGGAGGGAGGAGTGTAGAGAGTAGATGCCTAACCTTTTTATAATTTTAAATTTACTATGAAATTCAAAATCAAGTCAATCATGTGAGCTTATACATTAAGTAATTTCAAATTATTTTAACGGAAAAGGGCCTAAAATGCCCTTAAACTATGAGATTTGGTACAATATTACCCTCCATCCACCTAATGAGTATGATCCGTTAGACATAGGGGATTGCATTCGATTTTTCAGTTTGGTTTTACACTATTCGGTTTGGATTTTTGGTTTTTGGTTTTGTAAAAGTGAAACCCAATCCAATCCAAAATAAATCTGGTTTGGTTTGGTTTTTCTCTATTATGTTCGGCTTTTTTCGATTTGGTTATTCAGCTATGTCAATAATTAATAACATATATAACCAAAGTAATAATATTTAATCCCTTAAATATACTTTCTAATATAAATCATAAGTAAAACTTAAAATACAATACTTATAAGTATACCTATTATAGATGTAATTCAAACATAAAATATAAACGTAATCATCATGAAAGACAATAACCAAAAAGGAACAAAAGTGGTTAACTCCAACTTAATTCTAAGCCTAAACATTATATATATATAAATAAAATTCGGTTTTTTTCGGTTTTTATTTTTAAAATCCGAAACCAAACCAAACAAAGTAATTTATTAATCCAAAACCAATCCGAAAAACCAAAAAACCAATCCAAATAAAAATTCGGTTTGATTTGATTTGATTATTCGGCTTAATCCGAATAGTGCACACCCCTAGTTAGACATAAGAGTATTTTTTTAGCCGAAAGGTGGACATCAGGGATATTTTAGGACCGATAGGTGGATGGAGGGTAATTTTGTACCAATTCAAATACTTGAGGGGCATTTTAGGCCCTTCTCCTAATATTATACAAGTTATAAGAAACTAATGGTCACATGAGTTATAAGAAACTAATGACCATGAGAGTTACAAGAACTAATGGTCATATAAGTTACAACAACTAATAGTCATCATCTACCACAATTTATATCCACTAACATATGCACTTAATATTTTATTTTAATAATAAAATGCTATACACCAACAATAACTACTACGGTGTAAATCGTTGGGAACTAAGAAGTGATAACACACTGAGTCTTTAAACTCTTAGCTTTGTATAATCATAATATTGTGATGTTACATAAATACCTTTTGTATATGACATAGGATATTATTTATTTGTTCACGAATATTGAGTGTGTGCTGGCATGGGCAGCACTACCTAGTTTACGACAAAAAAAAGTGTCATTATTGTATTCTTAATTTGGTAACTTAAAATCTTAAGTTTATCCCAACCTCTACAGTGGAACAGGGATAGCTAACAGAGGTTGAGCTTTTGCCAGTGTAAGACCAAATTTTTCCTCCATGTCCAAATCTTTAGGTGCAATATTTCCACCATACAGCTTCCAATTAAAGGTATTTAGAATTGAACCTAGTGTTACTGGAGCCATCCTGATAGCCAAAGGCAATCCAGGGCATAATCTTCGACCAGCATCAAACGAAATTAGCTGAAAATCCCGACCTCTAACATCTATATCTGACTCCCAAAACCTCTCTGGCTTAAAGTCCAAAGGGTCTTCCCATAGGCTAGAGTCGTGCCCTATTGCCCATACGTTCACAAAAACTTGTGAGTCTTTTGGAATAATATAGCCACATAACTCAACATCTTCCTCTGCTTCGCGTGGAATTAAGAAAGGAGCTTGTGGGTGTATTCGAAGGGTTTCTTTCACAATGCACCTCAAGTAAGGTAATTTTGCAACATCAACTTCATCTATTAGTTCTTTGCCAATCACTTGTGCAAGTTCTTCTTATGCTTTCTCCAAAATGTGCGGATTCTTGAGTAGTTCAGCCATTGCCCACTC
Source organism: Solanum verrucosum (assembly GCF_900185275.1). NCBI lineage: Eukaryota > Viridiplantae > Streptophyta > Magnoliopsida > Solanales > Solanaceae > Solanum > Solanum verrucosum. The sequence continues at coordinate 678,685 of NW_026020111.1, read as the reverse complement.
GAATGTATTTGATGTCGCATCAGTCCCTGCTACAAACAAGTCCTGTGGAACTTGCTAGTATAAGATCTTATGATGTCGGTGCCATATAATAATCAAGTGAAAGATTCCAAAACATTTGTTGCTTCCAATGAGAAGAAATTGAAATTCTGCTTAAGTATTTAATCAACCCACCATACAACTTGTAGAGACATACAACTAAATTGTCAAAATCAGGGGTGGAAATGTACTGATAATTTGAATTTGATAACATTAGCTCAGACCTTACATATTTGTTTTAAAAGATTATTAAAAAATGACTTCATGTATAAGTAAGTGAATCTAGTTGAGCTTCGATATAATATGGATATCGCACACCGGGTGAATAACCAAATAAAGGGAGGATAAATTAAATGTTAGTTTAAACTGTATTTATTGTGTATGGTCTATGTTTGCTAAGACTATATGTGCTCAAGATTTGCAAATTGGGAGAAAGGAAAAATATATCCCTGTACTATCGTAAATGATATGCAGATACCCTCCGTCATACTTTTGGGACATTGGTGCCCTTGCCATCGAAAAACAAGAGCTTATATACCCTTCACTCTAACGAAAGACTAAATAAAGACATGTGGTGCAATCTTATCCGTCGGGTTCGCGGATAAGATTATGACACGTGTATGTCCGTTAGTATAAAGGGTATATATACTCTAGTTTTTGGACGGCAAAGGCACCAATGTCCCAAAAAGTATGACGGAGGGTATCTGCATACCATTTACAATAGTTCGGGGTATATTTGTCCTTATTCCCTTGCAAATTAAAAGGATGAATAGTGCTCAAATTATAATTGATGGACGATAAGGAATAATTTTGGCCAAAAACCCTTAACTTATAGCTACATAGCTTGGAGCTACAGGCTTTCTTAGATTTCATTCTTGTTGACTAATCTGTGTCGTCTTGAGACCACAAGTTCCAAAAATCTTTCTAAATTTTGTATCTAATCAAATATTAGGATGGAGGGAGAAATATTCTTTCTAGTTCTCAAGAATTTTAAATCAATATGGCAAATAAATAAATAAAAATGGAATGTAATTGAGGATTGGAGAAAGAGGGGTAGAAAATACACCAGAATCAGATGTTCGATATGATTCCTGTCGATTTCTTGAGGGCAAATTAATGTTGAGAAGAGAATCTAAAAAATCAACATTTTCATGGTTTCCCAGTTTCCTTTCATTTAGCCGCTCATCAACTGATCCACTCATAAGTTGAAGAACCTTTGTAAAATGAATTGTCAGGCATCGCCTTCTACCTTGTGGATCAATCTTCTCGAGAAAGGGAAAATAGTCGACCAAATTGGGTTTACCAGCCTCAACCATGATGTTCATAATTGGACCATGTTTTTTCGCGAGTTGAGCAAGTGATATGTGAGGTTTGTCACCAAGCAAATGAAGATTTCCAATGATAGGCAAAGGAAAGGGACCTGGTGCAACTCTTTTGCTTCTTCTAAGTGAAAAAATAACAACTCCATGCACCAAAAAATAAGCAAATAATAGTCCTAGCAAAATGTTCATGTAGTCCATTTTTCTCTATATTTTCTTCACATATGAACTAGCTAGGGAATTAATATATATATATATATATATTGGTTTTAGTAGGAGTCTGATCTGTTAGGTTTTGGAGGCAATACCCCGCTTTCCGGTCCCTCTCGTATTAGGAGAAGGTCCTTCTCAATGCTCTAATCTCAAGGGGTGGGCATGGTATGGTAAATACTGAATACTATATTCACACAATTCATATATATGCAACTATATAATACTAGCCAATATATAAAATATTATTTAAATGTTGAAATTTTGACTACTCTATCTTGATTTAAATATTATGTTTGGACGATTATTCATTAAGAGAATTATTAGTACTTTATTTTGAACATTTTTACATGTGTAAGGTATTAGTATAATATAATTGAGACGTAGACTTGCCTTTTATTTATGGGAAAAGGGAACGATATGCCCCTCAATTTTGTCATTTAAAATTGATATACCCCTCGCTCCGAAAGTGGCTCATATATATCACTATTGTTACACAAATGACTCACATATACCCTTTTCCTCTAACGGGGTGGAAAAAAATAATTTTAAATTTTTTAATTAAATTTTTCATTTTAAAAAAATAATCCATGTAGGGATATATTTTATCCTTCTCACACGTTTTTTTTTTACCTTTTTAATTCAACAACTAATTTGAATTTATTATTTTGATGGTCAAATTTATTTTTTCACTTATTTTCTTATAATCTTTACTATTGATATCATAATCCTTTTACATATATAAATACTAAATTAATTACAATAGCAAAAAAAAAGTAGTTTTAATTTTTTTTTTCTCTTTTTTTTTAATTCACAGTTCTTTCTTTTTATTTCTCTCATTTTACACTAAAGAATGAAAGAAAATTAAAATAAGAATAGGAAATTGAATGAAATTCAAATAATAATAATAATCAAAGAAGTTGAAATATAATTTATGTGTGAAACGGATCAAATACATTCTTTTTTAAATATTAAAAGTCAAAAAAAATTAATTTAAAATTAATTTTATCACTTTTGTAACAGTAGGGGTATATGTGAGTCATTTTTGTAACGGTGAGGATATTTGTGTGCCAATTTTGTAACGAGAGGCATATCAGCTCTAAATGACAAAGTTGAGGGGTATATCAGGACTTTTTCCCTTTATTTATTTTAGGTGGCTTTGCCAGCATTTGATTTTAAAAAAAGAAGATATAATTGAGACGTTTCTTGAAAAGCCAAAATCATAATTCTTCATTATACGAATATATGTAAGTTGAATTTGATCAGACTTTGGTATCTAATTCACTGCACGGGAAAATACCGAAACTGAACTTTAAAATATTAAACCATACCAAATTAATTTGGCATAGTAATGGTATGGTATTTTTTAAAAACCAAAAATCAAAATTACCGAATTTTTCAATAGCATACCATACTGAAAGGTCCAAGTACTAACCGTATAAATCTTTTATGATGTATCTTATTTGAATATCACTATTTAATTTGTACTTCTATTTTTTTTTAATATTTTAGACATGCAACTAACTTCAAACAAAGATGTCAGAAGTTATATATGGCTGAAGCTTACACAAGAATACCTAATTTTTTAAGAGGTATTTATTTGTATATCACTATTTAATTTGTATTTATTTTTTTTAACTTTTAGACATGCAACTAATTTCAAACGCGGATGTCAAAAGTTATATATGGTAGAAGTTCACACAAAAAAAAGATATTTTATGAGGTACCTATTTAATTTGTACCTATTTTTTTAATTAGTTTTTTTTTGAACATTTTAGACATGCAACTAACTTCAGACAAAGACGTCAAAAGTTATATATGGCTGAAGTTCACGATGAATATCTTATTTTTTATGAGGTATCTTATTTGGATATCACTATTTAATTTGTACCTATTTTTTAATATATATTTTTTTGAACATATTAGACATGCAACTAACTTTAGGCAAAAATGTCAGAAGTTATATATGACTAAAGTTTAAGCAAAAATATGTTATTTTTTATGAAGTATCTTATTTGGATATCACTATTTAATTTGTACCTATGTTATTTAAATATTTTAGACATACACCTAACTTTAGACAAAGACGTTAAAAATTATATATAGGTGAAGTTCGCACAAAAATTCCTAAATAAGTGTTTGAACTTTAGACAAAAATGGCTAGAATCAATCACATATTTTGATTTTAAAAAATGTTGAATTTTAATCATATATACTTGAAGTACAAACAAATTGTGTGAACTTTAGCCATACCTATGTAAACTTTATCCATAAAAATATGGACGGCTCAACAAAGTTGGTGACCTAGAATCAAAAGTGTAGTTAAAGGCTTTAAATTTTTTATTTGAAGGCAATTTTCTTAACCTTTTGAGATGCAAAATTATTAGTGACTTCTTATTTGAACACCTCTATTTAATTTGTACACAGAATGATCTTAGGAAATTTTTATCTATTTTAATTTTGAAAACATTTTTTTCGAATATGCAACTACTACATAAATTATTAATATTATTTTGTAATTAAGCAATATATGAATTTAAAAATAATCAGGTCTTTTTATGTGATTGAATATATCTAATCAAAATATTATATTCTCTGCACTATTTTTTATTATCAATTTTAATTTAAAAATTAATCTAAATTATTAATATCTTAGTGACATTATGTTTTTAAAGATTCATGGTGAAGGCAATGTTCTTTTTGGAGAAATCACACGGATAAATAAACATATCTAGTTAATTAGCTAACAAACTAAAGTTTTCATTAATTACCACTTGCAACTTAATTTTAGCTATAATTACTGTGACTCTCTCGCCTCTCTTATACATATACAAATACAAATTGATATGATTTTACACAATTTATTCATTGATACAAATTGTATTTCGTTAATACTATTGTATTCATTGATACATATACATACTAATTATATATATATAAAAAAAAATATAAAAAAAAAAATATATATATATACACAAATATCTGACAGATATACAAATACAATTTACCTCTCTCGCCTCAACCTACTCTCTTTCCTCTATCACTTCCAAACCAAAGATTTGGGGAAATTAAAGTATTTTTTGGGAATTGAGGTAGCACAATCCAAGACAAGTATTTATATCTCATGAAGAAAATACGCTTTGGACATATTAGAGGAGACATGCATGTTAAATTGCAAACCAATTGACACTCCAATGGGTCCATTGCAAACATTGTGCATAACTAGATAACTCTATAAACATGGATATGGAGAATGTAGGTAATCCATCAACTCCATAAATAGTTAAGTTATCGGTGAGTATTGAATTCCCTCCCTTGGAAAAATAATTTTACCGCATATGAAATTTCAATTGACTCCAAAGTAATCACATTAATTCAACAAAATCACTTATAATAACTCAATAAATGATTCTAGATTGTTGATGTACCAGTTGGGATTCCATCTCTCAAGCATAGATTTCCGAAGAAGAACATAGTGGCAAATCTTTCGACTAAGGGGGAGAAACCAAGAAAACTTTTGATAATTTTATATATTTAGAAATTCCTTCTTTATTTAGTCAAGAACATATTAAGGCAGATAAATTAGGATCTGCTTTGATAGGACAATTAGGTACTTCATACCCAATTAATAGGCATATGTCCTTAAAATTGTGGTGCTAAGTTATGGCTTATAAATAAGAACATAGATGACGCGATAAGGGATAAAGGAAATTCAACAGTAGTTTTACTTTTTTTTATTATATATTGTCTTACTTGTTCTCATTAACATTAAGACATTTGAATCTGAATAGTAAGTTACTAGCCTATAGTGATGGTGCCTGACAATAGTGGGTTATGGTGATAATTTGTGTATGTTACTGATAGTTGTGGTGGATAATAGTGGTAGCTAAGGTGAATGATAGCGATGATTGACGATATATAGTGGTGACTAATGATGATGACTGTCACTAGTGATTGCAGGTTGTTGTAGTAATGATGGTTGATGGTGATGACTGTAAATAATGACTAGTGATGGTAGTGGTGGATGGTGGGTGGCGCCGGTGATAGTAGCTAACGGTGGGTGACATGAATAGTCATAAAAGAAATCTGAATTATTTAGAAAATATAGGTTGTTCTTAGTAGTTATTCTAATATTGGTCCAACTTCATGTGTTTTTCGTAAGAAGAAAACAAGATCCAATCAAAAATTAAGAAATAAAACTTCAATTAAATCAATAATTCTCATTTAAGAATAATGACATGACAGTTAGTCAAGCAAAATGAAAATCATGAGAAATCATGGTAGAAACGAGAATTCACACATAAGAGTATATATGATCGGGTGATCAACGAAACAAAATGAAAATCATGTTTGAATCCCAACTTTTTCTCTTAAGGGTACGGCCTGAAGTTGACGGTCAAGAAACACCAATCTCTTGATGAACAAAGTTAAAATACTACATGTGCTAGTAAAGAGTATCATATACCAAGTAAAATAATTGAGGTACCAACTAAACTAGCAGAACATCATCGGATATCAATTACAAAATTTAACAAATACAAACCTATATTGATGCAAACAAAAAAGAAGTAAATACAAAATAGAGAAACTTATTGGACTTCTAACAACAATTGATGTGTGACTTCTAAATTTGAAAGATCAAAACCAATTTCCATACAAGAAATTCCAGATCCAACAACCAATACTTGTTTATCTTCATGTTTTTCACCTGATTGATACTCACTTGAATGGATTTTTTCCCCTTTTAAATTTTCAAGCCCTCCCACTTTTGGAATATGACCTTCATTATTTTTACCGGTAGCCAAAACCAAGAAATCACAAGCATACAATTTCATTTCTCCACTAGCCATATTTCTTGATTTGACATTCCATTTCATCTCTTTATTGTTGAAAAAGGCTAATTCAGCAAATCACAATCATATAGTTCCATTTCTCCACTAGTCACATTTCTTGATTTGACATTCCTTTCTTCTCTTCATTGTTGAAAAAGGCTAATTCAACACAAATTTGAAATTTTGGTTTGATGCTAAAAATCTCAACATGCTCATCTAAGTATTGAATAAATTTCATTTTTTGGCAAATATTTTGGTGATGAAGTTGCATGTGGCATAAACTTAACTTCAACTTCTTCCTTTGCCAAATACAACTATACTTAATGAACCAGATCCAACCACATTAACTTCAACTGCTTTCTTTGCCAAATTAACCATTGTAATTTCCAGATCCAACCATCAATACTTTAGTAGCACATATGATGATAAGCAAGCTTTTTGAAACATACCTGAATTGCAAGAGAGGTTTCACCGAAAGTCTTAAGAGGATTTTAGTGATGAGCTCTGATCGCAGAGCAATGAATCTATAATTTGAATCTCGAATTAAAGAAGAATTAGAAGAAAATAGAGCATTGTTTGTATGTTTCCTCCACTTTTTGCGTCGATGGGAGGGTTCTGCTTCCATGTGTTGCAGGAAAACTAAGCTCTTTGAGATGATTTAGGTTTTCGATGTTCTATTAAGTAATGTCTCCAAAAGACATTTTATATAATTATTTTCTAAAAAGTGATCCTCTTTTTGTGTAATGGGTACAAAATATAGTACCTTAAGTATCACTTGGACAACTTTTGTCTTTTAAATTCACAAAAAATGAGCAATTAAAACACCTCTACTATAGTGCAATTAAGATGTAGCGTCAATATCACGCTAAAAAAATCTCATAAATTTATATTCCAAAAGACCAGTCAAAGAAATTTATTGTTGGATTAGGAGGATTCACATTAACCGAGGTTTCATTGTATTAATTGAAACCAATTTCTTGATCAAATCCTGAAAAGGCATACTGAGAGGAAAGTACAACGCAAAATACAGCTAAGGCCTCTGATTATTATTTTTTTGAAAATGTTTATCATGAATCAGTTAAAAAAATCAGCAAAACCTATTTGAAATCTTGTCTTTTCTTTAAAATTGACTAGAACGATCCAACTTGTGCATCGCTTTACCCTAACAACTGAAAGAGCAAATTGTTTAAATAAAACAATGAAATTAGTCCAAGAATGAAACTATCAAATATGCTGAAATGCACAAAAAAAGATGTTAACTTATCATGGACAGGAACTCACCATTATTTACTGGACTAGTTTCTGGACACGTGTGTCTCATGTTATTTTTTATAGATCTGTTAGAACTATTAGAATTATATGAAAGCATGCATGTAATAAGTAATAAAATATAACAATTACAAATTAATCTTTAAAAAATATGACAAGAAATAACAAATGAGGGGTGTATATTAATGTTTAATATTAACTATTTTTAAGTAACCAACTATAAATTTTGAACTTTGCGTAGTAGTTAGCAAACTTTTAATAAAGTCACGAATGTCTAATTTGAGCTCACTAAAAATATAAACTTACGACAATAAGAAATTAATTAAAAAATTAAACAAAAAAAGTCTAATAAAGAGAGAACACAAAAATTATACAATAAAAAGGAAAAATACAACATAAACACCATAAGACTTTAATCATAATAATCAAGTCAATAAATACTCACAAGAAGAATGAATCAAGAAAACTAATAGTTGCTCCCTTTTCTGTCACTAGGGAGACTTGAATGGCGATGTAAAACCTTCCATGGCTTCTTGTTCATCTCCGCATCCCTTGATTGTGGGAGAGCCAAACCTTAATTCTAATCCTCAAGATTCTTATACAGCGCTACTGAATCCAAAACAACAAACCCAGATCTTGACTAAAACAATACTAAAACTTAGTGAGTATAATCAAGGGGAACCGACAGTTAAATTGACGATGGAGGAAATAAAGTGATATGCAGTGGAAGAAGGCTTACACCAAGCTCCTCTAACAAAATTCACATGAACAAATTGATATGCAAGAATTGAGAAAGCTATTGCCTACAAAACTAGGAAGTCCAGGTCATTGCCATAATAGATGGCTAGCGTAATCGACATATATTGGTTAGATTTGTTAGGTATGATGATTATGTTTTAGGTGCGGCTAAATCTGTCAACTACCTATTACACAATGGTATACAACACCAATTCAGTTTCTTTCCACATGTACAATTGGTTTCAATCCCAGCAGGGCCGGCTCTATGCTTTTAAAAATAAGGCCTTTGCCTTAGGCCCCCAAATTTCGGGGGGCCCAAATTTTTATCAAAAATAAATTATGTGTTAAAATTTTTATAGAAAAATTAATTATTTATGATAAAAAGTATAATTTTTTTTAAAAATAAATTATTTTATCCACTTTAACATCTTTTGTACTTTGTTAAAAATAAGAATTAACAGTGAAAAATGTTGAACAAAGTGAATTACAAATTCTTTTTTATTTCTTTTTAAATTTTAGTTTTAAGCATTACTCTAAGCATATTAAAATGAGATATACCAAGTCATCAACTTTTTGAGTCAAATTCTATGATTCTAAACTTCTAACTCTTATCTTTATTTAATATTTAGCAACTTATTACTTATATCATTATGTTAACAATGCATATAATAATTGTCTCACTTAAAGGATGTTTTTCAATGTTGTGTTGATAAAATCTTACCTAAAACTAGTAACTCAAAAAACAATATTAAGTACTAATAATTTTCATCTTAATAGTGTAATTTTTCTTTTTTGAATAAATACGAATATGAAGTGTATTTATATTTTAGGCCGCGAATTGAAATTTCGCTTTAGGCCTCCAATTACATTGAGCCGCCCCTGAATCCCAGAGAAGAAACCTCAAAAGCTTTTGTTTGGCTATATTTCTCGAATTTACCGCCCAGAGTTATTTGCAAAACATGTAGAGAATAGCAGAAGAAAAGTATAATCGGGGAGTCAACTAAAATCGGAAGATTTAACTAATATAGAGGAAGCTAGAAAGGAGAATGTGTATTTTGGATAAAAGAACTTAGTTATATAAGAAGGCTATTTTGTCTTAAGTTGTTCTTGGGTTGCTTTTTCTTTTTTTTAATACAAATGTACAAGATGATCCCTTATTTATACTTTTCTATGGGTGGTTCTAGATACAACAAGATCTAGACTACTCTATGATTTTCTATAAAATATCATCTCTAGGATATCTACAAGCACTACAACAAATATGATATTTAGCTACGAAATTACTAGCTACAACATGAAATTCGTCACTAATTGTTCATCTTTAATGACGAAAACCATATTACGTTGCTAAATATCTATGGCCAATACTTTAAGTGACGAAACATAAAATTTCGTAGCAAAATTTTGTCTACTAAAATTTCCCACCAAAAAATAAGTTGGAGCCATTTATTGAGTACTATTAGCTACAAATATAAAGCTATCAATGACACATTATTTTGTCACTAAATAATGTACCCAATTTATGAAAAATCATCTTTTGTCCTAAAATAATCTACATTTGGGCACGAAAAATTTTGCTCACTAAAACTATGATGATTCAATAGCGACGAATTACAATTTGTACTAAATTATTGTAAAATTTAACTACAAATTTTACATTTAATTGTGACTTTATTTTTTGTCACTAATAATTCAAATAATTAGCGATGATTATATTATTGTCTCTATTTAACATATAATTTTGCGACAAATAATTTTTGTCACATAGATACCAAATTTTATTATCATTTTATTATTTATCTATTTGAATATAATTGACATTTTTTAAAATTTATCTATATAGATGGAGTATAATTGACATACTATTTTTACTTGATTATGTCAAACAAATTAAATAATTTTATTAGTTAATGGAAACCCATTAAGTGACGGAAATCATAGTTGTGAGAATTTATATTTTAAAACTAAAATATTATAGTAAAAGTAAAAAAATAAAATTTAACTTTTAAGTATTTGACCTTCCCTCCACTTTCAATGCATTAAATTTCCTTCACTCATTCCCCATTTTCCATCCCACGTTACATGAAACTACCCACTCACTTTTTTCCTCCTTTTTAGAATTATTAATAAATTAAAATCTATCCACTTAAATCTAAAAAACCAACTAGAATACAAATACTACATTCCATTCCTATAGGTATTTTACTGCTCTCTCTCGTTTCTTTTCCTTCTTTTATCTAGTATCCCAAATTATGTCCATCTAGCATTTGTTAATGCTCTATAACTTTTTAAATATTTGTTTCAATTAGTATAAGGAACAATTATTTTACAAAATTGTTATTCAACTTTTACTTGGTGTTGATTGAATGTAGAGATTCTTGACACCATTTCAATAAGGAGATAAGTTTTTATTGATTGTGATACTTGAATGTTTAATAATTTTGAATAGAAGAAATTATTTTATATATTCTCATTTTATAATTTAGTTTACTAATTAATATTATTCTTAAAATTTAAAGTTTGAATTCATATTTTGTTTACATCATAATATCAAAAAGTATTTTTAGAATTAAAGTTTGAATACTAAAATTCTTTATTTTCTTTTACACAGGTACATGAATGATGAAGATGTAAAAAAGTGATTTAATGAGTGAAAATGTAAGATAATGGAGCACTGGTATACAAGGAAACTACATAGTTTTATATTTTTAAATTTGTTATTGTTTTCGTACCTCAATTAGATTTATCTATTTTTGTTTGAGTAATTTCACTTTATTTACTTAATGAGTTTGTATGCAAGTGTTATCTACAAATTATTATAATATACGGTGTTTTTATTTATGTTTTTTTGGTATTTTATTTTTTTATGATGTTTTTATTTACATAGATTGCGTACTTTAACAATTGAAATTGACATGTATTAACAATAAATAGTTTAAGTACATATTTATTTACATAGCATTAAATGTTATAAGAATTATATTAGGTCACAAAAATATCTTCTTTGGATAAAAAATAAGTAACCCTATTGCTACTTTTTTATTAACACGAAGTGATTATATTTAGTGACAAAAATAATTACAATAATAATTATATTTTTAACTACAAATTATATCATCATATTGACTTGACATAAGTCATAAGAAAGTATTTATTAGAAATTCATTTATTATATATTAATTTTATTAATTATGCATTGAAAATTGAATTTGACTATAAGTATTGTATATAGTTACTTAATCATAAAGTCAATATTAGGAAAAATAAATAAATTTCTCCTAATTTGCTAAATTAAAAATATAATTTTTTATAAGAACCAAATTAAAAATATATAATATTTATTTAATTTTAATTAATATAAATTATCATTCTTTTAAATGACCTAATTATATTAAATTTAAGGAATACTAAATTTAACCAGTGATAATAATCTAAGTTTTCAAATAGAAGGTATAATGAAGAAATTTTTACTTTTCACGTGATTCAAATGAGAAATTATATGAAAGACATTAGAATAACTATCATCATTAGACTAAAAAAAGAAGAAGAAAGAGTTGAGCATAATGTATAATTTAATTGAAAAGAGGGGTTTTTTTTTTAAATTATTGATACAGTCCACATGACAAAACAAAAATAATTATTTTTTTCAAGCAAGCTGATATTACAAAATATTTTAAAGACTATAATATATTTAATGACGAAGATCTAACATGTTGAAACTGTTAATTATATTTCAAATTTTTTGATTAACTATTAGTATTTCATATAATTACTTGAAAATAATTAATTTTCTTAATTTACACAATAAGCAAGTGAAAAAAAAAAGATTTTTAATATAAGAGCTAATAACATGTATTACTTTATTTATTAATTTATTCGTTTTCACTTGTCATATTTGAATTAAGCGCACCAATTAAATAAACAATAATTGATATGACTATTTACCACACTATTTTTTATTAATTGATCTTTAATAGTATTAGATCTTGAAAAATATTATCTGCCAAAAATATTTTTTCAACCACGAAATTGTTATCTTTTAGTGACGGAATCTTATTCTTTTTACTACAAATTATGCATAATGTTAAAGACGGTCAAGATCGTCACTAATTAAATTAAAATAAATTTTGTCATTATTAGACACACTTTTAGTGACGATATGACATTTTTAGCTACAAAATATTCACATTTTTATGACAAATAAGTTTGTTGCAAATACTATGCATTTGGGGACAAATATTCTTTTTGTAGTTAATATAAGACTTTTAGTGACGACACGCTAAATTGTCTTTATATACTATTAGAGACGAGCGTTTAGAGACGACATATTGACGAAATATTTTTTGTCATAAATTTATTTTTGTGACGAAATATAATTTTTAAGTGATAAAATAATTCGTCCTTAATAATGAAATTTCTTGTAGTGAAGAAAGTTTTAGTAACTTTATCTTCTACTCTAGAATATCTAGATATTTCTATAAGATCTAAGTCCACACTTAATTCTCTTTCAAGATCAAAATCCCTATCGTCTACATTTGAGAATGTTTGAAAGTACTTGCTTTGTCCATGATCAAAGTACTAGAAATGACAAACTCCAACCAAAATCAGTTAAGTGTCTATTTCTAGGATACTCTCGTCATCAAAAAGGTTACAAGTGGTATGATCCAAAAACAAATAAATATTTTATCACTGTAACATTTTTTAAAACATCTCCATATTTTACACCAAGCACTACCAGCAGAAATTTAATTCCTCAAATTTTGCCAGTACCTATACTTTCTTTAACACAAGTCAATTTTGTGTGAAGCCATATACACAAAGGATTGATAACTTGAAAATGTCGGAAAGCTATCAACCTCCTAAGCTTTAACAATTTGATGGCAAAGGAAATCCCAAACAACATATAACACACTTTATTGATACTTGCAATGATGCTGGAACGTATGGGGATTATCTTGTTAAAGAGTTCGTTCGGTCTCTCAGAGAAAATGTCTTTGATTGGTACACAGATCTCGAACCCAATTCTATAGAATGTTGGGAGCAGTTAGAGAAAGAGTTCCTCAATCATTTCTATAGCACAAGACATATCGTTAGCATGATTGAACTTACAAAGGCTCGTCAAGGTGAAGATGAGCTAGTTGTTGACTTTATCAATCGCTGGAGAAGTTTGAGCCTCAACAACAAAGATCGCCTTAGTGAAACTTCTAGCATTGAAATGTGCATCCAAGGCATGAATTGGGGTCTTCACTACATCTTGCAAGGATTAAAGCTCAATACATTCGAAGAGTTGGCAACTTGTGCACATGACATGGAATTAAGCATGCCTTTAAGAGAAGATTAACGATCTCATGTCTATAAACCTCATGAATATAAAGATATAGAAGAACTACAAAGTGGGGGCAAGTCTGCATCTGAAGATGACTTTGAAGAGTCAATATATATCTAGACGCTCCTTAACGCATGAGCCTAAACTGCAAGTTATAGGGCTCCTCATCGCATGAGCCTAAACTGCAAGTTATAGGGCTCCTCATCGCATGAGCTTAAACTGCAAGTTATAATGCTCCTAGGTACACGAGCCTAAACTGTATATCACAGAGCTCTTCAAATTTGAGTTATATCTTCAATCTGAAATGCTTCTTGAAACACGAGCTTAAACTATGTGTCACTTAAATCTTCAAAGTTTGAGTTAAATCTTCAAGTTGAAATGCTCATTAAAACACGAGCTTAAACAGTGTCATAAAACTCTTCAAATTTGAGTTAAATCTTCAAGCTGAAATGCTCCTTGAAACACAAGCTTAAACTGTATATCGCAAAGTTCTTCAAATTTGAGTTAAATCTTCAAGTTGAAATGCTCTTTGAGACACGAGCCTAAACTGTATATCATAAAGCTCATTAAATTTGAGTTAAATCTTCAAGTTAAAATGTTTCTTGAACACGAGCCTAAACTATATATCATAAAGCTCTTTAAATTTGAGTTAAATCTTCAACCTAAATTGCTCCTTAAGGTATGAGTCTAAACTACTTGTCACTCTTGGCTCGTAAGGGTATAAATTGCGTACGACACATAAAAAAACACTCTCCTAGAACTACGTTGTGACTTGATACTCTTTACTGGGGTACGTAGGCGCTTAGAATCATATTCTAAGTTCAGTTGCATGAGTGTAAAAAAACCACATGTTCCCCCTTGATCTGTCACATGAAAGTTAAAGCTATGAGTAATCTTTCATAAAACTTCAGACTTGCACAAAATGGTGGTGACTCAATGGGGGTAAACCCCTATGAATAAAAGTTGTTTCAAAATGAAGTCTTCTAAAATCTCCAAGTATACAAGTTGAAGTCTTCAAATTCTCCAAGTATACAAGTTGAAGTATTAAAATCTTCCAATTCTTCAAGTTAAAGTCTTCAAATTTGTCAAGTCTGCAAGTTGAAGTCTTCAAATTCTTCAAGTTTGCAAGTTCAAGTCTTCAAATTCTTCAAGCCTAGTCTTTGAAAGATAAAATGTCTCGACAAGACTTGAAGAATGGGGCATTTGAAGTCATTTAAAATTTATTAAATATAAATTTATAAAATGATTCGGATTATATTAAATTTATGAATATATTAGTTCAAATAAATATTATGGATTAATATAATTGAGTTAATTATTTAAATCTAATAAATATAGATTTAATTAAAGCCATCTCCATAAAGCCCATATGTCATGTCACTTAAATCTGATTGGCCGAAGGGAGTCCTATTCCAATCACAACTCTTATATTTTAAAACTATAAATAGGGGTCCTCATAATTCAGAAAAGAGAACGAAGAATTCTAAACAAAAAGCTAGAGAAAGCTCGTGGATCAAAAGCCACAAATTTCTCTACAAGCTACAACTTTAAGAATTCAAGAACTCAAGAGTTCAAGAATTCAAGAACTCGAGAGTCCAAGAATTCAAGTGTTCAAGCTTAAGAATTGAAGATTTGAAGAAGTCAAGATCAAGATATAGTTCAAGTTTAAGAATGATCAAGATCAAGACCGTCGGATTCAAGATCAAGTTCGAAGCCCTTGGATTCAACTAGAAGTCAAGATCAAGATAAAGTTCAAGTTCAAGAACGATCAAGATCAAGACCGCCGGATTCAAGATCAAGCTCGAAGCCCTTGGATTCAACTAGAAGTCAAGATCAAGATAAAGTTCAAGTTCAAGAACGATCAAGATCAAGACCGCCGGATTCAAGATCAAGCTCGAAGCCCTTGGATTCAACTAGAAGTCAAGATCAAGATAAAGCTCAAGTTCAAAAACGATCAAGATCAAGACCGCCGGATTCAAGATCAAGCTCGAAGCCCTTGGATTCAACTAGAAGTTAAGATCAAGATAAAGTTCAAGTTCAAGAACCATCAAGATCAAGACCGCTGGATTCAAGATCAAGCTCGAAGCCCTTGGATTCAACTAGAAGTCAAGATCAAGATAAAGTTCAAGTTCAAGAACGATCTAGATCAAGACCATCAGATTCAAGATCAAGCTCGAAGACCTTGAAATCAACTAGAAGTCAAGATCAAGATAAAGTTCAAGTTCAAGAACGATCAAGATCAAGATCACCAGATTCAAGATCAAGATCGAAGACCTTGAAATCAACTAGAAGTCAAGATCAAGATAAAGATCAAGTTCGAGGTCAAGATCAAGATCAAGATAAAGTTCAAGTTCAAGATCAAGATTAAGTTCAAGTTAAAGTCAAATTCAAGATCAAGCTCAAGAGCCCTTGAATTTATATTTGAAAAGGTGAATTCAGAGGAATTATAGAGATTGTAACACTCGCACTTTAAATCAATAAAATGATTGTTGCGATAAATTTTCCATTCTTGATTATTATTTTCTCGACGCGAATTTTATTGTCTACAGATCTGACTGTTAATTAAGCAAAGTGAAAATCATGAGAAAATCATGTTAGAAGCGAGAATTCACACATAAGAGTATATATGATCGGGTGATAAACGAAACAAAATGAAAATCATGTTTGAATCCCAACGTTTTCTCTTAAGGGTGGCCTGAAGTTGACGGTTAAGAAACACCAATCTCTTGATGAACAAAGTTATAATACTACATGTGCTAGTAAAAAGTAACATATGCCAAGTAAAATAATTGAGGTACCAACTAAACTGGCGGAACATCATCGATATCAATTACAAAATTCATCAAATACAACCCTATATGGAAGCAAACAAAAAAGAAGTAAAGACAAAATACAGAAACTTATTGGACTTCTAACAACAATTGATGTGTGACTTCCATAATTTGAAAGATCAAAATCAATTTCCACACAAGAATTTCCAGATCCAACAATCAATACTTATTTATCTTCATGTTTTTCACCTGATTGATACTCACTTGAATGGATTTTTTCCCCTTTGAAATTTTCAAGCCCTCCCACTTTTGGAATATGACCTTCATTGGTTACACCGGTAGCCAAAATCAAGAAATCACAAGCATACAATTTCATTTCTCCACTAGCCACATTAACTTCAACTGCTTCCTTTGCCAAATTAACCATTGTAATTTTCCAGATCCAACAATCAATACTTCAGTAGCACATATGCTGATAAGCCAGCTTTTTGAAACATACCTGAATTGCAAGAGAGGTTTCACCGAAAGTCTTAAGAGGATTTTAGTGATGAGCTCTGATCGCAGAACGATGGATCTATAGTTTGAATCTCGAACTAAAGAAGAATTAGAAGAAAATGGAGCATTGTTTGTGTGTTTCCTCCGCTTTTTGCGTCGACGGGAGGGTTCTGATTCCATGTGTTGCAGGAAAACTAAGCTCTCTGAGAAGACTTAGGTTTTCGATGTTCTATTAAGTAATGTCTCTAAAAGATATTTTATATAATTATTTTCTAAAAAGTGGTCCTTTTCTTTGTGTAATGGGTACTCAATATAGTACCTTAAGTATCACTTGGACAACTTTTGTCCTTTAAATTCACAAAAAATGAGCAATTAAGACACCACTACTATAGTGCATTTAAGATGTTGCGTCAATATCACGCTAAAAAAGTCTCATAAATTTATATTCCAAAAGACCAGTCAAAGATATTTATTGTTGGGTTAGGAGGATTCACATTAACCGAGGTTTCATTGTATTAATTGAAACCAATTTCTTGATCAAATCCTGAAAAGCATACCGAGAGGAAAGTACAATGCAAAATACATCTAAGGCCTCTGATTATTATTTTTTTTGAAAATGTTTATCATGAATCAGTTAAAAAAAATCAGCAAAACTTATCTGAAATCTTGTCTTTTCTTTAAAATTGACTGGAACGATCGAACTTGTGCATCACTTTACCCCAACAACTGAAAGAGCAGACTGTGTATATAAAACAATGAAACTAGTCCAAAAATGAATCTGTCAAATATGTTGAAATGCACAAAAAAAGATGTTAACTTATCACGGACAGGAACTCACCATTATTTATTGGATTAGTTTCTGGACACGTGTATCTCATGTTATTTTTTATAGATCTGTTAGAACTATTAGAATTCTATGAAAGCATGCATGTAATGAGTAATAAAATATAGCAATTAAAAATTAATCTTTAAAAAATATGACAAGAAATAACAAATGAGGGGCATATATTAATGTTTACTATTAACTAATTTTAAGTAACCAACTACAAATTTTGAACTTTGCGTAGTAGTTAGCAAACTTCTAATAAAGTCATGATTGTCTAATTTGAGCTCAATAAATATATAGACTTACGACAATAAAAAATTAAACAAAAAAAGTCTAATAGAGAGAACACAAAAAAATATACAATAAAAAGGAAAAATACAACATAAACACCATAAGACTTTAATCATAATAATATAGTCGAAAAATAATATACAAATCAAAACATAATTTTTCTAGTTCTTGTCGACACCTTCTTCCATCACCAATATAAATTGAAGGGTCGTCTTCATCGAGTCAAACTAAAATATGACTTAAATTAAATAATACAATAATTAACTATTTTAACTATAGAATGAAAATAATAATCTTAGGTGGCGGTTGAAACAAAAAAGATGAATTTATATATATTACTCCCTTCGTCCATAATTATTTGGCAGGTATACTAAAAATAGATGTCCAAGATTAATTGTCAATTTAAATAATCAAAAAACAATTAATTACCTTTTTCCAATTATGTCCTTAATGATAGTGTAGTTCAATTGAAAAGTTATGTAGACTTTTGATATTCTTGGTATAATAGGGTTATATTAGTCAAATTACACCTTCTATTAAATTTTCCTTGAGGGGTGTGCATGACCTTACCCTGACAAACAATTGTGGACGGAGGGAGTAAAATTAAGGAATATCAAAAGACGTAGGTTATGAATATAAAATATGTGAGAGTTATGAATATTAAATATATCAATTGAATGAGTAAGAGATATGAAGATTAATATTTAAAGCAAATAAAAGAGAAAAATACTATACTTAAATACTAAATGAATTGACCAGATTTAATTGTTACAGATTGGCTTGTGTGTTCAAATGTCAGAGAAGACCTCGTAGACTCAACGAAATAATACCCATATGAGAAAAAAAATATAATGGATTGCTATGATTATTTGTATGCTCATATTTCATCAGTCAAATTATTCAATAAAGGAGTAGAAAAGCCACCAAAGTGATCGTTAGTGTTTCCTATGCGTCGATTATAATTTCCATTAAATGGTTGAATGATTTGAATTTTTTTCTTATCCCAAGCATAATACAATTTTTGTATTACAAATGATAAATTTTAAATTATATATATATATATATATATATATATATACACTTGGACTTTCTCAGTGGTATAAAATTTCCCATTCCTTATTTCATAGGAAATTAGAAATTTGTAACTTTAAAAGTGCATCCTTTTTACTTTAAATATTTCTTGGAGTGTTTAATCAAAACATATCAAATTTCAAGTTTAACCAAGTTTATTATTAATACTTAAGTTTCATATCTTTTATAATTTTAAATCATTTAAGAGTTTTCAATCTTTTGAAAAAATAATTGACATCGCTGAAGTTATTCTCCTTATTTTGTAAAGAAAAGAAAGTTTGATTTTTAATAAGTTGAGCTTTTTATGTACATGTTTATCTCTATATAATCCTTTCATATATTCTCAAATATATAAGCTTATATGCTTAAAAAAATACAAATGTATTTATTTATAAGTTTTTAATGAAAACATAATTTATGGTTTCATCCTATAAAGGTTAAATTATACATTTATTTACATAAAATTAATTAATGCTAAAACATGTTAAAACTATGAAAATTATATATTCAATAAATATAGAAATATTATAGAGGCAGAATGATAAATAAACCAATAAAAAGCATTGTCTTATCATTTTTATGATATACCAGTTTGTTTCATTTGCATTATTATTGAGTTCCCTTTAAGTTCAAGTGGAGTATTCCTTAATATTTGAATTTATTTTTTAGACAGTATACAAGGAGAAAAGAAATAATGAAAAAGTGAACATAGAAATAATGAGGAAAGGTTAAGATGAGTTAAAAATACAATATATACACACGGTATGTGTTAAGTAAATTGAAAGAGAGAAATGAAAATAAATACAAAAGAAAAGAAAAAGATTTTTAAAATATAATTAAATTTAGTTTTTAAAAGGATAAAAATATCTAATTTAGACTTTCTATTGATATTTTCATTTTTCAACTTTTGACTTAACAATTTCCAATAATATTATGATATAATTAGTATTTAATGTTTAATATTTAATTAACTTATTTTTTAAAATAATATTTTGATTTAATATAGGAATAAAATGGTAATTCAACGTTGCTCTTTGGATCTTCCCACTTATAATAACATATGATGATTATATATATCTTAATTTCTCTTTAACAATTTTTAGCTTGTTTTTTTCTTGGATGGTGCTTATTATTAGATGTGTTGGTGTTAGAAGTTTCAAGTATTTGTTATTTGAAGTTCAAGTATAAAGGTTGGAATTTCAATCTTAAAACATGGGATGGAGAAATAGGGTGTTGATATGAAATTTAGATCTATCCTTCTGCTGTGATTCAATTCTGATTGAGTGATTAGGATTCAGTTTGTATTTCTACAAGGGGATCTGATGGAAGAAGTGTACATGCAATTACCTCAGGGATTTCAGTCAGATGAGAAAAGGGAAGGTCGAGGTTTGGTATGCAAATTGCTTAAGTCACTTTATGGACTTAAGCAAGCCTCAAGACAATGGAATGTTAAATTGACGAATGCCTTGATTGGAGCAGGTTTCCAACAAAGTCACCTTGATTATTCTCTCATGACCAAGAAAGTTGGAGATGACATTGTAGTTATCCTTATATATGTGGATGACCTGCTTGTGACAGGGAGTAGTTGTCAACTAATAGAAGAGGCAAAACAGGTTCTAAAGGATCATTTTAAAATAAAAGACCTGGGAGATCTTAGATTCTTCCTAGGCATTGAATTTGCTAGAAGTTCAGAAGGAATATTGATGCACCAAAGGAAATATGCTTTAGAGTTGATTTCAGATTTGGGGTTAGGGAGTTCTAAGCCTATGACTACACCTGCAGAATTAAATTTGAAACTCACTACACCTGAGTTTGATGATTTAGTTAGAGATGAATCTGATTCACTTTTGTTGGATCCTGGTGAATATCAGAGATTAGTTGGAAGATTACTATATCTTACTCTCACCAGGCCAGACATATCTTATGCTGTCCAGAGCCTCAGCCAATTCATGCAGGCTCCTAAAGTTTCTCACATGAATGCAGCCATTAGAGTAGTGAAATATGTTAAACAGTCACCAGGACTTGGGATATTATTGACAGCACAGTCCACAGGCTCTCTACAGGCATATTGTGATGCGGACTGGGGATCTTGTGTTAACTCCAGAAGATCAATTACTGGTTACCTAGTCAAGTATGGAAACTCACCAATTTCATGGAAATCTAAGAAGCAGTCTACTATTTCCAGAAGTTCAGCTGAAGCGGAGTATAGGAGTCTGGCCTCCACTGTTGCAGAACTCACCTGGATCATTGGTCTGTTCAAAACACTGGATATACCCTTGGTTTTACCCATTCCATTGCATTGTGATAGCAAAGCAGCCACTCAGATAGCCACTAATCCAGTGTTCCATGAAAGAACAAAACTTATTGACATTGACTGTCATTTCATTAGAGAAAAGGTGTTGAAAGGTCTAGTGAGCTTACACTACTTATGTACCTCTGAACAGCCTGCTGATATTCTAACTAAGGGTCTGAGCAGACATCAACATTTTCATCTTATATCCAAGCTAGGAATGACGAACAGCTTCATATCACCTAGCTTGAAGAGGGCTATTAGAGATTATAACACAGAGATTGCAAGCGAGTGACTGAAGATAGTTATTAGTTTGTTATTAGTCAGTTAACTTGACGTGAAAGTTAGTTAGGCTGTTAAGAATATTCTAGAAGATGGCTTTGCTGTAAATAAGTCAATTAGTACATGTATATATATAAGATGATCCATCAGAAGTTAGATTAGAGAGTACAGTGTAAAACTATGTAAATCTTTGAGGTGTTGATATGAAATTTAGATCTATCCTTCTGCTGTGATTCAATTCTGATTGAGTGATTAGAATTCAGTTTGTAACATAGGGTATAGGGGGCCATGGCAGACCTTAGGCGGGCACTTCTCCTCAAGTGCAATTGGGGTCACCAACCTAAGCCATGGGCCTTTGTGATCGATCACACATTGACTCAACCTAGGTCATAGACATTCATGATCATACACTGACTCCGCCAAGGTAACTTATTTTTCGTTCATACAAACGCTTGTTTTAGAATAGGATCTTCCCTTCCATTGTTACACCAATAATTGATACATGTAAATCTCAATTTCACTAAACGTTGATGTCTTTATTCAATATGTTGTACATTACTATGTCACATTCCTACCTCAAAACAAAAGCAGACATTGGATATTATAAGCAGGCTCATTTGGCATCCTTAGACAAGAAATTGTTGTTATTGTTGGCCCGAGCATTGCATAAGTCATCTACAGCATCCCCTCGTTCAAACACCGCCGCAGCCCCCATTCCAGAACCTGCAATATAACAAGACAACCATACAAGTTCAAGACTATAGTCTATATATATAAATCTAAACGTACGTCATATAATTTTTTAAGAAAAAGAAACACACCTATGCACATGGAAATCACACCAAAACGACAGTCTTTGCCACGGCGTTTCATCTCATGAAGCAGAGTGGCCACACAACGCGCACCTGAAAGGAAGGAAGGATGTCTGTAAGGGAAGATTTGATTTGAAAGAAAAAATGACTTCTTGTTTTGTAAAATATCAAATATCTCATTTTGCGAAAACGATTCCTTATATCAAATAATTACCTGTAGCACCCAGAGGATGCCCAAGAGCCAATGCCCCTCCATTCACATTAACATTTTCAGGGTCAAGATTGAGTTTCTTTTGGCAATAGACATATTGGGATGCAAATGCCTGCCAAGGTAACATATAATTGTTGAGACAAAAAAATTGCGGTTTGATCTTGGAGGTGTTTTCATCAATTCAATATATTACCTCGTTTATTTCAAAAAGATCAATATTGTTAACCTCAAGACCAGCAGACTTAACAGCAGCCGGGATTGCAACGGCTGGACCAATTCCCATAACAGCAGGATCCACACCAACAGCAGCAAAGCTCCTGCATTTCGGATATAGATATAATTACAACTGGAAACTTTTGAATATTAAGGACCATTTAGATAATATGGTTCTTCTCCAGCACAAATTGGGGAATTTCATGGGCTAAAGCCTAATTTGCCAATTCTAGTCTTGAGGAAATGCTTTTCCACTCTACATTCCACTTATACATTATGTCTAGTTCACGAAAAACTCCTGGTGTGTTTGGCATGGAGAAAATGTTTTCTTATCTTCCGTGTTTGGTTGGACAAAATTTTTGGAAAATATTTTCTTTGGAAAGAAGTTCCTTTAAAATGAGGAAAGTGACTTCCTTAATGGAAGTAGGGAAAACAAGTTTTATAAATGACATTCTATTGTTTATTGTATCCTCCTCACCCACCCAACGCCACCAACCCCTACCCCTTAACCATCCCACCCCCAAGCCTCCCCACACCCTCCCACCCCTATAGTATTTTGCTAGATTACATATAAATGCTCTTAAGATAACATTTTTTCCTTATCAAACACTAGAAAATAAGTAAAAAACGGAAAGAACCATAGCATAAAGAAAACCCTTGAAGTTTACTAAAACTAACTATTATTCACAAAGACGATAGTAAATAATGCGCTCATAAATTCATTCAGAGAGCGAGGTGTTGAACCGGCGGCTTGCAGCTACTAAACCATTCACCACCGGTGCAAATGATTACTATAAACTATAGTCTGGCAACAATTCAAGGCAAACTTGTTTTTCACGAAAACATTTTCCATGGAAAATATTCTACTTCATACCAAGCTGATCCTCTAGAAACATAAAATGATAAAAACTACATGATAGAAGTACAAGGAGCTCCTCATCGACTCTACAATTCTCTGCCTTAGCAACTGCAACTGATGAGAAATCGAGCAAGCACCATTATAAAATACTCGTTCAGTTTGAAGTTTCCATTTCTCAAAGACCTCATGTACTAAAGTGAAGGACCAAGGCAAGATTAAACATGAGACACAAACAACACGCCGAACCAAAATTCAGGGCGGAAAACTCGTAACCTGGCTCATCGTATTCTGAATCAAACTAACATTTTTTAGGGTATAGAGTCTAGCTTTCATGTACAATCTCTATTCATATGCAAAGAATATAGCTTACCTGAATACTCCAAGAATTGGAAGTCCCTTCTGCATAGCTATACTTCTCTTCATGAGAAGCACTGCAGCCGCACCATCACTGACCTGGCTAGAATTCCCTAGAAAGATCATATATTCAGCATTAAGTTCTGAATTCGAAGTAGAATAAATAGTTTAGCATAGTAAGAAACTAGTACCTGCAGTTGTTGCTCCGTCTCTTTTGAATGCAGGCTTCAGCTTTGCCAGGCCTGTCAAATTTGTGGTTGGCCGAATGCCATCATCAACAGAAATCACAACGGGCTTCTCATTTCCAGTTTGCGGGTCCACGATCTTTCATTGTAAAATGTTAGCCATAAAAGTTAGAAGTGTACAACCCTCATCTGAAAAAAAATCTCATTCAGCAGCAAATCTACCTTTGTCAAAACTGGGATAATCTCATCTTTGAACTTTCCAGACGCTGTTGCAGCAGCTGCTCGCTGGTGAGAAATGACCTATAGCAGAATATTGTTGGGATTAGAGCTCTAGCTGTACTTCCTAAAGCAACGGACATTTTAATCGAATTCAAAAATCTTACAGCAGCCTGGTCTTGTTCTAGCCGCGTCACTCCAAATCGCTGTGCAACATTCTCAGAAGTGATGCCCATAGGGAGAAGGCAGTCACGGGCTTGTGCAAAAGCATCTACCTATTAAAGAATATGTCAAGCTTTAAACATGCAACTACAAAAGAGGTATCAGGTACAACGATGCAAAAAATCTGAGTTTGAGCATACTTTCGGGTTAGCTTTTTGAACTAGTCCAATATTGTCAACTGTCATTAACTCTAGTCCAGCACCAATGCCTGCACAAAAGAAATAGTTATAACCCAAACGGATATCGCAATTGTAGCATGTAGTGTTTCTATATATGTCTATGAACTTGTATACCTATGTCGTAGAATCCTGCTTTTATTGCTGCAGCTACATCAGCAACAGCCTGGAGGCCAGAAGAACATTGCCTGTTCACAGTTCTTATAGGCACAGTATCTGGGAAAATGATCAGGTTAGACAATATATATTTTGAGTGAGTAGGATCATGTTAGAAACTGGAAAGAAACGGGCACTTCTTTCGAGATGATCATATGAATTTGCCTAGTTGGTTTGATTAACCAATTTTATTAATCACAATCACAGTTTGGCTATTGTACAAGAAATCGTTACTTTTCAAAAGAACTAGAAGCATTATTTTGAATTTATTATCAAACTAAGGTGCTTTGACAGTCAAAATCGAATAGGGTCATTCTTAGTTGCGACTTCATATAAAATGAAGGAATGAAACAAATTACCTGGAAAACCTGCATAAAATGCAGCCATCCTGCACTCCATTGCTCTAATTGAACCAGGTGCCAAAACCGTACCCACAACAATGTCTCCCACCTCATTTGGATTCACATTGGTTTTCTCAACTACTGCCTGCAGTACAAGATTTACTCTCATAAAAATTCTCAATTTAGCAAAAAAATAAGAGAACAAAGTACCTGTGATCTCTTTATAAGTACATTGTTCTTTCTTTCTTTTCTTAATAAAGCTAATGTCCGGCAAGCTTGGGAATACCTCAACTATTTCAACAAGTACCTAAACCTCCCAGTCTACCGACTAAGCCTTAGACAGAATATTGGAAGACATCATCTACTCCCTCTGTCTCAATTTAAATGATATAGTTCGAATCTCAAGAGTCAAACAAGAAAACTATTTTTCAATAATCTTAAAGATTGTATGTCTGAATGCACAGTCAAAATAAACAAGTTTGACTCTCGAAATCCAAACTGTCATATACATTGGGACGGAGGGAGTATCATTTTTTATATATAATTCTATTATTAATCAAACATTCAAGAGTGTAGAAGCTGATATATAGACACATAATATACCTTGAGAACTGGAGCAAGTAAATCATCTGATAGTGTATCCTTAAAACCTCCACGTTTGGCTTTGCAAATAGCAGTACGGTAAGCTCTGCAAAACATCAAATTAACAACCACATTAGTACAGAAAACCAAACAGTTATAAGAAATGTTTGATGATCTAATTAAGTGAGAGATAACTTACGCAACGATCACAACATCATCCCCAAAAGCAGATGTCCTCTGGCATGCAGAACTGTCACCAGCTAAACAAACTGAAGGCTGTTTGGAAGGTAAAAAAGAACACCAAAAATTGATCACATTGAAAAGAAACAAAACAATAGGAATAAATTGTCTTAAACATCATCTGAACAAATTTTAACTGAGCTGCCACAGTGTGGAGCTAAGGTCTGTGTCAACATAGGTTTGCTGACCTATTTGTCGAGTTGATTTGGTCACTCAACTAATAATAATTATTACTCCCCTTTAGTCCATATTAAGTGAATTTTTGGGTATGGCGAAAAATATTAAAGGGCATAAATATAATTAAAGGCTACTTTTCATGTTCAAACTATTCAACTAAAAATTATAAAGTACTCAATCTGTTCATTTTTAATTGGCATAATTTCCTTTTTGAGAGTCAAATAGATATGAACTTTGACTAACATTTAAGATGCATTTTTCATTATATGGAAAAAAATGTAATTTAATTATAGTACTTTTCATATAGTTTTTGAATATCTAAATTTTTATTTTAAAATATCAAATTACTGTAATATAATTTAGAGCCCATTTGGATTGACTTAAAAAATAGCTTTTAAATCAAAAATAAAAAGTCAAACTTAAATAACTTTAAAGTCAAAAAATAAAAAATAGGGGAGACCTATTTTTGGTTTTTAACTTATTTTAATTTATTTTTAACTTGTCAAACACTTTCTAACTTATTTTAAGTTAATTTTATACTTGTCAAACACTTCCAGAAATAAAAAAACGAACTTAAAAAAATAGGTTTGACCAACTTTTAAGTAAATCCAAACACCCTCTTAGTTTTGAAAGTTAGTCAAATTAACTCTCGAAAATCGCAATATAACAGCTAAAGAGGAACGAACGGAGTAGTTAAGAATCTCATTGAATGAAGGGTAAACAAGGAAAAATGTCCCAACAATTCTCTTAAACTTCAAACAATTCACTTATTTTAAACTATGAAAAAATTCCCAACAATTCAGTTGATATGAACTCGACAGAGTATTATCTCAAGTCTCACAAAGTCACATTTGATTCTAATTTTCATGTCTTTATGAGATAATAACTATTAATTGACTGAGCATCTGAGAAATCAATCCGTCATTTGTCGGATAAACACTCAACATCCAGGGATAAAAACTACAAATAACTCAAATTCAGAGAGATTCTTATGTATTCTACCTAATTTCAAGGTTGTTTTTTTTTTTCCTTTTGTTAGAAAAAAAAAAGAAGTTACAGAAATAAATTGGAAATAGAAGAGAGGAAAAAAAGACTTACAGTGATAGAAGAAGAACGAATGGGCTGAAGATGCTCCAATAGAACTCTCTGCCTTTCAATAGCTTTCTCCATTATTAATTCCTCTTTTTTGCTTTGAGACTAGAGAAATGAAAATGGATTGTTAAACCTACTGACTAGTCCCATCATATTTATAATACACACCAAATTATTAAATAATGTATTTTAAGAGGACCAAAAAAAGACCCAATGAAATTTAGTGGAATATGTTGGGCAGATACTCATATCTGATTACTATAATATTATTCCTATGTTTAAATATTAAATAATTAAAAGTATTTGTTGTTTTTTTAATATTCGAATGAATATAATTTTAACATCTAATAAGAAAGACATAATATATAAATATATTTTTTAACTTGACTTTAGCTAATATTTAAGTTTTTAAATTTTGTGTATGTACAAGTAGATATTTAAATTTGTATAAAATAGAATAAATAGACGCACACGTCCTACGAGACATTCTACACGTAAGATGGCACATGGGACACGTAGGACGAATGTTTACTCAAAGTTGAAGAATATAAATCCCGGCTAAAGTTAAATTAAATGACATATTTATGTATAATGCCAATAAAAAAAGTATAGAGATAATCTGGGAAGAATTTTTTTTATAATAATTAGTAGAATTTAACATTACAAATAATTTTTTTTAAAAGAGTAATAAATAGATCTGGACGATTTTCAGACTTTATACAAAATCTTATTCGATTTAATTAATATATTTAGAAGTATGTGAAAAAAAAATACTTAATATAATTGATATCTAAACAATTTAGATTTTCAATGCAAATAAATTAGAGAGTAGCCGCTTTCACATACTTATTTCAACGCTTTTCAAATGTATTTTTTTTCATGAAGAAATGCCAAGGAAAGTTTAAGGAAAAGATAGTACTTGTTTAGTAGTTACAAGTAAATTGCCCTAAAGAAAACATTAAACTTTTCCATTTGACCATGTTAGTCATATTTTTATGCATACCGTCCCCGTTTTCCACAAGGAGACTATTTCCATACAGTTTTTTTTTTTTTTTTTTTTGCTTTCTTTGTCACTCATTAGTTCTCCATTGTATTTCTTTTTATACATTGGTTGTTAAGCCCATGTGGTTGTTGAAATATCCTTTTATTGTTGACTCAAGGTTATAGAACCGACTCAATAAGATCGGGATATAAATTTAAATTTTAAATAAAGATCTTAACCTTTTGACAAGGAAAGATATCAATTTTATTTTTCTAGATTTTTTAAATGTGAAATTATTAATTATTATTTTATATAATTGATTTGTTCTAAATTAAATTCAATTATGTATGTTGATAAATCATCCATTTCAAATGTTCAAAACAGATCATTTTTCGTGTGAAATGACTGGAATTGGTTTGGTTACTTTTGGAATCTCAAGCACATCAATCTACGAAAAAAAATCTCTTTCAAGGTAATTTGAGTATATTTATAGCTAGGGGTATACAAGTCAAATCGAACCGACGAACTAAATCAAAGCGGAAAAAAATACAGATTTGTGGTTTGGTTTGATTGGTTTGCCGTTGAAAAAAAAAATCCGACCACTCTTGGTTTGTTTGGTATTAAAAGAAAAAAGTCAAACCGAACTCAAATCAAACCGACATAATATATACATTATTTTATTTTATTTATAGATAAAAAATATTATTTATAATCTAGTTTGTTAAGATATGTTTAGTTAGTTTATAGTTTTCAATATTTAGAAATATTATTTCAAATTTGGGCTTGTAATTTTGTAAATATTTTATTTTGTATAAGATCGGAAGTTACAATTTTATTGTTATAGTTTTTGAAATTCGAAGTTAATAATTTACTTTGTGAATTTTTTGTTTGTATTCAATTTGACTGCAACTTTTAATCTTATTAATTTAACATAATGAACGTTGATATTTCAATAAAAGTGTTTTGTACTCATGTGAATTTGGCTATCTTTTCGAAGATTTCTATTCATTTAACATTTTTAAAGTTTAGCTTATCACATAGGTAAGTGAAAATATATTTGATCTATTTTTCAAACATCGTATAGTTGTAAAAAAATTGATTTTTTTAAAGAACGGACTAAAGCCGAGATCGAAAAACCCGACTTTATGTGATTTGATTTGGTTTTTAGATTTAATAAACCGACATAATTGGTTTAGATATTTTTTAAAAAAAAGAAAAACCAAACCAAACTGACTTATGTACACCCCTATTTATAGCTTATAAAGTAAGAATATCAACAATGCAATTTTCAATGAAAAACATAGGGATAAGGGACAAGTACCCCCAAGACTATAATCGATATCTCAGAGACACATTAAATAAATTAAGGTCTTATTATTCCCCCGATCGAACTTCATTTTTTTTGTAATTTTGTACGTCTTTTGACTCACGTGAAACACTCTATGACTCCACGTAGTTGAGGCATGTGAGAGATGTTTGGATGCCACGTAAGTCAAAAGGATTTACAAAATTACAATAAATGAGTTCAGGAGATAATAGGACCTTAGTATAGTTAAGGTGTGTCTCTAAGATTTCGGTCATAGTCTAAGGGATACTTGTGTCTTATCCCAAAAATATAATATAAAGTTAGATGGGAAAAGGTCTGACATACCCCTCAATTATGTCATTTAGAGCTGATATTTTCCTTTGTTATAAAAGTGGCTCACATATATACCCCTATCGTTATAAAAATGGCTTACATATAGTTCTACCGTAACAAAAGTAACTCACATTTACCTTTTTATACAACGGTTAGGGGTGACAAATGGTGGATTGGATCGGATTGAATTTGGATGGATTGAATATGAATTGAGTTAAAATGGATTGGATTACAATCCACCCATATAAAATATGGGTAAATATGGATTTGGTCAAATATAGTTTGAGTAAAATGGTTGTAACCTACTTTGATCTCCTAAAGCCAAAAAATATTAAACCAAATCTCAATTGTTAATACCTCAACCCCTACCACCCCACCCCACCCCACCCCTATATTATTATTTTTTAAAAAATATTTTTTCATAAAAAAATTTAAATATTTTTTTACCCAGTACACCCCCACCCCACCCCCAAAACAATTTTTTTTAAAAAAAATGAATTTTTAAGAAAAAAAATTGAAAAAAAAAAATTGCCGATCGTACCCTCCCCCCGCCACCCCCTACCCCCCAAAAAAATTAAAAACCTTTATTTAAAAAAAAATAGAATTATTGTCATGCCAACCCTATCCCCCCACCTCAGGACACCTCCCACCCACCACCCAAAAAAACTTTATGAAAAATTTCCAAAAAAAAGAATTTTTTACCCCACCCATCCTATCCCCCATCCCCCTAATTTTTATTTTTATTTTTTATTTTCAAAAACAAATAGCGCAATCAGAGATTTTTATGATAAGTGAGTGGTATGTGTGTATAAATGGATTTTCATATTTACCCATTTTGTCCATATTTGTCTGAGCTTAAATAGGTTGAAGTCTATATTTACCCATTTAAGAAAATAGGAGTGATCCATTTAATTTAATATAAAAAAAATGGATCTATTTCACTTATATGGGCTGAAATTTTCGCCCCTAATAACGGTGGTGAAAAAATGTTTTACTTTTCATTTGTAAAAACATTCATGTGTAACATCTTTTTCACACATGATTTTGTTTATAACCTCTTTGATTATCATGATTTGAGTTTCTTATTTTATTGTATTTTTTATTTCATTCTTTAGTGTAAAAATATGAGAAATAAAAAAAATGTGAATGAAAAGAGAAAAAAAGTTAAGAAAAAAATTAAAATTAATTTTTTTCGAATATAGTAATTTATTTTTTGTATTGTAAAAAAAAATAGGCATGTATGATAAATTTACAAGAAATTTAGTGAAAAAATAAATCTGATCGTCAAAATTATAAATCTTAATTAGTCGTTGAATCATATTTTGATGGGTCGCTTTCTCTTTCTTTAATGTTTGTCATGTGATTTTAATGAAAAATTATTGTGAAGGTGAATGTAGTCTTTTAACAATGGAGGCAAGTGAGTCCTAATACCTCAAGTTATTTACACTAAAAAAATTAACTTATGTGTGAGAAGAATATTTACCTTCATGTATAGACATTAATCAAAATACATTGAATAGTTAGATTTTAGAAATGTGAATAGTTGTTAGTCAAAAGTTTCTTTGATAGATATTCTCTAATTGAGGATGATTCAAAAATTAGAACACTACAAACTTCATTGTCTACTCAGTCTAGTTTGCTTCAACTTCAAGTGTTTGTTGTTGATGAGGGTCAAGATATTTCCCAAACTCCTTAATGGAGCAGAGTATACAAGAGAAAGGTTTGTGTGTTTTTATTGATACAATATCTTATTTGGATATAAAAGAATTATGTGGTAAAAGATTCCACAATATCAGTAAAACTTAATGAATCCTATCAAGTACATAAAGGTGCAGAATCAAAAAATGTACAA
Source organism: Solanum verrucosum (assembly GCF_900185275.1). Lineage (NCBI taxonomy): Eukaryota > Viridiplantae > Streptophyta > Magnoliopsida > Solanales > Solanaceae > Solanum > Solanum verrucosum. The sequence goes on along the minus strand of NW_026020111.1, from coordinate 646,620 downwards.
TAATGAAATTAAGAATATATAATATAGATATAGAAAATATTCTATCATGATATAGCTTTTTTATGCCCCCAAGTTAGGGATGATGAAATGACTCTTAACTTGGAGACAACCCATTAAATTTGTGCTTCGGACAAGGATTTCGTAAGCAGGTAAACTGAGTGAACATGTACTATGCGAAGCTGTTGATGTTGGACTTGGTCCCCGACAAAATAAAAATCGATGACTATGTGTTTCATTCTACTATGAAAAGATAGATTTTGGCACAAGTAGGTGGTGTCAATATTGTCGCAGTAAATAGTTGATACATTAGTAAGAGAGATATGAAGATCTTTAAGAAGATTAGTAAGCCAATTAGTTTTGGCAACGGCATGATGCTCAGCCTCAGTTGAAGATCAGATGATTGTTCTATGTTTTTTTTTTATGACCAACTGAGCGTTAGATAGATAACATAAACAATAGTAGAGGTACGATTATCAAGGTCCCCTACCCAATCGACATCAGTATAAATATGAAGGGCAACATTAGATCCATGGCAAAAAAGAAGCTCGTGATGGATAATAGATTTGAGATACCGAAGGAGGCATTTCACTGCTTGCCAGTGTGTGTAAGATGGTTTATGCATAAATTGGGAGAGCTTATTAACAACAAAGTTTATGTCTAGTCTAGTAAATGCAAGATATTGGAGTGTGCCAATTGCACTTCAATATTGTTTTGCATTGTCGGAAGGGAGTCATCATTCAACCGAAGTGAATCGGTGGTGGATAGAGGTGTGGAGACACCCTGACAGCCATGCATAGAGAACTCCAGCAAGATGACTATTATGTATTTGATTTGAGAAAGAAATAATCCAGCTGATTATGGAATGACTTTAATGCCCAAGAAAAAAAGTTGGGGTCCAAGTCTTTGAGTGAGAAATGGTTGGAGAGTGCATTCTTGATGTTGTTAATAGTTTTCAAGTTATTGCATGTAATCACAATGTAATATACATATTCAAGCAAGAAAATGACAGTTTTGTGAGAGTGTAAGGTGAATAAAGAGTGATTGGCAAAAGACTTGTAAAAATCAGCAGAAATGAGAAAGTTTGTGATCTATGTGTATATCAAACATGGGGTGCTTGTTTGAGACCATATATGACTTTTCTTAGTGTAACACCCCAGAATCTAGTAGACTAAACTAGGGCTAAGTATGTGAGGGTTAGAGCCAAGGAAGAGGGCAAGAGCCAAGAAGGGGGTTTGGGCAGCTTAGTTTCACCCAAGCACTGCCCACCTTACCACGCCCCCCATGACGGTTCCACGATTCGTGGGAGGTGTCGTCCTGGTGAGGCAGTAGCCATGTCAAAACTGCCTCAAAAGTTGACCCTCCCCACAAGCCACTTGACGACTCGTGAAGACCACCACGGTCGTGGGAGGGGTCGTGTGCATGACTTGGCCATGTAAGGGGCAATGTGTGGAAACCCTAGCCACTGGTCCATGGACCATGGAGGGCACCACGACTCGTAGTAGGGACCACAGTCATGGGAGGGATCGTGAAGATGCCTTAGAGTCTAGGGGTTAAGTGGAGGTTTGCCTAGCTATTGTCCCATGGCCCACGAAAGGGACCACAACTCGTGGTAAGGACAACGACTCATGGGACCTCACATGGTCCTTGGGCAGTGCACTGTAAGTTGAGGGTTAATTGGTGTTTTCCAATTTTAATCCAACTAAAGCTATGTCATTTTGCCTAAGTTTAGGATCCCTATATAAGTCATTTTAACTCTAAAACTAACCCATTCAAGTCATTATTTTCCAAAACTCAAAAGAATTCCCAAGATCTTTCCCTCCAAAATATTTCTCTCTCTAGAAACTTGAAGAAGAAGAAGAAGGAGATTCAAGCTAGGGTTTCAAGAGTAAGCTTTTGTACATCAATTTCTTTGGGCTTTGATAGTAAGGTATGATAGTTTTCATCCATGGATTCCATCATCCATGGAGTTCCCTCAAAATCTCCAATTTCAAAAAGATAGAAATCTCCAATTACTAAGGTTTGATTCAAATGTCATGGGTTCCTTTCAAACTTGATTTAAATGATTGAATTTAGTTATATTAAGCATGAATTGATGTTTTCTTATGATTTTTATGATGTTTCCCCATGAACCCATGAAATTTCCATATTTCTCAATTGTGATGATATGATGTGGGTCTTTGTTGATGAAAGAGGAATTTTATGAATTAATGCATGAAGTGATAGAATCACATAAATTATGATGAAATCCATATCTAATGCTTGAATTCTAGGTGTGGCGATTGAAAGTAGGTTTTGAACCTCAAGGAGGTAAAGTATGAAATTATGCATGTTTTTATGAAATCTATGAAATTGCTTTAAGGACACCTTGGGAGTAAAGTGTCAATGATTATGATATTGTTGTTGTGTTGTTGAAAGGTCATTCTCATAAACACATAATTAACATGATGTGAAAGGTTTTCTCACATAATGGAGACTCTAAGGTTGAAAGGTTTTCCCACCTCATTGAATCTAATGTTTACATGTAATCATGGACGGTGAAAGGTTTTCTCACGCATGATCTAAAGAGCTATCCTAATGAACTACTTAGGTTGGTTGTCCAAAGTACCTCCTTCCATGAGACATAGATTAAGTCAAAACTTAATTAAATACTCCATGGGATTTATGCTTAGCATCGAGTGAATATTGTAGTGAGATGGAAGCTCCCTCAATAGAAAGATCGGGTTTCTAAAAGCAATCTCTTGAGATGGAAGCTCCCCCAGTAGAAAGGTTGGGTTTCTAGTAACAATCTCCTTATCCCATAAACTATGTGCCCTATAGGATATTTAGCTAGTGTATCCACCTAAGCTAACAAACCATAGTTCTACCTTAGGCAAGTAGGACAACCATTTTCGGTGTGGGTAACACCGGATAATCATGTTATAGCTCACACGGTCTCAGCTAATTCCCACAATGACAAGGTTAATAATGAACTAAGGCATGCTTAAGGAAGTATCCCGTAAGTTTTTTTTAAAGATGATGCTAGCTTATGTTGACTATGATGTTATGACATATGATTTCCAACTCTCTCTCATATGATGCTTTAGCTTGTTAAATTGCATGTCATGAAATGAAATATCTCTTTTAGCATGTTTTAAATGTTTTGATGCATGGCTATCATACTTAGTGAATTTTTGTCCTAACGCATATTCTTGCCTACATTTTTCCCAAGTGTAAGGTCCGACAGTTAGGATCGACAGTTTTGTGGCTAGAGCTTGGATTTGATTGTTTTTCGAGCTTGGTGAGTCTTCATGGTTCGAGGACGGATTTTCTATGTTTAGTTTTTTTCTTGTATTTCACTTTTGAACATGATGTATGGGCTAGGCCCAATTTCATTCAATATTGTAATAAATGGCTATGATGAGACAAAGTGTCTAGACTTCCGCTTTCTTTTATGAAAAACATTTTAGACTTGAAATGTGTTTTACTCTTATTGTTCTACTTCTTATGTTATGATGACTAAGTGACTTGTATGGAGTCCTTCAGGGTTCTATACATCATGTTACATCTAGGGGACCCCTGGATCGTGACACTTAGTTTGCATACATAGTTTGGGAAATCAAGATTCTCAAAACCTTTCATTTGTTTCATAAAGAAGTTAGTATACCTCGTAGAAAAACATTGTTTATGTCTAGTTGATGAAACAATCCCTTATATTGTGTGAAGATGACAAGTACTGCTTGAATGGTTATTGATTTGACAATAAAAACAGATCATTAAATAAAAAAATTGGCAACAAGGCAAGCCATGTGTCGTTCAATCGATCCATCCGGTTTGTGCTTGATCTGAATAATTCCACAATATTTTTATAATCAGATAGAGGAATAAGGTTCCATGTTTTGTTGCTCATGAGAGTGTCAAATTCATTTTGCATAGCTCGTCTCCATTGTGTATCTTTGCAAGCTTGTTTAACTGTGACAATTGGTATTTGGAATGTAAGGGTATCTATAAATGCGCACTTTGAATTGAGCTTAGTGATTTGATGTTGAGACTGAGTGATGGGACATCGTGGTGGTGAAGGCTGATTGGTCTGAGAATGGAGATTAATTTGTGTTGAGTAGTGCTATGGGAAAAGGGAATTAAAAGGAGGAATCGTTCATGATTTAATAGTAGAAAAGGAATATATAGATGGGAGGAAGTTACCTTATTTTTTTCCGGATTATTGGTGCAGCAGAGTCATTTGTATGAAGAGCCAAGTATGGATCTTTGATTGGAAGTGGACTTCTTAGAGTATAATAGGAAAAGATAATGTATGATCTGGTCAAGATTGAGTAGAGAAAGATATATCCAAATCATATGTGAAATTCTACCATAATTCTGAGAGACTCCCTCATATTTGGAAAAACATATGTTCATAAGGAAAAATATTTTACAAATATTTTACGTCTCTAGAGAAATATATTTTTAAGAATTCAGGATCAAAGAATTTGTCACGCCCCGAGCCTACACCCTGGATGTGACCGATGCTCGAGAATCATTGTTGGTCCCCAAGCGAAACCCTTGGCCTGGATGACTACTTAGCGAAAGACTTACTCAAAAAAGGATGTCGGAACAAAACTGACATCTCAAAACTACTAACTAGAAAGTAAAAGTGAAGTAGAAGGATCACCAAAAGTTAGTTGAAGTGTAGAGTAATCACAACAAAGCGCATGTTGATGATCCTGAACACCTTATCTGCATCATAAAAAGATGCAGGTCAAATGACATATGTACATTGAATGTATGAGTATATAATATAGCCGAAGTAAAATAATTGAATGAAAGGACTGCAATAAATAAAATATACTCAAACTGAATGTAAAGAAATAAAGGAGTTAAATCATACAAATCTTTAAAAAATACTTACCCATCTTCGAACTCAACATAATAAGTGATATATTAAAATACACTTTTACTCTATTTGAAGGATTTTCTAACAAACAACCATCACTATGAGTTATGTGATGATACAACGTCTCACTCACACTGTCAGAACTGTCCTATACCGTGTCAGAATATAAAACCTCTCAACTAAGTAGAACCACTAAGCAATAAAGATTAATCTAAAAAGTATGGTCCTTTACCCATGTTGGCAGATATGGTTTATGAGGATTTTGAGTTGTCTGAACTCATCCTCATATCGGTGCTCAATACTACTCCCTAAATATATACTCATGCTCAAATATATAAACATATTTTTTCTCCGATTTTGAGGTAATTGCTAAAAACATCCTCTTAAAAGAGATAATGCTCTGAAGTATCTCTGAACTCATTACTCAGTTAGAAATTAAGGTTTTCTCTTTTCTCAATGTAAAAGGTGATACATTTGGAAATACTTAGTTCCCTTATGCTCTTACTCAAATCGTGTTTAAAACTCTTGTCTCAAAATTTATCTTTGCTTTCTCAGAAAATCTATTTAAAACTATTATGTTTGTTTGAAAGATCCTCAATAAGAACTCAATGGATACTCAGGGATAGGATTTGTGCTGAAAAGTAGACATTAACAACCAACTCAACAATCTCAATTCACAATAGCAAACTCAATAATCAGGAAATAAAATTCAGAACTCATCAACAAAACTCATCTAAAAAATTACAAAAACTAAGGTTATACTCCTAGATTACTCTTTATTGGTAGAAATTAGATGTAGGGCGTGAAGCCGAACTAGTCCAACACTGTGATAGTGTCTATATTTTCCACAATTATGAAATTGGACTATTAATTTGTCACGTTTTTGAAAATTTTGATTATTATGTTATTCCTTCTCAAAATTATTATTATTTCTCTGTTGGTAAGAAAAATTAGCTCTACCACGACCTCGAAAATTATATATATGTCCTTGTCCTCTACCTCTAAAATTTTGACCTCTTTGATTTATCTCAGCCAAGTTTGATATCTCTTTTTTTGGATTAGATTGATTCACTTTTGCTTGCAATACTTCATAAAATATGTATGTCGTCTGTTGATTCAAGGAAATCTTATATGTCATCAATTCATCTTCTAAATCATCAAATATCAAAGTGCTAAGATCTTTGGTGACCTCAAGGACCGTCATTGATTTGTACTTAATGATCGCAATACTTTTTCAACAATTTCAACTTGATCTAAGTTTTCTCCATTAGTTCTCATATCATTGATAAATTAGTAATTCTTGTCAAAAATTCCTTAACGGACTCAATTGGTTTCATTTGAGTTAACCCATATTGTCTTCTAAGCTCTTGCAATTTGACTTTTTTTACGTCTGCATAACCTCGATGTGAATTCAGCAAAACTGTCCAAGCCTCCTTTGTTGACTTAGCATGTAAAATATTATTATGTATATGCAATTTGACCTTGCTATCAAGGTAAATCGTGTCCTATAATTCAATTGTCTATTTTTCTCCAACCGTTTTACAGCTTCACTAGTAAATGTTGTATCCTTTGGGGAATCCACAAATACAATATCAACAATGGAACATAGTTAACAACATTTAAAAAAAAATTTATATATTGATGCCAAATTTCAAAATTATTTTTTCCATCAAACACAAAAAGGGATAAGTGGGTAAATATGGAGTACTCATATTTTTTTTAAAATATGTTGAATCTCATACAAAACTTTTATAAGGATCTTACACAAGCTCGGATATAAATTTGGAGGAGACAAAATAACCCTAAGTAATAATATATGCATAAATGAAAGATTCAACAATGGTTATATATAAGAAATTTATTAATCTACAAAGAAGAGGTAGAAGATTTTATTAAATAACTCGATAACTCTTGTATTAAAGGTGTCACAATTGAAAATGAAAACATTAGTGAAATGGTTGGTGTAAACTTATCCAAAAACCAAAAATATATGAAATGTCCCCCACAAATATTAAGGTTCTGATGAAAAATGGAGGACTTCAAGTGGGAGTGATGATTGTGATAGCAACTTACCAAAAAAATGAAGATGGAAAAGAATTTCAGATGTAAGATTTCAGAGAGCATGGAGCGAAGAGGATGAGATTAGTATCTTTGAAGTCCCTCTTAATTATTCATCAAATTATGATGCATTCCTTACTTTGTGAAAGGCACATTGGTGGTAGAGACAACCAATAATTCAATTATAAGCCAAGCTAGAAATTTTGAAAAAGATATATATAAGAAAAACATTGACAAAACAGCTTTTTCAAAACCAATAAAGAAAAGTTATTTAGACTGCCAAAGAGAATTTGAAGATCACAAGTGAAGACTAAGAATATTGATTTGATTTTTTATGGAGGTAGTGTTGCTGACTTAGAAGATTGGCTAGAATAAATTCACGTTTGTTAATTAAGAAAAAGGATAGGGAAGAAATGTTAGAGAAGTTACACTATGTGAAGATAGATAAGTGATTGGAGATACAAGTGATGGAAGAACATGCAAACCTTACTCTGATACCAATTTGAAGAAAATATAAAATTATGCAAAGTAACAATATATGCATAAGGCTGGGCATCGGACCAGACTGAAACCATCGAACCGGTATCGGACCGGAACGGGAACGGTTGACCGGTTTGTTGACCGGTACCGGGAAGAACCGGATCGAGATTACTGGGATGAATATTCGGTCTCGACTCGTCCCACTATATACCGGATTGGTATCGGACCGGATCGAAACGAGACGGGACGACACATATTTCAAAAAATAATGATTTTTTTTAGTTATTTTGAATCACGAAAATATGAATGCTTTTTTAGTTTTCTAAGTTTAAATTATAATAGTTTTGAAATTTATAATGTAATTTTAAAGTTTATTTTAAAGAAATTTTTTTTTAACTTTTACTTATTAAGTTTGTAAGTTAAGTTTAATAAAGTTTTTTTAGAGAAAAAAAAATTTGAGCTTAAGTTTTCAAGATTTGAATTTGAATTTTTTGAAGTTTATAAGTTATTACATATTAATATGTTATAAGTTATACTTATAACTTGTAATTTAAATAACTTAAGTTTGTAATTTTAAAAAATTAAACAAAAAATATATATATAACAATGACACGAATTAAAAAAGATATCAATCCAATTTATTCAAATTTGTATTACAATTTACAACTATTAGTAGAATGCCTAATTAATTTACGCAGCGACCTTCTAGGAAGGGTTCTGTTTTAACTAAACCTCGAATGTATTACTAATAGTGGTATAGTCCTACAAAGTCTTTCTCTAACTCAGCTATAGATTGACCGTTACCAACCACTGGTCTTGATAAAGTTCGTTGATGATCTTGAAGTTTCATGTCGTCGTTACTACCATATCCAATGGCTGAATCTACGAAAAGTTCATATTGACTACTTAACTTTGGAAGTCCTACATTTCTCCGCTCAGCATTTATCCAATCTCTAAACAACACCGATATCTCCAAATTGTCTTCTGCTAACGAATATTTGTGGTCTCCAATTTGAAATCTTGTCGCGCAGAAAGCTGCCTCCGAAGCTACTGATGATCCTTGAATTGCAATAGCACGTCCTTCACCATCCTACTAAGTTTTGGAAATTGAGTTTCACGAGCCCTCCACCAGTTCAGAAGTTGTGGTATACCTTCTTCGTTTGTAATATTATATGAACTTTGTTCAAGATATTTAATAAATTCTCATTTATTAGAAGAATCAAGATCAAGTTTATGTTTCATTCTACCATGGGCATCTACTTGAGGCATACACATTTGAGGATTTTCAACATTGTCTAAGGAACAATATTTATCATACATTTCTTTAGCAAGTAATTTTATACTATTTTGACATGTTTCCAAATCAGGTTCTTCATCTGGTTGAATATCTAATTTTTTATAAATGCATTTAACTAAATCTTTTGCACCATATTCTTTATATTCAGGGTTAAAAAGAATTGCAATTAAATAAATTTGAGGGATAGGAAAAAAATATTTCTTAAATTTTGAAATCATATCTTCAATAGCATTTGAATATAATTCATTTGTTTCATATTCAGCAAAGAGAGATGAAATCTCACATACATGTATTCAAATTTCAGAAATAGTAGGATAATCCATTCCAGAAATTTTTTTAGTAGCATCATAAAATGATTTCAAAAATATTCTAAGTTCATTTACTTCTTCCCAATCACTATCATTAAGTTTTGAATCAGAATAAGCATTATGAGAATTAAATTGCATAGTAATAGGTTCTCTATATGCATAAGCAACTTCAAGCATATCATAAAAGGAATTACATCTAGTTTTTCATGCTTTGAAACTTTTCTAAATGGAAGTTGATACATTACAAAGCTCTTTAAATCGATTAATTCTACTACAACTATGCATATTTAAAAATAAAAAAAAGCATTATCAATTTTTTCACAACTATTTTTAAATAATTTCACACCATCACTAACAACCAAATTTAATATATGCGCAACACGTCTAACATGAAAAACATATTTACTAATAGAAAAAAATCTAGGTTCTAGCATATTAATAGCATTTAATTTAAATTAGCAGAAGCATTATCTAAAGTAACACTAATGACTTTATCACAAAGACCAAAAAAATATAAAATATTCAACACAGTAGTAGCAATATACATCTCAGTTTTTTTCTGTTGACAAATTTTATATCCGATAATTTTTTTTGTAAATTTCAATTATAAGCAATCCAATGCGCAATAATCGTTAAATAATCAAAACCATTAGGACTACGACCCATATCAGTGGTAACAACAACTTTACAATCCACTATTTCAAAATAGGCACGCAAAAATTGACAATGTTTTTCTTGAAATTCAAAAATATCTCTTTTTACCATGCCTCTTGATAAACCAATAAAACTATGATTATATGTATCACGAATATATGCAATAAAATCCGGATGTTCTCAAAAACTAAAAGGTAAACCACAAATAACAATCATTTTAGCAAAATTTTCAGGATCACGATCCTTATTATAGGTTCGATGTGTAAGAGGACCACTTGGGTTCGAAGTATTTAATTCACCCTGAACCATATTTGACCCTCTAACCGATGCTCCAACGCTAAAACCTTCATTAACACCAAGAGAAGATAAATATGCAAACCACTCTTTCTTATGTTTTTGAATCAAATGTCTTTTTAATCCCCCGGTTGAACTTCCACTCCCACCAGATATATATTTAAATTGTTTTCTACAAATATTACATATACTAAAAGTTTTTTCATCATTCAAATAACAAAATTTCCACACATGTGATTTTTTAATATGTTCTACCTTAGTCTTACCCTTAGTTAGAATAATAGGAGGACAACTAGTTTAAACCTGATGATTGTCCTCCTGAGGTTGAACTTCAGTACTATTGGGGTCGGAACTAGTCGGTGTATCATCTAAATCTACTTCTTCATCTTCATCAATTTCTAGTTCTTCATTTTCTTGATAATTACCCTAATGTCTTTCATAAAGCTCATGGGAAATTATAGGACTATCCAAATTAAAGTCTATAGGACTGGGACGAGAAAAATTAGTTTCATTCACATGCGTAAATTCATCTGTATTTATTCTAACAAGAGAAACTTTAGATTTAGAAGAACTAGAACCTTTATTAGTTCTTATATACATATTTTTTACTCCTTCTGCAATACCTATTTTACCTTTACCACTTTTTTAGAAGACTCCATGATATAAAATTATAAATTATAAAATACGAAATTTAACAAGAACAAATAAAATATAATAAGAACAACTTACAAATAATAAATACAAAAGATAAATATAAGATTAGAGAGTGGAACCAAGTTACCAAACGTTTGTGTAAAGAACAAATGATTATAACCGAAATTTAAAAAATTAATGTCGAAACTTGAAGTTTGAAGATGATTCCTCCTCCAAACTTTGAGAAAGATTGAGAATTGAGAGAAATTAATAATTATTAATTGTTACTGGTCTGTAGACTGTAAATATGTAAATTGTAATTAAAAATATAAAAGGAGGGAGTATATATAATGTGTTGGAAAATATTATCGTTGAAATAGAGAGTTGGAGACGTTGAAATGGAGATTGGAGACGTTGGAAAATTGTCGTTGGGGAGTCTTGGGAGTTGAGACGAGGGACTTGGGGCAGTGGGAGGGGACAGGCGGCAAAAACTTTTCAGAAAAAGGGAGAAAGGAGTCAACTTTTTAGGCTGAAAATTTCAGCCTTATGCCCTTATTTTTTTTATTTTTTATATATATAAAATATAAATTATAAAATATAAATTAATTAATAAAAAATAATTAGCCGAATTATCAGATCAGAACTAAAATCTATCAGGATCAATCGGACCGGGATTACCGGGATGAATATTCAGTTCCGTCCCATCCCGAATATCGATTCACGGTGTCCCGTTCCATCTCGTATACTACCGGACCGGAATGGTACCGGACCGATACCGATACATTTCGGCCTGGTGCCCAATCTTATATATGCACAAGTAAAAGATCTAACAATAGTTATATATATGAAATCTACAAAGAAGAGGTCGGATGATTTATTAAATAACTCATAAACTCATGTATTAAAGGTGTTACAATTGAAAATGAAAACATTGGTAAAATGACTGGTGTAAAATTATTCAAAAATCAAAATTACTTAAAATGTCCCCATAAAAATAAAGAGAATTCTAATGAAGAGTGGATGCCTTCAAATGGGGATGATGATTGAGACAATAAGTTAACAAAGAAACTGAAGATCGGAAAGTATTCAGATCTAGGGTTTCATAGAGCATATGGCGAAAATGATCAGATAAATTTATTTTAAGTCCATCTCAATTATTCATCAGATTATGATGCATTCCTTAATTTTGTGAAAAACACATTTGTAACATCTCGCAAATTGAAATAAATAGGAAGAAGCCAATAATTGGAAATAGTCATTTTTGGAAAGAAGAAAAATCTGGAAATTTAATTTAGGAAAAAGTGAGTTTTTGGTCAAATTCAAACGGCCATAACTTCTAGATCAGGATTATTTAGGAGCACTTCCAGATATGGTAGGAAAGACCTTGGAATAATCTTTCCAACGCCGCCGAGTTTGCGCGATTCCGAGTGAGTTATTCCCTTTGGAAGTTGGACTGTTCAAATAAGGAAATGTTCAATCCAATTTTTTGAAGGATATTTCAGTCTTTTCCTTATCCAATTAATTAAATTCGTTTTAGTGAATTAATTACGGATCTAAACTGAACTTGGTCAATTTTAGGCTTTTGGAAAACAGTTAGGGTCTTACAGAAGAGGAAAGAAGAGGAGAAAAGAGAAGGAGAAGCAAGGAAATCATCAAGTTCGTCGAGTTTAGCTTTGTGGATTTCGTCGGGGCTGATCCCTACAAGGTATGTGAGTCTCTCATAATTGGGTTCGTTCACCCACGCACCAAACATGTTAGTTCAGCGTGAATTCGTCCTAAAAGAGTTTGGAAAGTTGATGTTTTGATGTGTATTCTTGAAATTGATATTGTTCTTGAGTTGGGCTGAAATTGAGACGTTTCTAAGATCACTACGTCAAGTTATTGAGTGAGTTCGGGTTAGGTTCCTACGTATAATTGCTGGGTATTTGTATCTAAAAAAATTTGGGAAAAAGAACCAAATTTTGGTGAGTTGGGGCTGAAAAACGAAGAAGAAATTTCGTCGGTCAAATATGGGTAGTGGTGGCGTGTCGCGGAGCTGATCCCCAGAACTGGGAAAAATCATTTCGCGTCGCGGAGCTGCCACAGAGCGTTCTGCCTCAAAAGTCATTTTCGAAACTAAATTTTAAATGTCTCTCCGCGTCGCGGACCCACCCTCAAATATTGATATTTTGGTATATTCTCATTTTTAGCTATCTAAATTATTCCTAAACATCATGAGATATTTTCTATCACAAATCACGATCCTTGAATCCATAATTCAATTCAAGAAAAGTTAAGAGTCAAGTCAAGAAAGTTAAGAGTCGAGTCAAGAGAAGTTAAGAATCATGTTAAGAGAAGTTCATAAAGTTTTCCAAAAGTCTTTTACAAATGTTCTTACTTTGTTTTAAAACTTGAGTTTTGAGTTGAGTAAAGAGTAAAGTTTGAAGTGCATTTCTTCAAAAGAGTATATGGGGACTATGTATTCCCAAAGGGTTTAAAATGTTTTCACATTTAAACAAGAAAGGAAACCTCGATTTCCAAATGGCCTTCGGGCTAGTTTTCAGAAAAGAGTAATCGCTTTCTAAATGAAGCAAGAGGGGAAACTTTGATTTCCAAGATAGCCTTTGAGCTAAGTTTTTGAGCATTAATCTCAAATCACGGAAAAGTATGTTTTTAAACATAAAGAGCTAGTATCATATTTTGGGAGTAGTATTGAGCACCGTTATGGGGGAGCGTTGAGAGAACCCACACCCCCCATAAACTATGTAGCCATCATGGGTAGAAAAGGGTCATACTTCTTTAGATGAACCCTTAATGCTTTTTAACATAGACTAGTGGGTCCACTTAGTAGTTCAGGTTCTATACCCCCGACAAGGTATAGGATGGACCTGACAACGTGGGGCCAAGAAACGTTATATCATCACTATAGCTCTTAAGTGATGATTGTCGGTTAGAGAAACTCCCACAACAGTATTTTGTATTTTTATAAACATCAGAAATATTTGTATTTTCATATACAAACAAAGTTCATATTGTATCTTTGCCAACATAAAGAGTTATTATTGTATTTCTAAATACACAGAGTTGACATCATGTTTTAAATAGATTTTCCTTATATTGCACTTGTTTTTAAACTGTTTTATATTGAAATGAGTTCAGTAAGTTGAGTTAAGTTATTCAGGAGTTGAGTAAAGCCAAGGTAAGTGTTACTTTCAGATCCTTTTCAAGCTTTAGTTATGTTTAGCATTCGAACTCGCATACTCGTACATTCAATGTACTGATGTCAGTTGGCATGCATCTTATTATGATGCAAACGCACGTAACCAGGATCAATATACAACGCATCGTTGATCCTGTTAAGCTTCAGAGTTGTTGGTGAGCCTCTTTGCATTATGAAGGATCCCTTTTTTTCATTACTTTATCATTTTAGCTCATTAGGATGTCGTGGGCCTTCCCCGACATTCATCCCAGTTGTTTTAGAGGCTTCATAGATAGTTAGTCAGATGTTAGTTCATTCGTCATTATTTTGTTATTGGCTTATGTTCAGATTTGAGTTGCCATTTTGGTTAAGTTAAATGTTTATTTTTAAAACATTATGAGTTCAGTTTGAGACATGTTGAGTTATCTTGTATTTGGATTCTCTTTCTTATGTCTAAGTATTCCGCTGGGTAAGTAAGTCAGGCCAATGGTTCGCTTTGGGCCAACAATGGTTCTCGAGTGCCGGCCATGTCCAGGGTGTAGGCTCGGAGAGTGACAACATTGGAGGTAGAGAAGATCAAAATATAATTATAAGCTAAATTTAAAAGGTTGAAAAACAAATATAAGTAAATCGTTGACAAAAAAAGAGTTTTTCCAAACCCATGAAGAGAAGTTATTTAAACTGCCAAAGAGAATTTAGAAATCACAAGTGAAAACTAAGACAATTGATTCAATTTTGGGTGGAGGTGGCGTTGCTGACTTGGAGAATTGATTAGAAGATATTCACATCAGTTAATTAAGGAAAATGATAGGGAAGAGGAGTTGTAAAAGTCGCAATATGTGAAGTTAGGTAAGGCTCGACAATATTTATTGAAAATACAAGTGATAAGGAGTAGGCAAACCTGAATCTGATACTAATTTAAAGAAAAATATTAAAATTATCCAAACTAACAATATATGAACAAGTGAAATATTCAACAATTGTTATATATAAGAAATTTTATTAATCTAAATAAAAAGAAGTAGGAGACTTTATGAAATAACTTAATAACTGTGATATTAAAAATGTTGTAATTAAAAAGGAAAACATGGTGAAATGGTTGGTGTTAACTTATCCAAAATTAAAAGTACTTGAAATGTCTCTTTAAAGATTCAGACGATTTTGATGAAGAGTAGAGGCCTTCAAGTGAGGGTGATGATTGTGATAACAAGTTACCATAAAAGTGAATATGAAAAAAAATGCAAATGTAGAGTTATAGAAAATATGAGACAAGTAGGATGAGATAAGTATCATTGAAATGCATCTCAATTGTTAATCAATTTATAATGCAGTCCTTAATTTTGTTAAGGACACATTGAAGGTAGAAATAACCAAAACTCAATTATAATCTTAAGCTGGAAAAAATTAAAAAAGATATATAAGAAAAACGTTGACAAAAGGAGCTTTTCCAAACCTCATGAAAAGAAGTTGTCTAAACTGTCAAAGAGAATTTGAAAATCACAAATTAATACTAAGACTATTGATTTGGTTTGAGGCAGAGGTGGTGTTGCTAATTTGGAGGATTGGTTAGAATTAATCCACGTCAATCAATTAAGGAAAATGATAGGAAAGAAATGTTGGAGAAGTCGCAAATTGTGAAGATTGGTAAGGCTCGAGAGTATTTATTGGAGATGGAGAAACAGACAAACCAGGCTCTAATACTAATTTGAAGAAAAAAATTATCCAAACTAATAATATATGCACAAGTGAAAGATCCAACATTGTTTATATAAAAAAATGATTAATCTACAAAGAAGAAATATGAAGTTTTATTAAAGAGAAAATGGTCTAAAACCCTTTAATCTATATTCGAAATTTCAACTACACACTCTAACTTTACGAGTGTTCTATCACCCCCCTGAACATTTTAAAAGTGAAGTATATACCCCTTTAAAAAGTCATAACCAAATTTGTATTAGCAGTGATTTGCACACTCCTGCCACATCACATCATATTTTAAATATAAAAAAATAATTATTTTCTATATTCAACAACCATAGCATTATCAATCTAGTGCTAAATTATTATTCATCAGTTTTCTTCTAAATTTCTCTCACTTAAATCTTCAAAAAAAAATCAATATTCTTGTAATAATCGTTGATTCAACCTTCAAATTTTCTATTTTTGCATAATCTCCTCTTTTTCTCTTTGGATTGATGAAATTTTTCACCCAAAATCATTAACAATTAAATGCCCAAAAATTATTTTTTATCAATTTGAGGGTTTAATATTTTTTAGTTATAGTTAATTTAGTAGGATTCTTGAAAAATGAAAATTTAGTATTATTTTTGTATAATATAATGTTCATCGTAGATTTGATAACCAAAATCTTTTTAAATCTGAAAAGATGATAAAGAATGCAAGTTACTATTAAATTTTGTGTTCATCGTATGTTGTGATGGTGATTTATGTGGTGGTTTACTTCGAAACTGCTTATTGATGAGTTTGTTCTCACATGATGGAATAATAGAGTTTATTTTCGGTGGATTTTTAGTCGAGCTACTGTGAGAAGTGTGTGATTTAAAAAAGAGAGGAAGCTTAGTGACCGAAAAACTATGAGGGCGGAAACCTGCTAGTGGAGGAACCAAGCTTACCTAGTGGATCAAAGATGTCATCACCGCCAGTGTTGTTGTCGGTCTGTTAAAGAGAAGAAGAACGAAAAAAATGTAAAAAGTAACAAATAAATAAAAGAAAACATAAAAGTTTAAAAAAAACAAAAATGAATATGAAATAAGGAAAATACTAAAATTTTAATTAGTTTTTTTGCTTTTCACTATCTCAAAGAGGGTGAACTACACATTTGTCACTTCAGCATTCAGGTAGAAATAATTTCACTTTAAAATAGTATAAGAGGGTGATAGGACACCCGTGAAGTTAGATTATGTAGTTGGAATTTCGGATATAAATTGGGGAGGGATTTTAGACCATTTTCTCTTTTATTAAATAACTCTTACATTCAAGATGTTGCATTTGAAAATAAAAACATTGGTGAAATGACTGGTGTTAATTTATTCAAACACTAAAAGTACTTGAAACGTCCGCATAAAGATAAAGAGGATTCTGATGAAGACTGGAAACCTTCAAGTGAAAATAATGATTGTGATAGCAAGTTACCAAAAAAGTGAAGATAGTAAAGAATTCAGATGTAGGGTTTTAGAGAGTATGGAACGAAGAGAATAAGATAAGTATCCTTGAAACTCATCTCAATTGTTCATCAGTTTATGATACATTTCTTACTTTTTTTTAAGGATACATTGGAGGTAGAGACAACAAACACTCAAACAAAAGCAAGTGCGCTGGTCGGATTGACTAAACCAATGCGACTAGAGCATTCCCTGGAACAGGCCGTAGAGAGGTATTCAACAAGCGCCACTCAACTGCGCTAACTAAGCCCTCCATAGAAGTTCAAGGAAGTAAAGCTACATACTACTGGAAAGAGATGGGCTTTCTCCTTTCTATTTCTTGCGGGCTATTGATTTCGGGTTGAGACTTTGCTTGCTTACTTTCACGCTTCCTATTTTATTCCGCTTTTCAAAATAGTAAGAGGGGAATTGAGTAAAATATCCTTGTCCGTAGTTCCACGGATATGGGAGCTTACTCCGCTGTTGCTGGTTTAGTAAGCTAAGCATTTCCATCCTTTCTTAAGTCAGCAGACATCATATTGATCTCTCTACTGCTCCCGCAAACGGTGATGTCTCGATTCCCATTGGTCGGTCTGCTATCCGGAACAAATCTTTGTCCAAGTAATCTTGAATCAGATTCCTGAAATTTACACAATTATAGGTGTCAATGGACCGATTTCACTAGCAGAGCACTTTCTCCAATGTGCGCAAATAGAGATGCCACTTTCAATGATGGACACCGGCCCTTGTGTTAAAGTAGCATCGAGTTTCGCTTGGAAACCGGCAAGTTTCGAGTTTCCAAATAAGTGGTACCCTTTCTTTAGAGTTCGGTAGGTCAATTAAGTTGCCTAAATCTCTTCCTTATCTGCTGCTCTGTAGCTGCCTTCCTCGCTTCGTCTTCGGCTTTCAGAGTAGTGGAACGTTTGCTATGCTATAAGGACTGTGCGCCTACCCGAATTGGCTTCGCTATCGCTCCCGTGTAGGGGTCGGTCCCGTTCTATCTCTCTTTTCTTTTCGGATTCCGAGGATGAGCCGACAACCTTCAAGTCTTCCTCCATCAGGTCATCTTCCGGAACCAAGCCTTCTGAAAGAAAGCTCATCAGAAAACTCCGTTGACGAGGCCTGTCCCTTCTCCAGCTTCTTGTGGTCTTTCCCAGCCTTACCTTCTGCTGGGTACTTTACCATCAGACCAACATTTTGTTTCTTCTCTGCTTCAGTCTGTATTTTCAATTCCATTACCTTCTTCCTCAGCATCCTCCTTTTCTGGGTCCTTGTCAGCTTAGATGATTTCTGTTATGCTGGACTCTCTCCTACAGCCTCCTTCTCAAGTCTCGGCGGAGTTACCTTATTGGTGAGTCTTGGCCGGGTCTTATTATATGTAATTTAGAGTCGCTTTTAACAGTATAAGGTACGGAACCCCATGTCGATTTTCTTAATACCCTGTTACCTTGAACGATAGATTGGTTCGACTCCCTTCAACCCGGGCAAGCAATTAGTCCCTCTACGGTACCGCCTCTTTCAACGCGGAATAGCTGAACAATCGGAATAGAAGTCCTAGCCTTGGAGCCTTCCTGAACGGTGCCATCTACACACTTTGTTCTCAACTCTTCTCACCTCTTGGGCGAGACAAGCTACCTTTAGCTAGGAGCCTTTTTTCCTTCTGCCCAGCTCACCTCACTATCTATCAATCAAGAAGGTAAAGGAGAGAAGGTTTGATTGAAAGTAGTACGTCTGCAGGGATCTGTCGTTAACGATTTGACCGGGACACATCCAATTGAAAGTCTAATCCCAACCTCTTTGGAAGGAGCTCCAAAAAAGACTTGACTTCAGAGCGGGGAATCTTCCTACAAGTGAGCACCAAGTCAAATGTATTCAAAAAGGGCTATACCTCTGCCTAGACAAAGAGGACTTTAAGGCAGCCTCGTAGGAGACATTGGATGTAACCAGCCTTCAAAGGCGGAGGAGTCAAAAGCAACTGGGGTTAGGAGTAAAGCATCCCGAGGTTGGCGCATCTCGTTGAGCGTGGAGAAGCATTGGGAACCCCAATTTTTTTCTTCGGAGCCGTTTCTTTTTCCATCCCCCCGCCCTGGCATAGACAGCTAACAGCTAAGCCACTAATCATACAGCTAATAAAATAAAGTCGATCACTACTGAGACAGCTCATAAAAGTCGTTTCACTTGATCCAATAGAGTCAGAACACCCTTCTATCTAAAAGAAATGGTGCTCGATGAAAGGATCCAGATTCCACACTATGCTATGGGCTGGGGAGAGAGCTGCTCTGCGAAAGAGAATTGAAAGGAGTTGGAGGGACTTTCGCTGACTGAATCCATCCATAAACCTAGACCGCGGTAACCTTAGTAACCAAAGCGTCACGACAACATCCAAAGGTGACCTTTGGGTTCTTAAGTAGGGGGGCAAGGAGGAGCACGTAGGAATGTCGACCACTACATAATCCACTAGTGTTCCAACCCTGAAGTCACTTCCTTTAGAGTTGAGTTCAAAGTTACAGCCTTTAGTAGATAAGCTGGAGTTAACTCATGATAACTCTTAGCCCTTACTTCCGATGAATGAGAAGTCTAGTTAGGCAGTGGAAACCCTGGGAAGTAAGGAAGTTCAAGTTAGAGGGCATATGAATATGAAATAGCTCCTTAATCCGGAAAGATCGTATGTCAATGTTCCCAGGGTAGGAACTTTCACTTTTCTTAGTCAGAGTATGGTCTTGGGCTTCGGTTCGGGACTCTGAATCGATCAATCGAATGGGAAAACACCTTTCCTCTTTCGCTTTCTCTCAATTGAAAAGGTTGAAATAGAAATATAAGAAAAGCGTAGACAAAATGAGTTTTTCCAAATCCCGTGAAGAGAAATTATTTAAACTGTCAAAGAGAATTTGGGGATCACAAGTGAAAACTAAAATTACTGATTTGATTTTAGGCGGAGGTAGTGTTGTTGACTTGGAGAACTGGTCAGAAGAAATTATATTAGTTAATTAAGAAAAATAATAGGAAAAAAATGTTGAAAAAGTGACAATATGCGAAGATTGATAAGGCTCGACAGTATTTGTTTGAGATAAAAGTGATGAAAAAATAGGCAATCTCGTTCTGATATCAATTTGAATGATATAAATTACTCAAACTAACAATACATGCACAAGTGAAAGATTTAACAATGGTTATGTGAACACATAATTTTTGACGTATTAAAAGTACTCGTCCAATATATATAGCAAGGTCTTTTCTCATAATTTAATTTTGTTTTTGTATTTTTTGTTTTTCATTGTTTATTTTGATTATTTTTTACATTTCCCAAATGACTCAAATTTGATTGAATTTGTTAAACTCAATTCTGATAGTCCAATCAATTTTAAATTCGATCCAAGGACAATGGTCAAGGTTTAATCTCAACTATTCATAACTTTTTTATCCAAAGGCTCTTATGTGAACTTATCAAATATACAAAAAGACTTCAAAAATATGAATTTTGGCCTTATTTTTGGTTTATTTCTTCTCCTCTTCTTACTTTCCACCTACATCGACGCCGCCACTACCGTTGCAGGCCACCATCCCAACCAAAAAATCACTACAAAATTTTACTACTTCTTTCTTCCACCCTCTTCTACACAAATCTCCAAATTATTTATTTTTATCCGTAGTCAAATTCATAGATCTAAGGAAAAAAACACAAATCATCACTTTTTTTTAGATTTATGAAGTTTCGGTCATCCACATCCTATGTCATTTACATTAATGTATGGATCTCTTCAAGAACTATATTTTGCTATAAATTTTGGGTCAAAATTCTGTCAAAAAGATTTTCGACGACCCTCATTCACTCAAAATCTATATCAATCTTTTTTCCTTCTCACCCTCTATCTGAATTTGCCACTATAACAACTGTTTTAATCATATAAGTTATTTTGGTGTCGGATTATATTTTTTCAATGTTCCTTAAGATTTATCATGTTGAGTTTTGCTTGTATTTTTATTTTAAATTTTATTGTTAATATATTTTAATCTTTATTTATTGTGTTTGATCTTCAAGATAGGTTAGATGGTTGAATATTTGTGTAAGTGGGCTAGTTCACTTTTTAAATTTTGGGTCTTAATCAAATGGATTTACGTATTGAGCTTATTTTAAATTTTTAGATAGTCCATTTAGCAATTATTCAATTAATGAGTAAAAAAAATGATCCTCTAAGGGACAATGCAGTCTTTTCTAATTACTTTTCTCTTGGAAAAAGAAAAACAAAAGAAAGAAATTCCATTAGTCATCTTGGGTAGCACATTGAGAAGGTAAAGAGTCTGTTGCATGCATTAACTCTTAGATTTTAAAGAAATATAGGGTGCTTCATATGCTTCATCTAGTTAAACCTCATTCTTCTTTCATTTGAAAAGGAGGACAAATAACAACAAAAAGAGTAATTAGAAAGAAGGAAAAAAAATCATAAGAATAGAGAATACAAAAGTCTTCTAACTAAAAAAAGAGAAAAAATATTTTAGAATAAAAAAGAAACACTTCTTTAAAAAAAATACATAAAAAAATTTCATCTTTACGTGGATATGTGAATTCAACAAGCATTGCTACCACAATTTATTGTCATCATCTCTTTTAGTATTTTTTTTTTAACAATTTGCAATGTAATCCTAAAATAACGAATCATGTTCTTTTATATTTTGGATTAAGTTGTTTATATCAAGTTTACATGATTTAGTCAAGAGTATTGTAATACTTGATATGATTATGTCTTATTATCATGTACATATGTATTTATTATTAATTAGTTGTTAGTTTAATTTTATCTTATTATGGAGTTAATATGTAGATATACTTTGATAAAGAAGGGAAAAAAATTCAAGGTCCGTTTTTGTATATTAGTTTCTGGTCATTTTAAAAAACAGAAACTAGTATTTTTTACAAAAAATATCCATTTTTGAAAAAAAGATAAATCTAGTCATATTGTAAATAGTTTTTTTTCTCATAAATAAATATATGAAAATGGTTAATCAAATAAAAAAATACAAATTCGGCTATATTTTGATGAGTAATTAAACTATTAGATAAAATTGACTATTTTTCAAATATTTTTTGAAAAAAGACTAATTAGAAACAACAAAGAGGAGGTAGGATGCTTATCGTATAACTCAACAACTTTTGTAATAAAGGTGTTGCAATTGAAAATGAAAATATTGGTGAAATAAATAGTGTAAGCTTATCCAAAATTCAAAAGTATTTGAAACATTCCCATAAAGATAAAGAGGATTTTGATATAGAGTGCAGACCTTTATGTGGATGATTGTGATAGCAAGTTACAAAAAAAAGTGACGATGAAAAATATTTATAATGTATTCCTTGAAGCTCATCTCAATTATTTATCAGATTATAATGTATTCCTTACTTTTTTTGAGGGACACATTAGTGGTAGAGACGATCAAAACTCAATTATAAACTAAACTGAAAAGGTTGAAAAAGAAATATATGAAAAATGTTGACAAAATGAGTTTTTTCAAACCCCATGAAAGAAGTTATTTAAACTGTCAAAGAGAATTTGGGTATCACAAGGAAAGACTAAAACTATTGATTTGGTTTTAGGTGGACGAATTGGTTAGAAATAGTCTTCGTCAGTTAAATTTAGGAAAATGATAGGAAAGAAATGCTGGAGAAGTCGCAATATGTGAAGATTGGTAAGAGTCGAAATACTTGTTGGAGATACAAGTGATAAAGGAACAGATAAACCTGACTCTGATACCAATTTGAAAAAAATAAAATTACTCAAAGTAGATAATATATGCATAAGTGAAAGATCCAACAATGATTATTTGTAAGAAATTTATTAATCTACAAAGAAGAGGTAGAAAGTTTTATTAAATAAATCAATAACTCTTATATTAAATGTGTTGCAATTGAAAATGAAAACATTTGTTAAATGACTAAGGTTAACTTATCCAAAAATCAAAAGTACTTAAAATGTCTCCCTAAAGATAAAGAAGATTTTGATTAAGAGTGAAGACTTTTGAGCAGGAGAGATGATTGTGATAGACAACTATCAAAAAACTGAAGCTGGAAAAGAATTCAGATTTAAGATTTTAGAGAGTATGGAACGAAAATGATGAGATAAGTATTCTTAAAGCCCATCTCAGGTTTAAATCAGTTTATGATGTATTCTTTACTTTTGATAAGGACATATTAGAGGTAAAAATGACCACAACTCAATTATAAGCTAAACTAAAAAGGTTGAAAAGAAATATAAGAAAAATATTGACAAAAAAAGGTTTTCAAAACCCCATAACAAGAAGTTATTTAAATTGTCAAAGAAAATTTAAAGTTCACAAGTGAAGACTAAGACAGTTGATTTGGTTTTAGGTGGAGGTAGTGATGTTGATTTGGAGGATTGGTTAGAAATAATTAGAGTTGTCAATATAGGCTATCCCGTTGCGCCGGCCTGGCCTAACCCATCATTTGATAGGGTTGGGCTACGATTTTTTAAGCCCATTTAAGAAAGGCGGAATGAGCTGAGGGACCCTTGTTCTTGACTCTGTTTGTCACCTAGACCCTTCTACTCACGAATTTGTCAACTAAACACTTGAAGTTATTAAAACACACTATTTTAAACCCCTTTGACCGTTGACTAAGCTCATGTGGCCTTTTTTGCTGAATTGGATCAAAAGCGTGGTTACACACATTTAAAAGCAAGCGAAGACAATTATTTAAATTTTAAAAAATATTTAAATTAAAAGAAAAATATAACAATTTTAAAAAAATCAAAAAAAAAAAAAAAAACTTCATTCTCAATGATGTACATTTCTTCTTCTTCTTCCTCGTAATTTCATCCAACACCTACCATCACCACAAACACATCTTCGATTTTTTCCAATGCTATTACACATAATTCTTCCTCTTTCTCTTCTCATATGCTTCCTATCATTTGAGAGTTCTACAATGATTGGAAAACAATATACTTATTTAGATTTGGGTAAAAGAGAAGAAAAAAAAGAGGTTCTAAATTGTGAAATAAATGTGGATTTAAGATGGATTTTTGAAAAACATATGTTTGATTCTTTCTAAATGTAACACAATTTTATTGAGAGCATTTTGGAAGAGTTTTTTTAAAATGACCCACTTTTTGTCTCCTACTCTTCTTTCTCTCATCCGTCATTTTAGTCATTTTATTTCTCACCACCATTAAAACAACAAATTTATAATAAAAAAAACATAACAAAGCTTTTCTTATCTCTAATTCCTCTTCAACGTAAAAAATTCACTAGGAGAAAAAAAACAACGATAACATAAAATCTAAGTAGCAAAATAGATGAAAAATGTGACAAGAAAAGAAAAAATGAAAAGAAATCAAGAAAGAAATGATTTTGGAGATTAGTTTGAGATTTATTTTTAAAAATATTATTTGTAATAAAAAAAATGACGTATATATCTGATGTGGATAGTGAGGTGTTATCCACATCAGCGCGATTGAGAGACACATGATCAGAGGAGTTTAAAATAATGTGTTTTAATAACTTTAAGTGTTCAATTGACAAAGTCGCGAGTAGAAGGGTCCAGGTGACAAATGGAGCCAAGTATAAGGGTCTCATAGGTCATTCTGTCTTTAAGAAAAGGGCTTTTTAGCCCAGTCTTAATAAGTCTGCTGATTCGTGAGGCTTGAGAAATATGGGTAGGACCGACCCGAAATAAAATAGAGTATTAAAAATAGCAAGAGTCTAAACTCAAAATCATTTTAAAGTTTGAAATTTTACAATTTAAATAAAATTATGTTTATAAAATATGTATTACATAAAATAAAAATTCCCTAAAATTCCTAGGAATCACTACATAGGTTGTAGCCTATGTAATATTGTCATAGTTTTCGTGTTTTATTATGATCATTAGAAAACAATTTGGTTAATATTTTTATTTAGCTATTTATGTTTTTACTTGAAATCAAACTTAATAAATATTATAAAGATAATTTTATTTGTGGATTTGATTAACAAGTAGTAACACTAACACCATCTAATATTATTTTGTCGATATTTATGATAATATTTTTAAATTATAATTTAATTTAAAAAATTAAAAAATATATACTTTTACAAAAAAAGGGTTGGCACGGCAAGCCCGTAGCCCACATACTTGTGGGCTGGGCCGACCATTTTCTGGCCCACACAAAAAATGGTCTAGCCCGATCTGACCCGTCAAATTTCAAAGCATGTATGGGTTTGCCCAGATGGAGTGGGTCAGCACATATTTACAGCTCTAGAAATAATCCATGTTAGTTAATTATGGAAAATGATAGGAAAGAAATGTTGGAGAAGTCGCAATCTGTGAAAATTGATAAACTCTAGAGTATTTGTTGGAAATACAAGTGATAGAGAAATAAATAAACTTGGCTTAAGAAAAAAAAATAAAACTATCCAAAGTAATAATATATGCACAAATGAAAAATTCAACAACGGTTATATAAAAAAATTATTAAGTTATTAAGAAAAGATAGGAGACTTTATTAAATAAATCATTAACTCCTGTATTAAAGACAATGCAATTGAAAATGAAAATATTAATGAAATTACTGATGTAAACTTATTCAAAAAACCAAAAGTACTTGAAACAACACCATAAAGATAAAGAGGATTATGATGAAGATTGTAGGTATTCAAATGGAAGTGATGATTCTGATAGCAAGTTACCAAAAAAAGTGAAGATAGAAAAAGAATCAGATGTAGCGATTTAGAGAATATAGAACTAAGAGGGTCAGATAGGTATGTTTGAAGCTTATCTCAATTGTTAATCAGTTTATGCATTATTTACTTTTGTTAATAATATATTGGATGCAGAGACATCCAAAACTCAATTATAAGCTAAATTGCAAAGGTTGAAAAAGAAATATAAGAAAAACGTAGACAAAATAAGTTTTTCTAAACTCCATGAAGAGAAGTTAATGTCAAAGAGAATTTGGGGGTTATAATTGAAGACTAAGACTATTTATTTGTTTTAGGTGAAGGTAGTGCTGCTAACTTGGATGATTGGTTACATGAAATTCACATTAGTTAATTAAGGAAAATGATAAGGAAGAAATGTTGAAAAAGTCGCAATCTATGAAGATTAAGACTCAACAGTATTTGTTAGAGATACAAGTGATGGAGGGGTGGACCTACGTGGAGCTTAGGGGATCCCCTAGTCGAAAAATTACATGGTATATATTAGGTATACTTTTGATTTTAAGCGTATACAAAGTAAAATGAACCCCCTAAACAACTAAAGATGAGCGTGGCCCAATGGCTAGGGGGTTCATTGTTAACTTGAATGTCCTGAGTTTGACTTTCGGTAAGTGCAATATTTTTAACCCTTTTTTTTGCTTTGAAAAGGCTGAGATGGGCTCAGGTTTTGGGCTTAAAATAACCTATAAAAGGCCTGAAGACAAAGTAATGAAATAAAGTAGACATGAAGACAAAGTAATGAAATAAAGTCAGGGGAATGTGAAACTAAAGAAACAGAAAATGACATTACCAAACCAACAAATCTAAATACAAACAAAAAAAATATTTATTTAATAAAAAGTTGCACGCAAGCCTAACAAACAGCATAAAAATACTCAAAAGTGAAACCCTAGAAAATGAACTTCATTTTTCGAATAAGTTAAACCCTAGAAAGTGAACTTCATTTTCACTATAAAAAGCATATTCTACACAATAATTTAAGAAACAACTGAAAAGCAAAACGCAACAACACATTTCTTTACTACCTTTTAATGCAAATCGAAAACAGAAAACAATATATGTGAGATACGAAAGTGAATTAGGATATTTGAGTACCTTTGACCGGATCTCAGTGATATGACAACACACGATGATTTGACGAACATGCGGTGGAATCGACCAAGAAAAACTATGAAATCAACGAACTTTACACTGATGAAAGCTAGGGTTTGTGAGATACGAACGAGACTTGGAATATTTGGGTCTTTTAATTGACTTAGGATATTTTAGAGAGAATCGGGTGGGTATTGGGTTTATGGGGCGGGTTGTTAGTTTATGGGTTAAAAACAATGGTCAAACGAGTAGTTGCTTAGGATTTAGACACGTGTACAGATTGAGGGGGTCGTTAATGAGAGGGCATTTGTGTACTGATAATTGGACGGTAGGGGCTGAGATGGACGCAAAGCATAACGGTAACATTTATTAAAGTTTGGGGGTAAATTCGTCCTTTTTCCCATCTAAAATTGTAATTTTTTTGTTTTTTTTATTTTTCTTTTTATGTTATTTATTTTTTAAAATTTATTAGTCATAATTTTTATATTTTTGTCTTTTATTCTTCTTATTTATATTGTTCATTTTATTTCTACGTAACTCTCTTTTCATGTACTAACTCAAAGAAGCTCTTTGAGAAAATGATGAATTGTTATTAAATTTAAAATTGAATTAGAAAACTATTATATAAAATAAAGTAATTTAAGATTAATCAAAAGGAAAAATTTAAAAATTGTGAATATTCTTTTAATAAAATCTATTTAATTGAATTTTTTTCTCTTAATTTCATTGTATCTCCTTCTTACTATTTTCAAGTCGATTCTAAAGAGATTAAAACTAAACTTATCTGATTGGTTCATAATTTATTTAATGTTACAAATGATTAACCTACTAAATTAAATTAAATGAACTAAAAAAATTGATGATGTCATTTATTTATCTTCTGAATATACACTATAATATTAGTAACTCGATCTCTACACTTTTCTAAAAAATCTTAATGGTTTTTAAAGTAATATATGATTGAATGTGCACTAATTGAAAATTTGAAAAAGATTCAAAAAAGTAGATATACTGCAAAATAAAAGGAAAAATACACTAGAAATTTTAAAAGCTCGATGGAGCAGAGTAAGAGTAGGAAGAACCTAAACAGAACATGGCAATATAAGTTAAAATTAACGGATTAAAATTAATATTTTTCTCCCATCTCACTCGATTTTTCATCTTGTAATTTTTACATGCTTCTTTATACTTCGAAATTTCTCAACAAAAGCTTTGGATTTGCCACTGCCTGGCTCTGATACCAATTTGAATGAACTAAAATTACTCAAACTAATAATACATGTAAAAGTAAAAGTTCCAACAATGGTTATGTGAACACCTATTTTTTGGCATATTAAAATTACTCCTATAATATATATTGTATAGTCTTTACTCATAATTTAATTTTGTATTTTTTGTTTGTCATTATTTATTTTGATTATCTTTTACATTTTTCAAAGGACTCAATTTTGATTAAATTCCATAGATTTAAATACAATCCTGATAGCCCAATCAATTTTAAACTTGATCTAATGACAATTGTCAAGATTTAATCTCAGTCATCATTGACCATTTGATCTAAGGGTTCTTATGTGACCCTATCAAATATACAAAAAAACTTCAGAAAATAAGAATTTTAGCCTTATTTTTTATTTATATTTTCTTCTCCCCTTTCTTTCCACCAATCACCATTGCCGCCGGCTAACCACCATCACTACCGCCGCAGACCACCACTCCATCGGAAAAATCACTCAAAAAATTTATCACTTCTTCCTTCCACCTTCCTCTACACAAATTTACAAACTATTTATCTTTAACCGTAGCCAAACTTCATAGATCTAAAATAACCAAAAAGAATCATCACTTTTTTGTTAGACTTATGAAGTTTCAGTTATCCTCATCATATACCCTTTACATTAATGTATAGAGCTCTTCAAGAGCTATCTTTTGATATAAATTTTGTGTCAAAAATTTATCGAAAAAATTTTCGATTATTTTTTTCGTCGACCCCCATTACCTTAAAACATATATCAATATTTTTCCCTCTCACCCTCCATCTGAATTTGTCACTATCAAAAATTTTTTAATCACATAGGTCATTGGTGTCGGGTTATATATATTTTTATTAGTGCTCCTTAAGATTTACCATGTTGAGGTTTGCTTGAATTTTTATTTTTAGTTTTTTTATCTTTATTTATTGTATCTAATCTTCAAGATAGGTTATATGGTTGAAATTTTGTGTTAGTGGGCTTGTTCATTTTTTAAATTTTGGATCTTAATCAAATGAATCTACATATTGGGCCTATTTTAAATTTTCAAATGATTCATTTATCTATTATTCAATTAATGAATAAAAGAATTTGACCCTCTATAAGGGAAATGCAGTCTTTTTCTAATTAATCTTCTCTTGAAAAAAGAAAAAAAGAAAGAAATTTCATTGATTACGTTGTGTGGCACATTCGGAAGGTAAATAATTTATTGCATTCATTTGACTCTTAGTTTGCCAAGAAGAGTAGGGTGCTTCATATTCTCTATCTATTTAAAACCTCATTCTTCTTTAATTTGAAAAGGATGACAAAAAAAACAACAATAAGAGAAATTAGAAAGAATGAAAAAATTACAAGAATAGAGAGTACAAAAGTCTTCTAACAAAAAAAAAAGAGATAAAAAATACTTTAAAATAGAAAAGAAAGACTTTTTTTTTTCTATGCGGATTTGTGAATACAACTAGCATTGCTTCCATTATTGTTTGTCATCATCTCTTTAGGTTTTTTTTTTTTTACATTTTGCAATGTAATCCTAAAATAATGAATCATATTCTTTTATATTTTGAATTAAATTGTTTATATTAAGTTTGTGTGATTTAGTCAAGCATATTGTAATTTTTTATATGATTATGTCTTATTACCAATAACTCTTATATTAAAGGTATTCCAATTGAAAATAAAAATATTGGTGAAATAGCTGGTGTAAACTTATCCAAAAATCAAAAATACTTGAAATGTCCCATGAAGATAAAGAAGATCACTGTCACACCCCTTTTTGCGCACGGCGGCGGAAGAGTTTTTCCAATTTAAGTGACGGTATTGATTTAGGGATTATTTTTAATTTTCAGAGTCGCCACTTGGAATTGAGTTATGGTGTTCCAAGTCACTTTTTTGTATCCTTAATCAATAAGAAATGACTCTTTAGTTTTGGTCTGCGAACCAGAAATTCGGGTCTGTTGACCGAGGGGAAGGTATTAGGCATCCCTCGAGTGTCGTGATTCTAACACGGTCGCTTTTATTGACTTATACTTATTTTAACTATCTTTTGGATATATTTTTATAGGCCATGATTTGCTCGCATTTTTATTTGTGAAACTTTTACTTGGTTTCAACCTAGATGCTAACCGCATTCTTGGTCTTGACATTTAGAGGCATAACTGTCTTCTTCCCATCACACTTAATAATGTTGTCTCTGAGTCTCTACTTTAAATTAATGAAGTTAGTTATATTATTGGACAAGGTACGTCACCGTATCCTTGAGTTTATTTTTTAATGTCTCAAAAAAGATGTGTAACCACATTCTTAATTGAAACAAATATTTTTAACATGCCTAAAGTTCATCTAGTATTAAAGATGCTTACTCTTATTTTTTGTGAATTCTAGACAACTAATCTTTTATTTCATTATTTTATTAATCGATGATATATTTAATTAAATAGTCTTCATAACAAAAAATTCAACAAATCTGAAATAGAGTAAATTCCAGTTTAACAACACAACATATTTGTTTGTTTATTGGATAATGACACATTTATTTAAAACTATGTGAATAGTAATAGGCAACTCACATCAACATTAAATTACCACAATGTCATAAAAACAATAGCTTAGGCACAACATAATTGAATAACAACAAAATAAACTCTTACATAATGATGAGATTGTATTCATCTTTAAAGATTTCAACTAAGTAATAACATAAATATATAACTCAGGATTGCGAACAATTTATTTTAACTCTCAAAATAAACTAATGATGTCAATACTCATTTCAATCATATTATGAAGGAAACAAAACTATATGAAAACATATCAAATAGTTATATCAAATTCCATAAATAAATTAAGAGTAAGGTAAAGTTGAATACCGCAAAGTCTGGATCGAACCTCGATTAGAACGCCCACAAATCTTTTGTATGTTGTATGTATTTGTGTTGATATGATAATATGAGAAAGGAAGAAAAGATGTGAATGTGATGGTGAATTTTTTAAAGAAAAAAAAGATAAAATGGGACTGTCCTTTTTCGTTGTTGTGCGTTTGTTTTATGTATTTTTCTTATTTTTTTCTCCTTTGTACGTTTTGTGTATGTTTTTCTTGGGTCTGTGTGTAGGTATATATGTAGTGTTGATGTTTGTGAGTAGTGTCTGTAGTTGTAGGTGCAGATTAGGGGGAAATGGGATGAAATGGGGTAGTGGGGTAGTGTCGAGAGGTGTGGGATATGGAGGAGTGGAGAGCGGAAGAGAGGTTTAAGGGGTGGGATATGGGTAGTTTAGGTTATTTTTAATTTTATTTTATAAATTAAATATATATAAAATTCAAATTAATTAGTTTGAACTAAAAAGTTAAATAACCAATTTGAAAGAGATAATACTAGTTTATTTATTAATCTAAATTAAAAGAACACATAATTTTTTGTAAATTTTCATTTCTTTTTAAACCACTGGAAAAATAAAATTTTATCTAAAATCGCGATTCTATTTTTGTTGTTTTCAAATCTTTTAAAATAAAGTTAGTAAAATAAGGTAAAAGTCAAATATTTAATTTATATTTTTGTAAAATATTTAAGCTCTAAAAAGGGCGTAACACTTAAGTTCGGTCAAAAATTATGTGTCTACAATCATGATGAAAGTGGAGGTCTTCAAGTGGGTGTAATGATTGTAATAACAAGTTATCAAAAAAAAGTGAAGATGGAAAAAAATTCAGATGTAGAGTTTTTGTGAGTATAGAACGTAGAGGATGAGATAAGTATCTTTGAAGTGTTTGGGTTTTGCTATGATTTTCTTACCTTATTTGAAGTTTATTTTTTCCTAAAAGAAAAGACAAAACATTACCATAAGTGTTTTTACTTTTTTCTGAAAGGAAAATATAATTTTCTTCCATATTTGGTTTATTCTTTCCTTAGAGGAAAAATTTGGAGATCTATAAATTGAAGATCTCTATTCTCAAAGCTGAACACAAGAACATCCACAATATAGACATTTAAGAGTTTTGTTTACGGGGAGATTTTCTCTCTACAATTTTAATGTTTTTTTATTAGTTTTCAATATGTAGGCCAATTGGCCAAATTCCAAATAATAATATTTTGATTTTTAGTATAATATTTTGTCATCTGATTTGTCAACCATATGATTTGCACTTGTAAACTTCCGCATGACGCCCTATTCACCTTTATTTCCCTACAAGTGGTATCAAAGCACATGGTTCAACGATCCAATGGAACAAAATTGAAGACATGTTCAAGGCGGTTTCAAATCAATTTGTGTTGATGATAATGAAGATTTTTTGTCAAGCTACATGTGGAGAAGAAGTTTCAACCATATTTTCAACATTCTTGTTGCTGCAATTTTTAAGAATAAAAACAAAATATTTTTAACCCATATATTTTAAACTTTATTTTTAACCATGGCAAGCAACAGTGATGAAGATTTTGTGACGAACAAGATTATCATGCAATGAAGAAGACAGATCAAGCTTTGTCAAGAAAATCCAGCCAAAAGGGGAGATTTGTTAGGGTTTTGCCCTGATTTTCTTACCATAATTTAAGATTTATTTTTCCTTAAAGAAAAGACAAAACATTACCATAAATGTTTTTAGTTTCCTGAAAGGAAAATATAATATTCTTTCATATTTGGTTTATTTTTTCCTTTTAGGAAAAAGTTTTGGAGTAGCTAGTTCTTTCTAGTAGGAAAGGTTTTAGGACTCTATAAATATAGGTTTGTTTCTTCTAACACAATAACATCCACAATGTAGTCGTTTAAGAGTCTTGTTTATGGGGAGATTTATTCTCTCTAAAGTTTCAATGTTTTTCTTTATATTAGTTTTGATATAATGATATTTTGATTTTTAGTATAAGTTTTTTGTTATCTGATTTATCAACTATATGATTTGCAAATTGTAAGTTTCCGCATGATGCCCTAATTACCCTTCAGAACCCTTCAGATGTAGAGTTTTAGTGAGTATAGAACGTAGAGGATGAGATAAGTATCTTTGAAGCTCAACTCAATTATTAATAAGTTTATGATGCATTCCTTACTTCTGTGAAGGATACATTGAAGGTAGAGACGATCAAAACTCAATTATAAGTTAAACTGAAAAGGTTGAAAAGAAATATAAGAAAAACGTTGACAAAACGAGTTTTTTCAAACCTCATGAAGAGAAGTTATTTAAATTATCAAAGAGAATTTGGGGATCACAAGTGAAGACTAAGACTATTGATTTGATTTTAGGTGGAAGTAGTGTTGTTGATTCAGACGATTGGTAAGAAGAAATCTACGTCAGTTAATTAAGGAAAAGGATATGAAAGAAATACTGAAAAAGTCACAATCTGTGAAGATTGGAATGGCTCGACAGTATTTGTTTGGAGATACAAGTGATGGAGGAACAAACAAACCTTATTCTAATACCAATTCAAAGAAATAAATTACTCAAATTAATAATATATGCACAAGTAAAAGATCCAATGATGGTTATATATAAAAAATTTAGTAATCTACTTAGAAGAGATAGGAGACTTTATTCAATAAGTCAACGGATAATGGTCTGAAAAATATCTCAACTTTGGTCGAATTTGATGTTACGATACTAAACTTTCATGAAGACCTATTACCTCCCTAGACTATTTAATACCGTATTTTTTACCCCCTGAACTATTTAATAGTGTATTTTAAAGGTATATATGTGTCCACGTGGACACATTACTATTTATAATTTTGCATTATTTTTTATGTCCACGTCGGCAAATATATATGTTTAAAATACGATATTAAATAGTCTATGGAGGTAATATGTCCTTATGAAAGTTTAGTATCGTAATAGCAAATTCGACCAAAGTTGGAGTATTTTTCAGACTCTTATCCCTTATATCATATTACATATTGTATCTCTCTACATTGAAAATATATAATAAGACACTGCTATTTATAAGACTAACAAATCAAATTAAACTAGGACTAGAAACCTTCTTAACTAACAAATCTTATTTAAACATAATTCAGTAAATACCATTAATAACAAATCTTAAACTACTTAGAAATCTTATAATTGAATTACTACAAATAACAAATCCTAAACTAATAAGAAATCATATCCTTGGTTTATTTCCTACCACTAATAATGGAGAAGATGAGTTTATGATGTCAGAAAGGGGTATCTATTTGGATTAAATTAGTTGATAAAGTTATTCAAGACTGACTTGGATAATGAAATTTTAAGCAATTTCATAGTATTCATATATATAAAAGTCTATATAAAAATATTCTACTATTATAGAAGTGTGAGTAGAGTAGGAGGTATCAACATGTATGCTATATGCCAATAAAATTTAAGGGTGATTCAGTCATTTGCAACTTCTATTTAAGATGCACATTATTGCCTTAAGCTTCTGTATTTGACGTGTCAGAATTTGCTTGCCATTACCATTAGTTGGCTTCTACCCTAAAGCCAACACATTTATATCCCAAATGGCAACACATTTTATTTTATTTCTATCTACTATATATAAGTGGCTAGAAGCAGGTAGCTAATGGACGACATGCCTGCTTCTTGCCAGCCAGGGTGCAATTTCAGAATTTTCAAATTATGTTATTTCTAGCAATGATACTTAAGTGTTTGAAGGCTTGTACTTGTTCTTCTTTGGACAAAAAAACCAAGCTATCTCTTATTATTTCTTTTTGTATCTTCAATTAACTTAAAGTTTGTGAAGAATGGTGGACCCCATTTGTATTTTGATTTCACGCACATACTGGAGTCTTTTTAATTATTTCTCTTCACAAAATAGGTAAAAGATATGGACCCTACTTTGAATATGTTTCCGCACGCGCTGCCTTTGCAATCGTTTTACAAAGATGAGTTACATTATCATACAACTTACTTTCTTAACTATAATAAATTAAGTCTTTTGAAAAATTAATTTAAAATAATTATAGTTAATAATAAGAATAGATTAAAAATAAATAATAAATTATCTTTTGATATTTAAATTGAATAAATAATTATTAATTTGGTAGACAAATAAAAATAAACGAAGCGAGTAAAATAGTATCTTGTGGTAATCAACTTGTAAATGAACACCATAAATATTATTCTACTTATTCATATTTATGTGATGGTTTTTAATTGATCATGATCTTTAAAAATGAGAGGAATTATTGTGCATTATTTCATTAGGAATTCTAAAAAGACCTTAAAATGATAGAATAATAAATATAAAATATTATAAATCACAATTTAGAATATTTGAAAATCATATAAAAACTTTGATCGACTCTTCAAATTTTATTTGTGTCACATAAATTGAGATATAGGGAAATAATATATTATTTAAAATTAAAACGATACTATAAGTGACAATAATTAACAATTCAAATATTTTTAAAAAAAAATAAAAATTCGGCTGCCTCTCTAAGTTTTATCTATAGCACTTAAATTAGGAAACACCATTAAGTAGATGATTTTTTTTTTTACTTATTTATCTTAGTTGATTGAAATCATTTCTCTTTCCATTACAGGTTATTTTAGACTTACTAATTATTACCTAGTTAATTTTTTAAAAATCGTGTGTTCTCTCATCATTTTTTTCTAATTATTTACAACTTCAAAATTTAAATATACTTATCGAAATTTGTAACTACATCATTGTGATGACTCCTAATCTCTGCCAATTTGAATGTGAAGAATCACAGGAAATAAGATGAAATTATATGTTAATCACGTCATATTAGTACAATTTATTCTTTAATTTGAAGTTATACGCATTAACAATGAGAGTGTAAGATTTTTATCTTTAAAAAATACATTATCACCGTAGTTTAAATTTTACTTTTATTTTAACCAAAGAATTAAGTTAACTTATAGAAGAAATTTGCTAGTACTTATTTTATATTTAAAATTTATGTAATTAAGTTTGAGATATATTTTCAATAGTCCCATAAAATTTTGTGATGATTTTTTTATGAAGAAAATATAAATGAAATAAATTGTCAATGTGTAGGTTACATGTCCTTTTATTATTTATCATTTTTTCTTTGAATATTGACATATATATATAGATTCCCAGTCTGGGACATGAACAAAAAGAAACAATATTTTCCTTGTGTATACGTCTATATATACACCTGTTTTCCAAGAAAATTCAAACTCAGTAACCTCATCACAGTTTACACCTAATTCTAATTTCTAAGGGTTCCATTATAAAGAATTAATAAAATGATACAAAACTTATAATCACATAATATGACAGAGAGAACCAGAGTGCTCTCTCTATTAGCAAATAAAGAAAACAACTATTTCCAAATGCTAAAAGCATCTCCTGATGACTTACACGGGGATGTTTGCATTGGCACGTCCTGCTGAACTGATATTACCTTTTGCCTCGAGTACATCAGACATAGACCTCAACCTGTTTCTAATCTCCGTGAATGATGGCCGAGCTTCAGGATCAGCAGACCAGCATTGTTCCATCAGCTTCCTCCACTCGGGATCACACCTTTCTGGCATTGGAGGCCGAAGAGTATTCTTCAAAATCCCCCCTACAACAATTATCAAACAAGGTCAAATTGGAAAGGGTTGGGAAATCATTAAGACACAATTCTTTTCTTTTCATTGCCTCAAACGACCATTAGTTTTAAGTTGCTCTTCATCAATAAAGAAAACTTATCAGAAATAGCAAGTAAGCTGGCCGTTCTTATATCTTTCTGGCCCAATTAGGTGTGAATTGGCCTACACATTCAGCATTGTTGAGCATTGATATGATCAAACCAAACGAAATACATGTACTAGCAGTCTTATCTACCTCAGACTACGAATACATGACAATCTCAGAAATGACATGATCACCTACAAATGTTGCACAGTCAAGTGGTTATACTTCTTGAACTCACAGAGAGCAAGAGTAATGCTTTTATCTGGAATTATGCTTTGAGGCTAGACCCTTGAACTTGCAGAGCATATCGGGATACTGATTAAAAATAGCTCAGTTTCGATGCATGGGTATATTTTTTGGACGACCAATATAGGGATCATTTATTAGCACTGACACTTCCAATAACAAGGACAGAGTCAATTTGTTAAAATTTCAAAAGACTAAGCTTGGTCATGGCCAGACATTTTGGCTTTTGCCTCATGTTCCAAGTTTCACATGTATTAAGAGAATGGAGAATTCTCAAGCACATTAGCAGTAGCAACAATTAACAAGAGTGAGATGCTGGTCTGCAAAGTTACTTTCATATGCTGGCAGCTTGCAGCTCATAAAAGCTGTATCTGCATATCTTTCCTACCGAGAGGGGATGCCTACGTTACTAAAAGGGCTCTAGTGGCATGTGAATCTTGAATCTTGTCACTTGGAACAGAGCAGCAATATTAAAGCATTTATGGGCTATAGCTGAGGAGAATAACCATCTCTGGATCAAGTGGATCCATATCTACTATGTGACAAATGAAATCCTGGACAAATGCACTACTCCTGGAAATGCTAGATGGGTTGTGAGGAAAAATTTGGAGGCAAGGAAATTAATGATGCAGGCAGCTGGACTACAGGGGGACTTGAAAACTAGGCTCATGGCTATGGTGGTAAAGCGAGAAAATGACCAAAATGGTCCTTGATGTATGGGGCTTGAACATTCTTGGTCCTTTATATATATTACCTTACTAAAATAGTCCTTAATGTATATAAAAATATGATCATTTTGGTCTTTAACCCTAAAACTAACTCTACGAGTGATATTTTTTGTTAAACTTAACTGTGCGTCCCACAAAATTGCCACATGGCAAACCCCTTCTCTCTCAATCATCTCTCTTCTGCTGCAACTTTCAATTGATTTATTCTTCTCTCCATTACCTCCTTTTCTAAACCAAATTTTACCAGAAAAAAAAAACTAACACACAAAAATCTCTTCAAATTTCAAAGAATATTTTAAGATTCTATTTTCCACCTTTTATCCATTACGTTTTCACCCTTTAATGTCAACAACGGAATAAAAAATTAATACATCTTAAAAATGACAAAATAAGAAAAAAGTTACATTCTTCTCATAGATCCCTTCAACAAGAAAGAATACTTGTTTTAAACTTGAAAATAGTTTACTTATGGAGATCTCGTAAAAGAGAAATGGAGTGTTTTATCTAATTTACTTAGTTCATATTTATTTTAATGGATCGTTTTTTTTTTTGGTCTAAAAATGGGAGTTGCTGGGGATTATTATTACAGAGGGGAACTAACAAATGAGTGTAGTGTGTATATATATATTTTTTACAAGAATATGACAAGTGGGTGAACTGAAAATGGAGCATGGCGTCTAATGGTGGTGAAAGAAAGAAGACCAAAATAGTCATCTGTTAAGTTTAACAGAAATTTTTACTTCTATGGTTAGTTTTAGGTTAAGGATCAAAATAGTCATCTTTTTCTATACATTAAGGACTATTTCAATAACATGATATATATAGAGGACTAAAAATCTCCAACCCTTATATATCAAGGACCATTTTGGTCGTTTTCTCGTGGTAAAGCAGACGTTCTCGAGCAGGAGGACATATACATGCTTGTTCCCTATTCACCCCATGGTTCCATGGAAAAGTCTGTCCATGCAAAAAAACATTCACCCAAGGCACAAGTTTATCCTCTGGCTAGCAGTGCAAAAAAAAATCTAAGTTGCGGGGACTCTTCACTTTCAATGTTGCACTCGTGTTGGATTCTCCAAAAATACACTACTTTTGGCGAATCTGACACGCACCCCTTGACATTTTTGAAGAGTCTGAGCCTAAGTTGTTCGGACTCGGGTGCAGGTGTCCGATACGGGTGCGGATTTGTAGGTCGGATCCTTCATGATCTAATTTTTAAGATTCGAGTATATGGATCCATGTATGGATACGGGTGCGGGGATTCGCCTAAAATTAATTAAAATATCTAAAGTTAGGGTTATAAAACCTAAATTACGAGATATTTTGTGGAGAACTTGACGAGAATCTTGAAAGGAGATTAAGGGTCTGTTTGGAAAGCCACTTGGTAATTGGAATTGATGTAATTACTAGGGCAGTAATTACCAGCCTAGTAATCACACTGTCTAGTAATTACACTGACATGTTTGGTTGCCACAGTGTAATTACACTGTAATTACACATGTCCCGTTTGGATGCTACAGTGTAATTACACATGTTCTGTTTGGATGCAGAATTGCAATCATAAAATTATAATAAATTTTAAAAACAAAAAAATTAATTATTTAAAATTTATACTAGACAAATAAGAAACTTTATAAATGACATTAAATTAAATATTTAAGATATATATTCTTTTTTGAAAATATATTAATTAATAAACATATTTTATGTAACTAATATTATGAAAAAATAATTGATTTATATTTTTTCAAATTAATATATTTCAATTGAATTGATCGTAACAACTAAAAGTATGAAGTTTCTACGAACATCGTGAAATGCATGTTTGATAAAAAAGAATAATATATAAATAAAATGTCATAAATTATTAAATGTTTGCAAAAAATATAATCTATCAAGTCTAATTAAAAAATGACGTGCAATGTAAATTCAATATTACTAAAACAAATGAAACTAAAAATATAACATAGGTTATAAATTCAAAACAAAAAATTTAACATAATACTCTTCTAACAAATTTCAACATAGCAATAAATATGATTTATTTTTATTTTTTCTTAATAAAGAAAACGTAAGTCTATAACCTTACTTAACAATAAATTCTATTTTAATTTAAAAATTAGAATACTAATAAAACTATGCTAATGAGAAAATAAGCATGGCATAAAGAAATAGATAATACGAGAAAATTACATAGAATCACGTAAAGTAAGGTTGAGAACAAGAAGAAAATGAAATATAATAATATAAAAGAAAAAATAAACTTTTACAAATTTTTAGAATAATAAAAATAAAAAAAGAACTTAAATAATAGAAGTAAAAAAAAATTAAAACAAGAAAATAAAAATAGAAATAAAAAAAAAGAAATTAAAAAGTAATCAGGTGACCAGCAATTCACAGCCTCTGCCTGTGAATTGTAGAGTGTAATTACCCCCCTGCCAATTACACCAATTACCTGCTGACCAAGTAATTACCTGTCCTTCCAAACAGGTCAAGATAGTGTAATTACACCAATTACACCAAATCCAATTACCAGGGTGTCCTTCCAAACAGGCCCTAAAGGAAAAGGAGTGACATAGAAATTTCTTCAATTTCATCTTAGCTTTTGTATTGATTATAGAAATCATTAAAACTGTCCAGACTTTCCCCATCGATTTTGGTCAAAGTACCCAACATTGGTTGAACAAATTGGACACGGATCCCACTCCCACACCCACACCCATGTCGTGTCGACACGGGTGCAGCACCAAAAGTGAAGAGTCCGAGCAACTTATAAAAAGTTTGCCCACAGTTGAGAGACTGCTAAAATTTGGGGTGCAGGTACCCCCGCTGTATGCATTCTGTGGTAATGCTGATGAAACAATGGATCACTTACTTTTCACATGCCCTATCACAAGGGCCTTATGGCAGAGGATCCTGAGTTGGCTGAACATACAAAGAACCATTGGAATTGGCAGGTGGAGACTCGGTGGATAAGTTCTTGTGCAAAGAAGAAGTCTGGTAGAGGTGCTATAATAAGCAGCTTACATGCAATGTTAGTTTGCCCTATTTGGAGGGAACACAATCAGATTAGATTCTAGGCTAGTAGATACCAAGCAGACAGAATATGCAAAGAGATGGCCATCTACATCCATATCAGAGGTACCAACATCAAAATCTGGCAGGCTACCCTAGATAGTCTCACCTCCTTCCCCTGATGGACTTGGTTGCACTAGAAATTGTTTCACGATAATAAATAGATAGAAGTATTGGTAATAGCTGAGACTGATGAGAGTGATTTGTAGTCAGGCGTTACGTACAGATGGTCTACTTCTGTTTTCCTCTTCTATTATTTTTTCTTTAAATTTGAGAAACAGGTGGTCAGCCCTGTTTAGTTTTGTAATGTGTCACTTTTGGTATTATAACAGTTTGATTATCAACAATTAACAAGACTAGAGAAAATGTATTAGAAACAAGGCTGAAGGGGAAATATGTATAAATCATATGATATTTTTCAGAAAAAATATGATTTAAAATATAATTAAGCTGACATGTTGTCAACTCATTGATTTATAGCACAGAAAATGTTAATGCCATATGGTCTGATTTCTTAAATGATATCATATCCTTTGAATTGTTTAT
The DNA here is from genome assembly GCF_900185275.1 of Solanum verrucosum. Taxonomy (NCBI): domain Eukaryota; kingdom Viridiplantae; phylum Streptophyta; class Magnoliopsida; order Solanales; family Solanaceae; genus Solanum; species Solanum verrucosum. Next base: position 605,411 of record NW_026020111.1, on the reverse strand, counting down.
GAACCTCAAATGGATGTAAGCACAGACTTGATCATGCAAGTATAACTCCCATTATTGTTTTATTTTTTAATTGGTAAAGTTGTATTCCTCAGCATTAAGGGCATGCTGGACACCTCCAAAAAGTTGTTAGGAACCATCTTAAAGTAATTACAATGAACCTAAAAGATCTACGAACTGTTTAACCTCTTCTATATAATTTTCTTTACACCAAAAGTGAAATGTTACAATGCATCTTCCTTTAACTTCCAGAATGTTGTTGGCTTTGTTGTCAAACCATCTTCCATTCCTCTTACCTCCGTTTGTCCATCAAATACATTCTGAGATTAGTCTCTACCATTTCTTTTGAGATTTGTTGCCCCCTCTCCTAATCCAGCAACTTAGAATGTCTGTTGTATGCTCAGGCATAGTCCATTTGGTCTCTGTTAGACTAAAGAATAGAGACCATAGCTGGTAGGTGAAGTTGCAGTGAAGGTAGAGATAGTTGTTTGTCTCTCCCTTCTCACGGCACAGGGAACACCTAGATGCAATATGGAACTTCCACCTTTGTAGTCTCCCATTAGAGAGGCAAGCTTTTCAAACAACCAACCAAGTAAAGCACTTAACATTTTTTGGTGCCTTACTTTTCCATACCGGCTTCAAAGGCCTGGTTTGATCTGAGGCTGTGTCTCTGCTTCCTTTTTATAGCTTCTGCTTACTGATAAGATCCCATCATTGTTGTGTTTCCATTTGATTGTATCAGACTCTGTATTAGTGCCACTGAACCCTTCAAGAACAGCCATCAGGTCCACAAATCTGTCTACTCTCCAATTATTAAGGTGTCTCTAAGAGTGATGTCCCATCCCTGTTGAGACCAGCTATCAGCTACTGTAACATTTGTAGATGAAATGTTGAATAAATCTGGGAAGGTCTGCATCAGAGTTGCTTGACCAATCTAGAGGTCTTTCTAGAACAAGATTTTGCTCCCATCTCCCACTTTGTACAATATGTTTTCTGCTAATTTGGGCCATAGATTCCTAATGATTCTCCACACTGATGTTATACGTACTAGTAAGTAGTAACTATATTTGTGCACCACGTTATGACCACATCTTTCCACAAAGCCTGTTGTTCCCCATTAAATCTCCACAACCATTTTCTAAGTAGTGAGTTGTTTTTTCTCCTTAGATCCCTGATTCCCAGTCCTCCAGAGCACTTGCTTAGCTGAACAGTTTCTCAGCCCACTAGGTAAAAGCCCTTACCCTCCTTGTTTACTAACCACATAAATCTCTCCGATATTTATCCAATTTGTTAACCACTTTGGTTGGAATAGGAAAGAGAAACATAACATAGATAGGTAAGGAGTCTCGCATAGGATGACCCTGACACCAAGTGATAGATACTATACCTTTAAATTTGCTAAATTCTTCTCCATTTTCTCCACAATTACATCCCATATCTCCAAATCCTTGTGCCCATTTCCTAGTGGCATACTCAGGTATTTAGTTGGTAGGCTTTCTACCCTGTATCATTGGATATAGGCCAAAGTCTGAATCTGCTCCACTTCTGTGACAGGGAAAAGACTACTCTTTCTCCAGATAATATACCTATTTTTCTCTGCCTTTGCTTCACAAAAGATCAGTGCGTCATCTGCATAGAGCAGGTGACAGACTACAGTGTCTTCTCCTATTCCGTTGCTGATTTTGAATTCCTTAATCCAGTTGTTGCTGATGGCCTTTCTCATCATGCTGTTAAAGAATTCCATGGCTAGGATGGAAAGGGAAAGGGAGAGGGGGTCCCCTTGTCTAAGACCTCTTTCTGATGGGAAAAAAAACACATGTTCTCCATGAACAAATATGGAGAACCTAATAGTTTCAATACAAAAACAAATCCATTTCAGTCACGTTTCACCAAACCCCATCTGTCTGAAAATGGCCAGTAGATAATCCCAGTTGACATGATCATATGCCTTCTATATGTCTAGTTTGCACATGATACCTGGATCATCCCCTGTCAACCTGGTGTCCACACACACTGGCAATGAGAGTGCATCCATGATTTGTCTTCCTTATATGAAAGTCATTTGATGATTGTTAACTAGAGAATCAACAACCCTCTTCACTCTCTCTGTTAAAGTTTTGGCTATAGTTTTATATACCCCACTAATTAGCCTAATTGGTCTGTAATCTCTGAGTTCCACTGCTCCATTCTTAGGTATGAGTGCAACATAAGTAGCATTAAAGCTTTTCTCAAATACTTGATGAGAATGGAAGTGATGCATTGTGCTAACAATGTCATCTTTCAGAAACTCCCAACAAGATTGGTAAAAGCTAGTAAGAAAAGCCATTAGGCCCACTAGCCCAGGAGCCTTATCACTTGCACATAATTTGACTGCGTTAAGGACTTCCTCTTCCTCAAATTCCCTTTGTAGCCACTGTTGATCCTCATTGCTGATGGTTGGAGCCTCCTGCATAGTGAAATCAGGCCTCCAAGCTTCAGGCACTTTGTACAGCTTGAGGTAGAAATCTTGAATGTGAGATTTCTATACCTTCAGTTCTTCTTTCAGCATTTTCAGTTTGGTGGCTAATAGGTAAGCAGAAGTCCCAATGTCCTGAAAAGAAGTCCACCAGCTTTGAATTTTCCCTCTGAAACCCTGCTACTCCCATCCACCACTGTTCAAACTTGAAGAGATTTTTGGAAGTCCAAATTCCTACACATTAACATAATTGCGTTGTGGTCTGAACCCACCATGGAGAGTAAGTTCTTTCTAATTTGGAGGAATTGCTCCTCACATTGGAAAGAATATAAAAATCTGTCAATCCTAGAGGCAGTTCTATAATTGTGTCCCCTCCACCATGTATATGGCCCTCCAAATAGAGGAGGATTGAGAAGCTCCATGTCCTCAATCCATTCTGAAAAATCAGCCATGGCTCCTGAAATTATTTAGCATTTTGTCCTCTCTATGGGGTACCTAATGACATTAAAGTCACCACACACAACCCAGGGGCCCTCACACAGGCTCCTAACAGCAGCTAGTTCCCGCCATAATTCCTTCCTCTCGCAATTAGCATATACAACACTCAGACACCAAGTTACGTTTTGAGTGCTACCTGTAAACTTGCAAGTGATCATCTGGTCTCCACTTTCCACCAGTTCTCCCTTTCAATATCTTCTATCACATAACACTACTATACCCCAACTCCTTCCTATAGCCTCCAGGTGCACCTCTCCTGACCATCTGTTATTCCAAAGTTGTCTGAATGCATCTGTCTCTAACTCCTTGAGTTTTGTTTCCACAAGAACATGAATATCAACCCCCACTGTTGTATTAGATTTCTTACAAGACTTCTCTTGTTCTCCCTATTTAGCCCTCTCACACTCCATGATAGTATTTTAACTTTCATTGATGACATAAAAGGTTGTTGCTCCCCCTGATCCTTGCATCCCCTTCTTCTATGTTCATCTGGAGGATCATGTTTCTAGCCTCATTGGAATTCTCTCCTCCATCATCATTTGGTTTTCCCCTCTTATAAATTTGATTCAACAAGAACCTCTTCTGATCTATCTTCATGAACATATCCAATGCCAACCTTTCACAGCCTGTGAAGCATGCCCCAAAATGTTTGCTCAATTTGAAAACATTGGAATGGACCGATAGAGTTGTCATGTCTAATTCATCATATCCACATGCTTCATTAATTTGTAGAGGAAGTGGGTTTCCATATATTACCAACTGATTTCCTTCAGAATCCCCTTAAACTCCACCCCACTTTAGAGCAAAAACTTTGTACCTCCTCCCTTCATTGCTGTAACTATTTGCTTGCATGTGACAGTTCTGACCATCTTCACGGATGGGTGATTGTTGTCTGTTGGAATCATCATTTTCCTTAGGTTGCTCCAGTCGCATGAGTTCTTCTAATTCGCTCTTGATCTGTGGAGAACTTGGGGGAGGGTCATCGACTTTGTCAAATAGATCGACTCCTTTTGTGAAAAAATTCAGCGACTGGACCTTTTTCTTAGTTGTTGTATCTTTAGAAGAAAACAAAGGCCCAACTTGTAAGGGCCCATTTCAAAAAATCAGGAAAGGGCCCGGGCTGTTATAATTATGAGGAACCTTCAAAAATGACTATAGTTTGGGCTTAATTAGAGATAAATAGCTATAGTTTACTTAATTACGATTCATAACTACATGTCAGGAGGAGGGAGGAGAGAGGCGAGAGAGAATGGTTGAGGGAGGAGAGGCGAGCGGGATTTGGGAGAGAGAGGATGAATACATGTTGTATTCGTTGTATCAGGCTGTATCACAAATACAATTGATTTGTATCAACGAATAAAATTGTATCAAGTTGTATCAGGTTGTATCATCGAATATAATTGTATCAAATGTATATGTTCCTTGCGTATTCACTTTATATCAGGTGTATCAACGAATACAATTATATCAATTGTATCACCTGTATCGATTCCTTGTGTATTCACTTTGTATCAATGTATTTGAGTGTATCTACAACTAGCTATAGATTTGTATCAATGTAGTCAACTGTCCTTGTTATACATTTGTATCATGTGTTGTACTCTTTCAGAATTCGACTAATACAATATTGTATCTCTCCCTTGTTCAAGTATACTGAGAGTCTGAGTATGAAATCAAAGAGGAGAACAAGAAGAAGAGAGGTCTACACCATCTATCGCCTAATACAAATCTCTCAAGTGATTTGTATCAGTAGTATCCCCCATTTGTATCAGGCGAGAGACAGAGGAGGGGAAGATAAAGGGAGAGAGGCGATCAAGGGAGGAGTGAGGCGAGCGAGGGAGGAGAGAGGAGAGAGGAGAGAGGCGAGCGAGAGTTTGAGAGAGAGGAGAGATTTTCTATAAAACCCTAAGTATAGCTATGTAATATAATACTTTTAAACTATAGATGTGTATCGTAAATACATAGCACATGTTTGCCTTCTATGTAGTCTCCTATAATTATTAGGAAAACTTTTCTTTAAAAAGAAAAAGTGCCCACTTCCACTTGCCACCTCATCCCTCGAGTACTTCACACCCCAGACAATACAAAACTAGTGTTATTCTCAGCAAAGCATTCTTTGTATCTTTGGTCCATTGCATACCATGTCTCTATCTCCTTTCCTTTTCTTCATAAGTTGTCAGGGTCTATCTCGGGCTCATAGTTGTTTCCTCGACTGTCGTAATCACTCATCCCCCTACTTCTATATCTTGTAGTGATTCACACCAGACCGGTAGTGAAAAAATGCATTCTCTATCTGCAACCTCCACAGACGATGGAATTTGTTCCCTTGGCCCTTTGACTCGAATGTGAGCCCCTCTAAGGTGGTTTTTTAACTTTGTTTCCAACTCATTCTCTAGCCAGCTGCCGCATTTGTTGCCGATATCCTTCATCACCTTAGAAGACCAGAGATGGAGAGGTAATCCAAGAACTCAAATCCAGAACCAATTGAATTCTTTGTGTTTTGGGGCAACTCCAGATTTTGGAGACCACCATTCAAACATCAGCCACTTCCCTTGTCTAATCCGATCTCCCATAAAAATACGTTCTGCAACTTTCTTAATTTGGAACTCAAACAGAAACTGGATCCCATTCATATCATACACCTGAAGATTCTGGACTCCTTTCCACATCTGCTGAGCCCATCTTCTTACATCGTTGTATGTAGGGATATCATCAGTTTCAGGGAAACTGCCCACCAAACATATCAAGGAGGTCATTTTCCCCTGAAGGCACAGATGTATTCATGTGCTTTTTGGTTCTAGAATCCTTGAAGCTCCCTTCCTCCTTGATGTACTGAAACTTGTCTTGTCCAGTGGAACCAGCTTCCCCTTGTACCCCTGGTTCTCTGAGAATGAAAATGTTCTATTTTGGCAACAAGTGTTTCCCATCCTTCATTAAACTTGTTCTCTGGTATAGTAATCACTGCTCTGGCTTGGCCATTAACTGTGATAACTGATTACTGATATGAATCTCCCATATTTATTGTACTTTAATGCACAATAAGTATAAGTCGAGAAATCTCTGCTCTTCCATGATTTAAAGTTTTTTCCTCATTAGCTTTGTAGCCTCCCTTAGCCTTCTGCAGAGCCAGAAAAGTGTCCCATATGACTCAGAGGGAGACTTTGACTGTTATATCATACTCTCTCCGTCCCATTTTATGTGGCACCCTATGTTGCTCGGACTCTTCAAAAATATCGACGGGTGTGTGTCGGATCCTCCAAAAATAGTGTATATTTGAAGGATCCGACACGGGTGCGGCAACATTTTTGGAGAGTCCGAGTAACTTAGATGGCACCCTTTGTTTTTTAATCCGCCTTAAAAAGGGTGTCACCTTACTTAATTAGGAACAATTTAACTTTAAAATTCCTCTTTTACCCTTAATGAAATGATTTACAACCACACAAATGTCTAAGGGTTGTTTTAGACCACAAGTTTCAAAAGTCTTCTTTTTTTTTTTTTTCATAAAACACCGTGTCAAGTCAAATGGTGCCACATAAAATGGGACGGAGGGAGTAATATTTACCCCCTTGCCTAAAATAATATGATTCTCCATGGAGAAAAGGAGAAAGAGGAAAGAGATGTGAAGAAAGAGAAAGTAGTGCAGGATTCCGATGGTCGATTACCACCGGAAAAAGGGATCCTAAAGACCCAGAGAAGTCTTCAGGTGAATACATTGGGAAAAGTGCTTGGGAGCATTTTCAAAAGTTCCTTTGCAAACCCTTATAATCGAGTGGAATCCATTCCCTAAGCAACATACTATTCCCTCTACCTCCCATTACTGTTATGAAGCAGAAACTATTCACTTGGTCTAACAGGTAATCAGAGCCTTACCAATGATTGCCCCACAATGCATGTTTGCATAGGGTTCTTCCCCAGTCAAAATCTCCCACATTGTTATGCCAAATGAAAAAACATCAACCTGTCAGAAACCAAACCATCCAGTTTATTGCTTAATGACATACTTAACAACTAATATCAGATGTTATTGCGTTATGACATATCTGATTATAGTAAATTACAGTAATCAACCTAACCTTCTCAGATACTCGGTTACTGCTACCATTTAACAGTTCAGGTGCCATCCAGGGAAGAGTACCTCTTACACCTCCAGATACGAGAGTATTGCGTTTAATCCTAGACAGTCCAAAATCTCCAACCTGCATTACATATCTTACAAATAACTCAATTACTATGGCAAGGTAAGTTTTTTACTAAAATACAAATGGGATTAAATTATCCTATGAAAATGTATCAGTAGATCTAGCTGGATTCACCCTACAAAATAAGCATACAAGAATGTGTTGTTTCCTTATAGTAGGTCTCCTATACAGTGGTGTGGTAATCTTTGTTTCATCATAAAGAGTCTTCATTGGTCTTAACTGTGCTGAAGAAATCTTATTTGGTGTGAAAGTACACTTTGCTCCTATATTATTCATCATTTATTCAAACTTGGCTAAAAGCTTTTGGCTTTGTAGATGCAAGTAATGTGCTTCTGGAAACAGAAAGGCTATCTGACCAGAAGTCAGTCCAATACAATTCCAATATCAATAACAGCTGAATCATAGGAACTTGTGCTTATAAGTCAGATAGGGCTAGGCGAAGGGTGTAGCTGCTAAGGCAGCTTCTTTTGGCCCCATAATTTTGGGGCCCAAAATTTCCCTAATAAGTGTATAATTTTTTTTTAAAAAAGAATTATTGTGTTTAAAGTAGATAATGCATGTTTTCATAATAAAAATGGAAAGATGAAACCATAGACAATAAATTAGGAAACAAAATAGTCTTTTAAGGAATCCCTCCATAGACTATACGTGTAGGTAATATTTTCTTGCCTCATTTGTTGATACATTCAACATCATCAATTGGCCCACATAGTTTTATTGCTTCTTACCGTTCTCTTCAAATAGCATGCATTAATCTTTTAATATATTCCCTTGGCCATTCTCCAACTCTCAGAAACAAATATGTAAAAATAAGAGAGCCCAAAGCAGATTGCCAACTCTTTTTTTGTTTCTTTCTCAAATTTTCAAGCATTGCGTCAAGCATATTGAAGCAGTGAAAAGTGAAATCAAGTTATCAACTTGGTTGAATCTGGTTCCATTATTCTTTCTATTATTTTACTTCTGAAATTTGTTAATTTTGATATCTTTGCTTCTTAGGTTTATAATGTCTTTTTTAGATATTTATTAGAATTTAAATATGTCAATTAGGATACAGGAATTCAGTTATTCCAAACTCAAAAAATAAAAGAGAAGGATTGAAACTTTGACACAATCTCAAAAAGGAGCCCTAGGTAAAAAATTTACCAAAATCCCTAAATAATGGATTAGATATATTAGAAATTGAAAGGAATTACTAGAGATCGATCATAATTATTTTAATAACTTTGCACGTCAAAATCTAGAAAAATAGACTTCAAATAAAATGTTTTTGTTTGTTTTAACAAGAAGTTTAAGGCCTCTCGTTGAAGTTTTTCTTTGGGTCACCATGTTATTGAGCCCCTGAAGTCGAGATATGCTCTCTCATGATTCATTCTGGATTTTGTTAGATCTGCTATTAATAGGGTCTATAGCTGCAGGGAAGAAGGGTGAAAATAAGGCCTAAATGTATCTGTTTTATTTATTAATTATTATGTGTATGTATTTCTAGTAGTTACCTAGCAGTTACCGAGCAGTTTGGTAGTTATTTTATAATAAATAGTACTAGGAAGAAGAAAAGACAGTCAGTCTTTTGGGTAGGATTTTCTCTGGCAGATTTGGAGGTTAAGATTCCTCGAAATACCTTGGTTGTTAGAAGTATTCTCTATTTGCTATTTGTAAGACTTAATCTATTTGTTGGTGTTAGTAAATTACAGTTGAAGTGTTGTTCATATTTCTGTATTGCATTTGAAAGTTTACAGATTTGTTGTTAGGAGAGTCTGGGTTCCTAACAATTTTGGTATCAGAGCGTGCAGTAAAGGATTCTACTCCAATTCAGCAGATCCCTCTATTCTTATCTGAAGAGCTTGAAATGCAAGTGCAACCTGAAAGTGTAGTAGACTGTCGTACACTCTTGAATGGCTCCCAAGAGGTGTTAATTTAATAGGGTCTATAGCCGCAGGAAGAAGGGTGAAAATAAGGCCTAAATGTATCTGTTTTATTTATTAATTATTATGTGTATGTATTTCTGGTAGTTACCTAGCAATTACCGAGCAGTTTAGGTAGTTATTTTGTAATAAATAGTACTAGGAAGAAGAAAAGACAGTCAGTCTTTTGGGTAGGATTTTCTCTGGCAGATTTGGAGGTTAAGGTTCCTCGAAATACCTTGGTTGTTAGAAGTATTCTCTATTTGCTATTTGTAAGACTTATTCTATTTGTTGGTGTTAGTAAATTACAGTTGAAGTGTTGTTCCTATATCTGTATTGCATTTGAAAGTTTACAGATTTGTTGTTAGGAGAGTCTGGGTTCCTAACAGATTTATTCTTGTACACTCAAGAGTGCATATATCCTTGCCGTAATTGGAAAAAAGATACCTTGCATATGGGCCGTTGTGGATCCCTCAGACTGACTAACAAATTGTCACATTTCAGATCAAAGTGGACAATGTTTTTCGAGTGCAAATACTCCATCCCAAAAGCTGCATCCATGGCAATAAGAAGTTTCTTATAACTATCAAGTGACCTGCACAAGGAATTTAGCAAATCCCATTAAGTTATGAATGAGAGAAGCATGTAGAACTAATTAACATAGCAAAAGCAATGTCACCTGTCCTTTTTAATAAGAACGTTTCGAAGTGATCCATTAGTCATGAATTCAGTCACAGTTGCCAAAGTTCCCCCAGCCCCATCAGGTACCACTCCATAAAATGCAAGCACGTTAGGATGATGAAGGTTTGAAAGGATCTGTGCCTCTCTCCAGAAGTCCTTGATCTGGAAAAAGGACAGTTTTATTATGAATTTCACAATAAGGATCATAAACACTGCTGATAATCCAGGAAGAAATGATATGCTTGGGAAATATGTTAAAGGAAACACACCAGCCTTTCTTCCTGTGATGATCTCCCAGAAAAACATGCCCGCTTAATTCTCTTTATAGCAACATCTGTTCCTCTCCATTTTCCATGATAAACAGTACCATACGTCCCAGAGCCCAACTCCCTCAATTCTTCAAGGTCAGCATTTTTTATGATCTGCAATGTAACATCAGTTGTAGCTACTGCTTAAGAATGAATTAAGGAACTCTTAAAATAAAGCAGAGAAATGGAATGGCTGAGATCATTTGCTGCACTTTTGCAATGGTAGTTTACTGCATTTGGAGGGATAGGAACATCAGGAGATTTCAAAATGGAAGGGTGCGGGTGCATATAACACAAACATGCCGGGAGATAGTAATGCATATACACATTCAAGGGAGGAACAATATTGGATGGCGTGATTCATTAGCTCAGTTAAATTGTTTTCCTTAGGAATGTATAGGCTGCTTCCTGCAATAGTTTGTAGGAGGATTTTATTTCAGAGTTTGTTATTTTAGAGGTAGTTGGTCTGCATCTACTTGATTTTGTAACGATTACTTTTGATTAATAAAGTTGGTTGTTAATCAAAAAAAAAAAAAAGCAAACTTGTCCGGGATTGAGGTAAATTTTGTTGTTGTTGTTAAAGAAAGCAAGCATCTTTAAACTCTAAGAAAAAAGATATAAGTTAGCATCTTCTCTTAAAATGAAGAAAGAAGGGTAAAACAAGATAAGTTACAAAATTAACTTTCCACAAGAGGGGGGGGAAGGAATTCTATGGAGATGTTTGAAAGCTAAAGGAGTACCTGTAGCATATATTAAGGCGATTAAGGTATATGTATGATGCAGCCAAGACTCGGGTGAGGACAGTGGATGGAGACTCAGAACACTGTCCACTCATGATGTTACACATTGTATTGAAACGGGTGGATGAAATGGAGGATCGCATTTGGTGTCTTGTTGAAAAGAATGTGTCACCAAAACTTAAAGGTAAGTATTATAGAGTGGTTGTTAGACTAGCTATGTTGTACGGGAAAGAGGATTGTCCGGTTAAAAACTCACACATCCAGAAGATGAAACTTGAAAGTAGAGGAAATGAGGATGCTGAGATGGATGTGTGGGCATATTAGGAGGGAACGATTAGGAAAAAAGATATTTGAGACAATGTGGGAGAGGCCTTCGTGGTGGACAAAATGAGGAGGTGAGGTTGGGATGGTTTGGTCATGTGAAGTGGAGATGAACAGATGTCCAATTAAGTAGATGTGAGAGGGTGATTATGGTGGGTCTAGGGAGAAGTAGAGGCCGAAGAAGTATTGACGAGAGATGATTAAACAAGACATGACACACCTGCAGCTTACCGAAGGCATGACCCTAGATAGAAGGATATGGAGGCCGTAGATTAGGGTAGAAGGTTAGTAGGTAGTCCAGTGTTGTCTAGTTCTCCTTATCAGTATTATTATTATAGCTCTTCTATTATCTTATTCTTCGATTTTTATTATTATATGTTATATCTTTTGCTATGATTTTCATATTATTTGTTGTTGCTACTGTTTTTTTCTCCATTTTTTTCGACATGGCTTCATTACTATTGTATTTCCTTTTCAAACCTATTTTGAAATGCTTTACTCAAGTCGAGGGTCTATAGGAAACAACCTCTCTACCTTCACAAGGTAAGGATAAGGTTTGCGTACACGCCACCCTCCCCAAGGCCCATTTGTGGGATTACACTAGGTATGTTGTTGTCAACCAGTAGAGAAACATAGTTGATAAGCAATAAAACCATTACATAACCTTTGAGGCACATTCCAGGACTAGAAATAGCAGACCATTATTATTTCCAAGAACTGAACCACAATCTTTAACGATGAAAATAAATCAAAGATATTTGTCATGTAACACACCCTATGATAAGAGGATCAAGGTATTGCAGGAGGAGGGGGGTATATAGTGAAGGACAAAGCCTTGTACATTTGAGTTCTCCTTAGGATATATTAGAAGCGTTCTGCTGGTACAGTACTTGTAAGAAGGCAATGACCTTTTAAGTCTTTCAGACTCATACCCAAGATTAGAGTGTAAGACGTTATAGTTGAAAAGGGGAGAAATGAAATATTATGATGAGCACTTCCAACAAGGTTTAGAATACAAAAGGAAATGATCCTTTACCTGCAAGCCATACAAATCAGCTTCCAGTTCAGCTATCATAGCATCAGAAATTAAATTATCCTTATCTCCGTCGGGGGGGTTGGCATCCTGCGCCAAGCCAGATAAACAACGAAAAACTATATGAGCATAAGAGAGCTTTTAGTAACCTAAATCATACACCAACCCATCAAAGTGAAATAGAAATTCACCTCCAACCCCAAGTCAGGAGCAAATGCCGCCCCTTCTGCTGCACTAGGAGATATGACTTCACCACCGATGGTATCCAAATCTAGGAGACTTGCAGCATATAAGTCACCACTGGGTGATCTAACATCTCTTCCATTTGCTTTCAGAACCTGCTGACTTTCCTTGATACTCCTACTAACTGGAGCATCTTCTATCTTTTGCTTTTCACTAGAAAATTCACCAACACCAGAAGTCACAACTTTCTGGTCACTGTAACTAGTAAATTCTTCATCAATTAGAGAAACTTCTCTCCTAAAAACAGCATCCTTGGTTGGGTTTTGCCTGAAAGCTGAGTAATGCAAGGACACCAACTGGCCTCCATCATCAACAACTGATGATGGTGACAATTCCTCAGAGAATATTAGCAAGGGTTCTTTGGCAAAAGTATCTTGAGGACATGCAGCAACTGCTGGCATGGGGGAATGGTGGGAAATCAGGCCATCAGACAACTCAGGGAGTAGATCACTCAGAGTTTCTGCACCATGAGACTGTGTTTCAGAATTAGAAATCCTCCCAGCAACTTCAGAACTCTTCACCCAGGATGTATTGTTCTCAGGTTCAGCCTTTTTTATCCCCCCTGAGGCATACTCAAATTGATTTCTTTGGGACCGCTCATTTACTGTATTAATTAAAGGTGTTGATGCAAGGATGTTCATGTCAAAAAATTGTGTTTCTTCACCAGGTATATCACCTCCATTATTAGACATCATAGCAGAGTTAACATCAGGTAGTTTTTTCTCTGAACCCACAGCTGTTTTGGATGACTTGTTATCAGGAAATTTACCCTCATGATAGAGAAGTGCATTATTGGTATCACATGCATTCACCATCTCACAATTTAAATTTTTCTCCATAAAGTTTTTCGAACCAGGATGGTAATTTTCCAACTTTGCTTTAGCTCCGTTGCATCTAGTGTCTGTTCCATTAATATTTATTTGCACGGGCCCACATTTACTCACTGAATTTGAGTCAAAAGGCAACTTTGGAAAATCCATCAAGTCAGTGGCCACAGTTGATTCCCCATTAAGTACCCTAATATGATGCTGAGAACTGACTGGGTATGTATTCTGATGCAGAGACCCTAGGTTTTCTTGCAGAGCAGCAGACACACCGTGTGAAGATAACTGAGCTGGTAAAAAGTTCAAAGAGGAAAATGAGCTTATTCCCTCTTGTGAGCAGTAAGCTGATCTTTTTCCATGTTCCTGAAGTTTTGAATCCGAAAAGGCATGGGGAATTCCATTTAGAGTAACAGTGGAAGTGTATCCCAGTAATACATCCATTTCATCATTCCGCTTTTCAGAGTGAACAGTCCTTTCCTTGGGTTCTGTTCTTTCAAAGGAGTACTGTTGACAGCTTCCATCAGATTGTTCTGATGTTGGAGCAACAAAGTCTCTGCTGAGACCATAGTGATGTGAAAGCAATTCACTCGATTGGCTTGGCTGAGGGATATCATCTTTTTTGTTTGGACTCTGCAAATTTATCAGGTTCATTTGCGGGGCATAATAACCAATATTAGTACATCCATTCGGGTTTTCAGGTAATGATTGGGTGCTGCTAACCGACACTGGACATGCGTCATTACCATGTGGCAACTTGTTTGTGTATGCATTCCTTGAGTCGTTCTTGCAATCTCCCTGTTGAATAAACACAGGAGAAAGAGAAGTAGATTGATTGGGAGACTTAACCTGACTCTGAGATTCACCAACCAATTGAGAAGGAGGTGGGACATAAATACCATTACTGCAGTCCACTTTAGGTATCACCTTGCTGGCTTCATCTCGCACACACTGCTCATAATAATTCTCCTTAGCAGAAGAATCCACTTGAACAATGCCATTAACAGCAACAACATATTGATAATCAGGGTCACTCGGTTGAACAGTAGAAGCATCTTCAGGGTATGAGTTTTCAGATTCAGTCAAGGGAACCAAAAATATTCGGAGCCTTTGGGAACCCCCAAGCTTCTCGAGTCCATAATATTCCTCTATCATATTCTGAAGATCTTCATCAGAAGAGACGGATATAAGAGCGTCAAGATCCTCTCCTGGAAGCTGGTATTTGAAAGTGTGAGGCTGGTTACAGATGGCTAATGTTTTCTTCATAAGTTCATCCCATGAAATACTCTTCTCTATGGAAATGATACGTGTATCTCCACCAACATATCTGAGTTTTCCATCACTAGGTCGAGGCAGTATTCTACCACCAAAACTGCACAGGAATTTTATTTTTCCTGTCTGAGAACAGTCTGAAGTTCCTAATCCAGAAGATTTTAATGACAGTGAAGATTCAGATTTAGTTAAAAGCGGAGCACTTGACCCTGAAGTAGCTTGATTATAGAATAAATCTGTAGTAGCTCCCCCATGGACATGCCCACAAGATCCAACTTTCTGATTAAATGTAAGCTCATTCTCTACATAAATACCATTTTCAATTTCGGTACTAGACCCTCTTGCAGAAGCATATTCAGTTATGTCAGAAGCACATTCAGAATCCATTCTAGTCAACCCAAGAAGTCTTGTGAGATCTTCATAACCCGGATATTGACTTTGCTTACTTTGAGGTAAAGCTCTCTTATCATGCTTTTCAGTAAACCCAGACAGAGTAGGAATTATTCTTGAAGAAGGATCCTGAAGAAATTCCATAGAAAAGACCTCACCAGTCTGAACAGGTACACGGTTATTTACATTATTGTGTAAAGATATGCCATCACTCAAGATAACTGGCTGAGATGATTCTTGCTGGATCCATTGACCAGAAGGGTCAGGCACCCCAGTGATCATAGTTTGAGCTAAACCTTTGGATGAATCTAGCTGCATATACCCCGTATCTTGGCAGTTCAATAAACCATTCAGACGTCACCAGTACATGAACATGCAATAACTCCCCTACAGTCCCTACGGCAAACTAACAAGATTCCATTAACTTGTTCACTGGACTAAACTGAAATACCAACTACAGATTTTTCACACCAACAACAACTACCACCTTATCAAACAAAATAGCAAAATTGGCCTTCCTACTACCCTACTTCCACTGAGATCCTTCTATCTCCTTTTTTTTTTCTACTGATTTATGATGTATTTCACACTAATATAGACAAAAAAATAATATACATACTTCTCAACTACACAATCCCTCTACAGTATATGCACACAAAAAACGCTTGAAAAATGAAAAAATATATATATTAACAGTAAAACAATCTGACAAATTTGTCTTGCCCTTCATCAATTCTTCTCCCGATCATCAATCAATCGATCTGAAAATTAAAGTTCCAGCAACATATCAAAAAATTTAAAGATAAAACCTAAACTAACAGACCGATAAGAAAAATGAAAGCATCAAAGAAGTATAATTTAACTATGCGATCGAAATTCAACAATCAAATTATTATAACCAATAAATGGAAAAAGTCACATACAAGCCGGAGAAATGAACCAGAGTTTTAATAATCAACTACAAATACATGAATTTAACAGATCAATGAGAAAATTCAGGGAAGTGAGAGAGAGAGTGGCGTACGCCGGAAGTTCTAAATCTGCGGCGACGGAGAGAGACATTTTTGTAAAGAAATAAGCGGCATCAATGAAGGGAACTCTACTTATTTGTTTGTATGTACACATATGGCTAATGAAGGGATTATTCATTAACCATTGTTGATTAACCTGAAAAGTGCTTTTACTGGTCCATTAATTAAGGTTAAAAATGGAATAAATTAACATTATTTCCTTTCTGTTCATTTTTACTTATCACTTGTTCTTAAAATAAATTTTTATTTTTACTTGTCATTTTAGACCTATCAAAAAAAATAGACAATAATATTTTTTCATGTTTTACCTGATAATTAAAATTTATTTTTCAATTCATTTTCTAAGACATCATTTAATAGGGAATAATTTAATAAAATACACATACAATAATTCTTTTTTTAATGACGTATCAAGTCAAACTGCAATAAGTAAAAGTGAACGGATGGAGTATTTCTTTTGGCGCGTCTCTTGTGTTATTACGTGGACTTGTATGGTTTGAGGTCACAAGTTGACAGCCATAAGGGCCAATCAGCTACATTGTGGACCCCATGTTCTTTACAAGTGAATCAACGATGATCGCTCAAAATAAACTATCTACTATGATCGAAGATATTCATTTTTTATATATAAGTTCGGTAGGAAAGTCACCTCTAAATTGAATTTGGCGTAATTATTTGGATGATATTTATATTATATTTTTGTTTGTCACAATATAATTATAACAAAATTACAAATTTAATTTGATTGATAAAGTGTAAATACACTATTAGATCTTTTAAATTATCAAAATAAATGTTAATATTTGATAATATATGTCTATACAACAACGTATTCATGTTTACTAGAAAACAATACAATTAAATTTGTAGTGAGGTCAAGAACACGTGGATTGATTTAACTCGTTAGATTTGGTTATTAGTGATTAAATATATGTTTGTTAAAGAAATAAATGAAAATAAGTAAGTAAATAAAGTCGTATGAAGTGATAGAGCTTTGGAGACACAAGTGTTTGTACTTAATCCAGTTATGATAGAGTGATATTGGTCATAGATCTGAGATCAATTTATGTAAATAAATATTATGAAGCAAAGACTTAATGAAATATGAAAAACTTATAGCACAAGAATAATAGTATCTTGTAATTGTGATGTTTAGAATCTCATACCCTTACAATCATATTAAAACTACTATCTATATGTTATAAATGTAATTCGTCTACAAATAGAAAAACTCCACTCGAGCCCTAAAGTACTACAACCAATGATTGTTGTCCATGTTGAAATGTCGTTAGTAGTGTCAGCTAATATTTCTCTGTTGTGGTCACAATATTGTACAATCATATCTAACATATACGTCATTTTTATCCTTTTTTGTCATGTCATTGGGACACGAGTCATTTCTTATCATCGGGATACGAGTTTTCGCCTTTTTTTATGATGATGATTATATAGTGATTTCAGAGACTAATCTTTTCTGAACTCATCTTTGAGACTAGGTCACTTTACCGAACTAATATTCTTGAGCATCCTATGTTAATCCTGTGTGTTCATATTTGTATTTATTCTTCCACGGGTACAAGTTATTTTTTTCCCAATACATAGTTCATCGTTCTCGAACATGATGTCGTGCATGTTTGAAAAGCGGAATGAGAAGTCCATCCTAAGAATACCTTCAATAATGCAAAAGACGTTGAGGGCATCTCCAACCCAATCCTCTATTTTACTCTCCAAATATAGAGTTCTCTATTTTTTCAGACAATCAACTCCAACTCAATTCTCTTCTAAAAAGGAATCTTTTTCTCTCTCTTCAATATTATATTATTATTTATATTTCATTCTTATTTTCTTATTTCATAATATAAATCATTTCTTCTTTTTGCAAATAATCACTCTGTAATCTTTACGTAATACAAAATTTTATTTTATTTTCAAATTCTTCATTAATATAAAATTATATTTTATTCTAAATTTCTAAATAACATAAATTGCAATAAATATTATATATAATACATATTAACGAACAATTCAAATAAAAATGAATTCATTGATGAAATATAATTGCATCATAAATATTGTATTATCATAAAATTTATTTTAAATTTTACATAAATACTCAACTTTTAAGACTATTAGGTTACTCTCATGAATAGGGGTGTGCATCGGTTGGTTCGGTTCGGTTCAGTTTTATGTATTATCAGTTCGGTTTATCGGTTTTTGGTTTTTAAATATGTTAAACCAATAACCAAATCATAATATATTTTTTAATCGGTTTTGGTCCTTAACGGTTCGGTTTTTGGTTTAACCAATAAGAAAATATTTATAAAACAAATATATGACTTTTCTAATAAATTTGATGCGAAAACACAATAATGTAACTTTACAAATACTCATAAAATAGAAACAATAATAACAAAGATGAAAAGAACTATACAAGCGTAACACAAAGAGAAATTAAGAGGCATATGGTTCTTACTTTAGATTTTAACGTTTTTTATAATGTGAAATTGTGAACTCAAAGTCATTGTAAAGTGTGAATTGAAGGCTAAAGGACAAAGATAGTAACTAATAAGGTATTAAGATTAATATATAATATTTATGTACAAGTAAAAGTAGTAAATTACTAGTCTTAATGGGTTATCGATTTACCCAATAACTCAATATTAAAAATCAATACCGAACCGATAGCCCAATAAATTTTTTTATAAAACCATTAAAAAACCGTTAACCCAATAACCCAATAACAATAAACCAATAACACTTTTATCGATTGGTTCGATTTTTGCACACCCCTACTCATGAATGTTCTATTAATGTATTACGGAGTTCAAAATAAGCATTTTTTGTCCTTATTTTTTATGTGTAGCTAAAAATTATTTAAATTAACAATTTCATCTTGTGTCCAATTATTTCGTGTATTAATTTACTTCCCCTATTCCATTTTGGACTATTGCATCAAATATTTGTATGCTCTTTAAAAAGTGTAGTTTAATAATTTATCATTATAACATAAAAGTAGATTGTTTGAATTATCATGTAATTTTTGTGCATACTTCATAATGAAAAATAATTATAATCTAAATTACATATTTAAATGACAAAAAAAAATATTAAAAATTAAATTAGAAAAATTGTTAATTCGGGATGGAAGTAGTATACTTATCAATAATGTTTTAGATGTTATATTACTTAGAAAATAATTACAAATATTAGAGACATAATTAATATAAATAATATTAAAATAACTTTAAATTACATATTTAAAGTGACCATTTCTTTTAAAAAATAAAATAGAAAAATTATTAATTTGGGCAGAAGTAATAACTTGTTGATAATATATTTTTAAATGTTATGTTACATTAGAAAATAATTACAAATGATAGTAATATAATATAAATAATATTATAATAATCAAAAAGTAAAATAGAGAGGTGAATAGTAGTTCTCCAAATTTGGAGAACTACTATTCACCTCTCTATAATTGAAGAATAGAGAGTGAAATAGAGAGTGGTTGGAGAACCCATTCTCTATTTTACTCTCCAAATATAGAGAATGGAGAGTAAAATAGAGATGAGTTGGAGATGGTCTGACCCCTCCACATTAAATGTACCATCCACATATGGAATTATTATTGGATAAAAAATGGCTCATTATTCAAGGCAATCATGACTTATCTCTTTTTGCATATAAATTGCGACTTTCGTTTCATTCCAATGTTTCACGATTCATCCGTTCACAATTTCTCCAAACTCTCTTCATTTCTCTTGAATTCTTTCTTCATTCATTCTAGAACCTTTAATCTCTACATCTCTTGAACTTCATACATTATTATATTTTCTTCCTCCAAACTTGATTCATCATGTCTTCACCTTCTTCCATGTTTTGTCAGATATCCCCCTCTCATGGTTGCCCAAAGAAAGGTAAAAAGAGAAATGACAAATCTTCTGAACCCAGTGTCAATATCATTGTCCCTAGAGCCTTTGTTTCAAGGACGGTTTTAAAGTCTGATTATGATGTCATGTTAGAGACTGTGATAAAGCGTCTAGCGATTATATACACTTACCCATTCTTCATCATATTTGGGCAACTTCTCGATTTTGTAAATAAGTTTGAGTGAATGCCCTAGAAATTTCTAAGGTATCAATTTCTCGAAATCCAATTACTTGTTTATATGCACTTACCCGTTCACCCCCAAATTCAACCATCCCACAATAGATGATGATCATTTTGTCTACCAGACCTTCAAGCTATGTCTAGGCCAACTCATACCATCTACTTGGAGGATCGTGGCATGCCTTTGGGCTATAGATTTTGAGACTGACCAATCATGTCGCATAGCTGTCATTTTTATGGATCTTTTTCTTTTATCGTGTCCTATGTTTAGTTAAATTTGTATTGATATCAAAGGTCTTTTGAGACTAAGGTGTGTTTGGTATGAGAAAAATGTTTTTCAAATTTTTCATGTTTGGTTGGCTTAAATGTTTTGGAAAATGTTTTCTAAATCAACTTGTTTTTCTCAAATTTAAAAAAAATGACTTCCCTTAAAAAATTAAGGAAAACATTTTCCAAAACTCTATTTCATCCTTAAATTATAATTTTTTTTCTTACTCTACCTCGTACCCTATACCTAACTCTTCCCATTCAAAAAAAAATTAAATTTATTAAATTTTCTTATTTTTTAAATTACAAATATTTGTTTACCCCTAGCCCCAACCCCCTACTCCAAACCAGCGCCCCCTCCCCCAAACAAAAAAAAAAGATTATTTTTACCTCACCCAACCCCTACCACCCCTACCCCCACAAAAAAATGTTTTGGAGAAATATTTCAAATTTAAAAAAAATCTCACCCCATCAAAAGTTTTTTATTTTAAAAAAAAGTTATTTTTGAAAAATATTTCAAATTTTTAAAGTTTCATTTTTTACGTCACTCCTACCCCAGCCACCCCCTCTGCCCCCCTCCACCCCGTCAATTTTTTTTTAAAAAAATATTTCAGGATCGGAAGTGATGGGTCAGGTCCTGGGTTAGATCTCAGGGTAGGATTTTGGTATGGAAGTCAGTGTTGTGTCCTAGTTTGGGTGTCAGGGTCGGGTCCTAGATCGATTATCGGGGTTGATTTTCAGATTAGAACTTATTTTTCTAAAGAGTATTTTCTAGTTTCAAGCCAAAAATAAAAGATATTTTCTAGAAAATATTTTTCAATCACCAACCAAACATGATAAAATAAGTTAGAAATTCACTTGTTTTCCAAGAAAAGATTTTCTAGAAAAACATTTTCCTTCGTACCAAACACACCCTACTTCTTCCATGTAATTTTAGTTTTATACTTTTCATAGTATTACACCTATGAACGAGTTGCATCTATTGGTAAACACTGAACATGCCCAATCTATCTCAAACAACTTTCTCGCATTTTATCTTCAAATATTGTTGGGTAATAATTTAAATATTACAATAATAATAATAACAACTTATTATTTAGCAAAATAATATTACTAAAAGTTATATAGATATTACTACTATAATATTTTAAATAGGCACAACTAAAACGTGAATGTGTTGAACACTGTCTTAAAAAACTATTTATGCAGTATGAAATATTTCCCTAGAATTAAACAAGTCTTTTCTTATTAAATAGAGTTTACTGGAATCAACAAATTAATATTAGTACCAGCAAGTTAAATCAAGAGAATGAAAGTTAATACTCCCTCGTTCACTTTTAATTGTCATGATTTTCATTTTTAGAGTCAAATGATGAGAACTTTGACTAACATTTTACAATATATTTTTTCACCATATTGATATGTAAAAAATTGTAATTGATAGTATTTCTCGCATAGTTTTTGAATATCTAAATTTTTTGTTTAAAATATCAAATTAATGAAATTTAATTTAACTTTATAAATTAGCTAAATTGACTTTCGAAAAACGTAATATTATAAATAAAAGTGGAGGAATGGAGTATATAAATATTAATCAAAGAAGACGGAGACAGGAGCTTGAGAAAGAGGACAAAATGTTATTTTTCTTCTGTAAATTTCCAATGGTGAGGAGTAGAATTTATAAGGTGAATGGAATATTGCCACTTGTCCAAGCTTTCACATGCAAAAGGACACATGACATGTGTGCTGACAAGAGAGGAAAAATTTGATTTAGTAAATGCTTTAAATTCTTTTGAAATACATTCCAATTTTCCAACAAAATATGTGTTATTTGCACCTTCTGACGAATATGTATAATTAATTTTATCTAATCTGGTTTGATTGTTCATCCACTTTTGTATCCAAGTATATGCAACACTCATTTTATGGATATATTGGACTTTAGCAATCCAATATTCATTCATATATCAATACAATCGAGTCTTATAGTAGCTATATAAAACATACCTTTCACTTTGATAAACATACTTCTAATTACCACACAACACCTTAGTAGAACTTCTCTATTTCAACACCAGGTTTCAATCATATATTTGACATTTTTATCTATTATTTGATTTTCTTAAAATAGGCGAATCAAGATATATCTGTGTTGTTTGCATTTAGGCACCACTGTGACGCATCCTATCTAGTCTCAGCTCAACCGTTCTCTTCTCATGTTGATTAAACATAAAATACATATGTACAATCTGACTTCTACTTATCTTGAAATTCTTACTCACTATAGTGTTTCTCTATAGTTTAACCTTTTAATTGAAATCCTCAGTAAATAGCATACATCAGTAAATCACATTTATATTGTATTGATTAGCTCATTAATGATTAGGGTAAACATCTTGTATCGATCACTTGATCACATTAAAACTTCTATGTAAGATATGTTTTGTAGTTTTACTTAAAAGTTTGGCATAAGCACGTACGGAATGTGAATAATATTTTAATTACTGTAATGTAATATATATCTTAATAATAAGTTTACATTATGTAAAAATAATGTACAAAGATACTAAAGTAAAATATTATATTTAAACGTTTGTTGGTCTTACATATACTTTCTATGTCCCTAATTACTGCTTCAATTTTTCTTTGTTGGTTGTCTCTAATTACTTGTTCATTTTGACAAATCAAGAAAGAACAATTTTTTTACCCATTATACCTCAATTAATAACTTTGAAAAAAATAAAACTTCTTGAAAATCATAAATTTTTAATTCATCCACTTCATAATTAAAAGGGGTAAAATAATAAATTTACTATGTCAATAATTATTTTCTTAATAAGTGTGTCAATTCAAAAAGTGAATAGATAATTAGAACCAAAGGGAGTATATAGTAAAATAACTTGCAATATTGGTGTTGGAAAGCAGGCCCCATTGCCTTTATTAGCGTGAATCGTGATGGGCAGGTTCATTGCCCCAACTGGGTTTTTTGAAATTATTATTACCAGCACCAATAACTAGGAGGCAAACATCCTTTTTAAGTCGGAAGTCATAATTTTTATGGGATTGTGTTATGTAGGTAGTAATAATATAAAAATTCGTTGAGGGAAAAGATAAATAAATATATTTTAATGTAGAATTTACTTATTTATGTATTACTATTAGGGATCGTTTGGTTTGAATACAAGTTATCCTGAGATTAGTTCAGGTGCGGCTCAACGTAATTGAGGGCCTAAAGCGAAATTTCAATTGACGCTTAACAAATTTCGTACATAATTATTTTAGATTTTATTTTTCTAACTATTTAGATGCAAATTATTACTTAATTTTTTTATAGATGATTTTTTCGAGTATTTCTTTTTATTTATAATTATTAGTTTTAGGTAAGATTTTATCAATTCAACGTTGAAAAATATTATCTTATTGAAGCAATCATTATATGAATTGTTAACACAATTCTATAAGTAATAAGTTGATAAACTTTAAGCAAAAATGAGTTTTAAAAAATAAATAATGTGAATATTAACAAAGAAATGTAATAAAAAATATATACTATATACTTTTTATTATAAATAATATTTTTTTTAAATAAAAAAATAACACATAATTTGTTCTTGGTAAAAATTTAAGGCCTTCCAAAATTGGGGGCCTAAGGCATATGCCTTAGTTTTTACAAGGCAGAGCCGCCCCTGGATTAGTTATTTTGGGATAAGTTATGATGAGATAAGTTATACTGGGATTAGTTATGCTGAGAGTAGTTTTTATTGCTTGTTTGGTTTATCATATTCAAACTTATATCCATTGCATAATTTTTAATAATAAGTTGTTTGTTTACAAAAATACCATCCACCTTATTTTGTATTTTTTTTTTACATTTTCTTTGCAAACTCTAGTTATTCATTCTCAAAAATCAAACTTTCATGTTATTTAGCTTAAATATTTTTATATGTGCATTTCCATGATTGTGCCGTGTGTTTTTAAAATTAAACTTTCATCTTATTTAACTTTAAAATAAAACTTCCATCTTATTTAACTTAAAAATAAAATTTTCATCTTATTTAGCTTAAAAATAAATTTTCATCTTATTTAGCTTAAAATTAAAGTTTCATCTTATTTAGCTTAAAAATTAAACTTTCATCTTATTTAGCTTAAAAATAAAACTTTTGATCTTATTTAGCATAAAAATAAAACTTTCATTTTAAGTTTATCAAAGTAAAAGAAATTTTGTTATTAAAGTTATCTACATTTTAATGGATACATAGAATATAATTTTTAAGTGAGTAATAAAATATGTAATTCAAAATATGTAATTTAGTAGTGGAGTGAATATTTTAAGTGAAATCAAAGTATAAATAAATATAAAATTAGGCAAAAAAATCAACTTATAATATATTCATAAATAAAAATTGTATTTATAAAATGTAACTTTTTTAATAGAAAAATATATTATGATAAAAACAACGATTAAGTAAGGTTGTGAATGTTATTATAGTTGTTTAAAATTATATTAATATTACTATGTATAAGTGGTGTATAAAAGAGAGTTTAAGGGGTAATTTTGTTAATTTACATACTTTATCCCAGGATAGGTTATCCTGGGATTACTATTCCACCCTCAGGGAGGGATAACTTATCTTAGTACTATTTGTTAATCCTGGGATAAGTTATCCATCCTGTCCAACCAAACAACAGATTAAGAGACACTAAATTTTTATCCCAGGATAACTTTCTCTTATACATCACACCAAACGACTCCTTAGTTATTTCATCTTCTAGCTTACATATATTTCCTCATAACTTATACATATACAACTTATGTGGATTTTTAAATTGCAAATCAACACTGTATTAATTTTGTAGATAGTCCTAATTAACTATCAAATATGATACATATTATTTATGTAAAATTTAACATTAATAACTTATTTCCTAATTAGCTACCAAACAATTCATTAGTGCTACACTATACTAACCTTCTAGTTTTAATAAAAGTTGTGAATTAATATTATTAGACCTATGTGAACTTCGTCTATACTATAACTGTTATCACCTGATTTTATTTTATGTATATATTTTTAGAGTAACAACTTATTACATTTTTTCAGGCTCCTTTAATATTTATTAGTCAATCTGAACTTATCGTAGTTCTCAATCATGTCATGGCATTGAGCATAATTGAACCCTATACAATGAAAGTACTAATGTACATAGAAGAAACTTGGTAAAAAAATAAGTTCTTGCATCAATTTTTTGATAGAAATCTTAACGAAAAAGTCGATCAACTAATGAAGACAAAAAGGAAATGTCCCTTATTACTTATTCCTATGCAATTGGTAGTTTTGTGAAGTCTACAAATGAAAAGTGCCTATAAATTAGTTTCAAGTAAGTTGTCATTAACGTAGTAATAAGATATAATAGCCAAAATAATATACACTCACTATAACATTTTAGGCCTACGGCCACCCTAGAAAAATGTGGCCTAAACTATGAAAAAGTGTGTGGCCTTTGATAAAAGGCCACACTTTTTGACTTTAAGCCACACTTTTCTAGGGGTGGTCGAAAGAAGCGTAACCTTAGAGTTTAGGCGACACTTTTCAAGTGTTGCCTTGTCAGCTACGCTTAAAAGCATAGCCTAAAAGGCAAAAAGGCCATGTTTTGCAGCTACGCTTAAAAGTGTTGCCTTATCAGCTACACTTTCAAGCGTAGCCTAAAAGGCAAAGAGGCCACGCTTTGCAACTACGCTTAAAAGTGTTGCCTTATTAGCTACACTTTCAAGTGTGGCCTTTTCTTCCATATTGCCCACGATTTTAAGTGTTGCCTTTTCTATCTTATGTATGACAACACTTTGAAGTGTAGTCCTTGCCCATGTGCATACCACAATTTACAGTCCTATGGCTACACTTTTAAGTGTGGTAATATTATTTTGGCTATAAAATATTTATATGCCACATTAATTTCTAATTAAAAAACACCAATATTGTTTTGCAATAAATAATCTCAAGTATCAAATTAGCTAATAAGTAATTCAAATATATAGATTTGCAATAAACTTCAAAAAATAGTATGTCTTCTGTACATACACATACTTATAAAGCAATATTCTAAATATGTGTACACAATAGTTCAAAAAATAATCTTACAATAGTTCAATATATTCTAGCAATGAATATATTTCACAAAATCAAATATAATGTATTCAAACTTTTACAATAGTTCAAAAACTCTTCATCATCCACTTCAATGAGATCAAATTGACTTGTGGCGACCCTTTAAATTTGATCACCTCCATTTCCCTACACATTTAAAATAAAATTAAAAATCAAAACAAATTATGTACAACAAATCAGATTGCAACAGTTATAGAAGAGGCAAGAAGTTCTATTGGAGTGTAAAGGCAAGAAGTTCTGCTGCAACAATTCTCAAATTAACTGGCCATAATTTTTCGAGTTTAGGCAGTTATAGAAGAGCTCAACTCTTTCCATATTGCAACAGATTGCAGATTTATAGCAGATTGCAGTAGCTATATCTAACTCCAAGTCCACTTTATGCCAAAGAATAAGGGCAGCAAGAGAAATATCCAAAGATACTCTAATGCAGACATGTATATCAAGATAACAGTCGCACCAAACAAAGCATGCAAAAAGAGAAAACTCAACTCCAACAACACCAAGTCACTCTACTGCAGACATGTAAGTCTCATAACTATGCTTCTAGTCAAGTTGGTAACACTAATTCTGAAACTCAGGTTGTAAATGAGCAAGTCAGCCAAAATGTTATTCCTTTGAGACAGAATCAGAAACAGGTTCAAAATGCTACAGCTAACAAAAATGATCATAGTAACAAAGGAAAACAGGTTGTTGTTAGTGACAGATCTCAACAACAAAGTGAAAAGTACAAATTGCTCGTAGACTCCAAAGATTAGCCATCACCTGCTTCAGCTAAATGTCTTAGTGTTGTCCTTGTTGTAGGATTGTGTTTGATTGCCAATTTTATGTTAGTATATTGTAGTAGAAGTTGTATTAAATTAGTATGAGGTTAGGCTCCATGAGGCTGTATTACTTTAAAAAATGCTCACAGGCAAAAGAGGGTGGAAATTTTTGTAGGTTAAACCCCACCCTGCTTGCCATCCCTAGACACAAAGAACCAAGAAGTATGAATTTACACTAGCCACATGAGATAAAAGGAATTGAATGTGTAGAGAAGTAGAAGTAGGAAGCTTATAGATCCTTGAACGATACTTATATGCAAGTTGGTCATGTGCTACATCACATTATGAAATTTCCAAACATTGTCTAAGACCTGCAAATATTCATCATCGCATTTCTGGGGCAAGAAACTCATCATAATGTGATAAGCAGACAGTGTATCTCTGTAACAATGGAGTTAACTACATCAATAAGTGATTCTACAACAATCATTGACTAAAAATCCAAAGACACTCTAAATCAGGTGCCTACTCGCATTGATCGAACTACTCCAAATCCCCAGAAAAATGCTAATAAGGATATATATATTTTCTGAACTAGCTCCCTACACTATTATCCAATCGTTTGTTGCTCGATTAAGACAAAATCGGGCTAAAAATGATATTCCTATTGACCTTGCAACTCCTATTATCACTACCAAGCAAGGACTGCCGACTGGAGCCACAACTACACACACAAATCAGCAACCAAATCAGGAGAAGGCAAATGAGATATCAGATGAGCAGTGGCAGGTTCAAAAGACGAAGAACTATAGGCAGAACCAACACACTATGGGAATACCTGGTTCACCACAAGAGAAGACAAGGCAAGACCAACAATATCAGCTTAAGGCACAGTCAGGTAAGACACTTAACTCTACTATTTCTACTCATAATAACTATAATGATCTTGTTGTGCAGGAACAAACCAACAGACAAGAAGAACAAGAAAACCTTCTTCATAATTTGATACATCAATAAAGGAAATACATCAACAAACAAAACAAAAGATGATTTGAATGAAGAACAACTAGAAAAAGTTGAGAAAAATACAGTTGAGAGGTTCAGAAGAGAGAAAGAGAGAGAAAAACCTTAAGGAACCAACAACACCACAACCCATGGCAAGTGAAAACCTTCAGAGGTTTCTCAATATAAATTACAGTTCAGTCATGCCAAAACTAGAGCTACTTTGAATGATTCAAACATGAAGTTAGAAAGCTTGCAAATTAACTGCATCAATAAGCCAACTACCACAAAGAAGACTTTCAGAGAAACTACGAGGACTAATTAGTCAACTTTCACAAATTTACAATCACATAGGATATAATTCTTTAGGATACTAATTTGCTAACTTATTGTTCTAAAAAAAGAACATTTGAAAAAAATACAAAATACCTTTTGAAGAACCGGATCATGAGTTGACCCGGAAAAATGTGGAAGATTTTGGCCTTTTACAACTTGTGCACTACTCGCATCAATAGGTGAAGCAATGTTAGATCCAACACACCCTGGTATATATTGAATATTCAATCCAGGGTTGTTTTACAACAACTAACTAAAGAAATGTCGCATTTCTTCTCTTATTTCATTTATTTCTTCTTTTAGAGAAGTGATTTCATTGGCATGATTTTGCTTTAGCTTGTTAGTTTCCTCATCTTTCTTCAAAGAACTTGTTGTCACTGATCTACCATAGCACCTAAGTCGACCAGGTTGCTTGTCACGACCCAAAAATGGATGTAATAGCACTCGTCGTATCCCACCAAGACAAGTCAGTCTAAAACCCAATCATTTCTATAAAGTGCGAAAATAAAGCAAAGTTCAATAACAATTACTATTACGAAAACAAGTCAACTTAATTCAATCCCCAAAACCTGGTTGTCACGGGCAGAAGCCTCTAATGTAAATACTAGAATTTAAATAAAATACGCAAGTCTCAAATGACGTTGTCTTTCAAGTAAAAACAAATTCATAAACAAGAGTAAGAAAGTTCGCTGAGATGACAAACAACTACCTCTCAGATCTCCACAGAAAACCTCGGAAATGAAGAGAATGGAAGGTATCACGAAGATCCGGGCTCGTAACCTACAAAAGATTGTAGAAGCAAGGGGTGAGTACCAAACCACACGGTACTCAATAAGCAAACCTCTAAACACAAGCTAAGGTACAGAATACGGGTACTCCTTACACCCCATCCTAACCTCCATAACTACAACCTGCATAAAACCAGCCTAACCTAACAATTCACAGTTTACAAAGCATACAGCTCAACAACAACACTCTAACAGATCATATATTCTCAATATTCATCAATAACAAGTTTCACAGAAAGGCACTTACAAGATCAGCAACACACAAGATCAAGTTCATCAATAATAAAAATGTGCAATGCAATGAAATGCAATGTCAAGTATATATAGTGATGCATGTCTGACCTAATGATACACACTTGTTAACAGATACATTTTTAGACTTTGAAAGCTCGAAAATAGGTGATTTCAAGTGGGTTTTCGCAAGGAATTCATTGGGTAAGTTATTTCCAACTTAGATCTTTGATTCATGACCTAACAGAATCATGATACAACCTCAACAATGATTCAACAAGTCTTTCAAACAATTCTCAACACATCACACAAACAATTGATCACATTACTCCCAAACATATACCACAAGGAAATACATGAATTTCATACGCTTAACAAGGGTTTAGAAATCCACTTGCCTCAATCAATCAAGAATTCACTCCAGGACTTGAGTCTTCTCTTTTCGTTGAGCTTCCAAATCAATGTAATCTATTCAAGTACATAGTCACAATAAGATTTCGAAACTAACAACATTCATATTACTCTATGTCCAACTAGACCCAAGAGCTCACCCAAACCTAAAATCAAGTTCTTATATCTTGGTGCCAATTAACATGTCAACTCTCATATTTTCTAAATTTCAAGCGTAGAGTTAAATTCCAATTTCTCCAAATATCATAAGAAAATTATTAAGAACTAATGAAACAATAACACGTCAACTTACTATAGTCAATAATACCCAGATTCCATGCACCCTAAAATATTCCAAATAATTAGAACACCTAGGACCCAATTCCAACTTTAACGTATAGTTACTGGTCATAATTGCTTGTTCCAAATTTTTCCAATCAAAATTTTCATAACATCACTCAATTTATATATATACATAATCACTCCCCATCATTGAAAAATTAGAAACCCTCACTGGCCACCAAAATAACAAATAATAATAATAATAATAATTAACTCCTAACAATGGATAAAAGTGACGCTGCACAGCAGCAAACAAATTTGCCAAATTCTTATAATGTCATGCCGCTATTTTCATGTAATCCATTCTTACTCAATTAATGATGGTTGTCAGAATTGTCTCCTCCAACCCCAAAATAATTGTCGCCACTCCTATCACAATTCATGTGCATCTAATTCCCATTACTATAATAGTATTCTATATTCACATATATTATGCACTAGAATTTATTTCTTATGGATATAGAGCTAAGCCTCTTACCTTGACGCGAACTGTCGAGGTTCCACGACGCTCTGCACAGGTAGTTTCTCCCTTCCTTTCTTTTCTTTTCCTAAATCCTAAACAAAATAATTAGGTATTCAAAGTGGCAAATTACACTAACTTAATCTAATTATATGGAATAAATGGTATAGGGTCTTAAATATATGATCACTTTAGCCCATTAACTATCACTTAAGTTAATTATCCACAATTCCACCTCAACTAATTAACTAAAGTCAACAAATAGTTCAAAATTCCCAAAAATGATTTTCCGGGTCATTACATTGCTCCTTTCCAAACATTGTCCTAAAAGCATCATTTGAAGTTTCCCCAGAATTTTGGTGATTCTGAAGTTCAGCCTATTGAATAAAATTGGCATCCATATTAAATGTAAGTACTGCTTTCTTTCCAGCTTAAATGAGTTTATGATTCATTAAGTTAACTTTAATTGACATCCCTTCCAAGCAAATTGTCCAGTGACTCAAGCATATTAAAATAAAATTATCACCCTCCCAACAATATATAACTTTTAAACCTGAATTAAATTCATTACTAATCCACTTAAAAAACTTACAATTGCAACTTGAGAATCGGCCTGAATTTCCTTTCCCGTCTTTGTACTAGTTGCAATAAATATTTCAGATTTTGATGCTTCCTTATTATTTTCTTTGGTTGCATGCTACAAATTATATCAAAAGAAAATATAAAACGTATCAATATGTTCTAAAGAAAGCTTAAGATATGGTAAGCTGGGATTTTCAAGAAGAAGTGCTAGCTGGATTTGGTTTCCCTGGCAAGTTCATTAGATGAATTATGTTGTGTATAACTACAACTATGTTCTCATGAAAGTGAATGGGGAAAACCATGGGTACTTTGCTGGGAGGAGATGGATTAGGAAAGGAGACCTTCACTCATTTACTCTTTGGTTTAGTGATGGATTACTTGTCAAGAACACTTGAAAACATGAGCCTGTGATGTTTGTGTAATCAAGACACAACTTTCAATTTGAGTGTCTATGATCGTACAATAGTAATATAACTCAACTGAATGGCTTGGGGTCGAGTCCCAAGGGAGTGGTGTTGAGAATTAATAAAAAAATAAAAGTAAGTTCTAATTAGTCATAGCTATAAACATTATCGAATATAAACATATTAAATCTAAAGGGGGTGACACAAGCGTCAATTATCAATGGGGGATTTTGTATTAATTAACAACTACAAACATCGAAAATATATGAAAACTAGATAGAGAGACGGGATTCTTGGGATGTGATAGGAATATGGGATAAACTAAAATGTCGGGTACATGCTTTTGATAGTAAATTGTTGAGTATTTGTGACTAAGCTAGACTATAGTGGGGGTAAATTCTCTCTCAAGAACTTACCCCGAATCGACTCGATTTCTCTCGAACACCGAGTTGTCGCTTTAAGCACAACCTCCTCCTTAGCCCATTCACTCTCTTGAACTGAATGTGTGGGATAAGGACTAGGATTCACTCTCTTGAGCTGAATGTGTGGGAGAAGGACTAGGATTCACTCTCTCGAGCTGAACCCATGTCGACCCAATACCATCGGCTATCAATTTAGTAGTCTTAGTTTTACGACCTCTCTCTTGAGCAAGCCGAAAACACTAAAATGAAATCATATTTGCTACTACAACTCCATTAAGTTCATACACAACTACTAAACGAAATCACATTTAAACAACAAATAAACCATCAACAAGAAGGACCCAATAGATAATTTAACCCATATTCACAAAATCACACCCCAAGAATTGGAGTTTTAGCTAGACATGAAAAAGGGATAAAAATCGATACCAAAAGGTGTTACCATCAAATAGGTATGATAAATAAAGTCTTTAAACACGTCAAGGATGAAGATTATTGAAAACCCACTTCCAATTTCTTGGAGTTGAAACTCTTTGAATCTTCAAGGCTACAGAACAATGTCTCCAAAAATGTAAAAAATATTCTATTCTAAAACTTAGTTCTCCAACAACTTTGTCACGCCCCGAGCCTACACCCTGGGCGGGACCGGCACCCGGAGACCATTTCTAGCCCCAAGCGAACCCTTGGCCTGGCTTTCTTAACTCAGCGGAAACCTCAACAGAATAACTCAATGCAATGCAATATTACAAAACAACTTAACTTATAAAATATGGCCATAAAGGCAACTCGAATCTCAAAATAGAATATTTACATATATATATAGATGAGAGACTCAAAACTAACTGACTGACTGTCTGTCTATGAAGCCTCTAAAATACTGAGATGGATGTTGGGACAGACCCCGCAACATCCTAATAAAACAAAAACTAAGAACACAAAATAATTGAGTCCTCCGGAATGCAAGGAGGCTCACCACTGACTCTGGAGTGCTCAGCTGGATCAACGACGTGCAGGATGCTGATCCGGGGTACCTGAATCTGCATCATCAAACGATGCAGGCCAACTGGCATCAGTACATGGAATGTACGAGTATGCAAGCTGGAAAACTAAGCAACAAAGGCTAGAAGGAAAACTGGAAGAAACTGAATAGCTTACCTGGCTCAACTTAACTCAACCTGACTGACTTCTTTCAATATAAGACAATTTAAAACAAGTGCGATATAAAGAAAGATTGCTTAAAACATGCTATGAACTCTGTGTGTATACAAGGATACAATAAGCCTGAAATGTGTATAAAAATACAATGAACTGATGTATATAAAAAATACAATAATCTCTGTGTATGAAAAATACAATAACTGCTGTGGGAGTTTCTCTAACCGACAACCATCACATAAGAGCTATAGTGATGATACAGCGATCGACCTCACGCTGCCAGAGCATCTTATACCCGGCCAAAGGTATAAGACCTGAACTGCCTAATGGATCCACTAGTCTAATCTGAAAAGGATTCATCTAAAAAGTATGATCATTTTCTACCCATGGTGGCTAACATGGTTCTATGGGGGCTGTGGGTTCTTTGAACGCTCCCCCAATTCGGTGCTCGATACTACTCCCAAAAATGTACTGGCTCTTATGTTTTTAAAATATATTTCTTCCTGCTGATATGAGATAATTACTCAAAAACTAGCCCGAAGGCTTTTTGGAAATCTCAGTTTCCAACCTTGTTTAAATGTAAAAACATTTCTTTAAAACTTCTTTGGGAATACATAGTTCCCTAATAACTTTGAGAAAAGAACTCAACTTTAAACTCTTTACTTTACTTGAACTCTTGGCTTGATGTGAAACTCTTAACTTAACATGAAACTCTTAACTTTTGACTTGACTTGAAACTCAATACTTAACTTGGAACTTGAGCCTTAGAATGAAGTTAAAACGCTCAATGAAGACTCTTGGAAAACCTTAAAGACTTGCTTTGACTTACTTACTTCTAAGCTTGACTTCACTTGACTTGGAAACTAACTTCACTTGAATTGGAAACTAACTTCACTTGACTTGTAGTTTTACTTGACTTTTGGAAGTACCTTGGAGTGTTGGAAACAACTAGGAAACATAGGTATAATACCTAGGAACATGTATAAAAAAAGAAATGGTGAATGAAAGGGAAGGATTGGTGTCCTTGGCACTAGGAGAGGTGCAACAGCCCAGCCCCTTTTTCCCCAAAAATCCGACTTTTTCCCCTTGTTTCTTTCCAATTCTAAACCCTCTCAACCTCAAGGTTTCAGCAGCAACACTTAGAATCATAAAGACCCTTATTATACAATAGATTCAACTCAAAAATCACAGCCAGAAATCTGTACTAAATCAGCAAGAACTTCAACACAACACCACTACAACTTCAACAACCAATAAATCTTCTCTTGGAATTAAAAACGAGTTGGTGTGTGGGGGTATGAACCAACCAACACTAAGGATCATAAAATCCCTCAATATACAATAGGTCACAACTCAAATACACAGCCCAATCCTGTCCCACAACCAACAATAACTTCAACAACACAACTAACAACATCAACAACAACTAACAACTTCAACAACTTCAACAACAAATCCAATCTCTTCTCAAATCATAAAAACGAGCTTGGTATGTGGGGGGAAAGGATAAACCCACACTAAAGACTCACATACCTTGATAGGGATCACCCCCGACGAAAATCCACAATGATCTTGACAAATCTTGTTGATCTCCTCTTTCTTCTCTTCTTCTTCTCCTTCTTCTCTTCTTCTTCTCTTGAACCCTAACTCTTTCTCTTTCAAAATGGGACAAAATGATCCAAATATCAGCCTAATACAACAATATAAGCTCAAAAGAAATTATTTGTGAAAAGACCAAAATGCCCTTAAATTTCCGGAACGGAATCCCTGCCAACTGCCCAACTTTCAAAGATCATAACTCGCTCATACGAACTCGGAATCGAGCAAACTCAGTGGCGTTGGAAAGATCGTTCCACAATCTTCGAAACCATAACTGGAACTACTCCTAAATCATCCTGATCTAGGAGTTATGACTGCTCAAAGTTGGCCAAAAACTCACTGATTTCCACACTTAGCCAAATTTTCCAGATTTTAAATTTTTCCAAAAATGACTATTTCCAAATTTCAAGCTTCTTCATATTCATTTTTAAATTGTCGGATGTTACAAACTTGATACTAAGTTACAGATTTAAGAGGGTATTTATAGCTATCAAAAAGTGTGTTGCGAAGGATCCACTCGGCGCAGTTAGTCGGGATCACCGAACTACTCGGCGATCTGCCCTTTTATCTGGTACCTCGCCTTTTAGCTTTTGCCTTCAGCATCTTCGCGTTCTGAATCATTGGGCGATATGGTGATGCTTCGCGGAATTTCTCGGTGATTCGCCGACTGCTTCCTTTCCTCACTGACTTGACCTTTTTCTTCAAGGCTAAGCACACTGGGAAATTAGGCGAGATTGTAGGCCTTTCAGCGATACGCCTAATGGATTAGGCGATCGTCAGGCCATCTTTTCTTCTTTCTTTCAGCCACTTTGTTCCTTTTCGCTCGATAGCGTCCATGCTTTGTCTCTCAACTCAAATACCTGAAACTTAAGGATTTTCTCAGATATAGAGACAAAATATGCATTTGAGGACACTGATTCTATCAAAATATAGCTCTAAACGAGTCTAAACTGTGGGCTCATCAACACCCCAACTTAAACTTTTGTTTGTCCTCAAGCAAACTAGAGTTCAGTTGTTCAAAAAGGGTGTCTCAAACAGTGCTACACAAGAATCAATCATGAATGCACACAAAAAGACTCACTTTACTCATGCAAAGATCAATTGTGCACTCAAAGATTCAAGTTGTGACTCACTATTATCAAAGAATCTCTTGCTCATAATACTTGCTTTAAAATGCAAGTTCAAGCTCAAAACGAGTGTTAAAATGCCCTCACACAAAAAAAGATTCCATATTCACACAATGGTTCACAATTTAAAGTTTTGGAATCAAATGCAACGCTCACACTCAAAAAAAGGAACACAATGCATAATTTTACCCATAGGTTTGCCCGTATTTTCCAATCGACATTTATTTCAGCTCACTCAAGATCAAAAAGGTCTTTTCAAGGCTTGTAATGGGGTTGAGTGCAGATGTATGGTCATTTAGGCTCAGTGACTTTTATCCTCATGAAATGTGGTGGTCACAACACTTCCTTTCCTCTTCCTTTATCATTTTTCTTTAGTGCTCAAAAATCATCTTATTATATTATTCACTTCCCATGGATTATTTGAGAACCACATTTCTTTTGTTATTTTCAACTTTATTCCACAACTTTTCTTTTTCATTTATTTTTTATTTTTTTTATATGGAGGGGTTCTATTTTTCTCAACATCATGGGTTAAAGGAGACTTTCCTTGCATTTCTTGACTCTCTCTTCTCTTTTCACCACACCCCAACTTAGGCTTTTGGCCTAAGTTGACTATTCAATCAACCAAAAGCCTAAGTTGACTATTCAATCAACCACGATTCACGAGGATTAAGGGTAATGCGTTAAGAAAGGTCATGTTGACATCAAGTTTCTTCCAAAGAAAGGTAAGGTTCAAGGGGTGTTCAAGAGAGGTTCACACACTCACAAGGTAGGCCACAAAAGAGGTATATGTCAAATTGGTTCACACTCTTCGAAGTTGCCTAAGATCATATCAAAAGATAGCTTTACTTAGTCGACCGGACCAACGGGGCAAATTCTAGGTGTTGTCATGCATGGTTCATAGTAAGCTCATAACACAAGGCATCAACACTAAAGTCAAACAAGACTTCACACTTTCGCTAGTGTGCAACGATCATCACAAGAGACTCGATTTAATAATTGGCTAGTCACAACGAGATGCAAAGAGTTCACATATTGTCTATGCAACTTCATTTGGTCTCATCGTATCCGCACATTCATGTTTGTTCGATTAAGAGCACTATTCAAGTCATCAGTATTGATCGAAACTGATACTCAAATTTGCGAAAGAACAACCACATTCAACACAAAAAAGGTAGCAAAATTTTTCGAAAGGGTCAAAATCATTTTACAATATAAAATACGGAGCCACAAGCTTAAACATCCACAAAAATGCAGTATTAACATAATTATTAATTTCAACCCAAATATATAAACAAAACAAATATGCACAAATGTGGCCTCACCCAACCACAAACAAAAATCATTTGTCCTAAAATGCGAATAAAAGTATCCAAAAGTAAAAGTAAGTAAGACAGAGAGGGAGGTAAAGAAATAATCATGTTTATGCAGTATCTCGATCTGTCTAGACCTTAGTGCCCGATGTGGTACTCTGAATGGGCATTAGTGCCCGGAGTAACCTCAGGAGTAATAGTAGTGCCAGATCCACTAGGAGCTGTTGTGGACGTCTTACTCAGCGATGCTGGATCACCGGCTGCACAACCGTCTCCATAAGATCTGACAAATCTCTAAATATGCTATCCTCTTGGCTCTCTCTCATCTCATCATCTTGTACCGTTATTTGCTTTTCGTCGGTCTCTGCATCTGACTCCTTATTTGTTGTGTCATCCCTATGTACTGCTCCGGTGGTAGCCGGAGGAATCCCAGAGGTCTTAGGAGCATCCTCATCATCTACACCCTGAATTAATGAAGTGAAGTCGGTAGACTTCAAATAGTCTATGTCTTTCCTCAAATCTGCTATTTCAGCTTTTAAAATCGAACCTCGGATGTCTTCCCCTGTCTGCTCTGACAAGTAGTGACTCTAGTAGCCAGATCATCAATAGAGACCCTAAGGGGGGTCAGTTCTGCCAAGATAGCACTCTCAATCATCCCTAGAATAGATCTCTCCAATCGAGTCACCCTCACATCCACTGAATACGCTAGATTTCCCATTTTCAGGATCATGGCCTGAGTATTCCTAACAGGCTGGGAGGAGGATGGAGCACTTGGGACTGTGAAGAAGAGGAATGAGCGGGTGTACCTGAAGGCCTAGAGGCCGGAGTAGGCGAAGAGGCCTCTGCAAGTAATGAGTCAACGTCAACATTCGGAGAAATATCTGTTGCAACTGTCCTCCCGTCAGCCTCCTCTCGTATGTACTCGGCCTCAATACGTCGGATATCAGTGGAGGATGAAGGGGTGACCTCAATATCCCTCGCAGTGTCCCGAGGTACTCCAGCACGCCGGCACAACTTAGTGATCAGGACTGGAAATGGCAGAGAAGTCTGCTTCTGTTTGGCTCTCATGGCCATCTCCTGTGAAATTAGCAGTCCCAGATCGATGTGTCTCCTAGACATGATAGAGCCAAGACAAGCTGCTTTCGGATGGCGCAAAATGGACTCGTTCTGGGATGGCATTATGGTGTTGTTGATAAAGCCAAACCAGAACCTAGCAGCAATGCTCAGGTCCCTCTTCTCAATAGGAGCTCCTGCATCCATCCATCTCGGGGTGGTGTCATAAATCAGAGGAGCCAACCAACCCTTCAAGTCATCTAGGGACTGAGCAATGGGCAACCCCTCGTAAGGAAGTGCAAAGTCCAGCGGTCTATTCAAAATAGTGTTAATATATTCACTGCCGCCCCCAACTTCTTTGCCTCTGACCATGACCAACTTCACTGGTCTGAATTCGTTTGCCTTTTTCTTGCTTTTGGACACCAACTCCCCATAAGCTGCATAAAATTCCTAGACCCAAGAAGGAATGTAAGGGCCTCTTACATTGATATATTCTCACATGCGTTGTTTAGTATCTTTTGGGACCGCATGCCAACTAGTGTACATCAAGGTGATGAATCTAGAATTCCTTGAAATTATTCCTATAAAGTTGGTTAATTCCAACACTATCTTATCAGTTGATCCCACTACTTGTCCTTTATCAAATGTTACCTTCTTTCTTTCTTCCAAATTTCTTGCGTAAATATCCTTACATGTTGTTTTTCCTCGAACTTTTTTTGGCTCCAATATTCCTAGATTGATCACACTCATCCCCACTGATTTCTTCTTGATCCACAAGATCATCAGCTACTGTGTGGTTATCAGATTTTGTTTCATCACCTATTTGTATCACTTATTTTTTCTAAAACTGATCAAGACTAGTAGTTGGTATGACCGACTTTCTCTTTACGTGCTTGCAGTTTGGTAGATCATAAATATCATGTTCTTTTTGTAGCTGTTGTTTTTCCCGAAACTGATCAAGACTTGTGGCCGGTAGGACCGACTTCCTCTTCACCTGTTTGAAGTTTAGTAGATCTTGAATATCATGTTGTTCCTTTGCATTACCAAGTGTTTCCCAGTCACATGTACTGAAGCAGTAATACCTTTCTTGGAAGACGTTTGGAACCTAAAGTTGTGCATATGAAGTTTAATTCTTTTCTCTTAAATGGACTCTCCAAATTGAAATAAGCTCTGTTTAGTTTGTCCTTTCCCAACAACCAAATGTGAGGTACCAAGCTCTTCCCTTGAAGACAATTGAATTACTGATTTGTACTCAAGCAATTTACTCTTTCCTTGTTGTGGAATGAAATCCTCAGAATTCTTTCTTTTGAGCGCTATTGGTGCATGCTCTTTCTTAGCTTTATCATTGCGTTCGTTAGCAAGTTGTTCTCTCTTAATCTTGAATTGGTTAGCCAATTCAGTACTTGATCGGTATTGCATATCAAAATTCAGATTCTTCAATGGACTTTGAGCTTTGTTCGGATTCGAACCTTTTTTCTTTAGTGCTGCTAATTGATTCATTCTTCCCGCTTTTTTTTAATCTCTTTATTTTCATTCCCTACAGTAAGTTAACCTACAAAACAATAATCAGGTGATTGTTAAATAGAAAAAGTAAACCTACAAAGAGAAGAGGTTCTTGCCTCATAATCATATATGTTCTAGGATTGTTAGATAGAAAAAGTTGCAGAAATCTAATTTCAAAAGATTTCAATGTGCTGCCTTTGCTATGCTAATGATAACGAGTAGTGAACTAATCATTAGCTTCTAGAAATATAAGGGAGTACTACCTACAGAGGACTGATTTCACTGTGCTGCCTTCATTGTGTTGTCTGTAATGCTCAATGCATGATATTTGACACTTTTTTTCCACGAATTTTCATACTAATCCCCAGAAAAATCTCCATGTAATTTACACTTTTCTTGTAGATTATTTTTTACTAGAGTGCGCAAATCAATATTTGACACGAGTTTGAGGGAGAAAATACATCTTTATGATCTTAGTTTGTGAAAATTGCTTCCACACCAGTTCAACTCAATTAGTGGGTTTTTATGTTCGAATCTGGACGTTTTTCTTTTTAGAAAGAAAGTCAAAATATAGTAATTAATTAATATTAATTACAACATCAGTAATAACATGCCAGTGTAATTCCACAAGTGCGGTTTGTGGAGGATATAAAATACACAAATTTTACTTATGTTTTGTAGGATATAAATATTATTTCAATAGTCCCTTGGCTCAAAAGAAATGTAAATGATGCAGGAAAGTAAGAAAGAAAAGGACACATCAAAATATGAATGTCCCAAAATAAGTGTAGCACCAAATACTAATACACATTAGAGAAAGAGAAACTACGTCATACCTAATTAGTCATACTACGAGAAGTACGACAATACTCAACTATATCTACTAACCTTTTACCCTAATTCTCGACATCCATATCTTCCTATCTAAGATCATGCGTCTTCATTCAACTAAAATTGTGTCATGTCTAGTTTAATCACCTCATCAATTTATTCTTTGAGTTATCTCTACCTCTTGATATAAATAACCTATACCGTCTCTTTATTAGTCCTCCACAGAGGAAACTCCCGCATT
This sequence comes from Solanum verrucosum, assembly GCF_900185275.1. NCBI lineage: Eukaryota > Viridiplantae > Streptophyta > Magnoliopsida > Solanales > Solanaceae > Solanum > Solanum verrucosum. The sequence goes on along the minus strand of NW_026020111.1, from coordinate 564,440 downwards.
GTCCCACAAATCTTTGTTCATAATTATATCTCTCATATTTTGTCCATGCGTCCATTTGAGTATTCTCATCTCTACTTCCTTCATCTTCTAAACATAACATTATGAACTAACCAACGCTCTGCCCCATACAATAGAGGTCTGAACATCACTCGATAAAACTTACCTTTAAGACTTGTCGATTCATTCTTATCGCATAGTACCCTCAAAATGAGCCTCTATTTCTCTCTTCTCGCTTCAATACAATGTGTCACATCATCATTAATCAATCTGTCTCCTTAAATTATGAGCCTAAAATACTTGAAGTTTTCTCTCTTGGATATAATAACTAATTAGTGCATCAATCTTCACTTTTACCTCTGTCTCATGCGTCACGTCACTAAACTATTAATTAATTAATTAATTTTTTTTTAAAAAAAAAGAGTTGGTTAAGAACTATTGGATGTCCCAAGGAGAGTTCACGTGTGAAGTTTCTTTGTTGAATGGATAATCTGAGAGATAAAAGTCTTACTAAGGTATTACTAAAATGCACGTACTCATTTTGTTCTAATTTATCTGATACAGATGGATTTTGAGGTCAATCAACTTTTTTGTATGCATTTCAAATATTTTGAGTTGTTAGTTATTATTATTTATAATATTTTTTATATAATTTTCACATAATATATGTTATTCATTTCGTTCTAATTTATGCCACAAATGAAACTTCAAGAGTTCAAAGTTTTATATTTTTTTTTAATAGAAATTTTAATTAATTATTGTGATTTATAATATTTTTTTAATATGATTTTCACACAATATGTGTTATTTCCTTTGTTTAATTTCGAGAGTCAATCAATTTTTAATAAGATTTTTAGATATATAAGTTATTAATTATTTCAATTTATAATACCTTTATGTTTTTTTTAGATAATATATCACCCTCTTTTATCCCAATTTATAAGATTTTTAGATGTTTAAGTCGTTAATTATTATAATTTATACTAATACTTTTTTTTACATAATTTTCAGATAATATATGTTACTCATATTTATTTCAATTTATGTGACATAGTTTTCGAGAGGCAATTATATATATATATATATATATATATATATATATATATATATATATATAAATTAATAATAATTGTAATTTTACGTAATTTCTAAATATATAACTAATTTAAAAAGACATGGTATATTTATTTAAAATAAAAGATAAATGTGGGGTCCACCTATTAGAAGGGATAGTAGAAATACAGTATCCTTTTTGTCCATAAAAAATTTAGATAAAAATATTATATCGAGTACAAATTACAAAACTATCCATAAATTCAAAATCAATTCCAAGAAACACACATGTGTCCTTGTAATTCTAAGTAGAACTAGACATTGGAGCCCGTGCCAGCACGAGCCCAATGTATATTACTTTTTCAGTCTCAATTTATGTAACATAGTTGAAATTTGGAAGATCGTTTGAAAAACTATGTTTTTTAAATAATTAAAGTTATTAATGATTATGATTTCTAGTAAAATTTTTACGTAATTTCAACATAATTTATATTATTCTCCATGTCCCAATTACGTGGCGCTTATAGAATTTTAAATATCACTAAAATTTTATAAATATTCCAAGTTGTTAATAATTGTGATTTATAGTATTTTTACGTCATTTTCAAATAATATTTGTTCCTTCTTTGTTTCAATTTATGTGGCACCGATAAAATTTTGAGAGTCAATCGATCATCAATATATGTTACTCTTTTTTTTATCTCAATCATGAACTCAATATATATTTTTTAATCTCAATTTATGTAATACAAATAGAATTTGAAGAATCAATCAATTCTTTTTATATGTTCTTTTTAAAAATATTTGAAGTTATTAATCTGTTGTGAATTATAGTATCTTTTCTGTAATTTTTTAATAATATATGTTAATCCTATTCTAGTTCACGTGAATAATTATAAATATTTTTGGTTGTTAATTTATTGTGAATTTTAGAACTTTTGATGCCATTTTCAAATAATTATATTTTCAGTTACTAATTATTGTGATTTATAGTATTTTTTACGTAATTTTTTTATAATATATATTATTTCATCGGTTCAAATTCATGTGACAATAACAAAATTTAAAGATTCAATAACTTTTTTAAAAAAGTACCTCCAATATATTTTATAGCTAAAATATATTTACAGAGCTATTAAATTTCGAAAAAGTTAATTGCCAAAAAAATGGTGAACCGATGAGAATAAAGAGAAAGAGATTAGAATTGTTGAAGTGGGGTCCATATGTTAAAAGGAAGTTGGATAGTGAAAAGAAAACTGAAAAAAAGAGGAATGGACAGAAACAAGGGCCCACATTTTTCAGCTGATTGTAAAGAAAAGAGGGAAATATGGGTGGGCTTTTATGTCCAATAAATGAAAAAGTGCAACTGTAAAACAGTTGAGTACCATACATTTCTACATAACACTAAAAGTAAATTCCTATATTACCCCTAGCTAGGGAAGCAGGCATGTTGATGAACAACTGCTTAAGAAGTTCTACATTTTTCAAAGTAATTAATTAAGGGTATAATAGATAAAGAAAAAATGTCATTTCTTAATTTGTTAAAATCAACAAATATTTACAAACAACTATAAAATGAAAAATGAACAAGTAATTAGGAACAAATGAAGTAGTAATAGCGGGCAAACCATGACATGTGTAGATGCAGAAAATAAACACAACGTGCACGTTGGCTGCGAGGCCTCGAAATCCCAGGTTGTAGGCCACACCAACGTCTTCTGATTGGCTTAGTAGTCACCCACTCATTGGCCCACCACATTCAAATTTGATACTCCCTATATCCATATCATTAATCGTGTTACTAAAAATAATTATCTCATATTAGTTGTTTATCTTACTAAATAAAAAAAAATCATTAATAAAATTTTCCTATATTATCCTTGTACAAATATTTTTTTGAAAGTATTCACATTTATTTGTAAAATTTTCAAGAACTTTTTTAAGGAATAAATTAGTAAAATTATCTTCTTATTTGTGATTTCTTAGTATACCTGTAAGAAGAAAAATGATCAACTGATATGAAATAAAGATTGGGCATCGTTGTCACAAGCCACAAAAACACACTGTTAAAACTCAATTATACAGAATTATCTTTCTTCCTTTTTCCTGATCCTTTCTCATCATTAAGATTTTATTTTTATTTTCCTTTATTCAAGAGATTTGTTTTGAGAAATTTGAAAATTGGACATGTCAATTTAAATTTTGAAGGCGGAATGACTAGTAAGACTCTTGTGCTTAGCTCGATTTGTTAGTTGAAATTTTCTACTCAATATTTTATCAACGAAACCCTTAAACCCATTAAAACAAAATATTTTGAGCCTTTTTTTTGACCTGTCATCTTATGTAACATTTTTGTTCGAAGTGAGTGTAATACACACATTTTAGGCAGGTGACGCCTTCAAAAAAGTCACTTTCACTCATTTTTTCTTTCAAATTTTCCCCAAAAATTTTGTTTTGTTTTTGTCATTCTTCTTGTCTTTTTACTCCTATAGATCCTTCATTATCAATCAATCTTTTTTAATTTTTTTTTTGTTGCTTGTATAATTGTACTACTGTATATATCTACTCTATCATATGTATAAACTTTTCTCTACAATAATCTTCCTTTAATATAACAAGCTTCCTCAAATTTCATCAAACAACAAGAAGAGAAAAAACTACTCTTAGTGCAATTTCATCAAACACCCAGCAAGAAAAAAAACTGATTTTTTTTTTTCATTTTCTCTAACACCCAAAAGAGAATTTTTTTTATCTATCTCCATTTTCATCATAAATCCAGATTTTTTTTAGCTTTCTCGGTTGCGTCAAAATTCCAGAAGAAATTAACTTAGAGGGTGTTTGGATTAGCTTAAAAGTTGGTCAAATCTACTTTTAAGTCAATTTTTAACTTCTTGAAGTGTTTGACAAATATAAAAATAATTTAAAATAATTCAAAAATGACTTAAAATAAGTTAGAAAGTGTTTGACAAGGTAAAAAATGATTTAAAATAAGTTTAAAATGACTTAAAATAGGTCAAAAACCAAAAGTAGGTCTCTCCCTACTTTTTATTTTTTGACTTAAAAGTCATTTCAGTTTGACTTTTTATTTTTGACTTAAAAGCTATTTTTTTAAGCCAATCCAAACATGCTCTTAATCTAATGTCATAATCCTAAAATTCGAGATACATGAAAATCACAGACCAAGAAATAGAGAACAAAATAATTTTTTTCTAGGTTAAGACGAGGTTAATACAAAGAGAGATTAAAAATTTCACTAGCACCTTCAACAATGACAATAACATGGGAGTGAAGCGCAAAAATTGGGGTGAGAAAAGTATGTGGCTCTATTTGAACAAAGAGAAAATGAAATGAAATAGGAAGTTTTAGACTTTAACAAGTAATTTTCTATGTGGCAGTTTTAAATGATGTGGAATCAACGTGGAATCAAGTGTAATACACGCACCCTTGAGCCATCCAAAAAAGGGTTTAAAATATTGTGTTTTAATGGTTTTAATGGGTTTAAGGGTTTATTTTACATAGTGGTGAGTAGAAGGGTTCAATTGACAAACTGAGTCAAGTACAGAGGTTTGTCAGGTCATTCTGCCAATTTTGAACCACTGCAAGCAGTCTGATTGTCGAGACGCGCGAGTTCAATGGAATTAATAGGGTTGGGCATTCGGTTTGTTTGATTCGATTTACGAAATTCGGTTCGGTTTTTCGGATTTCGATTTTGAAAAAATACAAACTGAAACTGAACTGAAATAAATTCGGTTCAGTTTGATTTTTACAATTTCGATTCAGTTCAGTTCAATTCTGTTAATTTTTCAGTTCGAATATCATCAACACATACATGAAACACTGATCAGTAACACACTAACACATACACATTACTTATCAGTGTCTACTACTGTACTACCTACGCTATCCTTAATCAAAGTAAGTGTACATTACTAATATGCAAATAATGTTTTTCCTACCTACTAGGTACTACCTACGCTACCTACAAATTATGTGCACTTTGTATGGTCAATCAATCAATTATTGATGTGCACTTAATAAGTGACTATCTTGCACACATACTAAGTGCAAAAACTAAGTGCACGTTGCACTAGTGCTTACTGCCTGTGGGAACTGGGAAGAATATAATTGAATATCATCAAAACATTAATACATACATGAATGATGAAACACTAATCACTAATTTACTATTCAAAAGAAAAATTACAAAGTGGCACTTCAAGTTCAAAATTGCAACAAAAAGCTAAGAAACCAAGAGTATTAGACATCAATAACAGTACAAAACAAGAACCAGCAGTCCAGCAATACAAAATAATAATTAGTAGTCAAAACAAGAACCAACAAGACAAAATAAGAATCGGTAACAACATTGCAGTCCAACTCTATCAGAAGAAAGTTGGCATTCCTTGTGTGCATTTCATTGCAGTCTAACAACAACACTACAATCTGCAGTCCAACAACAACACTGCAGTCCAACTCGATCAGTTCACCATAATAACATCAAAACTATAAATATGCCTGTGAGAAAATGGAACTCTTTAGATATATGATAGAAAGTAAACTCAACTCAACGAAAAAAAAGAGAAAAACAAGTGTTAAATGCTAATAGAAAAAGATTTTGAATTAAATTTTACTTACTGCTTGATAGTTATAACTACACATCCACAATACTAGATTCAATTCCACTATGAGCCATATCTACAAAAACATGAAAGGACTTGTTAGATATAAACAACATAAATAAGAAATTATTTTTGATATAATGAACACAAAATATTAAATTCTTACCAAGTTCAAGTAGCTCAAGATACTCTAGATCTTCCTCAACATTAATTGGAATTGGTTCACTTCTATACCAATCTTGAAGAGAAATAAGAGCTTACACTAGTTTAGGAGTCAATGAACTCCTAAAAGGATCAAGAATGCGACCTCCTGTGCTAAATGCACATTCAGATGCGACACTTGAAATAGGAATGGCTAATACATCACGAGCCATCTCAGAAAGAATAGGAAATCTTGGCTCATTAAATTTCCACCACTTTAATATATCAAAATCATCAGTCTCTGGCTCAACATCTTCAGCAAGATATCTACCTAACTCTGATTTACTACTTGAACTTCCACTAACTACTTGATGCCTCACAAATTCTAATCTCGTTCTCATTGATCCTCTTTTTTGAAAGTTGTCATCACCACTCACACTAGATATACTCGATGAGTTCCCAGATGAAGTAAGTGAAGATGATGAACATAAAGAGACTTTTCATGATTTCTTAACATAATGATCAAACAAAGCTTTCATGTATTTATCCACTGCATCAGCAAGTGGCTCCCTAATTATTTTTCCAAACATGTCACCAATTGTAAAACGAACATAAGCAAGCTTGTTTCGAGGATCCAACACAGTTGATATAAAAATAATTTTGTTCATGTTATCTGGTTCACCCCAATATTTTCTGAATTTGTCTCTTATACTTTCTGCCATTTTTTTCAAATTAGAATCTTCTGTCATCTCTTTCAAAATAAGATCAAGCTCAACAATTTCTACAAAGTGCACATTATTTGTAACATACTTTGAACCAGAGACCTTCAAAGTAAGTGTATAAAAAGTTTCAAGAAACTTAATCATTGGCCTCACATTTTCCCAATCAACACTAGTGAAGACACCTGCTTTAGTTCCATCTTCACAATCATGGGTACGGAGATAATCAAGAAATCCAATATCATAAAAACTATATCTTTCAAATGCAAGTTCAAAGTGTTGTGCAATATCAAGCATCAAATATGTAGAGTTCCACCTAGTAAGAACATCTAAACATAATGATTTCTTACAAGTTATCAATTGAGATTCACAACATTCTTTAAATTTTTTAATTCTTACAGGAGATTGTCTAATGTATTTCACGGCTTGTCTCACTCGCTTGACTGACTGACCAACTTCCTTCAATCGATCTTGCACAATAAGATTAAGAATATGCGCCATACACCTCACATGAAGATGCTGACCCTCCATTATGTTGGTTCCCCAATTAGTCAGTTGCTTAGATATTTCTTTAACAGTAACACTGTTGGAACTAGCATTATCAACTGTTATGGTAAACACATTATCCAAACCCCAATCAAGCAAACAATTAGTAATGGAAGCTGCCATATCATCACCTTTATGACTAGAAATAGGACAAAAAATTATAATTCGTTTATGCAAAGTCCAATTTCTATCTATAAAGTGGGTTGTTAGACACAAGTAGTTGATTCTTTGAACAGACGTCCAAGTATCTGTCGTAAGACAAACTTTTGGACGTGCTTCTTTGAAAGAATTCTTGAAGAGTTTTTTTTCTTCACTGTAAAGTTCATAACAATCTCTTGTCAAAGTTCTACTAGAAGGAATATGAAATTGTGGCACTATAACTTTCATGAAATTCCTAAAACCTTCCTTCTCAACAATACTAAATGGCAACTCGTCAACAATTATGATTTGAGCTAAAGCTCTTCTACTTTGTGCTTGATCAAATTTCCAAGTGTTAATCACCCCTTCCTTTGCTCCCGTTGAAGATGGTAAAAAATTTATTAATTTCTGACCATAATCTTCGGTAGAGGGAAAGTTAGGACATTTTTGTTAGTCATATGGTTATTCATGGCTGAAGTACCATTACCTTTTGTAACAGCAACATACATTTTTCCACAATAATTACATTTTGTTTTAGTAGCTCCATCTTTATCGATGAATTTCTCAAAATGCTTCCAACAAGCAGCCCTAGGTTCCATGGCTTTTCTTTTCTTTGAAGCTTCAATGTCAGCTTCAACTTCATTCAGAGATGAAGTATTATGTATGGTTTCATTTGAAGCCCCACTTTCACTTATCTTACTTCCGATTTCTGTCATCTGCGAATAAGAAGAAGAAAAGATGTGAGAACTTAGAACCCATACGAAAATCAGTGAGAATCGCAACAAACTGATATATATAAAGTATAATGGAGAATCGTGGCCAAGAAACTTACTCTTCAGGTCGATGGCTGAGCTTGCCGCCTCGCGCAGTCGCGGACTTGCGGCTGTTCTTCAATTTTCACTCGCGCAGAAGGCAGAACTTAGTTTGGTGTGAAAACTGAAATGTGAATTGTGAATTAGGGATTTAGGGTGGATAAGGATTTAGGGATATAATGGGCTATTGGGCTTAGTTGGGTTGGGCTTTTAGTTATGTTACTTAACAGTTAACTCTTAAAAATATATATGTAGTAAATGTGTATTACATAAATTCGATTTTTCGGTTAACCGAAATAAAAAACTTAAAAACCAAAAACCGAACCGAATTATCAAAATTTTAAAATTGAAAATCGAAACCGACCGATTTAACCGAAAACCAAAACTGAAATTTAAAAAGAATTAGTTCGGTCGGTTTTTTCGGTTTCGACCAAATTATGCCCAGCCCTAGGAATTAAACTTAATCGAGCTCGAATCTGTTCTTTAATATTTAGTTTTATGTAATGCTTCTTCATCAGAAATAATTAAATTCATGATAAAATGGTTGATTAAGAAAAATACAAGCATTACTAATTTAAATTGAACTTCATTATTGAATTAATATATTGGTAACTTAACTAAATTTAATGGATGAGTTTTAATTTTAATGTAGTCATCAATGACTATAATGAGTCAATCATGTTGAGCTGAGTTGGCTCAATCGAGCCCAAGCTTGATGGAGCCAAGCTTTGATCGGGTTTTAATCGAACCAAGTTGTGTCAAACTTTAATCAAAACCTAAACGAACTAAAGACACGTGAGTCAAGCCCTAAGTTGGTTTGGCTCGTTGTCAACCCTAATGGGAAGAGTTAGTTTCATGTGTGATCATATATCATTATCCACTTAACAATAAGATAAAGTAAATAACTTTTTTGATACATAAGTTATTAAACATTGTTAAGGGTAATTTTGGTTACTTTAGTAAAAATAGTTTTATGACTTCATTATAATAAAGGGATAGTTTAAAATATATACAATAAAGTAATTAGTTACAATAAATATAGTTGTGTTTTATTTACATAAAAAAAGCCAAAAATCATAGGAAATATGTATGAACTTGTTTACACACTATAGTTTGCCAAAAATCATAGGAAATATACATTGATTATATACTATAACTTTCCAGAGTCATAGAAAATATGCACTAATATATAATATAACTTACCTATACATGAGCTATACACTGAATATACATTATGATACACTCAAAAAACTGAATATAGCTTAACTATACATGAATTATGCATTGACTATACATAAAGTATATATTGACTATTCAATCTCGTTCAACTCTAAATCACCAGTAAACAATCACAAAATTTTAGATATTAAATCATCTCGATGTTTCAAGTCTTATAAAATATAATTCGCTTGAAACGATTCACAGTTGCGGTATGTCAATCTTTTTTTAAGGAAAAAGTATCCAATGGCCATTTATGGTAATAAATAATTTTTTTAGTGGACTATTTTTTGTGTAAAATATATAACCCAATGGACATTTTGTTTAATTTTCCCTATAATAAATTAGTATTTTTACGATGAATAAAGTTTAGTAAGTGCATACCATGTTTGTAAAGAAAACTTTTTTTCCTTTAGCAAAAAAAAAATCTTCACTCTCCTTGATTCATGCATGCCAAATCAAGCTAAGGATTCAAGAATTTTTTATCAAGTTACTACTTAGGAGGTTTGAAGGGAGTTTGAAATGAGGACTTTAATCTTAAGAAAATGCTAATTTTTTTATCAAGTTACTACTTAGGAGGTTTGAAGGGAGTTTGAAATGAGGACTTGAATCTTAAGAAAATGCTAATATAATTACAAGGCTCCACTTAAATGAAGCTCATCTTATGGATCATAGATTCAACATGAGACAATACTTCTTGTCGTATATCATGTCATGTCGAGCATATTGGCTATATTTGCAATTGTTTGAGTGTCACTTTTGCCCATTTATATAATAGTTAGCCTCAAACTATAAATAGGTTAGAATATATCAATTATGGTAGTAATGTTATTGATTCTTGTGAGTTTGACTTGCTACAAACTAGTAGTGATTCTTGTGTTGATTAACTTATTTGCAATTTTCCCCCACTAATTGAGGAATTTCGTGATTTGATTAAGAAGTTTCAACTTAGTGTAGATGTGAATAGAGTTGGTCTTTTGAAAAAAGTGAGACTCTTTGAGAGCGGGCGCTAGCTTCCTAAACAAGATTTTCTATGAGGTAGAGGCTGGATCAATAAAAGAAAGATAAGGAAAGTGTACAAGATTCCAATCAGGCCACCTTCCTTTAAGTTGTGGCTAAAAATAAGCCTTGGTGATCTATCTTCCTTCTCTTAGGCCCCTAGACCATGATGTACATATTTTAATTATTCATCTTTAATAAATTGTTCTCTCTTTAAGTACAATGTCTTATTTCGTGATGATGAAATCATTCACATTGATGTGCCTAATGGATGTGAATATAATATTAGTGAAATAGCTATTCTCAAGGGTTACAAATTGTTTGATATGCCACTATGGATTGATGAATCTCTTCTTTATGATGGGAATAAATTTAGTCTAATTCCTTCTTGAAAGATACATGGTAAGTCTATGCGAAGTCTTTAAGATGTTTATTCGGGTCTTTAAGAGGTGGTAGACCACCGAATAAACTCTTCAATATCGTGTGGGTGATGTTGAAAGAAAATTTTCCACTAGTGGTGAAGATCTAATGACCCTTCATGGCCCACTTGTAACGCAACCTTAGCTACCAATTCATGATCGTGTTTGTGACTCATCATAGAATTTAGCCTCATTTCCTACATTTTCTTTCTATTTCCTGGTCAATTGAAATCAAGGGAGATCCTTCACTCCTAGTATTAGGCATAAACTGATAAAAATTCTGCAACGGATAAAAAATACAATCAGTGTAATTTGAAAAAGAAAATAATAACTACTTATAAATTATAAAACTCTAAACTACACTCCTAGCAATAACATCAAAATTTTGTTGTCGTCCAAACTACCCTTTTTTTACGGATTAAAGCGATCAATACAAATACAGTAACCCAATTAGGTTGAGTCGAATTCCGAGCATACTAGAGTTCATTTATAATTTGATGTTGAAATTCACAGAAGAAACTACTATAAGAAATTGGAGGTTTTAATTGTAATCTACTAACTACTTTAACTACTTCAATTTCATCCATAAGTAAGACAAACTAGGGTTATAGTTCTTAGATATCGGAACTCCAACAAATACTTTACTATCAATTCATTCAATTGTGTTCATTGTGCAAAACTGACAAATCTATAGATCTTTTAAAGCATTTTGACTCAATAAGAGAATATCATGTTTAAGTACTTCTTAGGGACTTGGATGCCAAATTAATTTGTTTATCCGTTAAAAGTCTCAAGTAAACTATCCTCTATAAAGCTCAAGTTATTAGATAGTGGTTGGTAGCATAAAATCCTTGTTAATGGACCTTTTTTTTTCTAATTCGTACCTCTATGATCAAGAATATCATAATACCAACGAGTTTCTTTATAATGATTTTCAATCATTCAAATAAAATGTTAAGTATGAAAGAAACTTAGTACACAATGATCACCCTTGTTATGAATAAATATTTTATTGTAAAACACTCATCATCATTATCCTTAATCTAAGTCCCATACCCGTAGTTATGAATTAAGATACTCACATCTAGTGTAAAATAACAATTATAATAATTTAAATTAATGGAGAACATGAATGTAATAAAGTGATTGAAATATTTGATTAAGACCAATGAATTCTTATTCTACTTCTAAGTCCTAATAGCTCTTCTAATAATTTGTCCCCCTAAAAATAACGTTAAAACACGCACACACACACGCACGCGCACACACACACATAATAGGATCAAAATTGTAATCCCAATTGGAATCTGTGCTGATTGAGTCAAACTAGTTTTATGAACAATGGGGTTGTGACGTGAAAAGCCATGCCCCACAGCACAGATGTCACAACTCACAACCCAAGATTATCCCTAGTCGTAACATGGTTCTTAGAGCCACATGGTATCCCAAAATAACCCGTGGTCTGAAACGATACTACAATTAACATAAATAAGAACTGAAAGTACTGATAGAGAAGCTAACATTGAGATAAATAAGAAATCCAAGTTGTAAAACTTAATACTCAAATAAGTTCATCCAATCATGACATAACGCTAAAATACTAATATCTGACTGATTGTCTGGAAGCCTTTATTAAGATGATTTGCTAAGACAAACCCCGAGCTAACTCTAACTATTTGAAAAACTAAAAGACTAAATAACTAAAATAAAGATAAAGGTTGTCCTCGAAGGATGAGGACTCACCAATAATGATGTTGTATTGAATGAAATTGTACTAATTGCGAGCTGGATACTGAGCGTCTAGACTTATATTATAAAATAATAAAGCGCGAAAATATACGATAAGTACTTTGAATGTATTAAGTTGTGAAATATGCATGATAAGACTGAGATAATTGACTATGAGGTCATGCAACATCTTATACTAGACTGTGGGAGATACTAAGACAAATATATAGCCATGTGAGCTAGTCATGGAGCTCGATGCATACTTTCCATAGAAAAAGAGCACAATATACCTTGCCAAGATATAAAAGTTTTGTCTGAATTTGATGTGGTACCACTAAGCTGATAATATGTGCCTTTAAGGGTTACATAGAGCTATAGTGGCACGTATTTATGGGACTAGGAATTACCACTAAAGGCCTCAGTAGACGCTGATCATGAGCCTTTATCCCTAAAATTTACTCGGTGCTGAGTAACTCTCATAATTGAGTTTTATACTGATAATAATAGTAATACTGAATAAATCATGAATAGTGAATGCATGACATTGAAATAATAGACAATTTATCTGAAAGTATCTCATGCATCTATACGAAAACACTAATTATGAACTGATCATGAGAATCCTTACAAGCTGATTAAAACATGAAAATTTAGGACACATTGTATTTTAAGGATTCATAGAATATACTTTAGCAAATATACTGAAGATCATGAGAAAAATATGTACTTATAGATTGGTAACGCAGAGAAACAAAATTACTTTAAAATCCATGCTAATCAAAAGAATTCTAGAATCTTATGTAATTCAACATATGTAAATATAAGGCTTTCTTGGGATTTAATGGGTGAAAGAATGTCCACTGATGAATTTCCACATATTTGGAATAGAATCCCTAACTTGATTTCTTGAACTAAAACTTAAAGCTGTGGAATCCTAGTTCTTGCTTTAAGGAACCTTGAGCGTAAGAAATCTGACCATTGAGTATATGGAGTGAATGAAAATGTTTTAGTCGATTAAACCCCCTTAATACCTCTTAGAATAGGCTAAAATGACATAGTATAGAGATTAAAATAGTAGAAATATACCTAAATGACCCAAATGAAAACTGACATCGTAAGGTTCCATAAGGCCATCTACAATCCTTGGATTGATCTACAAACCATAGATCCCGTCCGTAGAAATCAGGATAAAATTAAGTTTTTGAAGTCCATATATGAGACCCATTTATGATCCATGGTTTCATCTATGGGCTGTAAACGTGGTCCGTAAAACTCAAGAAAACTTCAAGTTTTAGACTTTGATTTACGAGCCTATCTATGATTCGTAAATGGGTTTACGACCTGAAGACTGGAGTAGTAAATCTCATCCTGAAATCCCTGCTTCTAAAGTTAGTTTACGAGCCTCATCTATAGACCATAATTTCATTTACGGTCTGTAGATATTGCTCGTAGATCTCAAAAAATTTTCAGACATAAATTTCTGAACTCCTAAGATTTGATCTGGACTTTAGAACTTCTAGGGTGTTACAAACCCCTTGGAAATATTCGTCCTCTAATGGAGTCTAAGAGTTGGGAAATAACTTCCAAAACTAAGATGTGAACTGAGTACTCTTATTTGAGATGATGGATAAGGGAATTACATGAAATTTCACGAACTCCTGAATGTAAAGTCTAGCATAATCCTCGTTTGAATAAGAAGTCTTAACTGGCAGAAAATGTGTTGACTTAGTCATCTTATCTCCAACCACCCATATTGAATCATGTTGTCAATGTGTGCGAGACAAATCTATGATAAAATCCATATTCAAATCCTCCTACTTTAAAGTAGAAATGCTAACCTGAGTTATACATCCTAACTTCTGATGTTCAACTTTAACTTGTTGGCAATTTAGGATACTTAGACACAAATTACGCAATATTCTTCTCCCTACCATTTTATCAATAGACTTTCCATAGATCATTATATATCTTAGTGGCTCTTGGGTAATAGAATATCAAAAGTTGTGAGCTTATGCTAGAATCTATTGCGTCAATCCACCAACATCTGGAACACATAAACGATCCTGATAACGAAGCACATCATCTCTCCCTTTAGAGAAAGCCTCCACGATCTTTTTAAGAAATGTTTTCTTTAGTTCAACTAAAGTTTGATCATCATTCTATTTTGCCTTAACATCCACCACAAGAGATTATTCTGAACCATTCTAATTAAGAACTCCTCCATCTAATGAATTCACAAGATGAACTCCCAATTGAGCAAGCATGTGAACATCATGAACTAACTTTTTCTTCTCCTCCTCAGTATGAGTAACACTATTCATGACAACTTGCTAAAAGCATATGTCACAACATTGCCTTTATCTGGTATAAGACACTCATGTAATAGTCTTTCAACAACTCAAATCATATTCTCTGACAGAGATTCAAGTCTTTCTGATTGAACACAATACTCTTATGGTCTGTAAACATGTCCACATGAACACTATAAAGAAAGTGACTCCAACTATTCAAGACAAACATTAATACTGCTAACTCAAGATCATGAGTTCGGTAATTCATCTCATGAACTTTGAGCTACCTAGAATCATAAGTTATGATCTTACCATGTTCTGCATCAACACACAACCCAGACCAATCATGAAAGCACCACAATAAATCACAAACCCTTCTGAACCTTCTGTAGAGTAAAAAATGGGTTGAAGTAAGTAGAGTCTTAAATTCCTGAAAACTCTTCTCATAAGAAATTATAAATATTTGAAGGAGAAGTGGGTGCAAGTTAGTTTTTTAATGTTTTGGTCTTTTGATAATCGACCTTGATTCCCTCTCAAGAGACTATATGACCAAAGATCGCTATTGACCTCTACCAAAATTCACACATGTGGTACTTAGAAAACAACTAGTGGTCCTTAAGAATCTGCAAGACAATCCTCAAATGACTTGCATGCTTATCCTTGCTCTGGGAATAAATAATGATGTCATTTATGATAACAATGACGAACATATTCAAATACTATTTGAACACATTGTTCATCAGGTCCATAAAAGTTGTAAGAGCATTTGTTAATCCAAAATACATAACGACAATTTCATAGTGATCGTACTGGTTCTTGAAGGCTATCTTCGGGATGACACATTCTCTGAATCTGAGCTAATGGTTTATCTTAGAAAAGAAACTAGCACCCTGGGTTGGAAGAACAACTCATCAATATTGCGAATGGGATACTTATTCTTAATTGTGACTTTGTTCAGCTAGCAGTAATTCATGCACATTCTAAAGGAAACATCTTTCTTACGCATGAATAAAATAGAAGCACCTCATAAAGTGATGTAGGTTCTGATGAAACCTTTATCTATGAGGTTTTTTAATTGAACATTTAACTCTTTAAGTTAGTTGAAGCCATTTAGTAAGGAGGAATTGATATTGGTTGGGTATGTAGTAGAATGTTTATTTGAAGTTGATTTCTCACTCGGGAAGGACTCTAGGAAGATCCTCTAAGAATATTTTGGAAAATTCATTTACCAATGAAACTGGCTAAAAGGCTGGGGTTTTGGAACTAGAGTCCTTAACCCAAACTAAATGGTAGATGTAACCTTTAGATATCATATTTCTGGTCGTAAGGTTAGAGACAAACTAATATATAGGCATTGGAGTACCACTCTTCCCCTCTATGAGTGATTAATTGGAAAGTTTGAATTTAACGACTTTAGTTCTACAGTCAACTGAGGCATAACAAGAATGCAATCAGTCCATGCCGAGAATAATATCGAAACAAGTATGTCTAACTCTACTAGATTAATTGTGGTGACTTTCTGAAAAACTGAGATTGAGAAATTTATGTATGACCACTTAGCTAAGACTGACTCACTAACATGGGTAGAAACTGTGAAGGGTTATGATAGAATTTGAGACAAACATTGAAACTCCCTGAATCAATTAAAACTCTTATTGATTTGATTCATCTCATTTCATTTATTTGGACGAGAGAGAGGCTGTGAGTCACCTGGGCTACGGATTTTTCTGTTGGTTGATTCTCGAAATTGAAAAAAAATCGAGTCCAGACCCACAAATGAATAGGAAGCGAGGCGAGAGTCCTTCATGAAAGGGGGGGGGGGGGAAGGGGGGGGGGGCAAGAATGGTAATATAGATATCTTAGATAGTCTATACATAGAACTATCTAACCGCGGCGTTGAATTGATAGATTATCTTCGAAAAACTCAATGTAATATAAGGAGTAAAGTGTGGCTCCTTGATCTAATAATGCATAAACATCAAGCTGAAATACACGTAACATATAATGACTACATTAGGGGAATCTTCTTGATCCTGTCGAGTATATAAAACATAAAACCTATTCTAGCATTGATCGCCACCTGCATTAGATGAGGTACACTGTTCATTATGGCAATTTGCTTGAGTAGCTGAAGGGTTGGTATGAGACTGATGGCCAACATCCTTGCCCTTCTAAGTAGCCAATGGGAACTCCCTCTATTTGTGATTTGACTTGCCACACCAAATGAAACCTCCACTACCAGCCATACACTCTCCTGGGTGGTTCTTACCATATTTCTTGCAAATTGGAAAAATATAACCACTAGTAACACTGCCATGGGACTTGAAGCCTAGTGCCCTATAATTGTTCTCTTACTTGAACATGGATAGCAGTGCACTGGCAGAAGATGGGGATGAACTTGAAAACTTCCAGAAATATTGAGAGTGATGGCCAAACCCAATTTCTACTGATATTAGTCTACATTGTATGTTCGACCCCTTTTAATCTTCCTAGAACTCTCCTTAACCTTTTTTCCCTCAAACTGTTAAGCATAGGCTATCAGCCTAGAGATATCCATATCTTTGATCGACATAACAGTAATACACTCCTTTTACCACCGTCTCTAAAACGCTAGAAACAAACTTACTCATCTGGGCCTAACATCGGCCACCATAGCTGGATCATACTTAAATAGTTGAGTAAACTTCAAGAAATACTCATTCATCCACATGTTACCCTATTTTAGGTTAATGGAGTCCTAAACCTTGGCCTCCCTTAGCTCCAGTGGAAATAACTTATCCAAAATTGCAGCCATGAATTTCTCCTAGTCCACTAGCCTGCATCATTACCCCTATCATCCTTCTACCGCTTATATCAAATTTGAGCCATTCCATTCAACTAGTAAGTGGCTAAGTCCATACTCTCCACTTGTCTTACGCCCATGATCTGAGTGAGTTTTGAACTTCATCTATGAATTTCTATGGATCGTCCTCTACCTTAGAACCATGGAACTTAGAATGATTCATTCGAGTGAAATCTAAGACTCTTAATGTTGCAGTATTTTCATTCAGGTTGACCCGAGCAACATCCTGATGATTGAACAAGGTAGTCATGGCCTGATCTAGCATTTGGAAAGCATCCTAGAACTCAACATGGATAACTTGCCCATTCAAAAGGTTTGCTAGAGCCGGTGGTGTTTGTTGATTTGTTCTTATTCTTTATGATGTAAACCTCTTCTGGGAGTCATGATTTTATAAATGTGTAGAGCATGAATTAGAGTAGAAAGAGGTTAAATAGATTAAAAATCTCGATCCCACGACTGATATTATGAAAGAAGTAAAGCGTTTCTTAAAACATTTTATAGTCTCTTATTCATAAATATGGCGCGCTTCACACCTATGAACAAGACTTTACTTAACGCGACTTTCAGATACCCTAGGACACCTTAAATATGATGCTCTAATACCATGTTCTTCACGGCCCGAAACTATCCCTAGTTGTAACACGGTTCTTGGAGATACATGTGACCAAAAAACTAACCCATAGTCTGATAAAACAATACGATCAACATAAGGGAAAATGCATAAGTACCCCCCAATATATGCCCGAAATCCCAGAGACACACTTATACTATACTAAGGTCCTATTGCCCCCCCCCCCCCGAACTTATTTTATAAATAATTTTCTAGCCCTTTTCGGCCTACGTGGCACTATCAACCAGATAGCTTGACAAAATTGTCAACACGCGCTGAGCCAGAAGATAGTGCCACGTAGGCCGAAAATGGGTAGAAAATTATTTATAAAATAAGTTCGGAGGTAATAGAACCTTAGTATAGTATAAGTGATTATCTGAGATTTCGGGCATAGATTGAGAGAGGTACTTGTGCATTTTCCCTAAATAATAACTGAAAGTACTGATACAAAAGCTAAAAGTGAGATAAATAAGAAGTCCGAGTTGTAAAACTTAATACTCAAATAAGTTCATCCGATCATGACATAAAAGTTGAAATACTAATCTCTAACGGACTGTCTAAAAGCCCCCTCTACTAAGATGAATTGCTAGGAGAAACCCCCAACTGATCATTGATTTAATTTGTTCATAGCCTAAATTCTCAAGTTAGAGTTTTTCACTCATCAAATTTCCCAAATTTTCCATAATCCACGTTAGAGTGAAGAATTTATACGCTAGGAAGTAAAATATAACAACCTAGAATCAATACAACACGTGTTTAGAGAAACCCATATGGAATTTTCATCATTCATAAACTTTGGGTCTAGTTCTAAGATTTTTCATCCAAAAAATTACATGAATTTAGTGAAAAAAATCGGTAGTAGAACAGAGGAGTGAACTTGCCTTGATGATAGAAAGAACCCTAGTTAGGTGAAAAATCGTCTTTCTCAAGCTTAGGGATAAGTTTTTGGATTTTGGGAAGAAAATAACGTCTAAAAATATGATTTGTGCATGAAACACTGCAGAAGACCGCTACGTCATCCTACCTGCTATGTCAGGTTATAATTTGTTGCAACAATTCGATCTAATGACCACTATTTTGGATGCTGGTTTAATAGAATTATTATTGAACTATATTTATTCTACTATTGTAGTATTCAATAATTAAAGACTATCAAGAGATATGATTTCCTAGATATCAGAAATAAATCAGATAATTCATTACTCTACTCATATATGTGTGTCTACTGTACAAAATTGATGAATCTATGTCTTCAAGTCTCTCCATCCAATCAGAAGAATTTCACCTTGAGTCCTTTAAACACTTGGGTGAAGAACTTCACCTTGAGTCCTTTAAACACTTGGGTGTGTATTTTTTTTTTTTGTCATCATATATAGGTCTCAGATTAGCTTTCCTATCTCTAGATCAAGCTATTAGATGGGGCTAGTAATACGAAATCAGTGCTAATGGTTCTCTTTTCTAATTTTAGCATTTTTTTATCAAGCAAATTTAGAATACATGCGAGTTTCTAATGTTTGCAATCATTAAAAAAGTCATCTTTACGAAAGACCCTTAATATACAATGGCCAACACCTTCATGCGAAAGATTTATTATCCTTATCCTTTTTCCGAGTATAATAATCCTAGTTATGATATTTAACTACTTATAATTGTTTGTGAAGAATTAAAGTAAATGTAGAAATTAATAAACATTGCAATGAGAAAACCCATATAAATCTTTAAATTGATTGCAATACTTGTGAAATTCTCTGTTGTTCGTGCAAAAGTAACCATTAGAAAAGTAGTAAAGTAAATCCTAGTAATGTCTTCACAAAATAATAAACAAAGAACTCTTGAACAATAGGTAACAACTTGTAATAGTTTGTAGCCATCTACAGCCCTAGAAAAGTCATCCATATGTTCTATTTATAATGGTAGAAAATGGCCACCCTTAACTTTTCAAAAATCAAAATAGATACCATTATTTTTATTTTTCCGAATATCGTATTTCATTTCTAATTATTTTTAACGTTATAAATAAAAAATCCCTCAAATCTACTCGAGGAATGTTTCAAAATGGCAGAATTCTTTACATAAAAACTGAACCAATCATGAGAATAGTAATGACCTGTAAATCATGAGTACTTGAAAGTCTTTCACGCCTCACTCGAATCGTCAAATTGAAAGAACTTCCAAATTAGTTGCATCACAAGTACAATCAGGGGCGGATCCACGTGGATTCCAGGGGTTCACCCTAACCCCTACAATAAAAAATTACATTGTATAGATAAAGTAAATTTTTTGTATTTATGTAGATATATTTATTTTGAACCCCCTCATGGACAAGAAGAAAGCTATAACTGTTGGGTTCGAAAGTGATTAGGGCGTCATGCAGAAGTTTACAATTGCAAATCATGATATTGATAAATCAGATGACAAATAAAAACATACTAAAGACGTATTATTAATATAATTTGGTCAAGCGACCCACATATTATAAAACTAATATTGAAAAACATAAATATGTTTAGAAGAAAATCTCCCCATAAACAAGACTCTCTAAATGACTACATTGTGGATGTCATTATGTTATGCTATGAGAATAGGGATATTTAATTTATAGATTTCCAAGCTTTTTTCTAAGGAAAGAATAAACCAAATATGAAAGAAAATTATATTTTTCTTTCAGAAAAAGTTCAAGCATTTATGATAACACTTTGATTTTTTTTTAAAGAAAAAAAAAATTTCAAATAAGGTAAGAAAATCAGGACAAAACCTTAACAATAGCACAGTGACATGTCTCCTTAAAGTTAACTTTCACGTCTGGAGTTTGAATCCTGGCGTGAGCATTTCATTTTTTTAGCTTTCTTTTCATTTAGTTCAGTTCCTATTTTTTCGTTTTTTTAAAATAAAAAAATGTGCTAAAAGTGTGGATTTGAACCAAAAATATTCAAGGTCCCATTCCTAAAGGCTAAATCACTTTTCACTTCCCAAATTCCTATTTTTCGACTTGAGTGAAAATCTTGAATCCGCCTCTGAGTACAATCCATCGCAAAATCTTGTCACCGAAAGTACCTAGTAGCCTATTGGTTATCCCACAAAATTGATTCTTATTACTGACTAGTTTAAATTGATAAAATAATAAATCACCATATAGACATTTCTACTAAAATTCTTAGATAATTTCACACAAGAATATCCACATTAAACTTTCTTTATCTACAAGCTCATTACCCTAACATTCGATTTACTTTTCTTGGTCTCGTTTGATATTGCTAACCCTCAATTAAATCCCCAAAACATACTTTACAACTTGAACATGTTGACATCTATCATTGAATATTTACCACTTTAGATTCTCTTGTAAATTGATACCTCACTTTAAGTGTTTGTAGTAAAATCTTGTTGGTTCTTTAAAGTTGAATGCAATGTCAATCTCCATCCCTTTAAATAGGTGAAACATATGATAGATCCTCAAGTGACTGCAATCCATTATGCAAGCCAACACTAGCTAGCCCAAAAGAGCATGTACTGTTGAATCCTTATTGATACACTCATGCCATATGATTGGAGTATAAATTTTGATCTCTATTGAAGTATTTTTATTCGAAAAAATTTATGGTGGTTGAGGCACAACCAACAATAGTTGTGTGAGAGCACCATTTTCTTTTGACCAGTGTTTTTTGTGGGTCCCTTTTGTTGTCACACTTTCTCTCTCACAATTCCATTTTCTCAAATTTTACCCTTTTCTTTACTAATATTTCTACTTTTTTTTTGCAGTCCTACCTTTAGTGAAAAAAAAATATATTCATGCGATTATTTGTTTTGTGCTTTCACAAATTCATTTGGTTGACTCTTTTTTCTATTAATTTTCGTAACCCACAAGAAAAAAATGAATTTATGAAAGTTTCGTTTCACATTTTAAGATACTAAACATAAAGAAAATCTTGAACGAGAAACACAAAATTAATATTGGCAATAACTATTGGATACATGCCATAGAAGTAGAAAATTTAACAAATCTGAAAAAGAAAAGATTGAGTGTTTAATATCATTAATACATTATTATTAATATTAGGCATAAACAAAAATAAAAACATATTTGATAACTAAGAATTGAGTGATTAAAATTAATATCTCAAAAAATAAATTAATGACTAAAATTTAAATAATTAAAATTAAATGATATATTTAAGTATAATAAATAATGCCGATTGAATTTTAGTAGTTCAATTGGTTGATTATATGAATTTTACTTTATTGAAGAAAGTTCAATTTATTTTTTTTAGTTTCACTATCCTCAATTTTTTTGAATTCATCCAAAAAATTTTTTTTTTTTTTGATATATTACTTTAATTTCCCATCAAATAAATAATAATAGAGATATAAAATGTATATTAGATACCGTGGATGAGTTTTAATTAAAAAATAAAATTTACACTAATAATTAACAAGCAAAACAGAAAATGCAAGTAAAAAAGAAAAAGTAAAAGAAAAAGTTAAAATTGGAAAAGAAAAAGTAAGGAGTACATTATGGATCCCACAAAATACAAGTGGCAGCCCAAAAAGGCCTCACACAACTGACAGTATGCGTGGCTCATGCAGAATAATTTTTTTCATTTTTATTCTGATCATACCTCGAACAACTCATTCTTGTTAATTTAGCTACACATCCTTTACCAATGCCTACCTCTTCCTTCTTGATACAATAACCTGCTCCATACCGTACGGTGTCACTAATATAAATCAAATATATATTTTTCTTTTATAGTAAATAATTCTAATCACCTTAATTAAGATTAATACTCATTGCCACCACCCTTTTTTCAATTAGCATATGATATACCGAAGGTTGCATTAAATCTTAATCAAAGTTTTGCTAAAAGGAAAAAAATTTAACATGCAGAATTCATGCAAATATTTCAATCATAAACTAATAAATATGTTTAAAAAATAAAGTGACGGAAATGACTCAGTAATGTAAGCACACAATGATGCATATGAAATTAACTTATATATATATATATATAAATTGAGGGTACAATAGGTGAAAAGAATTTGTCTTTTCTTGATTTGTCAAAATGGACAAGTAATTAGGAACAACTAAAAAAAGAAAAAGTGAACAAGTAATTAGAGACAAAAAGAATATTATATAGTGAGTTTGAGACTAACAATTTTACTATTTATAGAATCAATTTCAATATATATATGGTACTCACTCCGTCCACTTTTAATTGTTATAATTTTCTTTTTTAGAGTCAACGTATAAAAATTTTGACTAACATTTTACATGTATTTTTTCACCAAATTGACATACAAAAAATTGCAATTTATAGTACTTCTCGTTTAGTTTTTGAATATCTATTTTTTTTTGTTTAAAATATCGAATTAATGTAATCTAATTTAATTTTGAAAATTAGTCAAATTGACTTTCAAAAAGCGTAATATGACAAATAAAAGTGGACGAAGGGAGTATCAAAATTCTATGTTTGATCTATTGTTGGGGATTCTAATATTAGTAGGGCGTTTTCTCTATATCATACAAGATATGTATCTAAAGTTTTGATATATAGGTCATGCTTATTATTCAACCTATCTATAAGTTTTAAAATTGCAATTGTCAACCTCAAGCGAATTTAAATGACATTTCTACTTGATTTTTGATTCCATATCATTTCGTAGAAGTTTTGTAATTAATTGAAGATAAACAATCACACTAAGACGTTTTGTTGTAAGCTAGAGATCTCATTCTATGATTTATTGTTTGTAATTGAGTTTCATTTTTTTCTTTGTTTTTTTTTCCCTTTTTAAGTTTCTTTGTTGCTCTTTTGTATGACTTATGTTAATTATGTGTTTGTATTAGGCATGCAGTCTAATGCCCTTTCTATTTAAGCAAAATAATAGTAATATTCAACACAAGTTGCAAATTTTTTTCTTTTCTATTTTTATAATTAAAGATTGAAATCTTCAACAATAGTCTTGGAAAAGATAAATATAGTTGAAAAGTGATGTATAGATAATGTCACAAAATTGGGGTTTTAAGTAAAAGAGAAGAACAAAGTTGACAAGAAACTTGTTAAGCAAAATCTAATATTCCTTATATTTTAATTTGTTTATCTTAATTATTATTTAAATAATTAAAAAGTATTTTTAATCATTCTAAAAATATTTTAAGTTAAAAATATTTTAAATTACTTAATATTAAATATTTTTCTATAATTTTAAATTTTACATTTCAAAAGATTATAATTTTTATATTGAAATTAACCCTAAATATTACTCAGTTAATTTAAGTATACCAAATCAATTAAAAGTAAGGGTAGCCATCAAGGGTATAATGGGCCATAAGTGTAGCGAACACCGCACATATGGATTTTCTGACAGTAAGGGGATTCTTGCCGAGCACACATCACGGCTTACGATTAGGGCCGGGCATAAAATATTAAAAAATTGAATTATCGAATTAAATCAAATTAACTAATGGGTATTTGTTATAGTATTCGAAAGTAAAATTTTAAAATTATGGTATTCCGATTCAAGTTTGGATTGGTATAAGATATTAGTACCATTTGGTATTTTCCGAATATCGAATTATTACTTGATGAAAATCATATATCAATATGTCCATTACTCATTAGAACAAGTTTAAAAAAGAAACTTAAAAATGAACATAAACAATCCAAATACATATTTTTTAGTTGTATCAATTTATTTTTCTTGATATTTTCTTACTTATTGATCTTCTATTATATGGTGGCTCCACATAAAAAAAATAGAAATAATTGAAAAAATAGTATTAACTTTGTAATACAATTCGCTACAACTTCGATACAATATTACCAAATACCATATCAAATCAATATTTAATTTACCTATTACCGAATTATCAAATCAAAATTTAAAATTTTGATATTTGATATCTACTTTTAACTACTCCCTCCATTTCATATTAATTGAATTTTTGAGGTGTTTCACACCCTTTAAAAAAAGTGGATTAAAACATAAATTGAACATAGTTTTCTAGTTTTACCCTTATTAATTATTATCAAATTTATTGAAGTCATCACATTGAAAATCCAAATGAAGAGTAAAATTGAAAGAACACTCTAAAAATAGTCTTGAAAATTGAACAATTAAATTAATTTAAAAAATAAAAAATACCTCAAAAATTTAATTAATATGAAATAAAGGGAGTACTAATTAACGAATTACTAAACGGGAAATTTGATAATGCCAAACTAAATACCGAAAGCCCACCCCTACTTACGGCGAGCTCATACATAAAATACTAATAGAGCATTCGCTAATTACAAAAATATCCATCATTATTTCTTTTTTCTTATTTCCCCATTGCGGTTGGCGTGAATTCTCTCACAATTCAAACGTGCTCTTTCTCTCTCCTCTTCGCACCCCTCTCTTCACCTTATACTACTTCTTCTGCTGGATTTCTCTGTTTGGTTGCAGATTTTGAGAAGTTGCAAAAAATCTGGAACAAGGGAAGCAGAGTTCGCTGGAGGCGGTGAAGCTAGCGATACCGGATCTTCGACGAATTTTGGTCCGGCGAGCTCATTTTCTAGTTCAGGTGAAGTATCAATGTCGACAGAGAAGGATGTTGTAGATGAATATGGAGATGATAATGCTTGTGATGCTGTTACTGAACTGGATAGCAGAGAAATAGTTGGTGGTTCAGTTTCCAATGTCGTCAGTGACTCTTCAGGTTCTTTTTTTTTTTTTTGCAGTTTACCTACACACGGATTCGAACTGAATAAATTCGCCTTGTTCCAAAATGTTTCACAGGTTTATGAATTCTTATTAGTGATATCTTAAATGAACTATTTTTTTTTTTTGGTATAAGTAATATTATCTTTGTTTCAATTTGTTTGGCTTGACTAATATTTTATGTGAAATTCAACATAGAATTTTCAAATTTTCTTTTTGAAATAAAATTTATATATTTAAAAACTACGTAAAAATAATAAAATACTAATTAGTCACAATAATTTCTTTGACGGTTATTTAACTGAGGCAAACAAATTGATAAGGAGGAAGCAGTAAAATATAAACTTTAGTAGTGTCAGGTATAATATTTTTATACGTAAAATTATTAACTTTAGTCTAATTTAGTTGTGGAATTGTCAAATTTTATCTGTGATAAGCAAACAATGTTGAGCAAGTTGAAACAGTTTGAGTAATTGAGACTAAGTGTTGTCATCAATTTAAGTCAGCCGAAATGCAATAAAATATTGTAGTACAATCATTCTACTTCTGTGTGATGGATGAACAAACATGGATGATTGTTTTGTATGTGCTCGACAGGAAATGCAATTTATTTTACAGTGAATTCTGATGCTTTTGAAACAGGCCATCTTCTATGCTTACTGTAAGTGTGTAACTTTTTATGTTAGAGACTTCTGGCACGGAAGTTGCACGTTTCACTACACTGCCTCACAAAATATTTAGCTCAGACAAATCTGAATCACATTCAGGTCATCTTAAGTTGGAAAGATCAAAAACTGAGCCACCTACACACAATAGTCAATTTGCTCAAGAGGCAGCAAATATCTCTGATGACAGCGATTCTGAACAACAGAAGGTATAGTTCAAGTCTTCAAGATGAAATCATCATATCATGTCATGTTTCATATTTATAAACTTCTATTTTTGGCTTTGGCTTCTGGTAATCCTTTCTCTCAGCTCTCCATTACATTAACTAAAACTTGCTAATTCTACTCTCTCTTTTTTTTCCCCATTATCACTTTGTTGAAATTAGTTTCACTTTCTATCTCAATCACCAGATAACATTAAAAAGTAGCTGTTAAAGTAAAAAATAAAAAGTTAAAACTGAAATGACTTTTAAGTTAAAAAAATAAAAAGTAGGGGGAGACCTACTATTGGTTTTTGACTTATTTCAAGTCATTTAAAACTTATTTTAAGTCATTTTAAACTTGCCAAACACTTCCTAACTTATTTTAAGTTATTTTTTATATTTGCCAAACACTTTCAGAAGTAAAAAACTGGCTTAAAAAGTAGGTTTGACTAACTTTTAAACCAATCCAAACACCCTCTAACTATAACTTAAATGCTTTTCATTTTCAGTGAAAAGCATTCTTCATTATCATCTCCAATTAATGTCTAGGGATGTCAAATAGGAATGTTTGGCCGCATTTGGACTTGTCAAACAAGTTTAATCAATAAATGGCCGTGACCTAACCCCGTCAGATTCGATCAATTTGGGCTAAACAGTGTTTCATAGTCTAACAATGCGCAAGTCGAAACCATTTCTTCATTTATTATACCATGTTTAATTAACAACCCAAAAGATTGTTTCTTTTCTTATAGAAAGAAAAAGTATGTGAAATTGGAGAGGAGAAATTTATAGCAAACTAAACAAAAAGAAAAAGTACATATCTTGGGACTTGGTTGGACAGGTAGGCACAGGCTATTAGATAGGTCAATTTGCACATACGCTTGTTGACCCACCAATGGATATATTCTTAACGCAACCCGTCCAAACTTGGGCGAGTTGGGCAGAGTACCTGCTTGGGATTAATTTGGCACCCTTAGGAACATCATACTATTTTGTCTTGTCATTGTTGGTGTTTCATACTATTGAATTTTATATCACTCAAGGATGGATAAATTATTCAACTAATTTACATAACATTGATGCTTGTTTTGCACTTAACATACTGCAGCTCAAGTTGTTGAAGAGGATCGCAACTGTCAGAGACAATGGAACTGTAGAATTTGAGATTCCGGGTGATGAAGAATCCAGGGTCCTTGGAGTTGAATCTCAAAGTGTCTGTAATGAAGTTGAAGATGTGCCTCTTGATGAACTAGAACTTCACTATATTCCTCCAATACAGATTGTAATGCTTATTGTTGGAACACGTGGTGATGTGCAACCTTTTATTGCAATTGGCAAACGTTTGCAGGTACCTGGCATCATTTTGCAATCTCAGTTTCTATATCTGCAAGCTGTTTCCACATTGTACATGCATTATACATATGTATTTTAAAATGTTAAATCGGTGAAAAACACTTGCAACTCTTTGAGCAGAGTGTATTTTTCACTGTGGCTTGATTTCTGAATCGGAAACCTATAGTGACATTCTTTCCTTTCAAATTTCCAGTGTCCTTTTTTTGTTGTGGGTTACTGTCCTAGTCATTCCAGTTTTAACATTTCAAATTTGTTATGCCTCCAATCCATTTGGTGATTAAAACTTGGACTTGCTCAAAGCTCGAGAAAACCAGCAAACAAGATTGCATCATGAACCTGATGATCTAGTTTGTGGTTTTACCTTCCCTCTTCCTTGTTTCTTTTATTCATACTTGAGAAATCGTAATGTATTTATAAGACAGACCCATTTTTCTTACTTGTTGCATTGATTATGTCTTAAATTATGCTTTTCTTGCCATGAAATGTTCTGCTGAAATAAGGAGTTAGAATTGAAAAAATATTGTCTTTTTGCTGATGGAACATTTGCGCTGGTAGCCATAGTTTTTATAACTCTAAAATTTTTGACTGATGCTTTTGTGATGGAGTTACATAGCTATACTTTTTTACGATGTCACGAGAGATACCCTTGATACCTGTAAATGCTAGTTGTCCTCCCAGGTGTATTAGCGTATCTCCAACCCTATTCTCTATTTTACTCTCCAAATATAAATTTCTCTATTTTCTCAAACAACCAACTCCAACCCAATTCTCTATTTTACTCTCCAAAAAAGAATCTTCTTCTCTCTCCTCAATATTATATTATTACTTCTATTTCATTCTTATTTTCTTATGTCATAATATAAATCCATTCTTTTCTTTTTCCAAATAATCACTTTATTTAATTTTCATGTGATATAAAATTTTATTTTTTCAAATTCTTTATTCGATATAAAATTATATTTAATTCTAAATTTCTAAATAACATAATACAAATTAATGGATGATTCAAATAAATCTGAAATCATTTATGAAAATTACATAAACTTACATAGATACTCAACTTTTAAGATTATTACATTGTTCCTGTAAATGCTCTATTAATGCAATACGGAGTTTATGATGAACATTTTTGTCCTTCATTTTTTTATGTCTAAATAAAAATTGTTCAAATCGGAGATTTTCATCTACCACCATTTATATCGTTGCAGCTTGAGCCTCTACGATGATGCATTAAGATTACGTTCATCCTCGATTATCATGTTGTGCAGTATAATACATGTAGTCATTATATCATGTAACACTTCCTTTCTCCAAAAATGTGGCGGTCCTGCAATAATTGCAAAATGTGATTGCAAAACTCCGAATGCATGTTCAACATCTTTTCGGCACAATTCTTGTTTCATTGCAAAATATTTCTTCTTTTGAGAACGTGGATCACAAATAGTTTGAACAATTGCAGACCATTTAATTTTGTGCATTCTTTATAGTGAAAATTAATAATAAATCAAAATATATTAAAGTGAAAAAAAAAAGAAAAAGAAATATTATCAATTCGGGATGAAAGTAGTATATGTTAAATAATATATTTTTTAAAATATTATATTACATTTAAAAAGAATTACCAATATTAAATATTTAATTAATGACATTATATGTAAAATAATATGTTAATTACAAAATATTAGAAATAATAATAAAATAATAAAAAAATGAAATAAAGAGTGTGAATAGTAGTTCTCTCACTTCTCTAAAAATGAAGGATAGAGACTATAATAAAGAAGGGTTGGAGTGCCTATTCTCTATTTTACTCTCCCTAATATAGAGAATAGAGAGTAAAATAGAAGTGGGTTAGAGATGGTTGATAGTTATTTTGTATTTCTGTTGAGAACCCTTCTCTTTGATAGATCTTCAGTTAATGGTGGTCCACCTTGAATTAATGGTGTTCCACCATTTAGTGGTCAATGGATTAGAAGAGCTGTTGTTTCCTTTGCCATGAAGACCCTTTGCTTCTTATAAGATGCTAATCTTGTCTAAGAAGCTGGATTCTATGATGACTTATCTCTTGTTTTGATTTTGTCTCTGATTGTTTATTGTCATAGCTAATAAAGTATGGTTTGGTCTATGCTAGCTTGTTGACAGAATTGCTGTTGCAGGAGTATGGCCATCGAGTGAGGCTGGCAACCCATGCAAATTTCAAAGAGTTTGTCTTAACCGCTGGGTTGGAGTTCTATCCTCTCGGGGGTGATCCAATAGTTTTGGCTGGATGTATGTTCCTAAGTTTCTGTTTGTTCTGAAACTGAATTAACAATCTCATGTGGGTCTAGTGTCTTGCTTGTACTTTATCTGATACTCTACATTTCTAGATGTGTGCTTACCTTTTTTGGATCTTCGCAAAACATTGTGTTATTAATCATCATTATTTTTGTAACTCTGTTCAACCTAAAACAAGTGAGGTATAACAAACTTGTGATTGGTTCACATGGTTGTGACAAACCTTGATATTGAATTTTCATAACGGAAAATTCATTATGTATATCCATTGACTGGTTAATGTTGAAGGACTACATCTGAATTGCTTGGAAGTGCGTCCGCTTCTTGTTGCCCATAACTAGTAAGTAGTAATAAGGTAAACTAGCTTGATTCATTTTGTATTTTCAAGGATCAAATGTTAAACCTGCTGCAAAGGGCTTCAAAATATCCCATCTGAAACCAAAACAGGATAAATAAAACGAAAGGGAAGAAATAATCAATCTGAAAGAACAAGTCCATCCTTAGTTATTTCTTATACTCTCTAGAAAGTCATTTCCTCTATTGGATAATGACTTTTTCCTTGTAGAACTGAAGATTAAAGGACTTCATTTACTTGAACTTAGATTACTTTGCCAGTAAAAATCTTGTTTTGTGAGTCTTTTTTGGTGCATAAATTGAGGTTTAGTATTATATAAGGGTATTAGACTTGGTTCCTAAACATCTTGCACATCATCTGCAAGTGCTTTGTCTCTGGGTTTGTAGGTACACCAGAATATGTGGTCTGTCTCTAAGCTGTTGTAGAGAATGTCCTTAGATGCTTGAATTTGACTAATTGCTGATTGCTTCAAATTTCATCAATTTCAATGGGAGCCTTCATTCATAATTGTCATTAAGTGCAAAGTTCTTATCAGAATTGACTCAACATTCTTTCTCTTGATTTGTAGATATGGTTAAAAACAAGGGCTTCTTACCTTCTGCACCCTCAGAAATTCCTGTTCAGAGAAACCAATTGAAGGATATTATAAGTTCTCTACTCCCAGCTTGCGAAGAACCTGATATGGATACTGGGGTACCCTTTAAACCAGATGCGATTATTGCTAATCCCCCAGCATATGGTAAGATGTGTAAATTGTGCATTTCTATACCATTTTGCTTGCTCATTTCCTTGTTAATAATCCCCGACCATATAGGTAATCTTACCTGTTTCTTACCTGTTTGCTGACTCTTTTATCAAGTGTTTGCATGAAGGTCTTTAGAAAACCTGAGTCTTTTATAGTAAAAAAAAAGAAGATGAAATGACAGATTTTTTCTCCTGAAAATCTACTTACCGGTGTAAGGAGAGGACAGTTGAAGATTTCTCAGATGTTTTAGACTTCTTAGATTCATTGAGATGATTGTAGTTATATTGATATATGGTGTTCTTTGTAATTTTGTGATTTTTTATTTTGCAGTACCATCTTGGTGCTTGCATTGATAAAATTTGTTTACCTTATAATAAAAAACAAAAATTTACTCCAGTACTTCGCAGATTATGCCAACATATTTAGCTACATAGTCTCAGAACACACTGTGCCCCTCTCAACTTTGGCAAGAGAAATGAAAGTAACTCAGAGAGAACCTAGTTATATTACCTGTTTGTCAAGCTTTTGGTCTGCCTTTTACTTTGCCAAGTTTCAGACAGTATTTTCTCACTTTTGTATACTGTAGTCAGAAGAGAGGAGATTGACTCCAACATCGTTCAGAAATCTTTTACTATAGCTTATTATCTCAAAGAATTGAGATAATTCTTGCACTATACTGTACATACTGAAACTGTTAGTAGTATGTGGGAGATTTTGGCCAGAGTTTTATGTTCCATTAGTGTTCATTTAGAGCATACTTTGATACATAGTATAAGTAACATACATTAACTGGAAATTGGTTTTGGGTATTGACTTTGATGACCCATGAAGTATAGTTAGATATGTGCAAATTCATTTAAACTTGAGAAAGTTTCTTTTATTCATGCATTAATAATATATTTGCTTTTCAGATGTGTAAAAGTAGCACTTTATTGTTTTCAAGGATGAGAAAAGCTGAAGAAGTTTGTGTCATTTTGTTTGAAGCATAGTTGTTGAATGGTCACTTTCACAATAGACCGACATGAATTTGAACCTGCGGATTGAAGGTCTTGGAAATGGATCTGGAGGGTAGTTGTGTTAGTTTTTGGCTAATACAGTCGGGTGTATCTAGTATAATGAACCCATAATGTTTATCTTAGACCTGGACTTTCAATGTAAAATACATTGACATTGTTGAAATTATTGAACACTATGAACCCATAACTCAAATAAGATGATGGGTTCAATAAATAAAACCCAATACTGAACCCATAGAATTATAATCCTGGATCCTCCTCGGAAGACAGTTGATTCTAGTTTGATAACTGACATTCGTTCTTGTGGGCATGAATTTATGAATAAAAAGAAAAACAGGTCCCACTTTTAACTAGGGTGTGCCAAATGGTTCTGTATGCTTGGCTTATTGTTCCCCAATAAAGACCATTTCATCTTCTCCTGGATGAGTCACCTCCAGTCAAATTTCTGTTAGTAGTGGCTTTTCAAGCTCACTTTGAACTTTGATGGAGGTTCTTCTCATAGCTTTTATGGTAATAAAATATTTTGGATGTACGTTCTTGTGGTGATAGTGGAAGAATAGTTTCTATTGCTAACCCAGAAATCTCTTTTTCAGGGCATACACATGTTGCGGAAGCACTGAAAATTCCAATTCATATTTTCTTTACAATGCCATGGACGTAAGTCTTGCTTGGGTAATGGAGAATTAGGAAGCTATTTAGTTATTTGTTATATTCATTTCATATTACATGTCCTATTGAAAAGTTAGATCTGGACCTTAAGTTATTCAGTAAGTAAACATTCTCTCTTTTTGTACCAGGCCAACTAGCGAATTTCCTCATCCATTGTCCCGCATTAAACAACCAGCTGGATATCGGGTGAGTTGGATTCTAATATCTGTACTTTGCATCTAGTGTTGCTTTTTCATTTGATACTGCCTTCCTCTCTTCCCTCTCCCACCCACCCAATGAAAAAGATAAGAAAGAAGGTTGGTTTCTGTTCACATTTGCTCTTTTATGAATTCTGCAGCTGTCGTATCAGATTGTTGACTCCTTGATTTGGCTAGGAATTCGAGATATGATTAATGATACCAGGAAAAGAAAACTGAAGCTAAGACCAGTTACATATTTAAGCAGTTCTCAAGTCTCTGTGCTGGATATCCCACATGGATATATTTGGAGTCCTCACCTTGTTTCTAAACCAAAAGGTAATTACTCTTCAGATGTCTATAATCAAGCACAGAAGTCCTTTATCTTCCCAGCAGCAAGTCTTATCAAAAGCATTCTTGTTTAAAGAAGTCACAACTGTTCTTTATATAGTTACATTTTTGCAGATTGGGGACCAAAGGTTGATGTGGTGGGATTTTGCTTCCTCGATCTTGCATCTGGTTATGAACCTCCAGAATCACTAGTAAATTGGCTGAAAGATGGTCAGAAACCCATTTACATTGGCTTTGGTAGTCTTGTAAGTTACAGGATCCTCAATATTTAACATATTTGCTTTCTTCTCATTTCTCTTCTCTTCCTTTTCCCCATCTTCACAATAAAGAGAAGGAAAATAGAGAGTTATAATTTTTTTTAGAGAAACCTAAAACGACCTTCCATGTCCCTGATAAATTTAGAAAAAAGAGGAATGGTGGCTCCTTGTTTCTTGTACTTTGTGATTAGTTGTTATTGTCAAATTTGAACTGTGAATCAAATTTTGTATTTGAGACTGTTGAAAATAGTTATATGTAGAAAATGTTAATTTTCTGTCAGATGTTGTATGCTAATAACATGTCATATCAGAAGTGATATAACACAATTGCAAATTCTCTAGGAAGGGATCTGTGTAAACATGTCAATATTCGTCGTCTTCAGACATAATTCAGATAATGCTAAAAATTGGTCAAACTATTGTGACACTATATTTCATATTTACTTAATGTTTTGATATCCCAAGATTCAAGCTTTAGATTTATTTATTATCCATCTCCAATTTTTCTTATTTCTACAATCTCAGCCTGTTCAAGAGCCAGAGAAAATGACCCAAATAATTGTTGAAGCATTGGAACGCACTGGACAAAGGGGGATCATTAACAAAGGCTGGGGTGGCCTTGGCAATTGTAAGTTCTGTTTATTATTCTAGTGTAAGAATAATCAATTTATTTAATTATTTATGTTTGTGTAGGTAACTCATGAAATTTTGGAGGTGGTACTCAGCTAATACTTGTTTTTTGTTGTATCCAGTGGCTGAGCCAAAGGATTTTGTGTACTTGCTTGATAATTGTCCCCATGATTGGCTATTCTTACAATGTTCTGCAGTGGTGAGCCTTTTGCAACTTTTACTCGTTTTTCTGTATCTTTTAGCTATTCGGTGAAGAAGCTCAAGGAAATATCAGAAGCCTAAGGCCATAGGACAAAACTTTGGTTTGAGGCGCAATTAAAAATGGAGGACTGACATGTGATTTTCAATATTGACTTAGGCTTAAGGCTGGTAATTGGACAGGACCAGATCAACACGACTGGTTTTACCGGAACCAGTCCTCGTTACCGGATTTATTTACCGGAACCGGTTTTACTGGAAATTACCAAAGGTTCCGCCCGGTCCCTTAGTTACCGGATAGGAACCGGTTTGGACCGGACCGGACCGGAACCGGTTCTTACCAGATCATTGTGTACCGATAATTTTTTTTTTTTTTTTTTTATTAACTTTAATTATTATATAATATTATATTATTAAAAAAACTTCAATTTAAAACTTTAAACTTTAAACTTTCAATTGAATTTAAGTTTAAACTTTAAAGTTTTAAATTGACTTTAAATTTTAAAGTTTATATTGAATTTAAAGTTTAAAATTGACTTTAAAGTTTAAAGTTTATATTGAGTTTAAACCTTAAAATTCAATTTTATATTAAAGTTTAAACTAATATTAAAATAGTTGAAAATTAAATTTCTAAAATGACTTGGATTAAATGTAAGAGACTATTTTAAAAGAAAATCAAGGCGAATAGCCGTATATTTATTCAAATAAATAAATTGTACAATACAAATATTAGAAAGAGACAAAGAGTACATAATCTAGGTATTGGATATTAATTATTGTACTAACAATTGAAACTTTTTTTAAAATCTTTTCGTAACTTTTGTATCATTTCAAAAGAAACATTTTTTGGAACTTGTATTTGTCGTTCTTCTTCCATTGCTTCCATGCCATCATCACTATTATCACCAAATATTTCATCTATTTCGTCTTCTATTTGGCTATTTAATTGTGGTAATCTGGTATTTCTTCTTTCCACATTGACCCAATCTCGAAACAACACCGATATTTCCAAACTATTCTTTGCTAATGAATAACGATGATCTCCAATCATAAATCTCGCCGCACTAAAGGCTTGCTCCGAAGTGACGATGATGCTTGAATTGATTTTCACATCTCGAACAACCCTAGCAAGGGTCGGAAATTGATTTTCACGATTCTTCCACCATACTAATATTTGAGCTTGAAGTTGTCCTTCTTCATTCCTAATCTTTTCCCGTGCCTGATTGAAATATAAATCAAAATCATTATTAGTAGAGGATTGAAGTTCAAGATAATCATCCATCCAATCATCCGTATCATCACTTCTAGGCCTACAAGATGGAGGTTCAACTATTGGAATATTTTTTTCCATAGCTTTATATGTATTATATAACTCTCTAGCTTTTGTATATATGCTACTTTTACAATCTTCAACACTAGGAGTTTCATAATCATTAATTTCTAAATTTGCATAAATCTTTTCAACCATTCTTTCAACACCTTTTAATTTGTAATTTGGGTTGAAAGTAGTAGCAGTTAAATAGATTTGAGGAATAGGGAAAAAATATTTTTTGAATTTTTCAATCATAAAAGCAAGTGAATCTTTAAATCGATCTTTTCCTCTATATTTTGCAAATTCAGATGAAATAGCACAAATATTTACTAAAACAGTAGAAATAGTTGGATAATATTGACCAGAAGCAGCATTTGTTGCTTTATAAAAAACACTTAAAAATTCAATAAGTTCTTTTGTGTTTTCCCAATCTTCATAGCCAATTTTTAAATTCGGGTCCGCATTATGAGCATTAAAAACTAATTGTACCGGCTCTTGATAAATATAAGAAACTTCAAGCATTTCAAATAAAGAATTTCATCTAGTGCATACTTCTTTTGGAACTTTTCTATATGCAAGTCTACATTCTTTACAACGATTTTTAAATTCTGTAATTCTAGCCTTTATTTTAGCTTTAAAAATTCAATTACAAGCAAGTCTAATTTTTTTACAAGAAATTCCAAATTGAGAAATACCATCTTTTACTATCAAATTATACACATGTGCGACACACTTAATATGAAAAGAATCATTATCAATTGGACAAAGTCTACATTTTAAATAATCAATTGTTTTTAAATTATTAGAAGCATTATCTAAAGTGACACTCATTATTTTATCACATATTCCATAAAATTGTAAAATAGAGCTTATTTTTCTTGCTATATAAGAACCGGTTTTAGTTTCTTCAACATATTTATACTGTAATATTCGTTTTTGCATGTTCTATTCATGGTTAATCCAATGGACAGTAATTGTAAAATAATCATTACCATTAGGACTACGTCCCATATCAGAAGTAATAGATAATCTACCATCATAATAAACAACGAAGAAAATGACAATATTCTTTTTGATATTTAAAAAGATCACTTTTAATTGTACTTCTTGGAATACCTTCATAATTTGGGTTATACAATTCTCGAATATAATGAACAAAACCAGGATGGGAAGGAAATGAAAAAGGCAAACCACAAACATCAACTATTTTAGTTAATTCTCTACGATCTTTTTCTTTACTATATGTGTGGTGTGTGCTTCGGCTAGCCGGGTTAGTCATATTTAATACACTTTGAACCTTATTAGAACCTCCAACTCCCATAGAATTTTCAGCTATGAGTATTCCATTTCTATTAGTCCTTTCTATATCATCTAGGCGAGCAAATTCTTTATTACATTTTCTCAAATGTGTTCTTAGTCGTCCCGTTCCCCCTTGTGTACCCGTAGTTACATGTTTCATGATCAATTTACATTTCGTGCAAGTAACAATAGTTTTTTTCCTCATTTTGTACCAAAAATTTCCATACTAAAAGATCTTTTAACACGTACAGCGGTCTTTGAAAAAGTAGGTAAAGAGGGGACTTCATCTTGTTCCGGTAATTCGGTAGCCGGACTAGTAGGGGTAGGGGTCTCATCATCTTCCTCATTTATTTCTACTTTCTCATCTAATTCTTCCTCAAAATTAGTAAAACATCTATTTAAAGTCTCATGATCTACTTCATTTTTGGAATTAAATTCAATAGGTCGTGAGTCTCGTGTAAAAGAAGTTTCATCAACATGAGTATAATCATTAGTATTAATTCTAAATCTAGGAGGTGGCAAATTTTTAGAATTAGAACTACTTCCTCCCCTATTATTTTTTCTTTCCGACATTGGTCTTTTACCACTATTTCTTTCCAAATTCATGTTCAAGTTTTAAAATAATTAATATTATGAAAAAAAGCAAGATAATATAACAAAAAAAAATAAAATAACTTAATTAATAAACAAATAAAAAATTAAAGTTGGAACGAATGTACCGAACGTCTACGTAAAAGTAGACGTATAACCAAAGCCGAAATTGAGAGATGTCAATTGAAGCTTCCAATATACTTCAAATAAATCTCCCAAATCCGAACTCCAAGTCAATATCACAAAATAATAATTATGAATTTATGAGAGATTGAAAATAGAGAGATTTTGTAAGATGTTAATGAAATAATTTGTGAATTTGTGATTTAAATAAAAGAATATGGGTATATTTATAGTGTTAAGGGGTTAGAGAGGGGTGGGGGGCAGTTTTGAGCCGTTTTGGGCCCGGGCCCAACGGCTAAATATATTAACGTTCAAAAAAAAAAAAAAAGACCGTTGAACCGGATCAACCGGGCAAGAACCGGACCGGAACCGGTTCTTACCGACTGGATAAAAACCGGGTTCCGTTTCGGTATCGGTTTCGGTACCCTTAAGACCGGTTCCTTACCGGTTCAACCGGTACCGGGCTTACCGGTACGGGAACCGGACCGGACCGGCCAAAATCCTGTCCGTTTGCCAGCCTTACTTAGGCTTATAAATTGGTATACATAGTTTTTATGTGGGATTATCAATAAAGACTTCGGTCTTATTTTTTGTTACTAATGGTATAATGTTACTATCTAGTTGATAAATATGGGTCACAAATTCTTGACTGTTAGAATTGCATGGCCTAGGCTTGAGACATAAGATGCTATGCATGACGATGTGTGCATGTCTCTGACCACTTTTTCGTTGTTTCTACAGCTTTGTAAGCACGTAGAGCTCTCTGATTATGTTGCATGCAGTGGCGAAACTAAATGGAGCCCTTATCACTCCCCTATTTTTAGTTCTTGACCAAATTGAACTATTTCACTTTAACCTTTCAAAGGTATTCATAGCCACGGGAAACGGTACCAAATCCCCTTTATCGATATATTATACCTTGTAAATAGGCTAAAAATGTATTTTGCTGGTTACATTAAGCTATTGAATCCCCTTGACATCGGGAAAAATTCTAGAGTAGTAGAGGGGGTTCAAGATTTGCTTAATTTCACAGTCGAATCCCAACGGTAACATTCTAGTTTCTTTTTGAATCCGCTTAAATAAATTCCTGGCTCCATCCCCAGTTGCATGTGTTTCCCGTCTTGGCCTCCCTTTGTTTTTATAGATGCGTAAATGTGTGCCAGTTTGGTGGGTTTGTAGACTTCTTAACATAATCCCAGACTGGGTTGTAATAGCCATCAGCTGCAAAATATGGGTTCAGATCCAGGACCAAAGTGGCATAAACCTGCAACGTTAATGTAACAACAATGGTTTGGATTAAAATGTTTATTAAGCCTAGCGGTTGGTTGCCTTTGACTGTGTAATTTTTTTTTTTTCAAAAGACTTGATTGTGCTAACATGGGAAATTAGATAAACTGCTTTCTCTCGCAAAATATGATAAAATATTTCCCTCGTCAAGATTTGAGATTGAAGTGCTACTTCCTTTCTAGTGTCTTTCTGATAGGTTACTTTCTATATGAGTTGAGTCAACAAATTTATGCTGCTGTGAGTTGCACGCGGTTGGGTAGGGCCGTAGGGGAATTGGTGGTTTGAAAATTTTTGTGCCACTGACAAATACATTGCAAGAGTGGGAGTTGGGCAGAGAAGGGGAGGGGTGTTGGTGCTCTATATTGCTTCATAAAGGCCGCTGTCTCTAGTTCTCAGTCAATTGAAAGCTTTAACAAACTCCCTTTTATGTGATTTGTATTTGAAGTATCATCCAGCTTAGCATGTGTATGATAAGTGACATTACCAGTTTTCTCTTTCTTTCCAGGTGCACCATGGGGGTGCTGGAACAACGGCTGCTGGTCTTAAAGCTGCGGTGATGATTTCAGCAACCTCTGTTTTACTCTTGTTTCCTTTTGTGTTTATTTGGGCTAATTGGATTTTATCATATTTTGGGATTACAGTGTCCAACAACTATTGTACCCTTCTTTGGTGACCAGCCATTTTGGGGGGAAAGGGTGCACGCTAGAGGTGTAGGCCCTCCACCTATACCTATCGATGAATTTTCCCTTCCTAAGCTGGTTGAGGCAATTGAATTCATGCTTGATCCTAAGGTACTTTGCTATGGATTTTTATCCCATGTACCTGAATTTCTTGCAGAAATTATGTAAAAGCAAAAGTTTTTAAATCATGAATTAGCATACATACTGGAGTTTAATTTGCCAAAGTTATGTTCAATGGGTCTTTTGAATCTTAGTGTCATATTGCATCATCCTTTATCTAACTAGAAACTTGAGACAAATTGTGAATTATCAATTCAAGATGGAGTTATTTACCAAGTTGTTCCTTTTATTTTTAAAGGGAAACCAAAAAACTCAAGGCATGGTTGTATGAGACCAAAGCTTAGTTGTTGTTAAAATTTTACAATATGAACACGTGAGGGAATTCACAGGTAAAGGAGCGCGCAGTTGAGCTGGCTAAGGCGATGGAGAATGAAGATGGGGTCACTGGAGCAGTAAAAGCCTTCTTTAAGCATCTTCCCCGCAATAATGAGCCTGATCTTGATGAAACACCTGCACGACGAAGTTTATTTTCTTTAAGAAGATGCTTAGGTTTTTGCTAGATCTCAAAGTGGATAAAGATGCGTGCAATTGTCTGTTTGTCACTATAAACTATCTGTACCTTGTTCCTGCAATAATGTAATATTTTTATACACAACCAATGGTGCTATCTCCTAGCAGGCTAGCAATAGATCATTACATTGCTACCCTAAATAGTTGGATACCATGAGTCAAATAAAAGTTCTAAGTTGTCCTAGTTTTGTTTCAAGAACTATTAGTGTTTGCACTTCAAAAGAGTGTTTTTACCACAATAAAAGTGTAGTCTAATTTATTTTTTCTTCCTCCTCATTGGTTGTTCCATTTGCAAGATTTTCTGGGAGTTGAGGGGCTATGTATTGGCTCAAATCTGCTACATATTAGAGGTTAGTATTCTGAATTTGCTCAGGTTGTAAAAAATTATTTATTGCAGCATCCATTCGAGAAAGTATACAGGTAACGATGAGAACAAGAAGGAGGTTCCGTAACTATCCTGTATTTGATATTCCCAAAGCTCTGTGCACTTTTCAGTTGTTGGCTTGTTGCAGCATTTAATAGTGAGTTGCACTTGTTCATTGGCTTTCTACAACTTGACCTTCGCTGGTGCACTGTTTGATGCTTAAAGAAACAAAACACTGATAGTCACACATGCAAAAGTAGTAGAAAGATAAATCCTAAAGTCAGAAATTCTAACAAAAAAGATATTTTTCTTTATTATTAGTATGGGGGAGGTGGAGTAGTGTGGATGCACTTGCATTAACTATATGTGCTGCTGCCACATGAGTGGTGAATAGTTTTGTCTTGAAAAACCTGTTGAGAGTTGCCACGTCCGTGAACATATGGACCACTGTTGTTATTGTTTTTGTATGTGATGACATACGTGAAGTCCCAAGACATGCAACCAATAGATGGGGAAGAAGGGACAAGTTGCATAACAATTGGCGGTGGATGTCAGATAGGAGAAAGACAAGTTGCTCTTTTTCTCCCAT
The DNA here is from genome assembly GCF_900185275.1 of Solanum verrucosum. Taxonomy (NCBI): domain Eukaryota; kingdom Viridiplantae; phylum Streptophyta; class Magnoliopsida; order Solanales; family Solanaceae; genus Solanum; species Solanum verrucosum. Next base: position 522,846 of record NW_026020111.1, on the reverse strand, counting down.
AACTATTTATTGAATAAAGCAGTTTTAGGGCAGTGTAGAAGGCCATTTTGTAGAAAGATGAAGACAACTAAAATTCTGACCCAATCCCCTCTAGTGTGCATATAGCTTTTGTCAACTGGGAAACCATTGGTAAACACTAGCAGCATCTAGCTTTTGGGCATTACTAGTTCTTAAATGAGCCATAAAATTCAAAATAATTACAAGTTCATATCTAAATTCAAAGTAATTTCTGAAATACTCATAAATAATTACAGCCCCCATTTATTAAGATTGAAAATTTGGCTCAACTGATAGTATTGATATCATTTATAAGACTCATAAATTTTGCTGATATTAAATCATATCATATACTATATTGATATAATTAAGGTTTCTTGTTCAGAAATTACTCATTAGTCAATGACACTAGAAGAATATGTATATTGTTGTGGTATCATTAAGGTTTCTTGTTAAAAAATTATTCATTAGTCAATGATACTATAAGAGTATATATATACTCTTATAGTTTCATTAACTAATGAATAATTTCTGAACAAGAAACCTTAATGATACCAATACAGTATATATATACTGATTTAGTATTAATTAATCGAAATTAGTTGGAGGTATATATTGTAATTATTTAGTGGGATATGAATGTAAAGGGTATATGTTTGTAATTATTTTACTTTTATATGGTATTTGCTTAGTTTCCCCTTAAGTAATTACTTTTCGTCCCGGATCTAGGCTAGACCAGTAAATTTCATTGAATTTACTCTTAACTTGGACTATATAGATAGCTCGAATTTATATATATATATATATATATATATATATATATATATATATATATATATATATATATATATATATATATAAATTGTTTTCAAAAGACCCTCGAATCAAACAAATTAAAATAATTATTAAAAGAAAAATATGAAAGCTAATAGCAAAGTAATGCCAAACATATATGCAAGAAACTATAATAATAACAAGAAGGTGCAGGCGCAGTAAACCACAAATGATAATAAAAAGCTTAACACTAAAAGCTACATAAATTAGTAGTCTAGAAGGATCAAAACACACGATCTCAAGAAATTTTTGTAACCTCTTAACCACTAAGACTAAATCTTCAACTTCTATCAAAAGAAGTCAATACTTGCATATATAGTTATTTATTTAAAAAAAAATTGATCTCTATATACAATGTAATTTTTCATCGAAGGGGTATCGCTCAACACTCTTAGGTGTGGGCTTCGCCCCTGCACCTAGCAAAGACATGAATAGGCTAGTAATAAAAACAACTCTCTACTATCATTCTACTCTTATCTGCGATCTCCATTAAACTCCTATCTAAGATCATAACTTGGTAAGTTGAAGATGCACCATATTCACCTAATAACCTCTCCCAAATACATATATAAAGAACAGAATTCACTATAATTCTGAATTATGAGGACAAAAGTATACTATTTTATTGAAAACTTAAGAGGCTTTTAAGTGTCTTCTCTTCTTTTTTAGTTGAGAAAAAAAGACAAAAAAAGAAAAGAAGGTGAAGTTGGAAAAGCAAGTGCTTAAAAAAGTGTCAGAAGCAGATACAATTTAGCCAATCCATACACAAGTGTTTTTCTGTTCTGAATTCTGAGTTCTTCTGATCTAAACCAATCTCTTCCATTGCCTCAGCATGCAGGAAGGATGATGATACACTTAGCTTTCTCCCCACTTATCCTCTCTTTTACTACTACTCAATTCCTCTTTCTTATCTCTTCTCTGTGCAGTTTCCCCAAGCCCATACACCCCTTCTTGTGCCACACCCCATTTGCACACTTTTTAATACTATACTTCATTATTTCTGTCTTCACATTTCCCAACCTCACTTTCTCAACTTAAAACTGTATCTCTTTCTTTCCTCATTTTTTTCATAACTCACAACTTCAAAAGTCCATATTCTTGTTTCTTTCTGTTCCCTCTTTATTTGTTCCTCCTACCTCTCTGCTCTCCAAACCAAACTCTTCTTCAGTTTTCTCAGGTTTGTCACTAGTACACTATAATTTCAATTTTTTGCCATGTTAGTATGTTTACATTACCTATAGTGAGGGAAAATTACACTATCAAATAGGATAACTTTTTTTTGTATGTACAAACTTTTGAATAGGAGTGCAACATTCTTACATTTTTTCAATCCTCTTAAATTCTTGGCTCCACCACTATTTTTTTGTCCTACAGGAACCTTTTAGTCCTTTAAGATATCAAAATACTTTAAAGGGGTTGTTGTTTGGTAGATGGTTTGAAAATGAGTTAATGCAGGTATTAAATTTTGCATAAGTAATACCATGTTTGGTAGTCAGTTAGAAGATAAGTTATTCATGTATAAAATTAATACGGTATTTGGTTTGCAATTTGGAAATTTACATAACTACTACATGTATAACTTACGAGAAAATATATGTATTATCTTATGCATGATAAAAGAAGGAATAACTAATACATGAATAAGTGAACCTTGTATAACTAATCTTTGCATAGAATGATACATAAATTCTCTCCTAACTAATTCATATACTAATACTTACATAACTCTAACCTGCAACTATCAAGACGACTCCTAAGTAGTTGAATGTAGCTGAGTTCAAGCCATTTGGAATTAATGTTGTTTTTCTTCCTTTTTCAGGAATGGAGAGTGAGAAAGTAAGCCATGTCCAATCAAATAACCATTCATCAGAAGACAACAACAACACAAGGTCATTTCCTTGTTTATATTGTTCAAGAAAGTTTCACAGTTCACAAGCATTGGGTGGTCATCAAAATGCTCACAAGAAAGAAAGGACAGCAGCTAGAAAGAACAAGAGATCAATTATGTCATCTCATCATCATCATCATGACTATGCTACTAACTTCTCTTCACTACTACCACAAGGCACACCTCTTGTTTTTGCACCTAATCATCATCCCATTGGCCTTATAAATCATCCTTCTCTTTACATTACTGCTCATGCAGCCAACTTTTGCCACTTACCACCTAGCCAACAACAGTTTTCTAGCAGATCATTTGGATCAAATGGAGCACCAAGATTTGAAAATAATAATAATAATAATAATAACGCGACGATCCTCTATCGAAATCAATTTGGGAACTATATGAATAATACTAATAGTAACCCTTATGTGTGCAACGATGACTTTGAAGAATGTCAAGAGAACGTACCAACTTTTGTTAAGGACGATAGAGATCAGAAGCTTGATTTGTCACTTCATTTATAATTTCCCTTTTTTTTTGTATGGGATTTTTGGATTTTATTTAGAATGCCCATCACTTTTTTTTTTTAATATCTTTTTTGTTCCTCAATGATTGTTATAATTCATAGCTATTCTGAATGACTAATTCCTCTAATGATGCTTAAGGTTATTTTTATACCTAATTGAAATATACATTTTAGTTTTGTTTAGAGATTGTTTGATTGAAATTGAAAAAAAAAATACTAGTTGAAGTTGAAGAAAAAGATTATACGGAAGTTAGCGAAAAGCCTGTTCCTTTTTCTTATTTTTTTCGGGCAACTGAGAGTTGACCTTATGGTCAGATCTTTTTAGATTTATGGGCCGCTCTGTTGGGCAATTTGCATGAGTGATGTGTCTAGCTCTTTTAGGAAATATCTTGGTTTGAGTTGTTGGAATGAAATAACTTTTTGATGGAATATGTTATACTCCATCGGTCCTTATACTTATTCATTTTTGAATTGACACACTTATTAAGAAAATAATGATTGACGTAGTGAGTTTACTGTTTTATCCATATTAATTGTGAAGTGGATAAATTAAAAAACTTAAGAGTTTTAAGAAGTTCTACATTTTTCAAAGTAATTAATTGAGGTTATAATAGGTAAAAGAATTTATCTTTTCTTGATTTGTCAAAATGAACAAGTAATTAGGGACAACTAAAAAAGGAAAAGTAGACAAGTAATTAGGGACAAAGGAAGTATATATAATACTCCATTTGTCCAACAATAGTTGTCCACTATTAATTTGGCACATCCCTTAAGAAACTATAAATAGAAGGAAATTTTTACTATATCACCATTTGAATATACTCCCTCCGTCCCATATTATGTGTCGCCCCTTTCTAAAAATAGTTAGACCACAATATATGTCATTTTATAAAATTTATGCATAAATTACCATTTTTTGCCCATTATACCCTTGATAGATTAATTAATTAATCTTGAAAATGTATTTACTTTGCTCACTTTAATTTTTTTTTGGGGGGGAGGGGAGTAGGGGGTTGGTGGGGGGGGGGGGTCAGGGTGAGGGTGGGGTAATAAAATAACTCTAAAAAAATTGAAGTTGAAAAATATTGTTTAAACATAAGCTTTAAATTGATTTTTTCAACAAAAAAATTGCAATATGAAGTTGGAGGAAAGTTTTGGAAAATGTTTTCCTTAATTTTTGAAGGGAAGTCATTTTTCTTAAATTTGAGAAAAAATGAGTTGATTTGGAAAACATTTTCCAAAATATTTTACCCAATCAAACATGAGAAAATTGGAAAAACATTTTCTGGAAAATGTTTTCCTTCATACCAAACACACCCTAAGTGTAAAATTATCCATTGATTTATAAAGTGGACATATCCTAAAATAGTATAGTGGACAATTATTTTTGGACGGAGGGAGTATATATATAATAAACTATAAAATATTACTCCATCTGTTTAAAAAATGATGACCTACTTTTCTTTTTAGTTTGTTTTAAACAAACGACTTCTTTCTTTTTTTGACAATACTTGAATTTCAAATTTTCACGTGACATGTTTAAAATCAGAAAATTAATAGATATTTTGGGACATTTGACATAACTTTAATTTAGGACGACAAAATTGAAAAGTCTTATTTATTTTCTTAAAATATATGGTTTTTTTTATATACTGAAAAGGTCAAATGTCATATTTTATTAAAACAAAAACATAACATGATCAAAAGCCCAAAAAGAAACTAAAAGGACACCCAACCCAAGTACCATTAAAATATATGTCAAAAAAAAAAAGTACCATTAAAATAAAAAAAAATAAAAGACAAAAAAAAAGTCCAAACATTCAAATAGGAAACTCCAAAGTCTCTTCAGCTACTCTTCAACAGTGATGCATCGGAGAAGCAAGGACGATGGTCGGCGGCGAAAATAATTGGATCGACAAACTCAAAGACTTGAACCTGTCAGTATTCTAGTTTAGAAACCCCTTTCTTTCAAGCTCGATTAAATTGAAGGAGTATCATATAAATCAAATAAAATCATCCACCTAAAGAGCCCTTAATATCGTAGCTACCTTATAGGAGGGTGTTAGAAAAAAAAATAGCCCAACAACTAATTACAAATTTTCTCTATGAAGCCAATATATTTACTAGCCTGTTTAGCTTCTCAAAATATTTGTGCTCTCTAACTATATATGTTTTTAAGAACTTGTTTGGTATTACTCTTAAAAATTACCCACTATCTCAAATTATGTGACACTTTTTGTTTTTCGAGAGTCAAACAATTTAAGTTTGACCGAAAATTTGCGCATTGGATCTTCATTTTTTTTGAAATGAAATTTATATATTTATAAACTACGTATAAAATACTATAAGTCACAACAATTGATAATTCAAAATGTTTAAAAGATCTATGAAAAACTTAGGTCAAAGATACACTTGCTTGAATCTCAAAATCCGAAAAGTGCCACATAAAATGGAACGGAGGGAGTACTTATTTTCAGAAGCATTTTTAAAAATAGTTTTTCAGAATAGTTCTTTTGAAAAAAAAAACCAACAACTTGTGTTTGACTAATTCAATGTTTTTTATAAGCGAATTGTGTTTGACTAATCTTTTAAAAAAAGTGTTTTTGAGAGTCAAATTACAATTAAGAGCTAGTATTAATGTACTTTAAATATTAAGATTATTTTATAGAGAAAAACTAGTTTAAACATCAATAACACAAAAATAAATAAATTTTTTATTTTTATTAAATTAAAATGTTCATATTCAAATTTTTAATCAATATTATACATTTTTTGAAGGGTTGAAATGTTTAATTTTTTTTTTCTTATCTTACAAAAATACTGTTGTTACCTTCTTCTTATTTTCTAAATCTGCAAAATAATAAATAAATGTAAAATAAAATATAAAATTTATTATATAAAAATAAAAAATAAAGTTATTAAATGAAACTTAACCAAACATATGAGATATGTTAATTAATTAATAAGATAAATATATATATATATATATATATATATATATACATACACATATATACACACACATACGCTCCTGCAACGTTCATGGATCTTATGAACAGAGTATTTAAGTCGTATCTGGATAAGTTTGTTATCGTATTCATTGATGACATATTGATTTATTCGAGGAGTGAGGAAGACCATGCTAGCCATCTCAGAATAGTCCTACAAACTCTCAAATATCGAGAGTTATATGCCAAGTTCTCTAAGTGTGAATTCTGGCTTGAACTCGTGACGTTCATAGGCCTATTGATTTAGTAAAGTTATGTTTTCAAAAGGAATTGTATGAAAGTTCTCACGTATTGATTTTGGGTTTGAGATACAAGTAGAGTTTAGGAGCAATTTTTCAATTCTAAACTAATTTGGGGTCCTAATTTAACTTGAAAATTTGTCGGGGATACTAGGGAAGGCCTTGGGGCGGCGCGCCAGTAATGCGTCAGGCCTGGCCTTCAGCAGTTCAGGCCCTAGGGTGGCGCACCAGCAGTGTGCCCATGCCTGACTTCTGATGTTTAGGGCCTGGCGCCTTGCGCCAACAGTGCGCCCAAGCCTGACTTCTGAAGTTCAGGGCCTGGAGCCCTGCGCCAGCAGTATGCCAAGGATTGTTGGGCCGATTCTTTTCATTGTTTCATCCGGCGCATGTTCCTTTAAGTTGTGGCCACGTTTTCCTTCTTTATATTAGCTCCTATAAGCTCCATTTACCTTTAAAAATTTCTGCATATTCTAATCACATGTCTGAATGCACATTCAAAACTAAATTAAGTTTAATAGGAAAGTTCAAGAGCTTTTATAGAGTTATTATTGAGATCCCTTTTTAACCAATAATGATCTAAAATTAATTTTCCGGAAAAGCAAGGATAAGTTTTGAGAAAAGTTTCATACATGATTGAGAAAGAATATAAGAGAACAAAGTATTCCTAAAGGTAGCATTTTTACATTGAGAAAAGAGAAACTTTTATTTCTAAAAAGAGTTTATGAGTTTAGGATATTTCAGAGTAGTTACCTCTTTTAAGAGGTTATTTTGAGTAATTACCTCAAAATAGAGAAAGAGTATTTCTACTTGAGTATGAGTATATATATTTATTGGGAGTAATATTGAGTACCGATATGGGGATGAGTTCAGATAACTCACATTTCTCATAAACCATGTAACCAACATGGGTAAAGAATCGTACTTTTTAAATGACTCCTTATTGCTTTCGAGCATAGCTTTAGTGGATCCACTTAGTTGAGGTGTTCTATATCCCGGCAAGGTATAGAACAATTTTGACAGCGTGGGCAGGACGTTGTATCATCACATAGCTCATAGTGATGGTTGTCAGTTAGAGAAACTCTCATATTATAGTAAATAGTAATTTATTGTATTTTTCAATACATCCTTGATTTAGTATCTTTTATTTATGAAGCTTTAAACATTTCATCTCTTATTATTACTTTGTATTGAGTTGAGTTGAGGTGAGTATTCTTCCGGTCTTATCAGTTCAGTTATTTATTCGTTCAATTTTTTTTACATACTCGTACATTCAGTGTACTGATGTCATTCAATCTGAATCTTTCTATGGTGTAGATACAAGTGTTCAGGATCATCAACATGCACTCCGTTGAGATCATTTAGCCTCCAGTTAGTTTTTGGTGAATCTCTTTGCATTCTGGATGACTTATATGATATTTTTATACACTAAATTATCTTTTTTACAATATATATGCCTTATATTAGTATATATTGTGTTTAACATAGTTTGAAATCTGATGAATTCTTTTTAAAATAAAATATTTCTCAAAATTTACTCCATTATTGTTCTAGTGTTAGTCCAATATAGTGGATTGACGGTAAATGAAAGCAAATTCGTTAATTTCACTCTCATTTTTCACCTAGTACCCCTAAAATTTTAGATTGAAAAATAAAGAGCGATAGCATGAGTAAAAAAGAGAGAGATGTATTTCAAATATACATATTACACAATGTATACATCTCTTATACATTATATGAAAGAAATTTATTACTCCCTCTATTTTAATTTCATTGTTTTATTTTGAGTTAACACATAGTTTTTTAAAAACTAAATAAGATATGTGAAATGTACCATATATACCTAACACACCCTAAATTAATCAGAAGTCTAAGGGAAAATTAGCAAATTAGTCACAAACCCTAACATAATTAGTAAAAACATTTACATTTTAAAATAATTATTCAAAATGTCAATATTTTAGAAAATAATTTGTATCCAAATATTATTATTTTTCTTTCCTTTTATTTCTCAAAACAGTCCAACATTGGACCAATTTCTACACCACTAACCGGTGAAAAAGAAAAAAAATGTATTCACTACCCATTACCCTTCTTTCTAGGTTTTAACTCTAGTCAATTTTTTCCCCATCTTTCACATTTTCACCTATTTTCTCTTTCTTTACGTTTTTACCATTGTTCTCTCTCATTGTTCAAGAAAAACTAACTCTTCAATTTTCTCCCAAATTGTTCAAGAAATCTCTCAATTGATAAAGGTAACTTCGAAGTCACCAATTATTTAGTGAGATTTCTTTTGATTTTGTTTTCAAAATCACCAATTATTTTGTATTTCTAATTTTATGTATTACGAATTTTTATTAAGAACATTGTATTTGTTTTTTAGTTTGTAGTCATTCCAATAGGTATGCAAATGAATTTGTATTTCTTAAGAATAGATGTATCCTATTTTCACAATCAATTTGTATTTTTTTTTTTAGTATATTGTATCCTCCCTCAACAGATTATATTATTTTCACTATGTATGCTATTTTTTTTCTTCAGAATCTCGTATCCTTATTTCTTTCACAGTCAATTTATGTTTTTTTTTAGAATATTGCATCCTTAATAGATTGTATTATTTCCACCATGTATGCTATTTTTTCTTCTTCAGAATCTTGTATTCTTTCAAAAATCATATTCATATGTAATGATTAGATTATATTGGGATACAATCAGTAATATTTTTGTAATACAAATAAAAGAAAAATATATTTGACAGTCATATAATACAATTTTGTTCACTGAGATACAATTTTTAGTTTTCACTATGAAAGTAAAGTACCAATTTTAATTTGAATGGTAAAGTAATACCAATTTTAATTCGAATGGTAAAGTGAGCACATAAAATATAAAAATTATTGATATACAATTACGATGAAAACATAATAAAAAAAGAAATTTAAGGAATGATTAAGATCTTGATAAAGGAGAAAAATGGAGATTGAAATTGTTGATCCAATTGAATGAGAAAGGGGGATTTCTTTGAAATTGTAACTGATGAGAATTTTAAGTGATATATCCTTTTTTAAAAATATTCTCTCCCCTATTTTCTGATTTATGTTATTAAATAATTGTATTCTTGCAAATCAAACAAATAAAAAATACATAAATCAGATAATAACAAACTAAAATATTGACATTTTAAATAAATATTAAAAGTCTGGATAAGGAGTCCTATTAAATGTCAAAATATTGACATTTTGAAAATTTCCTCAAAATTTGGGATGCCTGGGATGGGTTTTGGTTGCGCTGTTGGAGTTCTTTTATTTCATCATATAGCTATAGTAAAAAGTTTTTGGTTGCAAATTACAAATTGTGGAATTGATGTTTGGGCTAAGCAAATGTGTTAATCTTTAGGTGTCGTATCATATAAGAAGATTATCTATTCCTTTTCTTTTTTAATATGGTACTCTTCTACACTACCTAAGTCAATAAAATTAATTTTTGTAATAGAAAAAGTAATATCACTGAAAATAAAAAATGTGATTAGAAATGCTAAATTTTGATCCTGAAAAAACAATAGGTACTAATTCTATTTGAGTTGTATTTAGGCGAATTATGTGAATAACTTTACGAGGCCGTAAATGATTTAAGCCTATATAAAATTACCAGGTAAGTCATATGATCAACTTACTAAAATTACTTTCATTTTGGTTTTTATTTTGGAAAAATTACTTATATATATACCTTTTTTTCTCATAATTTTCATTATTTCTTATCCGTTCTAAATTTTTTCAAAATCCCTTATTTTTTAGCACAACACAAAACTGTCGGATACGTAATTCCCACGATTTTTTTTCTCCCTTTCACGCCACAAATCTCTCCACAATTACCCCATTAATCCATTTTTGAACTTCAAATCTTTTCTCTTTCCAATTAATGATTTCAAGTTATTCAAGAGGTAGATCTCTTTCCATAACTTCAGTTTTCATTATTTTTTTAGTTTTTCATCTTCAAAAATCATTGATACATATGGATGAAGGTCCATATTTTAATGTATCTAGTTAATTTTGTTTCTTAATTAATGTATAATGTCTTTGTTTCAACACTACGATACATTACAATTTTATCATGCACATTGTATCATGTTCAAATAGTAGTTTTGATACATAATCTTTATTAGTTTTGATACATAATCTTAATTAGTTTTGATACTTGATACAAAACTTCTACCAAATGTATCATTTATCATGTATTTAGGTGTGAATACGTATCTTTTACCTTATTCAAATTTAGAAGGAAATGTATCCCTACACAGTACCAAATCATATGCGTGATACATAAACCTTACTATTTTCATAGCTAAACATGTGTGGTAATTTATTTTTCATATTTGGATGTGTTGATACTGTCTTTTTCTATTATCTATAGACATCTAAGAAAATGATTAAGAAATTGATACATAACAGCATGTCAAGACTACATAATAGCTATCTTGACACATAACTATGCATCTGTTACTTATTAACTTATATGATACATTAAAGTGTCACACAAGTATGTATCAAATTCATAAATGGTGATACATAAATGTTACTACAAAAGTTTGTTTAGTTTGAGGCAAAATGTGAAGATCTTGCAGCTATGTATTTGATACAATAAATATGGAGCACATTAATACATATATTAAATCATGTACGAACTAATACACAATTATCCATCTCGGAAACGAAATTCAAAAAACGATTACACAACATCATAAAAGGTATGAATGATCCATTAAAGCGATGCATCTTCAGCCTTTTTGTTTGTTGTATCAATGAATAACAGATACATTGAAAATCCAAACTCTTGTTTGAACGATGTATCAGATCTCCAAATTTTTCCTCAACTCATCGATCTCTAATTTTGTTGCAATGATTGATTTGAAATTCACAAATCAATATTTTGACCAACAACAATTTCATCACTTTTGTATCGTTCATACCTCACCTCACTTTCTCATATGGAATGTCTCAAGATCGACATGTTCATGTTGTATCAGTACAATTTGTCGATAAGTTTGATTCAAAATTTGATTTTTTTTTTAAAGAATGGAAAGAAGAATTTTGGGATCTAAAAACACATTACATATACATCAAACTAGTAATGTATTAATTTGTAATCAGTAATGTATCACAACTTATATATCAATATACAAATTAAAAAATTAAAAAGCAGGGGGTATACATAGCAAATCCAAACAACTTGAATCAAAATTAAAAGGATATTCGATGAACTTGAAGATTCATAAGGAAATCGTTTGTCCAACAACAATTCCATCACTTTTATATACTTCACAACTCACCTCGCTAACCCAAAATTTTGACAAAAGTTTCTTAATCAAATCTGAAAGGTTTCTTTGTTGAACATGGGGAAGCAATTTGAAATTTTGAATCTCTTTGTTTTGTATCTGCCTCTGTATGATTGAGAGTAAGAAGAAACGTAAGCATAATTTATGAGATTTAATTAGATTTTTAGATTTTATTCCTTTTTTAGCGCAACAAAAGATTCTTATTTGTATTAGAATTAATGTATCCGGATGGTGACTTATGTATCCGGAAGGTATAAATTTTAAGGGATTATTGTAATTAGAAAAAGAGTAGGGATATGATGTAATTTACTCTTTACACTATGAAATTTTTGTAAGTTATACTATTATTTTTCTAAGTGAGTAGCAAGTTGTACCTATTAAAGTTTACCGTATATTTCAATTAAATACTCCAATTCAACTTTATGCTTATTGAATATGTATAAGGTTGGATTGGAGTGTCTAAGTGAAAAATATGTAGACAACTTTAAGAGGTTGTCTATGACTTAAACCAAACTTTTATGTTCCAAAAAATAGTTTCTTCGACTTTGAAGCACTAAATTGAAAGTTTGATTACCATACATGTTTTTTATTAGTTCACATTTGTTCTACAATCATTTTTCTACATTTAAGACAAGTGATGATGGCCTATAAATTATTGAATTTCATTAAAATAATAATAATATGCAGATTTGAAAAAATAATAGAGAAACCATTTAATGCAACAGATGGTTCATGGAGCTATAGTGAGGTTTTTTTTTAAAAAATAAAATTAATTTGGACTTGAAGTCCATTTTATTAATGCCTTAAAAATTCACAAATTCAATCTTACAAAAGAAGCACCTGAACAACCCAAAGCCCATCAGGTTACTCAAACAAGACCCCATAAAAAAGTTTCCTAATTTGTACTCTAGGCTCTTTCCACTTCTCCATCTCCTTCACTTTGTCCGCCACCTAAAAATGTTCGCGAAGATGCTCTTCAACACTACATTTTTTACTCTCCTTCTGTGGGTGATCAATATTCTTCATGACCTTCAGGTTGTGTGTAATGAATCCTGCAGCTTCCAAAAAGGTTAACATTCCTTGCCTTTGTTCTGTTCATGAATTTTATCCTCAACTGGCCATTTCTTTCTTGCAGGTGTACTTTCCGGTATAGTTCCTGCCGAGCTTGATAGAGAGTGTGAGCCTTGCACTTCAGCTTTGTAGATCTGTGTAAGCACTTTTCTATCTCTTTCTGTTTTTCAACCCTCTTTATTCTTCTAACGCCTTGTGTTTTCCCGTTGAAGCCGATAGGAGACGCCCAGTTTGCTCCTGTGCTTCTTCGTCTCGATTTCTCAGTTGTGTGCTCGCTTTGGATTCATAAATGGCTCCTTGACTCTCAATTTTTGCTGGTCTATGTGTTGCTTTTTGATGGCTGTCATAGCTTAGGAGTAATTCCTGTGCAGATTTTTTGCTCCAAAAATATATATAATCTACCTTGTACATAATATAGCTGAGAAACCATGTGGCTCAATGTTGTAACTAAGCTTGCTGACTATTGTTATTGTTGTATATTTTCCTTGTTCTGATTCTAACTGACGGGACCTGATGTTTATTCATGTTAAGAAGCTTTTTACCTAGACTTGGTAGTTGATGAAAGTAATGAAAAGTCTTCTTATGTTCTGCATCTATTGTTGTATTTGCTATGAAATCTGCTAACTAATTTACTTCTCTGAAAACGTGCCAAACCTGTACATTTATTTGCTGCACTATTTCATGTATATCTTCCACTTTCTCGACAATCTCCCATGGAATTCTCCAGCTTCCAGTAATCATGTTTTTTAAGGCCAATGAGTCTGTTTCCAGTCTCACTTTCCTTAACCCATTTTCCAAACAAAACTGTAATGCCTTCCACACTGTCATTACCTTTGCTTCCATGTTCATGGTCTCACCTATGCTATGAGGCTCCGCATATATAAGATCTCCATTCCCGTCCCTTATACATAACTCATATGAACTCAACCCTGAGTTCCCTTTGCTAGCTCCATCAATGTTGCATGTCACCCATCCTTCACTTGGTTTCATCCATTTAACCACTTTGTCGAATAATTCTGATTTGTAATTATGTAAAGTGTCCACCGTTTGTGGCCAGTGATATGTCAATCCTTTAATCCACAAAAAATTTGTCCTTACTAACTGATATATTATCAATTGACATTGATAATACATGTTGTTGTAAGTTATTTCTTTTCCATGTCTATAAGAATCTCTCTTCTTCCATAATTGCCACATGATGACTGCTGGTACAACTCTCAGAATTTGTTTTAACTTATTGGACGCCTTGTAATCCCACCATTTGAAAATGAGTTATTGTAAATTTAACTCATTAATAATTATACCTGCACATGAAAAAAACTGCTTCCATAGCTTTTGGGCTATGGGAGCTGTTAGTAATAAGTGAGTCATTGTTTTCATTTCCTCTTTCTTGCTATAATAGCATTTTGACACCACTGAAATTTTCATCCTCTTAAGAATATCATCTGTAGCAATCTTCCTCCTCCATACCCTCCACAAAAAGAAACTAATCATGATAGGCATTCCTCTTATCCATATTTACCTTCTCCAGTCCTCTTATTCCTTTCTACCTCTCACTCTATGATAAGCTGATTTAACAGTAAAAAAACCAGTCAAGTTATCACTCCACCAAACCTTATCAATGACATCCTCCGATGTTTTAGGCCTGATATTTTCAATTATGTGCACGACCATCTCTTCTTATAGTACATCCCTTAGTTTTGTCACATTCCACACTCCATTTGTAATGAATTCTTTCACCTCAAGTTTCTTCTCTTGTGCCAATTCTCCTTCTGTGTAGTATAGGGCTCCTTGCCTAGTCCAATTGTCAAACCAAAAACTAGAATTTCCAGCTTTAGTTGCCACCAAATGTCATGTTCCACTTCCTCCCTTACCATAATCATCTTCCTCCATACTTGTGAGGCACCTAAGCTTGTAACAATTACATGATGTAATTTCTTACAATATTTATTCCATATGTACTTCACACCATAGTGATGTTGTGGAAACTCGAAAATTCCACCAAAGTTTTGCAAAAAAAGCTTTGTTTACATCATGTAATGATCTGAAGCCAAGTCCTCCCTCTTCCTTTGGATAGCATAACTCTCCCCATACCACCCAATGTTTACCTTTAATTCCTCCCAAGTTTCCCCAGAAAAACTTAGCAAAAGGTTGGTGAATTTGATCCAGCACCTTTCTGGGTGGTTTCAAAGCTGAAAGCATATACACCAACATAGACTGAAGCACATTATTGATTAAGTATCCATTTCCCACCAAAGGTCAGAAATCTGTTATGCCATGTTAAGATTCTTTTGACAATTTTCTGAACCATCTCCTTATAATAACTTGATTTCCTTCTTCCATAGAACACTGGACATCCAATATAGGTAAAAGGAAAATTACCTTGACGAATTCCTGTCAACTTTCGCATTCTGATAGCTACTATCAAATGAGTATTGTCATGAAGATAGAAGAAACTCTTTGACTTATTCACCTTTTGCCCGGACACCAGCTCATACTCCCTAAGAATCCTCATCATCTTGATTATTGACCCTCTGTCTCCTGACCCAAAAATAATTGTGTCATACGCATAGGAAAGATGATTTATCTCCGGGCTCCACTTCGAAAGCCCATAACCCTTCATAGACTCATCCCTATGTAAGTTGTTTAGCCCTTTAAATAATACTTTTGCTACAATAATGAATAAGGTTGGTGATAAAGGATCACCCTGTTTCAACCCTCTGGAAGATTGAAAAAATCTATGAGTAATGCCATGTACTGACACTGAGTACCAATTGTTAGACAATATCCTCCACACCATATTTATAATCACTTCTGCAAAACCAAATTTTCTTAACACTTTTGTAAGAAAAATCCAAGAGACTCGATCGTATGCCTTGGCTATATCTAGCTTTACCATCACATGAACATCTCTGCTCCTCCTGTTAATATCTCTTATTAATTCTTGTGCCAATAATATATTCTCTGTAATGATCCTTCCTTTAACAAACCCTGACTGATTTTGAGAGATAATATTTGGCAAAACCAATATCATCCTCTCATGTACCATCCTGGATATAATCTTATTTATAAAAGAACTAAGTGTTATGGGTCTAAGGTCTGTAAAACACTTAACAGATTCTTTTTTGGGCAATAACACTAAATTCGTATGTGTTATAAACTTAGGCAACTCTTGCCCATAGAAAAAACCTTTCACCACCTTTGTAATGTCTTCTCCTATTATCTCCCAACAACATTGAAAAAAATGACCTGTAAAGCCATCCGGTCCACATGCACTACTCCCATTTAAAGCAAAAACCACTCTTTTTACTTCTTCCAGATCTGGTAGCTTTGTCATCTTTTCATTCTCCTCTGGAGTTATACACTTTGGAATATGATCAATCATTGTGTAATCCATTGCACTATACTCCTCTGCGAATTGTTCCCTAAAGTACTCCACTGTTGCATTTCCAATTTCACTATTGGATTTCAGTCTCATGCCTTGCTCTGTGGTTATTTTAGCAATATGAAGTTTTTTCCTTCTCCCTTTTACATATGAATGGAAAAATTTGGTATTCCTGTCTCCTTTTTAGAACCACTTCATCCCCGCTTTTTACCGCCAGAAATCATCCTCCAACCTCAAATACTTCTTTAAGTCAGCTTCAACCCTACTTAACTCAACCCTGATATCTGCAGTGGATGTATTTGTAGTTGCGCCTCCTTTACTTTGATAATATCCTCCAACGTGGCAATTTGTTGAAAAAAAATGCCAAAAACTGCCTTACTCCATCTGGAGAATGCCTTCTTAACATTCTTTATTTTAGCATGGAATTCATTAAATGAGTTACCAACAAAATCAACTTTCCAGCTATCCTCAACAATTTTCATGAACTGTTTATGCTTGCTCCAAAAATTCATGAATCTGAAAGGTTTGACTATGGGAACTTCATCTTAGTTACAACTTATATGAAGTGGAGCATGATCTAATCCCTGTCTGATAAGATGTTGGACCTCAGACGAAGGAAACACCTCCAAGAACTCTTGATTTACCAAAATCCTATCCAATCTTTTAAATATGCAAGCCTCCTCAATTCGTCAATTCCACCATATGCACTTACTTCCTGAAAACAGTACTTCTGATAAAGCATTACTACTAATGAATGAAGCAAAGTCAATAGCTTCATTTATAGTGAACTCCAACCCTCCCATTTTTTCCTCCTCATTTAGAATAACATTAAAATCTCCACCAATGACCCAGGGGAACTGTACATTCTCCACAATGCTTTCTAACTCCTCCCACAATTCCAGTCTCTCCATTGCATTACACCTAGCATACACCACTGAAATCTTAAATTCCTTATCTTGCTTTTTGAATTGTAAAGTAACCTGTTGCATTGTGTCCAAAATAATGTTGCCCTCCTAATCATATTTCCAAAAACACCATATTTTTCCATTTTGGTTTACTTCCGCTTATCAAAACCAAGCCTCATTTTATATTGTTCTAACTCTGATAGATTGCGAAAGGGTTCCATTAGAGCTATAGATGAGTAATGATGTCTATTATTCAAATACAATAACCTCTCAAAAGATTTTTGAGTATTAATGGATCTGATGTTCCAAAAAATCATTTTTCCAATCATTGATCAACGCTAAAACCCCTATCCCTGCTGCTCCTTCTTTTAACCTGTAATGAAATTACTGGTCTACCTTTTCTCGCCCCATATTTCAAACTGTTTGTATGTCGTGGGGAAAAATCACCAGCCTTACTGATCTGTTGAATATTATACTCCATGTCCTCATTCTCTTCTATATCTTTTTTATGCTGCATTACTTCATCTTCTTCATCTATTAAATCTGGCCTTTTGGGGATTTCTCCCTTCTCGTAACAGTTGTCCCTCGCCTCTCCATAATCTGCTGTAAACAAATTTCGTGGATTACATTCTCTCCCTTTCGTAAGTCTTCCACCTGCACCTGTATTCTTAGTCATCGACTCTTCACCATTGATATCTCTTTGTAAATTCTTAGGAGCAGCATGTTGATCCCTACTTCGGACCTCACTAATTGTATGTTCACTACTTACTGCCCTTCCTATTTCCTTTGTGCCTTTCGTGTAGTTGCGCGACTGCTTTGTTGGAGTGCTTCCTTAGATTTCATGTGGTGTTTCCTTTGGCTGTTCACGCTCCTTCTCTATCTCCTCATCATTTGTCTGTAACTTTTCATGGTTCAGACTTTGATCTGCCTCTCCAGTGTTCAACAAGTTAAATTTGTTTTCTGTTATTATACCCACTCCATTCCACACTTGTTGAGTATCTTTGTTTCTTCCTCCACCCAATTTTTACACCTTGGTTCCACGAAACCATCCCCTTTACGCTTATCTTCAACGTGCACCAGTGTGTCCTTCCCTTTGCCATCCTCTTTACTTTCTTCTACCTTTTTGTCCTCCTCTTTAAATTGATGTAATTCTGGATGTACAACATAACATTGCTCTTCATTATG
Source organism: Solanum verrucosum (assembly GCF_900185275.1). Lineage (NCBI taxonomy): Eukaryota > Viridiplantae > Streptophyta > Magnoliopsida > Solanales > Solanaceae > Solanum > Solanum verrucosum. Next base: position 504,482 of record NW_026020111.1, on the reverse strand, counting down.
CCCTTGAATCATACACGTCTGACAATACTTCGGTACATAATCATATTTGATTTTAACCCACTTCTCCACCAATTCCTTATTCTGCATCTTGATTTCAATTTTAATTCGTTTAGGGAACTCCCTTAACAAATCCACTTCCACCTTTACTCTGGCGCAGCTTGGCCTCGTCTGATTTTTCGTAGCCATATCGACTTGTAAGGGCTTCCCCACTACTGCTGCTAATGAGAACACTGCTTCCTTACCAAAATTTTTTGGTGGAAGAGCAAGAAAGGAAATCCAAGCGATCGCTGTTGAGGTTTCCTCTTCCAGATTAAACAGTGGATTCCACTTTAACGTTCTCATAGGATATGACCAATTGTTTTGAGTAATGTAAAAAGAAGGATTTGAAAGCAAATTAACATAATCTTCTAATAATGTCGCCTTGATCAGCACATGTCAATTACTCAATAATCCAATGTTACACTCTCCCTTTAACTCGCATTGCTTGGGGATGAGTTTTCTCAAATCCTATATCTCTGGCCAGCCAGAGGAAAACTTCTCAATTACTGCATATTCAGGATTTTCATTAACAATCATCTAATTCACCTCCTCATGCTCCCAGATTACTTGTGGCTCACCATGTAGATAGGTGATTGGTTTCAGCGGGATAGATTGATGATGGACTGATTTTGGTTTCAACTTTTCAGCATATGTACCTCCAGACGCAGACGATATTAGGCCGACCTCAGGAGGAGGTTGGCCTATGGTCGTGGCGGCCATGATTACCGGAGACAAAATATTGTTGACGGCGGTAGGGTTTTTAGTAGAGAGCGTTTTTTACTGTTTACCTGTTGCCAATTCTTCAATTGTAGTGAGGGTTTCTTTTTCCTCATTTTTAGTACTTTTTTTTTCAACTCATCATTTTAATTTAATATTTAATAATACATTTAAGTATGAACAAACTGCACCTTTTCCACAAAAATTATGTTTTTTAAAATTTATTTATTAGTTTATGTTAGACTTAATTAATGATATGATCGATCATGGAGATTAAAGGACAGAAATAATTAATTAACGTTGAACCAAATAGAGTCTCACATGGAGGGTTGTGTTAGCAATTATATGCCAGATAATTCTTAGTAGGAAGCCCATGTGAGCTAAAATTAGTTGTTATTAATCAATTTAATGGATCGGATGTCTCCTTATTTTCTAAAACTGAAAGATAAAATTAAGAAATGTTGACATAACATATCCTAATTGGATCATATGATAAAATTCATCCAGTTTTTCAAGATTAATTTAAAAGAATAATTCAAGACTAGTATGGTTATAGTATAGGCATGCATGATTGGTATTTTAAGGAACTCCGCATCGATAGAGAAGGCTTGAAAGTTACCTGACTCTAAGGAGAGGGAATTCGAAAAAAGTCTATGTATATTGTATAATATATTTTACCTTGGAAAGTTATTTTCCAAAACAATTTTGGTGTTTAATTATTCAATATTAAGTACTATATAAGTTGGTGATAATACATGATCGTACGAAGAATAGTCATGTAGTGTACATGATGTTATCTTTTTCTATGATATTTTAATTTTTAGTATTAAACTTGATAATAATATTTATATGTTGGAGAATCTTAGGGCGTGTTTGGCACTAAGAAAACGTTTTCTTGAAAAATAATAGTAAGTGGTTTTATTACTTATTTAATTTCTAGTGCTCGATAAGTAAGCAAAAGATATAATCCTTATGATATTAATTTATATGTAATCTAACAAAATATTATGGAGATGGGATAAGGTGGAGAGTGGGGGTTGGGGTGGCGAGGGATGATCAAGATGTAGCCGTTGGGTGGGACCAGGGTTTTAAAAAATGCTTTTTGGGGCGAGTCCTAAGTGAGTCTCAGGGTGAGTCCCGAGCGAGTCTCGGGGCGGGGCGCACCAAAAATGCACAGGGGCGCAAATGTAAGGCGTAAGTCCTAGAGTTTGGGGCGTAAGCTCCAATCGTAAAAACGTATGCTCTGGGCATTTTTTTAAAACCTTTTTTTGCTTTAAATAATATTTTTATTATTGGTGTAATGATATTTCTCAAATAGTAATTGTAATACTTTGTTTCTTCATTATTGGTGATTAATACATATCTCAAATAAAAATCATAATATTTTATTATATATATTATAGGTTATTTAATAAAATTTATTTGTAAAATAATTGAAAGTTTTACTTTTACTTTTTTTTTAGTAATGAAAATATAAAATCGAATATGCATGAGACTATGCCTCATAGATCCATAAGACTTACGTCGTGTGTCTCGGTGCTTACATCTCGCCTCCTACTGCATAAAACGTCTCGCCTCACGCCCCCGCCTTTTAAAACATTGGGTGGGACATAAGGAGGAGATAATGAACTTGAAATGTCACTTATGAAACTTGTTGTTTTTTCTATTTCGATGTTATTTTCCTCATTTTAAAGGAACTTGTTTTCCTAGAGAAAATATTTTGACCTATCAAATCTGAGAAAATTGAAAAATATTTTCTACGTACCAAACACACCCTAGTACTCCCTCTATCTCTAATTACTTGTCCACTTTTTCTTTTTAGTTGTCTCTAATTACTTGTCCATTTTGACAAATCAAGAAAGGACACTTTTTTTAACTTATTATACCATCAATTAATTACTTTGAAAAAAGTAGAACTTCTTGAAAATCCTAAGTTTTTAATTCATCAACTTTATAATAAATAGGGGTAAAATGGTAAACTCACTATGTCAATAATTATTTTCTTAATATGTGTGTCAATTCAAAAGTGGACAGGTAATTATGGACAAGGGGAGCAGCTTAATTGGTTGGCTACTAAACTTTCATCTCGTAGGCGAGGATTTGATTCTTTGCATTGTAATCCCCTCCCCTATTCCCCTTCGTAGCAGAATATATTATTTTATTTTCCCCTTTTAAGTGGAGGACTTATTTTATCACCACTCAAGGTAATTAAACATTAGACATTAATATCATCAAGGAATTTGAAACAATTTTGGAAATATCAACCACTCAATATATGTCTTATAAAGACAGGCTGATAAATAGTCTAAAATCCATAATGTTTTTTTTTCTTGGTGTAGTGGAAGACTAATAATATGGAAAAGAATGGCGCACTAAATTAATTTCATCCCTAATGCTTCTAGTTTGATCTCCACATTTAATTTGATTTTAGTGCTGTCTCTTTTATTTTACCTCATCATTTAGTAATTAAACATTTGGAATTTCACTAGCTAGTCATTAAGCTTAATAATGCCCTTAGCTTAATAATTACTACTCATTTATATTGTTTGACTTCAAAAAATAAAATTATTTATCTCCTTAATTGGAGTTTCAACATAACGTGTTGCTTGTTTCATGTCCTGGAGATTGAAAGTGAAACAACGAAAACATCCGCCTTAAACTAATACTAAATTGTAACAATATTTCAGTATAATGACCTGGTTTTCTTCCGAACCAATTTTTCATATTATGTATTTTACTTTTCTATAGCAATAGTGAAATTTATTAAATATAGTTGTACACTTGTTTAATACTATTTTGTAATAAATATATTATGTGTAAAATAAAATATTAAAATATTTATGGTAGCACGTAGTAAATTTTAAGTACAAATATCTAAAAGAAAAAAAATTATATTTAAATCGTGTCCATCAATTATGATCCTATCTTTACAAGTAAATGTTACTAATGTTTGCCTTTTTAAACTAATACTCTTTCTATTTTTACTATTATTTTTTATGAACAAGTACATGTCTTCTTATTGATACATACCATCATTAAACTAATTTTTTTCATACTTTTCCATATAACAGTTAAATGAGATCTAAATGTCAAATATCAATGTACATATATAATACAATCTCACTATAACAACAATAAAATGGCTTGAAACGTCAATTAGATTGATATGCATAAATATCGATAAATATATGAAAATAAAAGATGTTAATTTCTCTTAATGAAATATATTCTACCTAGTTTAATTAATGGCTAATCCTAATCTTTCTAGAAACACTGTATCGGCTGCATGTTTTTTTAAATTATTTATTGAAGACTACTTAAGACATTTGGAACAAGGAATATTCGCAAAATGTTTTAATTAAGATAGTATTAGTCAACAAAACTAATTATTTTTGTTAATGCATATACTATATTGGTAATACTAATGAAAATCACAAGGTCCAGATTGTGATAACTTTGATTAAGCATTAAGATGCTATCCATGTGAGGTTAGCACGTGAAAATTATTAAGGTTGTGTAAATCTCATAAATAAATAGAGTTTGGGCGGCCAAATATAAGATTCTCTCTAATTAATGCACAGATGGCAAGCAATGAATGAAACAACATAATAGGAGTAATATTATTTTAATTGAATTTCAGTTTACTAAAGAAATAATATCTATCAAGTAAATAAATAAGGATATCGAATTTTATATTCTTGGGTGATAGAAGATAAAATATCTTGGTGTCTGTTTAAATATATATAAACAGATTAATCAACTTTTTCAAAATATCCATCGATCGTGAAGTGCTTTGTCAGACCAAAACGCCTAATTTGTTTCTCATAGCATTTGTGTCCTACGTTATAAATATATCAAAGTTTAGGTAGATTAAAAAATATATTTGAGAAACAACATAAATAATATTATTATTGATGCTAATTATTCGTCGAAATAATAATTTTTAAAATTATATCTTTTTGCTAGTTTATTGTTTTGGATTCATGTATTTGATCGGATATATGTATTTAAAATACACACGGGATAGATTGGTGTAATTTATTTTAGGTATATTATATTTAAAGTGTGATTCACATGTATGTTGGATACATTGACTCTCTAGCCCGCCTCTCTCCCTCTCCTTTTCTGTATCTTATTTCATGTATTTGTGTATATCAATTTCATGTATCTATGTATCTAAAATCAATTTCATCCGATATATTGTATATCAACTTCATTCAATATTGTATCAAGTATCCAATATGTTGTGCATTCCGTATTGAATACAATGTATGTATCTTGATTCAGACATTATATCTAGTGTATCCCTATCTAAAATACATGTATCTAGTATCAAATATGCACGGATACATTCATCAATTGCCTCTAGTACCATCATCACGAGGGAGAGGGGAAATCTGGTAGGAAACTTTTAAATGATGAGTGATTAAATAATTATTTAAAAGTATAGTGAAAGTTAATCAATATATTTATCTAATTATGTTATTCTCCAATCATATTATTTTTATCTTTGTTAGGATTTAAACATGGCATCTCATAATTTTTGCCCTCATTTTATTAATTACTACACCCTTAAGTACTTTTTAGAGAATCTTTTCAACGATGATATGTAATACTATCATTCGTCATTGCTTTAGTAAATGAGTAATCTATCTTCCACAATAAATGGACTTTCGAGATAAAATTTTATTCGTAGCGGATGCAAGTTTATACCAAACCATTAATGCAAGAATGATATTTTTCATTCATTCATTAATTATCACTTCATTAATCATGATTAAGATTCTCACTTTTACTTAATTTTAACTGTTTAGGTTGAATTAATTTATTTGAAATAAACACCTAACATGGATAAATATTTAACGATTACCAAACACCCCTCACCTTTTTCTTTTTCTGGAAAATGTATTGGATACATATCTTTAAATTAAATGAGGAGAAATAAAACAAATCTACTTAATAATTAGCATCAGGCTTACATAAATTTTGATGCAAGTATTTACTAGTGAAAAATGAAAAACTAAAATGTGAGATGGAATATGAACTGATCTTTCAAGAAAAATATGATTTTCTTCACTTTCAATTGACCTAACTTTTCTAAATTGGGTCAATTTCAACAACTAAACTACTGATGATTTGTCCAAATAATTCCTAAATCAAATCTCATTATTTATTATGAGAGTACAATTTATCTTTCATTTATCAACTGTAACATCAACTAAAGAAGTTAGTCATTACCTTTTTATGTTCTGCTTTGATAGTGATTGATATATATATCTAATGACACTTAACTAATGCAGGTAAAGACTTTAACACTCTTTATTAATGTGTTTATTTATTGCCGTTAAAAGTTATTTTTGTTGTAGTGACATATATATGATGTGTATGTTAGAGATTGAAATAACAATGCATCATGCATAAGTTAATAATTGTAAATTATTCTGAAAAAATCGTGGATTAACTAGTAGACAATCACACACAAAGTAAATAATGAAGAAAAAATAAGATAAGAGTTTAACAGGTTTGACAAAGCCTGGTAACACAATCACTTTCCTACCTTCATTATTGAATGATTTTAGAGTTACTTATGATTGCTTATGCAAAGAATTGAAATTCGGTCTAGAATTTGTTGTGTTGCCATGCATTTCATGCATATTAACATTGAGAAAGTAAAAAGATAAATTCCGATACAGAGCTACCTAGAATATTCACGATATGTATGATTAAAGTTATTGTTTACGTGTGTGTGTATATATATATATATATATAATTAATTTACGTTAAACTTGATTTTGAGACTTTTGCTTTTTCACCGGCCGAAAAAGAAACACACAAATTAAACATCCTAATTAAGCTGCCTAAAATGTGGCCCCGAAGTCCGGAAAAGATAAGACTTTGTCGTTGGCTTGTCCAAATTTTTCTTTTGAAAATTATGAATGTACCGTTTGTAGGAAAGAGCAGAGTATACATCCCAAATCCACCTATAAAAATGTATTAAGTGGAAATCATGCCTAGTTATCTAGATAAATATTACTCCCTCTGTCTCATTTTATATAGCATTTTTTGATTTTCGAGATTCTTATATATATTATTGACAGCTCAATAATAAAAAAAAGGTTGTGACAACACTTTCCATGCTATCAACAAAAGTTTTTTTTAAAATTATTATTTCATAACATATAATGTTAAATATGAATAGAAAAGGAGGGACTACTTTATAAATAAATGTGTGAAGAAGTAGTTGTCCGTGGCAGGAGAGGAATGTATAGGGACCCCTTTTACCTTCCATTAGGCACCAAATATGAGAATATCTCAGAAAAAGGCAAACAGACTAAAAAACAAGAGAAAAGTAGGCATCAAAAACTCCAACTACGAAAGGTATTGAAAGCTACAATGTGGAAGAATTGAATAGCTGAGTCCGAAGTCAAAAGGGTAAAAAAAATTGTCAAAAATTTCAAAAGGGCAGATCAAATTTTTTTAAAACCAAAAGGGAAAAATCGCTCATGACGAAGCGATTTTCCTCTGACACAATGACAAAATCACTACCCTTTGGTAAAAGTTTTTTTATAAATTTTTTTAATTAAAAATCGCTGCTAAAAAATAATAATATATTTTTAATTAAAAATGCTGCTGTGGCAGCGATTTTAAATCATAATTTTTTTTTCCTTACACATCGCTGCAAGGGCAGCGTTTTTCATGTCTAGTGCTATTATTTTCATGCTTATTGTTAATTATTAATAATATAAAAATAATAACCAAGACGGACAGTATACTCAAGAAAATTGTTGAAGCATGATGAAAATTGAATTATATATCATAAATAATAATAATAAAAGAATATTAAATTTGAAAAAAAAAACTTTTTTTTTTAAAATTCTTAACCAAAATCAAGAAAAAAAGATTATTATTTTTTTGAGAAAATCGCTGCTAAGGCAGCGATCTTAGCAGCGATTTTTATTTTTTTTAATCGTACGACAACTTTTGTCAGAAGAAAATCGCTCCTGAAAATCGTACGACAACAGTAAAATTTAATATTCTTTTATTATTATTTATGATATATAATTCAATTTTCCTCATGCTTCAACAATTTTATTGAGTATACTGTCCGTCTTGTTTATCATTTTTATATTATTAATAATTAACAATAGGCATGAAAATAATAGCACTAGGCATGAAAAACGCTACCCTTGCAGCGATGTGTAAGGAAATTTTTTTTTCTGATTTCCGGCAGTGATTTTAAAAAAAAAAATTACAAAATTGCTGCCCTAGCAGCGATTTTTAATAATTTTTTTTTTTTTTAACAAAATCGCTGCTTTTTGTCATTGTGTCAGAGGGAAATCGCTTCGTCAGGAGCGATTTTGCCCTTTTGGTTTTAAAAAAAATTGATGTGCCCTTTTGGAGTTTTTGACAATTTTTTTTGTCCTTTTGGCTCCGGACTTTTGAATAGCTACTAGTCAAGTTTTGGGACATGACAGCCAAATAATTTATTTACGTAAATTAGTTTGATTCGGTAAGAAGTTTAAAAATAAAAGAAAAAAAATTAAAATTTGTAATCTGAAATGAATGATAAAAATTTGTATGAATCATTTCATTAAGTGTTAAAATAGATATTTTAAGGTTAAATTGTTATTTAATATATAAATGTGCATTTTTTTATAGAGACTAAAAAAAATAAAATATATGAGTCAAAACAGATAAACAAACAAGTAAGTTTATGCTGACTTTGGTCTAGTTGAGTTGGAATGCATTTGCTCTTTTTTAAAAACACCGTAAATCACTCCATAAGAAATTCAGCATCGAGTATATTGGTTGTTGACCTCTAAATCCTCCTTAATTTGTGCCTAATTAACCATCTGACTTTTCCTCCTTAATTTCAAATTACTAAATTGAAAAATCATATAAGTAACGTAACCTCCTGGCTCTTACATCGAATTAAATTGCGTTGATTATGTATAAATTCATAATTTCAGATAACAATTATATTTATTCGATCATGTTAAGCATAATGTTTTCATGTTTCTCTTAACATGGTCAATACTTTGTCAATAATTACTATTAAATCAATTTTGTTGCAAAAATTACGGTCTTAAAATGCTGTCACGATCAATGTTTAGTGATCTCACTTGGTGGTCAATGGGATTACTCCACATGTTATATTATTGCTATATGACGGCGTCTGAGACATATTTTGATTTTTAGTGTGTATTATATAAATGACAATGGAAAAAATATATATTAAAATGAAAATAAAAAAAATAGAAAATTTCAGTTAGGGGGTATTTAAGACATGTTACAAGATTGTATTTAAGTTTAGTTAGTAAGATAAATGAATGTTTTTAAGTCAATCGATAGTTTAGAAATAAAAATAATAATTCACATCAAATTTAATAATGTTTTTAATACTTTGCTCGATGAATAGAAAAGGTCTCCAACTTCATTTCTACTTATACTTATGTTACTTTATTTTTAGGTTATAAATTCATTAAAAATGTCCACACATACGTGTTATTAGAAATTTGTGATTTCCAAAAGTGTTGCTTCCTAGGTTCATGGGTATATAAATGGGCTCCTAGTTTTGCAGTGCTGTTGACTTGAGAAATAATAATGAAACTTTTTAATGGATATGCATGGGGAGATTGTTCTCTGTCTTTAATAAGCAACTATGAAGAAAATATAAATATATTCTCCAACTTTTCCAAAAGGCTGAACTTAAAATGTGGGGGAATATCATTCATGAAGGTAGCCGATATTAGAATTCGTAAAATTAGCCGATGAAAATCTAATTCACTTGTTTACTTAAGTTTGGACTAGTTACATGACCTCCTATCATTATCTCAATTTATTTTAATTTATAAAAAAAAAAAGGGCTGATATTTTATTTAAATTAATTCATGAAAAATCTTGTCAAAATATTTTTTTTAAAATATTTTTTTATTTGATATGTTATACATGGTCATAATAAAGAAAAATAATAATTTTATTAAATATTCAAAATTTAGTAAAAATTGAGTATAAGTTATGACCCGTATTTTTATCCATTTCAACTCAACCCATTTCAATCCAACTAACTTTTGAATATAGTAAAACCCCATAAATAAAATGTGTTTCTGAAATTTCGAATATAGCTAAGAAATACTTATGCCTTTTCCTTTGTAAAGTGAACCTTAAGTATATCTTCTTCTTTTTAATTTAACACTTAAAAATATTTCTGGATCAAACACAAATTCTTTTTTTTTTCTTTTTTATTTTTACTAAAAGAAGCACTTATGAAATAAATTGGACATACACAAGGTTCCTCTTCAAAAAGTATTTCTCTGGTAAGTTATTTTGACAAAAAAAAAAAAAAAAAAACTTTTTAAGATCAACAATTTTTAGAAATTTGTCCGAACAACGTTCTATGTAAGTTTGTCTTTCGTTAAATTGTTGGCCTGATATTACTCTCATTGTTATGAAATAATCTTATTCCCCCCAAACAGTTTTAACGTAAAGGTTATGTTTTTCAATTTTTGATAAATTTAGTATATATACATATTAATGGATTTCTTGACAAAAATAATACTATAAGTTAATAGGCTAGATTAAACTTGCATTAAGATTTCTAGCTCCGCCCCTATTTGCACTATTATCTCATATTTGTAATGAAAGAGATGAAAGCCCTTGACATCTTATATGCTTCAATGATCATAAAATGAACGGTAAGAATCCAAATCCAGCTAATCATATTTCCCTAATCATGATTAACGAAATGAACAAATGTGTACGGACTTTCACCGGGGGAACCGGTTACTTAGAGGGCTGGCAACCTCGTGTAAAAGCCTATACTACCGAGTGACCAAAGGCGGACCAAAGGTAATTGAGGGATTCACTCGAACTTGGTAAAAAATTACATTGTATATATAAGATTTTTTTAAAAAAAATTATGTCTATAAATTGATTTTGAACCTCCTGAACGTATGATTAGAGATAATCTTGGTGGTTGAGGATTTTAAAACTCACCTTAAAGTTTCAAGTTCAAATTTTAGGCACTACTTTTTTAATTTCTACCCCCTTAATGGAATTCATGGATCCGTCATTGCTACGGATTAACAAGGATTGTGATGGAATAGATAGTACTCATTCATCCTTATCTAGAGGTCTCAAGTTCGAATGTCCTTGAATACGAAGTCATCTTTATTATAGAGCGATTTATCTTCAATATAAATTTTTCAACACGAATCCGAAGTTAGTCAAACACCAACGTGGATCTCAGACACCAGGTGAAAAAAAAGCCTATACTACCGGACACGTGTCGATAGACCAAGAAAATTTTAAGTGAAGGAATGAATATCACAGACAATGCGTACGGGGTCCGCCAAACTCGTCAACATCTTCCACATGGAAACGTGTCCACGTATCAAAACGGCACCGTCATCCGCGAGTGAGATAATTTCAGTTATTAATATTATTTGCTTTAATTTATTTATCTTATTTTTTTAATTTATTCTTTTAAAAAATGTACTTTTTCTTTTTCGACAGTCATCTAATTTTTTCCATATATTTAAGATTACAAAAATAAATAATTAAATATATTTTTATTTTTTAGATTACAAAATTCAAAGATATCTTTGTTTTTTAGAACTTCAAGTCAAATTAAAATAGACAAAAAAAATATTTGAAACAAAAATAGTAAAAACTTTATTAAATTACAGTATGTAACAACACAACACATACATATTTCCGTTTACACCCTCTCATCAAAACTTTTTGCTTGCCATAATTTTATACATATAAAAAAATCGAATCAAATATATCAAATAAATAATTTAATTTAGTTTGATTTTTATATATATTTAATTTATATTGATTTTGTTATATATATATATATATATATATATATTATTGTTTAAGATAATTAATTGAATCAACGAATTATATATGTATATATCATTTTATTGTTTGAGATAGATTAATTGAATCAACGAATTATATATGTATATATCATTTTATTGTTTGAGATAGATTAATTGAATCAACGAATTATATATATGTATATATCATATTATTGTTTAAGAACAATTTTAAATATCTTATAGATATTTTCATCAAAATTTATTTATAAAAATAAATTTAAAAATTTTAAGAAAAGAGCATTGATCTTGTTTGTTTTAGATATATGGATACCTATGACTAGGGGTGTTCATGGTTTGGATAAAAACCGATTCAAACCGAAAAAACAAACCAAATCGATTAAATGAACCGATTTAATTTGAGTTTTGGTTTGGTTTGGTTTTAGATTGTTAAGAACCGATAGTCATTGGTTTGGTTATGATTTTGTTCGGAAAAAATCGAACAAATAACCGAACCGAACCAACATGTTATATACATAAATTTTATTATTATACATACATAATATATTATATTCATAAACAATTTTAAAGATTTTATATATGTTTCATCAAAATTTATTTATAATTTAGATTTACTTATGAAAGAAAAAATGTCCAAGGTGAGAACATTTTTCTTATTGTTTTCATGTATATGAGTGTCTATGGAAATTCATTGTGGGACTGAAAATGTCATTGTCTCTCCCTTCTACGCCAAAATAGTGAATTTGAAGTTTTATTCAGTAAATTCAATGATCCAAAGTTCTGTAATGCCAATCATTCTAACTATTTTTTCGTTTGAATGGATTGTTGTCACTTTTTTCACGTTTTGAATGAATTGTTTCTTTTATTTTTATGTATAGTTAATAACCGAACCAAACCAAACCAAAACCGAAAACAACCAAACCGATAAATGTATATTATATTTGGTTTGGTTTTGATAATTTTAAAACCGATTAAATTGATTTAATTTTAGTTTTGACCAATAACCGACCCAAACCAACCCGTGAACACCCCTACCTATGATAAACTCCAATTCTGGCTAGGAGCAAGTGTCGATGTTTCTTCCTTATTTAGGTTAAAAGTGGTTACTTTTGGAGCCTTGTTAATATTAATAAATTTGGTGATATGAAGTTCTGTCATGTTAATTGTTTTAACTTTTTAAAAAAAATTAAAATGAGACGTTTTTTTTTTCCTTTTTAAATGAATCATTTTTAAATTTTTTGTATATAATTAATAATAAAACCAAATAATATCAAGATCGATAATAACAAAATGAATAAATATATATTTTATTTGGTTTGATTTGATTTTATATCTCAGTTCAATTTGTTTGACCTACTTTCTTTTTATTTTTGTTTATAAAGAATGATCCTTTCTATTTTTAGTAATTTTTTAGTTTCAACTTTTCACATGACATGTTTAAGACCATAAGATATAAGGACATTTTTATACATTTGACACATTTTTAATTTAAGACCACGAGATTCAATTTTTTTTTTGTTATTTCTTTAACTCTGTGACAAGTTAAAATAAGCCAAACAAATTGAAACAAAGGGAGTAATAATTTAAAAATTGATTAAACTGATTTGGTTTTGATTTTGACCAATAACCGATCCAAATCAACCCGTGAGCAACCCTACATATATACGACATATAATACTCCCCTTCAGTCCATACACGTGAATTGTTGAGACTTTTTTCATAGTCCAAAATATGTAAATTTTTCAACGTTAAATCGGCAACGTTCATAGAGCGCACTATATGTGCTAATTACTTAATGCATCGATAGTTCAATAATCATATATCTTGTAGGTACATTGTATTTGCCTTTAGGTACACTATATCTCGTCTCTCTGTGTATATCGATTGCATCCAATATTTTAATAGCAATTTCATATATTTAACATAAAAATACATTGATATATCCAATATTACTGTGTAGGGATGGCAATGGGGCAGGACAGATGTAGAGCGGGATGAGTTTAAGACTATGCGGGGAAGAGCGGGGGCGGTTTAAGGTTGTGCGGGACGGGAGGGATGCGGGCAGGTAGAAGTGATTTTTTTAAAAAACTAATGCGGAAGGGGGGGGGGGGGGGTTGTGGGTATATGTGGTTTTATGCGGATCCAAACTTAATTTTAACTTTTACTTGTTATAAGAGTGATAGAACATTATTTATTTATTAAGATAATTTCTTTAAAGCTACTAAAATATTTAAGAGTGTAAAAAAATAAAATAAAAAATATTCAAGATAGTAAATGAAAATGGTTCAATAATAATAAAAAAAAATACATTTCTTACTTGTTTCCCAATGACCTCTAAAAAAATAAATTTTAAGTTATTATATATTAAATTAGTATAACTTATTGAAGAAAACAAATTTATTTTTATGAATTTTATTTCAGTATCAAACTTAACTAGAAAAAGAAAATATTAAAAGAATTATGCGGGGCGGGTTCATACAGGGTGAGTCTATGCGGGGCGGGTTGAAAATGAAAAAAATTAGTAGTTATGCGGAAATGGGTTAAAAAATTGGCGGGTTAAGCTCAACACACCCCGCCCCACTCCATTGCCATCCCAATTTCTGTGTATATATCTAGTATATCTGTGCATAATTATAGATATGATTGAGAAGACGCTTATATATATTCAGTGTATGTCAGGGCCGGCTCTATGTATACAAAAATAAGGCATTGGCCTTAGGCCCCCAATTTTAGGGGGCCTCAATTTTTACCAAGAATAAATTATGTGTTAATTTTTTAAAGAGAAACATTAAATATTTATGATAAAAAGTATATATTTAAAATTATTATTTTATTCTCTTCAACCCCATTCAAATAGAAGAAATCAAGAAAATATTGTTTTATTTTCTTACACTCTCTCTACTAATACTCACATTATTTTCTTTTTAACTCCTTTTACACTCTCTTCTTTAAATTGTTGATAAGTTAGAGTAATATTTTGTCAAAAATATCAATTAATAGTCGAAAAGTGTTGAACAAATTGAATTGTAAATTCTTTTTCCATTTCTTCTTAGATTTTCAAGCATTACAACAACCATAGTAAAATGTGGGGTAACCAAATTATCAACTTCATCAAAGCTATGGTTCTAACTATTATATTTATTTGAAATTTGTCAACTTATTACTTGTAGAACTATGTTAACAATTCATATAATGATTGCCCGAGTAAAATAATATTTTTCAACGTTGAATTAATAAAATCTTATTTAAAACTAATAAATGAAAAAGAAATCGAATAAATCATTTATATATAAAAATATATATTAGGTAATACTTTGCATTTAAAAATGTAAGAAAAATAAATTTTAAATAAATGCATGTGAAGTTTATTTAGATTTTAGGTCTCTAATTAAGATTTCGCTTTAGGCCTCCGATTATGTTGAGCCGCCCCTGGTGTATGTATGCATAAAATACATCTACCTAGTATCAAATTTATGATATAATTATTTAAATACAAGTATCTGTGAATAGAGATATGTGTATAATATAATTATATTTTAAATAGGCACTTTTCAATAACAATACGAAATCAATTACATAGCAAAAAAAAAAAAGGTAGAGAGGAAGAGCGAACAAAAGAAAAAGGAGGAGAAAAAGCGATAAATTATGAAATTATTTTAACGTCCGATAAAATTTAATAAATTTGATAGAAATATTGTTCGAACTATAAATCAATTCCCTCTTGGCTTTCCAAACGTGCCCATAAATTAGTGAGGTTGAAAAGGTGGTCCCACATATGCGGTGAATAAATTAGCTAAAACCATATATAGGTAGTTGAATTTAATACTTAGAGAAAGAGGAAGAAAATTAAAGAAAAAGTGTGGTACGTGAGTAACCGACGCAACTTCACACGTGTGAGTCGGTGGCAGTTTAATTAGGTATAAGAAGATGTTGCTATAATTCCTTTTCTCAAATTAATATTTAGGAAATTTAACTTTTTACATATTTGATGGTGTAATAATTTATTTTTACAGTACAAGTAAACCTATAAAAGTATAGAAAACCACTTATAATTATGAAATTAACAATTTTATTTTCAAGTAATCTTCTTCAAAAAGTTAAAGTATACCAATATTATAAACTTTTATAAATGGTTACTGTATATTTAAATTAAACTCACATTTTTGGAAAATCGTTATAGCACTTTCTCAGACTATTTTAAGATACAAAGAAATCACACAACACACCTTGTTATTATTAGTTAGGCTTCTCCAAATAAGGAAGAGTTATCCCAACCTTTTTCTTTTTATATTTTGATTATTATTAAGGTTATCTTAAAACATATTCTATATGAAATAGATGATACTAAAAATTTTGATGTAAAATTTATATTGATATTAAATAAATTTCAATAATTAAATGGTAGATAGCCACAATGTCAAATTTAATATTATAATTAATGTCCTAACCGTTATAACCAAATGATTCCTTACCGTATGTGAATAAAGTAAAAAATATTCATTTTTGTTTATCTTCAAAATGACAGTTGGGTAGTACAAAAATTAACAAAATAAATCCTTATACAATTAGGGGTGGATTATACTCTTGTGATTATAATTCGTAGACTAATTTATCCTGTTCTTAGGTATGATAAAATAACATAAAATTTAAAATATTAATTTATCTCAAAATTAGTTATATCTACAATCAAGTAAAATATATATATGAAATACTTTTCTCTTTTGCCCTCAAAAGAATATCACATTTCTATAATTAAAATAATTTAACTTTAAAATTTCTTATTTACTCTTAATGAAATTATGTTCATACAAATGACAACGGAATATTTTAGACCACAAATTTCAGAATTCTTTATTTAATTACTAATTATCTTTAATGTTTGATTTATAAACAAAAAATTATAAGTTAGAAATTCTAACTTATGACTCATTTTAACTTAAAATTAAATGCTTATAAACACTTTTTGAATTAACCAAAACGCTCTGCTTAAAAAATATTTAACTTAAAAACGTCTGTGTCCAAACTAATAACACAACTTATTTGAAACGAGTTAAACAAATATAGTAAACCGGGTGTTAAGTCTAATGAGAAGAATGTCAAAGTTGGGCAACTACAGAGTAGCACTAGCACTTCCCGCTATCTCCTCTCTCTTATTTCTCCTATAAAAACGTTTCTTCCATTCAACCTTTTTCTCTACTCAATTTCACTCACATTTCTACAGAGAGAGCTCTGCTTTTCATCTCTCCAATGGCAATTTATTGGAGATCCTATCTTTCTCTTTCTGCATTGCTACTTGTGATGCTACTAGTCATCAATGTCACTCCCGGTCACAGGTAATTGAACCCTTTCCATTGATTCATAAGCTTATTTTTGACAATGTCGAAGCAAACAACTTGAATTTCTGAATTCGAGTGTGTTACATGAACGACTCTGTTTCTGATTAGTTCGCGTGAATAGCGAAATTATTATGATTTGCTCATTGATGTACTTTTTTTTTTCATTTTCAGTGCTGAAGAAGCAGAGCAATTCCAGAGCTTAAAGAACTTGACAATGGCGAATAGGTAGATTTTTGATATTCGTTTAACATCTCCTTATTAAATACCATTTGATTTGCTCTTCATATGATATAGCTGTGCATGTAGTATTGGTAAGTTTTAATGTGCATCCCAAAACACAATCCTGATCGTATAGATTGGATCAGGAAAAAAATTGGTTCTATAATTCTGTTAAAAAACCCCTACGATCAGTGACTCTAAATTAGAGCAAATAATTTGCCCAATAACGATTTGCTCCTTCACCGTCATATGCAGCATTGAATTTGTTAAAGAATGAAAAAAGTCTCATATTGATGGTTAATGCTAGCTTTTGGAGTGTGAGTCCGATCCAAGACATAATTTTACAGAATTCTTTTCATTTTGCCTGAAATTGGGCGTTGAATTCATTATCTATACTTTTCATTTTATATTAGCAAATCAAGGCTCAATTTCGATGGTTCTGTTCCCAACATTCAATTTTCTATTTCAAATTTGCAGTTTAAGTGAAGAAAATGTACCAAACCATGAACATGCTGTAGATGATCCAGAAAAGGTGGTTTCAATGGTAGACATGTAAGTTCTCTCTGCTTTTTCTATCATCAGAATGCTAATATTTCATCACTAGTATTAAAAAATTCCCAATGAATATTCTATATTTATTTTCCCTATTCCCTTTACCTATCTGCATTCATGTGCTTACATAAATGAACTGTACTAGAAGTAATTAACCCCTCACATGATCCATATACATCATCAACACACAAAATTAAATGCATTGCCCCAGTTACTACACCATTTACCCCTCCCCACCTACTCATTTTTTCACCAAATTCATCCCCTGTCAATTCTCTTGTTTGATTCATTACTGACAGTAAAGAATATATCGCACATGCAATGTGCCAACCGCCCTAAGTCAGCTTTTATGAGCCCGATTAATTAAACTAATCCTGTTATTAAGTTAATCAGAAAATTCAGTTTAAATATTTGCTTCGAGTTATGTGATAGGAGTACTTTATAATATAGGCAGGCATCCAATCCGGTATTAGTAGGGAACTCGAAATACCTTTTTGGAGAATTTAATCATTGATTAGCAAGGCCATGTTATGTTGTAGTATCTCCTTTTTGTTTTCACATGGTCTTTGTTGTCAGATCCGCACATTTTGCTATGTTTCATGTGTCTTTTTCTTTCATGTTATCTATGGATTATGTTGGAAGTAGCTTTACATACCAAGCACATTGTTGGTTCAGTTTTGTGTTAACTTATCTTTCAATCACCCTCTTTATCTTAAATCACAGGTCCCCTATTTGCTTCACGTGACCTGATTTAGCTAACCATTAAAGATTAGCCAAATAGTATATTGTACTTGCACTTGTATTTTGTGGCAAAGTGAATGAGCGATCAGATCTGAGCTCACACCAGTAAATCCAAAGATCCAGCAGCTGGCTGAACTGACATACACATGCCCATATAAATGACACTTGTATTTTAATAAAGATTACCCTACCGACATTATAGATGCATTTATCAGCCCACCTTATAGATTTATTAATTGCACAAGGCAAACGGAAAGAGGTACCAGTTCCGTAATGACCGTATTCCCCATCCCCACTTGTATCACTTTAATAACTAACTACTTCACCTCAAAGGCATTACTAAATTTGTTCATATATGTCTAATCAGCCAATTTTTTTATTTTTCTCAGCGACTTGCTAACTTTAATCATGTGAACAGAGCTAAATTAAATTGTTGATTATACAGGAGCATTAGGAATAGTACAGAGAGGAGGAAATTGGGTTTTTTCTCATGTGGAACTGGAAATCCTATTGACGATTGTTGGCGTTGTGACCGTAATTGGCAACGTAACCGCAAGCGCCTAGCAGACTGTGCTATTGGTTTCGGACGTAATGCTATTGGTGGCCGTGATGGCAAGTACTATGTTGTCACTGACCCAAATGATGACGACCCTGTAAATCCCAGACCTGGAACACTTCGTCATGCTGTAATTCAGGACAGACCGTTGTGGATAGTGTTTAAACGGGATATGGTTATTACACTTAAACAAGAGCTAATTATGAATAGTTTCAAGACAATTGATGGACGTGGTGTCAATGTTCATATTGCCAATGGGGCTTGTATTACTGTCCAATTTGTTACTAATATTATTATACATGGCATCAATATTCATGATTGTAAGCCAACTGGTAACGCCATGGTACGTAGTTCACCGAGTCACTTTGGATGGAGGACAATTGCTGATGGAGATGGCATTTCCATTTTTGGGTCTAGCCATATTTGGGTTGATCACAACTCTCTTGCCAACTGTGCTGATGGCCTAATCGATGCTATCATGGGATCCACTGCAATTACCATCTCCAACAATTATTTTACACACCATAATGAGGTGATGTTATTAGGCCACAGCGACTCCTATGTTAGAGATAAGATTATGCAGGTGACTATTGCTTACAACCATTTTGGTGAGGGTCTCATTCAGAGAATGCCAAGGTAATGTTTGTTTTGTTCCACTTTTTAACATTTTTGTTCTCTGTAAATTCTTGTGCTAAAAAGGATTACCAATTGATTGATATGCAGGTGTAGACATGGTTATTTTCATGTGGTGAACAATGACTATACACATTGGGAGATGTATGCCATTGGTGGCAGCGCTTCTCCTACGATTAACAGCCAAGGCAACAGATATCTCGCCCCGGCCAACCCTTTTGCCAAACAGGTTAATTTCAGTCTTTTGCTTCTTCTCTTTTTGGGGGTAATTAGTTAATTAAGTATAACACTAATGACTAAGGTTAATCTGTTGCTAAGTTTGGTGGAACTCATACTATGGACTATAAATCGGAGCTTTAAATGATTCATTTTGGACTCTAAAGCAAGGACTTTTTGGTTGGCAGGTGACACATAGAGTGGAGCAATCAGATGTGTGGAAGCATTGGAACTGGAGATCAGAGGGAGACCTTATGCTTAATGGAGCCTTCTTTACGCCATCTGGACATGGCGCTGCAGCCAGCTATGCTAGGGCTTCAAGCTTAGCAGCAAAGGCCTCTTCCCTGGTTGGCACTCTTACTTCAAATGCTGGTGCACTTTCATGTCGCAGGGGCTACCAATGTTAATGTCTAATACATTGACACAACCACACATTACCTTTACCTGTCCGGTGAAATTGTCGTGTAATCTAGCCAATTTTATACCTTCTTTACCTTGCATCCCTTCCTAAACGCCTCACCAGCAAGATACATATGTTTCTTTTATACATTAAAATGATTCGAACCCCTCTTGTCTAGTGTTCCATCTGTCTAATGTAGCAACACTCAACCCCGCCCTGCCTCAACGAGAAAATTTTAACTCAGAGGATCTGTGGAGCAGGTGTTGAAGTGTTGTACCCTACACATCATATTTCTCCTTAGTCATTCCCTTTCTCTTCTACCACGTTTGCTTAAAATCTTGATCACCTTCTACTTGTCTTGCTTACGGTTGATAGGAGCATTCAGAAACATAGTACCAAAGAGATTGCAGAAAACATGCACAATAAAAAAAAAGACAATGAAAGCTGATTTTTCTGGTTTATTGTTAAACATGTTTAGCATTAAGTGTTGAAACTGGCATCTTATATAATGTAATTATTATGGTTTTCCTTCATAATTCAAGTTATTTCTGCCTACTTTTTATCACTTTCCCCCTATTTAATTTTCTATAAATGTCGCTAAAAGTTGAATTATTATGATGGCAATTACAGTTTTGCTTCACCTTAATTATCAGTATTGCAGTAAATGAATTTTTGGAGAGGGGTAGTCATTATTTAAATTAGATTGGTTTTGACTTTTAAGGTTTAACTTATTGTACTTTTGAAATTATGAGTTCAGACTTAATGCTTGTTGAAACTTTAGTGATTTAATTTTTCACATAAATATTTAAATCGTGGGTCAAAAAATATTGGATTCTATTGAGATATTAGCACAGGGGCTGCATCCACCACGATATGGATGCCACAAGAATTGCATGTGAGATTAGGCAGGCGGTACATGCCTATTCTTTACCTACAGAACATGCCATTTTCTTGCCCATAAGTATCTTGCAGGCAGCATACAGCCATGTGAAGTACTTCACCATTCATCCCTGGATCCGGCACCAAAACAAACACTTTTTGAATTCTAAACACCAAAAGGGACCTCTTTGTAAAAACACACACCAAAACAGACAGTTCACCCATTTGAAACTTGATAATAAAGTATTCATATCAAATTGGCTTAATAATTTCTCAGTTTCACCACAACTATCTAAATGAAATGTTAATTCAAGCAATAACATTATTATCAAGGAAATTTCTAATCTAAATAAAGTAAAATCAAGTCTAGATAGACCATATTACTTCTAATTCATATTCAAGTCAAATATTTCTCGACTCTGTAGATTCGTTCAAATGGTTCGATCCTTCCCAGTAAAACGTGGTGTGTTCGATAAACTCTATGCAATTTAAACATCAATTATTATGCTTCCCTAAGGAACTAGACACTGGCGCCACAACTCCTCAAATGACAATGAAAAATACGTCACCCTGGAAGGCATCTTAAAGGAGAAGATTTGGTGTTGTGCCCACCAACATAACTTAATTTAGTCTATACACACGACATATTTTTTTTGATTTATTTTGTAGGGTTCCTTTAAGAAAAAGTGGGGATGCATTGTGGGGTCAGGGACTTTTTTATCACTTTAAAAACTTGGGGGATAAAATAGAAAAAAATTATTCTATGAGAGGCATAGATATTAGGTGGCAGATAATACTTGTGTGAGGTACTTTTGTGCTTTGACAAGTGGATTTTAGGTCCCACTTGCAAGAAAAATGGCCTAAAGGTCCGTTTTCCCCCTCTAATATCTCTCCTGCTTAGTCCAAATTTTCTTCCTATGCTTTTTAAAATTTGCTAACGTAATTTTTGTTATGTTTTTTGGCTGTTCGGTTTTGTCATTTTTAATAGAAAATATGATAATATAACAATAATATTTAATTAACAAATACAAAAAAAAACATAAAATGCACTTCTGACATTATAAAATAAAAAGATACATCAAATTAGAAAATAAATACGAAAAAATCTAATTATTATAAAGACAAACACATGAATATCAATTAAGAGTTCAGAAGATTAATATCTATCATAATCCTTTTAAAAAAATGTATTTATATAGTTCATGTGAATCAAAGTGGTGAATTGTTTACGGACAATTTAATAGTAAATAATAGAGTGAAAATTTCAATTATAATAAATTAATGTATGATCTTCTACAAGCGAACACAAGTATGCATTTTTTTTATATCTAAGTTTTCATATTTTCTAAATATCATTTATAAAATAATTTTTTAAAATAAAACATTTTATGAAATTAAGACACGAGATTTTAAAATACTAATAATTTGTAGTTTCACTTTCTTCAATTCCTTAAAACTTATCCAAAAAATTAAATTTAAATTTTTCGATACACCCACTTTGATTTTTCCTCAAATAATTGATGGGGCAGAAGATGTTATTGTTTCTCGCTTAACTAGAAGTCTCGAGTTCAAGCTTTGAGTATGATTTTTTTTTGATAAATAATATATCACTTCGAACAAAATTTTACATAATACAAATCTTAAATAGTCCTGTTTCAATTCATATATCGGATACTAAATAAAATGTCAAAAAAAAATCATACAAAAATAAAATTATCTTAAGAGTTAACAAGTACTAGTAGAAAAAAATGCAAGAAAGTGTTTAGAAGAAATAAAGAAAAAGTATTAAAAAAGGGTTAAAAATAGATGAGAAAAGGAAATGAAAGAAAGTGAAATGTGGTCCCAAAACATATACTTGGAAGCCAAACAACACCTCATACAATTGACAATAGTTGCACCTCGTACATGATAAGTTTTTTTCGATAAAATACAAGTCATTTCTTCCCAACACTTCAAATATTAAATAAATTTAATCCCTCCAAAAATAAAGTACAATCCCAATATAAAAAAAATAATATATTGGGTTATCAGAAAACCCTTTTTCGATGAAACCTCAGAACTTTATTCTTCAATGTGGCTTTTGATCTTCCATATACCAGCTTTATCGATATCGTAAACCTCCATAAAACACGCTTTCTCAAAGAACCAACCTTTCCATCTTCTATTCTTGAAACCATAAACAAACGTAAGATCCCATAATAGTTCCTGAAGATTTCAAACGAAGTGAATCAGGTCTATTTTGTTCAATTTCCTTCCCCAAGTTCAGTTGAATCTTGTTCAATCTTCTTCCTCTCATGCAAGTTTAATCGTATTTCGAGTAACTTTTAGTCCTATTTGATTTATTTTTTAATTGCGGTAGTGTAGTAAAGTTTAGATTTTTGCTTAAACTTTTGAAAATCTGACTCTTTTTAGTTTATGTGTTTGATTCGGCATCGTTAATGACGTTTTGGTTTGAATAATGCATAGACTTTTTTGAAAGTTTTATGTTAGCAATTTGAAGACTTTTATTGTATTTTGATCAATTTTAATCGATTTTAAAGTTCTATGTTAGCGATTTTACTGTTGATTTCTGTTTGAACTGCTACTTATTTTGCATATTTTTTAATGTAAGCTCTGATTTTGTTAATAGACTACTGGTCGATATTTTGATATGACAAATTTGTTTTTGCTTGTTTATAGTACAATATGGCTAAAACTAGAGGCGACATCATTAAACGATCTGGTACTAATGCTTCTAAACATAAGAAAATAAAGGCTGAAGAAGTTTCCAAAGCTTCAAAAAAGAAAAAAAAATGTTGTGGAAGAACATGAGTCAAACTCTGATTCTGATACAATGGCCGAGATTGACAACTACCAGGACAGTAGTGCCGAGTCTAGTGATGATGTTGAATCTAGTAATGATAAAAGTGACAGTGATGAGTAGTAGAGATACCCAAACTGGTGATGAGGATGAAGATTCCCTGTCTTTGCCAATTTGTGCAAGAGACATTTCTGTTAAGTTGTATGATTTAAAGACATGGATAGATGAGATAGGATCGTTTCCAACAAAAATTTCTATTAGATCAAGGATGACTATTTATCATGATTTGATAAATCTTTCAGTTTAAGAAAAAAATTATGAAGATTTTAAAGGTACTTGTTTTGGACACTTGAGGCATATTCCAGAACATTTCAAGTTCAATGGACAAATGGTTCATTATATGTTGTTGCGACATGTGAAAAGTGACAAAAAAATACATGACATTTGATTCTGTGTGAATGATAATTCTGCTTGTTTTGGCTTAAAAGAATTTACATTGATTACGGGTTGAATTGCTCAGCATATACCCCCGTGATGCAAAATTGAAAAAAGTTCTTGTAAAGGGAGAGAAATTTTACTACAAGGTGACTAAGAATAAGAACATTACTGCTACAAAGTTGATGCATTTGATCAAGGGTTCCAAGTTGAATAAGGAGCAGAAGTTGAAGTGCTCTTTTGTTTTGTTCGTTGACACAATGTTGCTTGCCCATGATCGATCTAAAATTGTGGATTCAAGCCACATTAAGATGGTGAATGATTTAGATTTCTTCACTAGTTATCCATGGGGAAAAAGAGTTTTAATTTAACATTGATGTATCTGAAGAATAAAATCAATTTGAAGAAGCAGAGTAAAGTGTTTAATGAAAGAGGAAATGCATCGTATGCTCTGTATGGATTTCCCTGGGCATTTCTTGTACTTCTTATAAAATATGTAGTTGATTTATGATAAATTCTTATATATTTGTGTAGTATTTTATAGTCTCTGTTTATTTATTTGTTCTTTTATTAATTTCAGGTTTGGATATATGAGGCTTTTCCTCATCTTGAAAAGTATGTCAAGAAGTCCTTGGATTCTCCTTTGCCCATTCCCCATTTACTTAGATGGCACACCGTAAAAAATGATAATATTATCGAAGGTGATCCATTTAAGTACAAAGGAAAAAATACAAAGGTACAAAGTTATTTATTATTATTTAGCAATATTTATAAATTGATGAATGTCATGTAATATTTGTATTTATTGTTTTTTCGTAAGTTGTGCACCCATACCTTACACCTACTGTCCGTGAGACAAAAAAGAGTTACTTGGCAACATTAAAGCCATCTATGGACAAAGTGAAGGATACAATCCTCGATGCCTTAAAGGCAAATTTGAAAGTGTGACTGTCCTTACTTCAACAGTAGAGAATGTGGAGGATGGGTATTTAAGTGATCACAATCCTAATCAACCTTGTGAGAATTCTGTACCAAGTACTTCTAAAGATGAAAATCTGTGTGAGTGTGTTGTATCCCTCGAGCAATCAATGGTGAAAATTATTGCTTATGTACGAGAGGAGAAATTGAGAAGAACTGAAAAGAACAAGAAAAAGAAAGGTAGATAAATTTATATATTATTTCTGTAAAATAATTTATTTGTATTAATGCTTAGACACTAATCTTGTAGTAGATGATGACAACTTTTCAACACCAACAGTTGATGATGAGATCCTTTCATTAGCTATAGTCGATGATGATCTTGATGCAGTTGATGAATACTTTACTGAAGAAGTTGATGAAGTCGTAGAAGAGATGAAGGAAGAGGAGATGAAAGAAGAAGAGAAAGAACAAAATGACAGAAAAAGAAGAGGAGAAGCTGGAGGAGAACGATGAAGAAAAAGAAGAGGAGAAGCTAGAAGACAAGAAAGAAGAAGAAAGTGAAGAGGAGAAGCTGGAAGAAAAGAAAAATGAAGAAAATGAAGCAAGGGGAGAAGAAGAGAGAACAACAAGAGGAGAAGATAACAGAGAATGAAGAAAAGGAAAAGTTGGAAGAAGAAGGCTTGGCAACTGATGTGGCAGAAGTGGAAAAAGAAGTTGACGTGATGGGTATTGTGACGGAGCATAATGGTGAGGTTGGTGGTGATGAATAAGATATTTGTGGTTATTGGTGTTTTAAGAGAATTTTTGAAATAGTTGGTTTTTGAAGACAATTTATTCATGTCATAGTTGAGTTTTCCCTGGTTTTGAAGACAATTGGTTTTTGAGATAGTTGGTTTTTTAAGACAATTAGTTTTTGAAATAGTTGGTCTTTAAGAACATGGTTAAAGTGGTTCGTTGTTTTGCTTTTTTTGACGAGAAAAATGTACATATGATAGTTTAACATGTTTTATTATGAATGGTTTTTAGATTTCTTATTAATCTATGTTTTAATAGTATGTGATTTTTGCTATTATTGTTGATCTATGTAGTAGTCAATTATCGACAATAAAGTTGTATGTCTAATACTATAGATTGCTATCACTGTTGATCTATAACATTATCGATAAAAAATAAAAGATATAAGAGTGCAATAAATAGAGAGAAATGCTTTATTTATTCAACACTACATTCCTGTTACACATATGTTACACATTTCCAAAAAGCAAACACAAAAAATAAACCACACAATATAGTTCTTAGGCATTTTTCTTTTTCTTCTGCCAAAATCAACCTTTCTTTGAGTTGATCTCTATCTATTTCAGCATCTTTTAGCAATACTTTCAAGTGATTCCTCTTCTCTTTGGCTTCTTTTAAGAAAGTCATTAGCAAATCCCTATTTTCTTCGGATTCCCGTAGCTTTTTTAATATTTCAAATTTGGTTACCACACAAGTGACACTTGTTATGTTGATTGTGTAACCACAACTCTTCCTCATACATCTCTAATCACCACACCCAATTTATGTGGACTCTTACATGATCATATGACTTGTTTAAACTTATTTAATTGGATAGATTTTAAAAATATAATTATAATTAATTAATTATTTTCTTTTTTAAATTCTACTAGTTTTGGTCTATATATAAGTGTCATATTCTAGTAGGTGCAGTATCGACAAAGCTTTAACATAGATATAAACCCGAATATACCTTACTAATGTCAGAGTGTAAATCTCATTGATCATACATACACCACGCACATAGAGAGGCATCGATTGTACAATGGGTCTATATATTTTGACAACCAGTAAACATTTCAATATACAAAATTTACAACGGTATTAAAAGTTCAAATTGCTACTTTTTCAACAATAACATATGATTTTTTGATAATTCTTTAAGGGGTCGTTTGGTAGAGTGTATATTCAATTAATGTTTGTATTAGTCATTTTTGGATTACTTATAATTAGATTATTTCTTATGGATAGTTTGATTTGGTGCATTAAAAATAACATGCATGATGATGATGATGATGATGATGATGATGATACACATGCATTAAAATACACAGCTTGAGATTATGACAATTTTTTACAACACTTCCTTCTTTAATCATTCTAATTCATGCATTAAAATCATTGCATCACGAATACCACAAATTTTCATATATTAATAATACATAGTTTAATAGAGAACAAGTGGACTCGATAATAAACATTAATAGATAGCGTACAAAATGTATGTCATCTTTTGATTAATCTATATTAGATCATGACTAATTACTATAATAGATGTGTTATGACCTAGTGGTACCCCCTAGATGTAACATGACATATAAGACTCCGAAAAGTCTCTTACAAGCCTCATAACATTCATGAACATAAGAACATAGGAAAAATAGAGCGGAATTTAAAACTTTTCTTTACAATCGAAGTCATTTTTTTCATAAAAGCAAGCGGAAGTCTTTCTATACTTTGTCTCAAACCATCTACAACACTTTGAATAAACTTTGGGACATAGCCCATACAAAAACTCTAGACATAAAGTAAAAGACATAAAGGTGGGTTTGTCCTCAAAACTATGAGGACTCACCAACTCTTCAACTCCATGCTCCTTAGAAGCCTATCTTCCAAGTATAGGACATCAAATCTCCAAACTCTACACTTTGGTAGAAAATGAAGAAATATGGGTTAGCACATTTAATGTAATAAATATGATAGCCATGCAAAAACCATACTTAAAACGGACATTTTGGTTGAAAACCATGCATATGCCAATTTTGAGAAAACTTTATGAACATAAGCAAAAAGGCATAAGATACAATCACATTCAACATATAAGCCATTTCATCAAATTCGAACACAATCAACATAAAAGACATTTCATCACATTAGAGCCTTCACCTTAAATAACCCTAAACTATACTTGTGGAATGTAAGAATAGCATCCCATACTACTATTCCTACTAAGTACCACTTTGAGGCCACCTTAGATGAACTTACCTTTCTTCCTTTTTACCTTTAGACAATACTCATACATATGGAACATAAACATTTCATAAGTCATGACAAGGAAAGTAACTCATAATACAACTCAAGTAAAGCATACATCATCTCATTAAGCATATAAGTCAATATTCTTCATTAGCTTCATTAAGAGCATATTTATTCATTAGCAATTAAGACATTAGAGGAACACACCATAACCCCTCTCAAAGCCTACTTGTGCAATGCATGGATGAAGTCCCATGCCCCCACCCGCACTAAGTAGTGCATTCTTGAGAAGCCATAGTTTAATAACATTCTTTGTGGGGGTAAGACTTAACCGACATAGACCATGTGAGTAAATCATGGAATCCCGCCACACCGAATAAGATTGTCCTACTTGCCTAAGGTAGGACCGTTCATTTAGCTTAGGTGGATCCACTAGCTATAAACCTATGTGGGCACATAGTTATGGGATATGAAGATTGCTTCTAGATACCCCGCCTCAACTCACGGATGAGCATCTATCTCAAGAGATTGTTACTAGATACCCCACCTCAACTCACGGATGAGCATCCATCTCAATTCATATCTACTCGGTACTTAGCATTATTCCTCATAGAGTACTTGACATTCATTACTTTAGTTCATTGTTATGAGATAAAAGATTGCTACTAGATACCCTGCCTCAACTCATGGATGAGTATCCATATCAAACCCAACAATCATTCATTGGATAGCTCATAGATTCAAAGATGAGAATAGCCTTTCAACTAAGAATCTCCATATTATGAGAAAGTCCTTTCACAACATGTCATTATCATTCATTAGTATACAATTGAGAATAGCCGTTCAATCAACACATCATCATTAACATAATCATAGAAAATTCATTCATTCCTCATTCATAAGTGTGTGTATGTGAGAATAACCTTTCAGCACCACCATCATTGCATTATAGTCATAACTACATTACTTTCGTTTATATAAGAAGAGTATGCTTAAGCCTACCAATTTAAGATACAACATTACATTGAAGAAACCCTTCACATTCTATCATCATTCATGAGTGTTAATTGAGAATAAACTTTCAATGATAACACAATTACATTCTAAACATTATCAATACTTTCATTGAGATCACACACACATACTTCACATCATAATCATACATAATCCTTCATGAAATTGCCCTTCAAGGCTATGAATCAATCTCAACCCAAACATCTAGAATAATACATTAGATAAGGGAATTAACATGATTCAATCACTAATTCAATATAGACATAAATAATTCAACATACTTTCATGGTCAATCAATTCCCAATCACAATTCACAACTTAGGATTTTTGGGGAAAACATGGGTTCATAGAGGAAATTCACCATAATTCATCATTAATTCAACAATCCATTCATATTACATCATATATAAACCTTTGAAAATGTTTTGGAATTGAACCTATGCATAGATTGAAAACCCTAGGTTTTTGGGGGATTTTTGAAACTTGAAAAATCATCCTTTGATAGGGCTCCTTGAATGAAACTTAATCAAGGATGAAGACTACCATGCCTTTTAGGGAAGAACTTCACGATAATTGAGAGTGAAAGGTGAGATCTTGAGCTTCAAAGCCTGACTCCTTCTTCTCCAATGGTGGTTTCTAGAGAGAATATTTGGAGAGGGTGGGAGGTTTCTATTTTGTCTTTTTTGAAGTAATGAATTGAAAAAGGGTATGCAATACTTTTAAAAGCCTTAAAATACTTTAATTAATCAATAATAACCATCCTCTAACTTAACTAACCTAAAAAGGAATTTACCAATTTACCCCAACCTAGGCCGAGCTTGACAGCTTTCTACAGGTGTGACTCACGAACCCCACCCACGGACTGTGGATGGGTCCACGGGCCGTACTGGCATTTCGTGGTTCATGGCTGAAACATGTATTTTGGGACCTTGACCCACGGAGGCCATCCATGGGGCATGGATGGACCTACGGGGTGTAAGTCACATCCGTAGCTCCTCCTCAATTTGACAGCTTTTTGGTTTTTTGGGGTCTTAGGGGTTAGGACTTAGGGTCCTCCTCAAGGACCCCTTGGTTGGTCCTTGGGGAGTCGTACCTTGACGTTTAACCCCTAAACCCCTCAACCTAAGCTCGGGAAGACATTTTAAAACATGAAACCTCATAACAAACTCAAACACACACTCGTTAGGCTCTAGTTTCTCTTACTAGTTTTTCGAGTCGTAACATTATCTCCCCCTTAGGAACATTCGTCCTCGAATAACACTTTAAACACTTAAAGGAAAAACATCTCAAGACTAGCAGTCCATCATACATGCGACATCATAAACAATGCACCAAAACTAGGAGGAAACATCAACTCCATTTCAAACATACTCCATGCAACACAAGAAAGTAGGAACTACTTCTACAAACTCAGTATGCATCATAACTTTAACATTTCTCATTTCATTGGAGGAATTACCTTCTCCATATCAAAGCATGCTCATCATAACATCACTAGGCACATTATGCAATTTCTCTCAAAAGCATATTTAGGCATGTTCAACAATTCACTTCATGAAGCATATATACAACTCATACTAGATGCACATCAAACATGAGGATCATAATTCATAAAAACTCTATTTCTCATTCAAACATAAATTCATCAAGAATATGCATAACACAAGGAGACCATGGAAACACATAATCACACATGACTCCAAAACATGAAACAAGCCAAAAAGGAACCCTTGGTCTCAAGCATGAAAAGGAATAGAAGAAAGAGATAAAAGATATGGGATTTCTCAACAACTTACTATTCAACATACCATCTCCCCATTAGGAGTAAGCCCATACTTAGGCTAACATGAAATAGCATAGGGACCTTAATAACTCATTCACCACCATAAGGAACTATCAACATACCGGTGCCTTCATCTAGAAGAGCTCCTTTGACAACTCTAGTAGCATCCTTTACTAAAACCCTTACTAGGAATCACTCCTCAACATTTTTCATGGAAGGAACTTCTTTACCATTCTATTTCTTAACTTGACGGTTTAAGATCCCAACCGGTACTTCTAAACTAGGGAGGTCCTCATTAAGCAACTCTTGCTCACAAACAACCCTACCTACACTCAAGGTGAAAATTCAAGTCAACCTAAATCATGAAGATAAAAAACACTCCCCGACCTTGCTATCTAAGCACATCATCTCCCCTTTGGGAGCAAGACTATACCAACTCCTTTAAACATCACTTCCTTCCATTCTAAGGTCGGAGCAAGTCATCACCAAACCTATACACTCATCACACAAGATGATTCTAAACCAAGGTGAATTACACTTCTACCCTTCTTAGAGGAGTTTATTCCCCCAACACATCTAGGCATTTCTAAAACATCTTATTCATCAACTCTTTCAACACACTTCAAAACTCATCATGACCTTTTACCAATAACACGCATAACCATAATACAACCCATTCATACTAAAGACAACATCACACTTTATCACCTCAAATCTAACAAGTCACATAGCCATAATTGGCATCACAACCACCCTTTCCACCCTCACTCCTTCTAGCATAAACCCTTCGAGTGGTCATATCCTAAAGACCATTGGATAAGGAATAAGAGAGAGACCTTATAGAGTTAAACTATATGGCACGACTTCAAGAATGAAAAAGTGAGATTTTCCTAACATCCAATAGCCTCCTATTCATAAAAGTGGCACGCTTCACACTATGAACAAGACTCTACTAGATGTGGTTTGAAACATCTTATAACTATCCCAAAATCTTGTGCTCTGATATCGTGTTTGTTACAATCCAAGAGTACCCCCTAGACGTAACACGGCGTATAAGACTCCGAAAAGTATCATAAAAGCCTCATAACATTCATGAACATAAGAACATAGGAAAAATAGAGTGGAATTTAAAACTTTTCTTTACAATCGAAGTCATTTTTTTCATAAAAAAAGCAAGCGGAATTCTTTCTATACTTTGTCTCAAACCATTTACAACACTTTGAATAAACTTTGGGACGTAAACCATACAAAAGCTCTAGACATAATGGGAAATACGTGGGTTTGTCCTCAAAACTATGAGGACTCACCAACTCTTCAACTCTATGCTCCTTAGAAACCTATCTTCCAAGTATAGGGCATCAAATTTCCAAACCCTACACTTTGGTAGAAAATGAAGAAATATGGGTTAGCACATTTAATGTACTAAGTATGATAGCCATGCAAAAACCATGCTTAAAACAGACATTTTGGTTGAAAACCATGCATATGCCAATTTTGAGAAAACTTCATAAACATAAGCAAAAAGACATAAGATACAATCACATTCAACATATAAGCCATTTCATCAAATTCGAACATAATCAACATATAAGCCATTTCGTCACATTAGAGCCTTCACCTTAAATAACCCTAAACTATACTTGTGGAATGTAAGAATAACATCCCATACTACTATTCCTACTAAGTACCATTTTGAGGCCACCTTAGATGAACTTACCTTTCTTCATTTTAACCTATAGACAATACTCATACATAAGGAACATAAACATTTCATAAGTCATGACAAGGAAAAAAACTCTTAATACAACTCAAGTAAAGCATACATCATCTCATTAAGCATATAAGTCAACATTCTTCATTAACTTCATTAAGAACACATTTATTCATTAGCCATTAAGACATTAGAGGAACACACCATAACCCCTCTCAAAACATACTTGTGCAATGCATGGATGAAGTCCCATACCCCCACCCACACTAAGTAGTGCATTCTTGAGAAGCCATAGTTCAATAACATTCTTTGTGGGGGTAAGCCTTAACCGACATAGACCATGTGAGTAAATCATGGAATTCCGATGTTACCCACACCGAATAAGGGATTCCTACTTGCTTAAGGTAGGACCATTCATTTAGCTTAGGTGGATCCAATAGCTATAAACCTATGTGGGCACATACTTATGAGATAGGAAGATTGCTTTTAGATACCCCACCTCAACTCACAGATGAGCATCCATATAAATTCATAACCACTTGGTGCTTAGCATTATTCCCCACGGAGTACTTGACATTCATTACTTTAGTTCATTGTTTTGGGATAAGATATTGCTACTAGATACCCCGCCTCAAATCATAGATGAGTATCCATCTCAAACCCAACATTCATTCATTGGATAGCTCATAGATTCAAAGATGAGAATAGCATTTCAACTAAGAATCCCCATTTTGTGAGATCCTTTCACAACATGTCATTATCATTTATTAGTGTACAATTGAGAATAGCCTTTTAATCAACACATCATCATTAACATAATCATAGAAACTTCATTTATTCTTCATTCATAAGTGTGTGTATGTGAGAATAACCCTTTAACAACACCAACATTGCATTATAGTCATAACTACATTACTTTTTTTATACAAGAAAATGATGCCTAATCCTACCATTGTTGCTTAGTTGCTTAGTTTCTTGTAGGGTGTGCAGCTCCTTCCCCCTTTTTTTCAGCTAGTTTGGACTTTATTCGAGGATAAATGTTCCCAAGGGGAGATAATGTAACACCCTGTATCCGAAAACAAACCAAACAACATATTTTCAGAAGTTG
The DNA here is from genome assembly GCF_900185275.1 of Solanum verrucosum. Lineage (NCBI taxonomy): Eukaryota > Viridiplantae > Streptophyta > Magnoliopsida > Solanales > Solanaceae > Solanum > Solanum verrucosum. The sequence goes on along the minus strand of NW_026020111.1, from coordinate 470,545 downwards.
CAGGTGCCACCTACGGACCATAGGTGGGGTCTGTGGTTGGCCACCTGCAGCCCCTTCCCAGAACCCCAAAAAATATTCAGCTAAGGGTCGACAAATAACAGGACCCATGGACCGTAGGTGGGACCACAAGTCGTGGTTGAGATCTCCAGATTCTAGGTCCCATAACCCATGTCGACGCTTGCCAGGATGGACTGTCTGTCTGGTCCATTAGTGACCCCCAACAACTTTTAAGTCTGGGTTTTTGGTATTTTCCCTATGCGTTGGACACCTAAACTACGTCGTTTAACCCCTAAACTACGTAGTTTTGGTCAGTTTTAGCCTAGTAACTTAATCAGAACTTACCCTAGTCATTAATTCTCCAAAAAATTGATCAAACTAGTGGAAAAGAGGAGAAAGCATCGACAAAACCCCCTCCAAGAATGCAACAAGTTTTCCTCAGTTCTAGGCTTGAAATCGAAAGATTTGTTCGTGGAATTCGTCACCAGGTATGTGGGGATTTGACTAGTGGGTTCCTTTCACCCATTAGGTCCCTAGATTTCATTTAGAATATTGATTCCCTAAATATTGCTTAGACCTAGGGTTTCTAAAACTAGAGATAATTGTTGTGATTTAGCTGTTAGAATAATCCAATTCAGATTATCATGATTTTGTAACATTGTTTCTTAATTTCTTACATGAAATTCAGAACCCTAGATGTGTTGATTCGTTTAGTTCATGACTTACACTTGCTAGGCCAGTTTGTACATATATACATGCATCAGTTCCAAATGTTTCATTATCAGTAGATTAATGTTGCATTTTCAGTTAGCATGTCAAAACAGTGAGCTATCCATTATATTTCAGTTATGTTGTAATGTACATATATTCAGTTGGGAGCAGGCTTAACACCGAGTTGGACTAGGGTCAGTCACCCTCATAGTCCCAGAACTATGTGCCCATGTAGGTTTGTAAATCCCCTATGTAGGCATCATATTTAGTGATCACGCTAGCCATGCCTCTATACCCTTGGACATGTATATTGGGTCCTTTCAATGGGGCATATACATCAGACTCCATATTTAGCTTATGTAGTTTTATGTTGGTTATTAGTAGCTCCCACAGTCAAACTTCAGTGTATTTGACCAAGTCTTCAGTTATATTTCAGCATTTAGTCTTAGTATGTCATGTTCAGAGTTAGTACTTGGTCATTGCATTTAGTTCAGTCTTCAGTATCAATCAATTCCCAATCACAATTCACAATCACAATTCACAACTTAGGATTTTTGGGGAAAACATGGGTTCATAGAGGAAATTCACCATAATTCATCATTAATTCAACAATGCATTCATAATACATCATATATAAACCTTTGAAAACGTTTTGGAATTGAACCCATGCATAGATTGGAAACCCTAGGTTTTTGGGGGATTTATGAAACTTGAAATCATCTTTTGATAGGGCTCCTTGAATGAAACTTAATCAAGGATGAAGACTACCATACCTTTTAGAGAATAAATCCATGAAAATTGAGAGTGAAAAGTGAGATTTGGAGCTTCAAAGCTTGACTCCTTCTTCTCCAATGGTGGATTCTAGAGAGAGAATATTTGGAGAGGGTGAGAGGTTTCTATTTTGTATTTTTTGAAGTAATGAATTGAAAAAGGGTCTTTAATGCTTTTGAAAGCCTTAAAATACTTTAATTAATAAAATGACCAAAATGTTGACAACTAAAAAAAACAGCAGCTTGATTACAAAAACAAATATAATCAAGCTTGTTTAAGATTTGTTATTGTTCACACATGTGGTTCTCTTGTGTCCGATTCTCTTACAAATTGAACATTTGTTCCTTCTCTTGCTCTTGAAATTCTCACCGATGCCTTTGACACGTTTTCTTCTTTTTCTTCCAAGCTTGGTATCGACATAAGGCTGAATAATCTTCATATTAAGAAATTCTTCTGGCACACACCATTCTGACTCGAGAGGGACAACATTAATAGAATTCATGTATGCAAGAAGATATGCTTCAACTTTATACAAAGGCGAAGAGTACTCATAGATGCTCATACCATACTCATTGCCATGCTTCGATCGCAAACCGGCCATCGAATGAGCACAAGGTATCTTGATCAAGTCATATAACCTACATGAACATGACTTTTCTAGTAGGTTAACATTGGCTGTAACACCTGTACCGAACACGGTAAATTGATTGCCATCCCCAATTGCATTGTCCCCATACAAGGAGTCTCCTTCGATCATTTTTTTTCTTGCGATTTTTTTGGCAGTCAGCACCATTTGATTACCCATTGATTTGAGGATATATGAATGCCTCTCCCTAAACAATTCTCCAAATCTCTTAGCAATCGAATTAAATATAGATGCCTTGAGATACTCTCTTTCGTCTATCAACATAACATTGAGTAACTCGGCATTATTTGTGGTCATCACATCATATCTATTGCCAGGAAAATGTGCCCTGTTCCACTTCTCAAAACCAATATCATGCTCAAGGACAATGGCTGCCGTGATACATTTGTTCTTGAATTATACAAAATGATTGTCAAACTCCTCCAAAGAATAAGCCTTTGCCGCATTATGTGTAAAGATAGAGGGAATCTCCACAATGATGATTTACGCGGAGATTTTCACTAAGGTGCCTAAGACAATATCCATGGTGAGCATGATTGTAAATGTTCACAATACCGTTGGCGATACTCTTGTGTCTATCAAAGATAAAACACAAATCTGGTTCATCGACCACAATCTCCTTCAACTTCTCAAAGAAGAATGTCCAAGATACATCATTCTCTTTGTCCACGACACAAAAGGCATTTAGATAAACATGATTCTCCGTATCTTGTGCAACATCGCTCAACAACACACCCTCGTAAGTAAATGAGTTCCATTGACCACAATTACCTTTCTCATGTGGACAAATTCCTTAATGTAAGCACCAAAGGCCAATAAATAATACATGATCCTATGACTATCCTTGTTTACCATGAGACAATAGCTAGAACCAACATTAGGTGTCTCTAACATGTAGGAAAAAGTCGGTAAGCGTGAATATCCATTCTCCGCTGTCCCTCAGACCATTTCTTTGGCAACCACACCACCCTTCCAACATTTTCAATTGTTTGTACTACAATGAAAAAAAATTAAACATAGCTCTTTGAATCTCTTTAACATTTGGACCCTTGCCATCATGATACATACTTACACAAAGTGAAGCAATGACTTTGATTGAAATTTTTCTATGGCTACTGTTGGCATGTTCAAGGCCACAACTATGGTCGCCAATGTACTTGTAGTTATGAAATATATCCGAACACTCATATTTCCTCGCCCGCAACATCCATGCACAATTGTGAGATACATATTTCACCTTTAAGTATTTAGTACAACTCTTGACAGTAGAAAAATCAAAAGACTTTTTTGCCGCCGCTTCGGCTAATAACAATTGTAACTTATTCTTGTTACTGAAAGTTTGGTTTATGCATAAGTTAGTTCCATCGGAGAAGGAATGGTTGGATTGTGATCCCAATTCCTGTTCTCCATGCATTTCTTCACAACATTTGGGTTCAGAATCTTCCGCATCTACTGGCTGATTTTTCACATTAGTTGAATCATCATGTATATTAATTGAATGATCACCCAAGCTCTCATTTGAATTATTAATCAAGCTCTCCTTTGAATGATTACCTAATCTTTCGTTTCCAATCAAATCATTGTCACCGTTAAATGAATCCGTTTGTTCAATTGGAGGCCTCACATTGACGTTTATCCTCAATGTAGGCCTAGAGCCATCAATACCAATATCTAACATGTACAAGATCACGTGCCTATCATTTTTTATGAATGTGAGATGTATGTTTCCCCTCCCATTCATTTGATAGCTAATCACCAAGTCATTTAGATTGCAAGTTAACTCACCAGCCTCAATTACACTTGTAATCATACCGTCATATGAACCATTGCGACGCAACGCAATGGGCACTGTCATCTTACTAAAAGATTTCCAATTCCAGTTTTTGGGAGTCTCCTCCTATACTCCCATATAATCACCACCAGCAACAACAAATTCAATTACTTCTATTATAGACTACAAAGATAGATACTAGATTACAGTATCAGTCGTTAACGATCGATGAGGTACGACATCCGTACAAAAATGCGACTGAATGAGATTGGGGTTCAAAATTTAGCACCTGCAATGGCGAAATAAATTTTTAATGTTTTTAAACTACTAAAATGTATCTATAATGAGTTATCAAGTGATTATTATGGAAGATTTCTCAAATTTCTAAAATGGCGGGAAGCTAATTTTGAAGCTTGGTTTTTGAAAGAAAATGGAGTAAACATGAAAATAGAGTAGGAGATGATGATGATTTTATCTTGGAAATAGATATTATGGCCGGAAAACTCGTCGAAATTGACAAAATCGACATCAACAAAAATGAGCTGCTCTTGTTTCCCGTTTGGAAGAAGGGGGGGACCAAAGTGGTGATATGAAAACTTGGGGAGGTATTTTGTATGTCCCAAGTAGGGAACATGGATGATGTCATAATTAGTGGCTATACCACTAATGTTTCAAGACTTGTGACTTAATGTCACATTAAGTCTTTAGAGTGACTATTTTGCCAACTCTCCCATCTTAGAGCCTGTTTGACATTGTGGCTAAATAACTTATATTTAAAAACAATTTTATTTAAAAATAACTTTTTAGAAAAGTACTTTTGAGAAATAATAATTTGTGTTTGACTAATTATTTGAAAAATTCTTTTGATAAGCCGACTGCGTTTGATTAATCATTTTAAAAAAATGTTTTTGATAGTAAAATTACGAAAAATGACAAATATCAATGCACTTTTAATATGAAGATTATTCTGTAGAGAGAGATTATTTAATATATTTATTATTAAAATTTTAATTAATTTTTTATTTTTATTAAATTAATATGTACATATTGAAATTTTCATCGAATATCATACACAATTAAATAAAAAATAAATAAATTAAATATTGATATAATATTAATATAATAATTTGAATATAATTAGAAACATCTATCAAAATGAATTTAAAAATCATTCTACAAATTAAATCACTACATACGATAATTCAATATAAAAACAAATACATGTAAGATATATATTGATAAATATGTATATATGACAAGGATAGTTTGGTTGTGGAAAAATATTTTTCTTGCTAAACTTGTTTTAGAACTGACTGAAAACCTCTTTGCTAAAACTAATATACTTCCTTTGAAACTAGCCATGTTCTTCTTTATGAAAGTAATACGCTTGGGACTATTCAAGTTCCTTAAAACTCTTTCTGAAGTTTTTTCTTTAATACTAGTAATTTTTCTTTGAATATGAAAATGTGCATAATAAATGATATGCCGAAGCTTTCAAACAATCTTACTTAAATAGAGTTCATGTGGTATAATAAACATGAACAACTATCAAAGATCATAGATGTATAGAGAGGACTTAAATCACTACTAGGAAATCAAGAATAAAAAATTAAAGTGTATGGAGGATTTCACATAAGGTTAACTTGGGGTCACTCTAGTTTCAATCTTGGTAACTGAAAATACATGTAGGGCGCGACGAAGGACTCATTCACTCATTATGATAGTCTTACATACCTTAAACACTTTATGATTCTTGACGAAAAACCGTAACTCAATGAAGAACAATCAAGAAACCTTTTCTTGAAATTCTTGAATTCGTTTTCTTGGAATCCCCATGGTCAAGATTTAAATTTTCTATCACCGATTCATGAATAAATAAATAAATTTGGGTTGGAGAGCTTGAAATCCATGGAGAAGAACTTATATTGACGAATGAGGATGAGAGAAGGAAAGAAAACTACTTTCAGGACTTGTAAGAGTTGTCAAAAGTGAGAAAATCACACTAAAACCAACTTAAATGATTTCTCGTCGTCCACCGACATTTTAACCGATGAAACCCTTATCCAACATTGTTCAATGCCAGTGAAATGCATGTTCAAAATAGAAAACCTCTCATTTTTTCCTCAACTAGCGCTGGACCGACGTTTCACCAATTTAGAATTATTCAACGCCGATGAAATGCATGTCCAGGATAGAATGTCAAACAAAACTTAAATGACCATAACTTTTGACTCATATCTCGATTTGATACAATCTTGGTGGAGTTGGAATGAAAGATCATAGACCTCTAATTTGATAGGTTATAAGCTACCTAAGTTTTTATATGATGAGAGATATCATCATTTGAAGTTGGCTCTTGGATGAATTAGTGCAAAATCCTTAGCCGGTAGGAAGTCTTTGAACTCGACTTTGTCACTCCCCGAGGCTACCCCCTTGATGTAAACACGGGACCTAGGATCACAAGTGACCCCAAGCTAACTCTGAGCTGGCATATCATAAGCAGACTTAAGAAATACTGTGCGGAAGCAAAAAAAATGAGATATCTGAAATAATGGGGAATACCCAATACTGTCTGAATATAAAGAAACTATGAGTTTAATAACTACTGAAAGATCAAACTCAAAACTAAAGTTGAATCTAGTATTATGTTTGAAATAAGCCTCTAATTGACTAGAGATGCTGGGACATGCGCCCAGCTAACTTTAGCAAATACTGAACACTGAAATGAAAAGACTAAATATAGAAACATGTCTATTGTCCTCGAAATATGAGGACTCACCACTGAAGCTGCTAAAATGGAGATCGGGATCCGCTCTATGCATGATCTGAATGCTGAGGACCTAAACCTACATCACAAGAAGATGTCGTGCAGCGAATAATGAGTACTTGAAAGGTACTGAGCATACATGATAGGATAAAGCTGAACAATATATATATATATATATAATTGAACAAGGCATACTGAGCAAATGATTTAATCTAAAATGAATGTAAATGCTGAAATATACTGAAGACTAACTAAATGCAATGACCAAGTACTAACTCTGAACATGACATACTGAGACTAAATGCTGAAATATAACTGAAGACCTAGTCAAATACATTGAAGTTTGACTGTGGGAGCTACTAATAACCGACATAAAACTACATGAGCTAAATGTGGAGTCTGATGTATATGCCCCATCGAGAGGACCCAATATACTTGTTAAAGGGTATAGAGGCATGGCTGACGTGATCACTAAATTTGATGCCCATATAGGGGACTTACAAACCTACATGGGCATGTAGTTCTGGGACTATAAGGGTGACTGACCCTAGTCCAACTCGGTGTTAAGTATGCTCCCAACTGAATATATGTACATTACAACATAACTGAAATATAATGGATAGCTCACTATTCTGACACGCTTACTGAAAAATGCAACATTAATCTACTGATAATGAAACATTTGGAACTGATGCATGTATATCTGTACAAACTGGCCTAGCAAGTGTAAGTCATGAACTAAATGAATCAACACATCTGGGGTTCTGAATTTCATGCAAGAAACTAAGAAACAATGTTACGAAATCATGATAATCTGATTTGGATTATTCTAACAGCTAAATCACAACAATTATCTCAAGTTTTAGAAACCCTAGGTCTAAGCAATATTTAGGGAATCAATATTCTAAATGAAATCTAGGGATCTAATGGGTGAAAGGAACCCACTAGTGAAATCCCACATACCTGGTGACGAATTCCACGAAGAAATCTTTTGATTTCAAGCCTAGAACTGAGGAAAACTTGCTGTATTTTGGAGAGGGTTTTATCGAAGCTTTCTCCTCTTTTCCTCTAGTTTGATCAAATTTTTGGAGAATTAATTTACTAGGGTAAGTTCTGATTAAGTTACTAGGCTAAAACTGACCAAAACTACCTAGTTTAGGGGTTAAACAACGTAGTTTAGATGTCCAACGCATAGGGAAAATACCAAAAACCCAGACTTAAAAGCTGTCGGGGGTCACTGATGGACCAGACCGACAGTCCATCCTGGCAGGTGTCGATATGGGTTATGGGACCTAGAATTTGGAGGTGTCGACCACGACTTGTGGTCCCACCTACAGTCCGTGGGTCCTGCCGTTGGTCGACCCTTGGCTGAATCTTTTCTGGGGTTCTGGGAAGGGGCTGCAGGTGGCCAACCACGGACCCCACCTATGGTACGTAGGTGACACCTGTAGCTTCTGAAAATCTGTTGTTTGGTTTGTTTTCGAATACGGGGTGTTAGATTATCTTCCCTTGGGAACATTTATCCTTGAATGAGGGCCAAACTAGCTGATAAAGGGAGGGAAAGAGCTGTACACCTTACAAGAAACTAAGCAACTAAGCAACAATGTTACAAAATCATGATAATTTGATTTGGAGTATTCTAACAGGTAAATCATAACAATTATCTCATGTTTTAGAAACCCTAGGTCTAAGCAATATTTAGGGAATCATGATTTTGACTGAAATCTAGGGACCTAATGGGTGAAAGGAACCCATTAGTGAAATCCCACATACCTAGTGACAAATTCCATGGAGAAATCTTTCGATTTCGGGGTTGGAACCGAGGAAAACTTGTTGCTTTCTTAGAGAGGGTTTTATCGATCCTTTCTCCTCTTTTCCTCTAGTTTGATAAAATTTTTGGAGAATGAACTGACTAGGGTAAGTTCTAATTAAGTTACAAGGCTAAAACTGACCAAAACTATGCAATTTAGGGTTAAACAATGTAGTTTAGGTGTCCAACGCATAGGGAAAAGACCTAACGACCCAGACTTAAAAGCTGTCGGGGGTCACCGACGGACCGTGGATGGACCGACGATCCGTTCTGGCAGGCGTCGATGGGGGTTATGGGAGCTGGAATCTGGGGGTCTCGACCACGACATTTGGTCCCATCTATGGTCCGTGGGTCCTGCCGTTGGTTGACGCTTGGCTGAATCTTTTCTGGGGTTCTGGTAAGGGGCTGTAGGTGGCCAACCATGGACCCTACCTATGGTCCGTAGGTGGCACCTGCAACTTCTATAAATCTGTTGTTTGGTCAATTTTCGAATACGGGGTGTTACATTATCTCCCCCTTGGGAACATTTGTCCTCGAATGAAGTCTAAACTAGCTGAAAAGGGAGGGAATAAGCTGCACACCCTAACACTAAGTGCTAAAATTGATTTATGACTGAGATGAGTTCCAAGAACATGCAAATACGCTGAAAATGCAAGTATAACTGAAAGAACATGATACTAAGACTTAATTCATGCAAGAGTAAACTAAGAGACTGGAGAGGAACTATTACCTTAAGCTGGAATGGAATCGGAAGGAAAGAGATAAGGATACTTGGCCTTCATGGTTGCTTCTACTTCCCAAGTAGCTCCCTCTACAGACTCCACAAAAGCTTAACTGAAGCGACTTCTTTGTTTCTCAACCTATGAACTTGACGATCAAGGATTTCAATAGGCACATCCTCACAAGTGATACTATCTTTCACAACCACACTTTCCTGTGGTACTACAAACGCTGGATCACCAACACATTTCTTCAACAAGGAAATGTTAAAGACTGGATAGACTGCTGCTAGTTCTGCTAGCAACTCTAACTCATAAGCCACTTTACCAACCCTTTTCAAGATCTTGTAAGGGCCTACATATCTAGGACTGAGCTTCCCTTTCTTGCCAAACCTCATCACCCCATTTATAAGTGACACTTTCAGGAAAACCCAATCATCAATCTCAAACTCCAGATCTCTCCTTCTCACATCTGCATAAGACTTCTGATGACTCTGAGCTTTCTTAAGTCTATCTCTGATGAGCTAAACTTTTTCCATCTCATCATGAACCGAATCTGGCCCTATCAAGGCTGCTTCACCTACCTTAAACCAACCAATGGGAGATCTACATCTACGCCCATACAATGCCTCATAAGAGGCCATCTGAATACTGGAATGGTAGCTATTATTGTAGGCGAACTCAATAAGAGAAAGGTGATCATCCAAACTACCCTTGAAGTTGATCACGCAAGCTCTCAACACGTCCTCTAAACTTTCAGTGGTACGCTCTACCTGACCATCCATCTGCGGATGAAATGCTGTGCTAAGATTTACCTAGGTACCAAGACCTTTCTGAAATAATTTCCAGAAATAAGAGGTAAACTGAGGACCTCTATCTGAAATGATGGACAAAGGAACCCCATGCAACCTGACTATCTCATTAATGTAAAACATGGCATATTCTTCCACCGAATATGTAGTCTTAACAGCCTAAAAGTGAGCGGACTTAATAACTCTGTCTACTATTACCCAAATGGAATCATGCTATTTGCGAGTACGAGGTAAGCCTGTAATTAAGTCCATATTGATCACTTCCCACTTCCACGTCGGAATGTTAATCTCTTGTGTGATACCTCATAATTTCTGATGTTTTACCTTCACTTGAAGACAATTATGGCACTTAGCGACAAAATCTGCTATATCCCTTTTCATGCCATTCCACCAAAAAACTTCCCGCAGATCACGGTACATCTTGGTGGCACATGGATGAATAGAATACCTGGAATTATGAGCCTCTGTAAGGATCTTCTGCCTCAACTCATCCATCTTAGGAACACATAAATTACCCTGGTAGCGAAACACATTATCTCTCCCTGGGAGAAAATCTTAACTCTCTGCTGATGAACTACACCCTTTAATTGAAGCAATATAAGATCATTGTATTTTTTTTCCTTAACCTCTGTTACCAATGAAGATTCTGACCCATTCAGAACTGTCACACCATCATCTGATAGGTTCATATGACAAACTCCTAGGCGAACAAGCCGGTCAGCATCTTTCGCCAATTCCTTCCTTTCTTTCTCAACATGTGCTACACTACCCATAGATAGTCTGCTAAGAGCATCAACTACTACATTGTCCTTACCTGGATGGGAAAACACATTTATATCATAGTCCTTGAGGAATTCAAGCCATATCATTTGGCAAAGATTCAACTCTTTCTGGGTTAAAACACACTGAAGGCTTTTATGGTCTGTGAACGCATTTACGTGAACACCATACAAATAATGTCTCAAAATCTGTAGGGTAAATACTACGGCTGCAAGCTCGAGGTCACGAGTTGGATAGTTCTTCTCATGCACCTTAAGCTGTCTAGAAGCATAAACTATAACCTTACCTCGCTGCATCAACACACAACCTAGGCCGACTCTGGATGCATCACAAAAGATCACATAATCATCTGAACCGTCTGGTAGAGTCAAAATAGGAGCTTTAGTCAACCTAGTTTTCAATTTTTTAAAGCCCTTCTCACACTCATCTGACCGCTGAAACTTGACCTATTTCTGCCTCAACTTAGTTAATGGAGAAGCTATGGATGAAAATCCTTCCACGAACCTTCTGAAATAACCAGCCAAACCCAAGAAACTTTTAATATCTGTTGGAGAGCTGGGTCTGGGCCATTGTTTTACCACATCTATTTTCTGAGAATCCTCTTGGATCCCTTTACTAGACACTATATGACCAAGGAAAGCAACATATTGCAACCAAAACTCACATTTGCTAAACTTAGCAAATAACTGATGATCTTTGAGAGTTTGTAGGACAACCCTCAAATGAGTCACATGATCTTCCTTATTCCTAGAGTAAATGAGGATATCATTAATAAAGACGATAACGAACAAGTCCAAGTACTGCTTGAACACCCTGTTCATCAAATCCATGAAAACTGCAGGAGCATTGGTTAGTCCAAATGACATATCCACAAATTCATAATGACCAACCGAGTTCTGAAGGTTATTTTAGGATGTCACTATCTCTGACTCTGGGCTGATGATAACCAGATCTTAGGTCTATCTTCAAAAAAATGACTAGCACCTTGAAGTTGGTCGAACAAGTCATCAATCTTGGGGATAGGGTACTTATTCTTGATTGTGACTTTGTTCAACTGTCGATAGTCAATGCACATCCTGAGAAAACCATCTTTCTTTTTCACGAATAACACTGGCACACGCCATGGGGAAATACTGGGTCTGATGAAACCCTTATCTAGAAGGTCTTTTAATAGATCTTTCAATTCCTTAAGCTCGACTGGAGCCATTCTTTAAGGTGGAATAGAAATAGGCCGGGTATTTGGAAAAAGATCAATTCTGAAGTTGATTTCTCTTTCGGGAGGAATTTCGGGAAGAACTTTTGGAAACACTTCTGGGAACTCATTTACTATTGAAGCTGACTCAAGAGTTGGGGTTTTGGAGATGGAATCCTTAACCCAAACAAGATGATAGATATACCCCTTGGAAATCATATTTTTAGCCTTAAGGTAAGAAATGAATCGACCCATAGGCACTGAGCTACTACCCTTCCATTTTAAGATTGGCTCTTCTGGAAACTGGAAACGAATGATCCTAGTTCTACAGTCAACTGAGGCATAACAGGAATGTAACCAATATGATATCAAAGTCTACCATTTCTAACTCTACAAGATCTGCTGAGGTTACTTTCTGAGAGACTGTGAATGGACAATTTCTATATACACGTCTAGCTATAACTGGGTCACCAACTGGAGTAAAAGCTGAGAAGGGTTCTGAAAGTGTTTCTGGACTGACACCAAAATTCACGGCTATATATGCAGTTACAAAAGAAAGAGTAGCCCCTGGATCTAACAAAGTATAAACATCTAGGTGAAAGACTCGTAACGTACCAGTGACCATATTAGAAGAATCTTCCTGATCCTGACAAGCCTGGAGAGCATACAACCTGTTCTGGCTCTGATCACCACCTGTACCAGATGAAGCACCCTACTGAATTGGGCGACCTGCTGATGCTGCTGGAGCTGTAGACTGAGCCCTACTATCGTTACCTCCCTGTCCCTGTTTAGAAGAAGGGCAATCCTTTTGTCTATGCCCTGACTGACCACATCCAAAACACCCTTATTTCCCTGCAAGACACTCTCCCAGATGGTTTTTACCACATTTTGGACAAGTTGGGTAGGTTCTAGTACTTGAAATACTCCCTGAGACTTAGAGCCCGATGCCCTACCTTTTTGGTCTGCTCAGAACCTGGAGGATGGAACACTAACTATTGAAGGTGCTGGAGCAGAAGATTTCTGTTGAAACTGAGAATAATTTCCACCACCCGACTTCTGTTGAGAGTACTCATAGTTACCAGTCCTAGCCTTTTTATTATCCTTAGCCATTTGCCTAAGCTTATCTCCCTCAACTTGCTGAGAATGATTCATGAGCCTAGAGATGTTCATATCATCCAATGACATAACATTTCTGCACTCTGTCTTCACTAAGTCGGACACACCACACAGAAACTTAGACATCTACGCCCTTGAATGAGCAACCATATATGAAGCATACCTGGAGAGTTTGGTGAACTTAAGTCCGTACTCCTGGAGTGCCATAGACCCTTGCCTCAAATTTATGAACTCCTGAGCTTTTGCCTCTCTCAACTCTCTTAGAGAGGACCTTTCCAGAAAAGCTCCGGTAAAACTCTCCCAAGTTACAAGAGGTGCATTCTCACCTCTGTTTTCTTTCCACTGCGTGAACCATATGTGAGCTACATCCTTGAGATGGTAGGATGCCAACTCTACCCTATCATTCCCAGTCACTTGCATCACTCCAAAGATCTTTTTGACCTCATCAATAAAGTTTTGAGGGTCTTCTCTAACTTGTGACCCTAGAAATTCTAGTAGATTCATACGGACAAAATCACGGACCCTAACTGCCACTGATCCACCACTAGCATTTGCAGGAACTTGAACCTGCTAATTGTTCTGCTTAGTCACACTCTGAGCCAAAAGTTGAATGGCAATCCAAAACTCTACATTCGAAACTTCCTGATCTGGGACTGGAGGAATTGCGTTAGCGTTTTGGGAATTTGCATTCCTTGCATAAGCTCTACGAGTAGGCATGATCTGAAATGCATAATGATGAGTTAGAAGGTAGATCACACCCACACACGATAAGAACAACAAGAAAGTGAAGTTTTTCTAAAACACTTCGTAGCCTCCCTCTCATTAGATGCGGTGCACTTCACACCGATGAAAATGACTCTATTTAGTGCAGATTTTCAGAAATCCTAGGACTGTTAAACCTAATGATATGATACCAAGTTTGTCACACCTCGAGGCTACCCTCTTCACGTAAACACGGGACCTAGGATCACGAGTGACCCCAAGCTAATCCTGAGCTGGCATATCATAAGCAAACGTAAAGAAATACGGTGGAGAAGCTAAAAGAAACATGAGATATCAGAAATGATGGGGAATACCCAGTACTGTCTGAATATAAAGAAACTATGAGTTTAATACCAACTGAAAGATCAAACTCAAAACTAAAGCTGAATCTAGTACTATGTCTAAAATAAGCCTCTAATTGACTAGAGATGCTAGGGCATCCCCCCAGCTAACTCTAGCAAATACAGAAAACTGCAATGAAAAGACAAAATGTAGAAATATGTCTATTGTCCTCAAAATATGAGGACTCACCACTAAAGTAGCTGAAATGCAGATCGGGAGCCGATCTATGCGTGATCTGAATGCTTAGGACCTGAACCTACATCACGAGAAGTTGTAGCACATAATATGTGTCAATACTTGAAAGGTAATGAGCATGCAAGATAGGATAAAGCTGAACAACATATATATATATATATATATCTATATATAACTGAACAGGGCATACTGAGCAAATGATATAATCTGAACTGAATGTAAATGCTAAAATATACTGAAGACTGAACTAAATGCAATGACCAAGTACTAATTCTGAACATGACATACTAAGACTGATTGTTGTCTGACTGTGGGAACTACTAATAACTGACATAAAACTACATGAGCTAAATGTGGAGTCTGATGTATATGCCCAATCGACAGGACCTAATATACTGTGCCAAGGGTATAAAGGCATGACTGGCGTGATCACTAAATATGATGCCCATTGAGGGGACTTACAAACTTACGGGGGCACGTATCTGGGACTATGAGGGTGATTGACCCTAGTCCAACTTGGTGTTAAGCCTACTCCCAATTGAATATATGTACATTACAACATAACTGAAATATAATGGATAGCTCACTGTTCTGACATGCTAATTGAAAATGCAACATTAATGTACTGATAATGAAACAATTGGAACTGATGCATGTATATCTGTACAAACTGGCCTAGCAAGTGTAATTCATAAATTAAACGAATCAACATATCTAGGGTTCTGAATTTCATGCAACAAACAAAGAAACAATGTTACGAAATTATGATAATCTGATTTGGAGTATTCTAACAGCTAAATCACAACAATTATCTGAAAGTTCTAGAAATCCTAGGTCTAAGCAATATTTAGGGAATCAAGATTCTGACTGAAATTTAGGGACCTAATGGGTGAACGGAACCCACTAGTGAAATCCCACATACCTGGTGACTAATTCCACGGAGAAATCTTTTGATTTCGCTGCTGGAACTGAGGAAAACTTGTTGTGTTCTTGGAGAGGGTTTTGTCGATGCTTTCTCCTTTTTTCCTCCAGTTTGATTGATTTTTTGGACAATGAATTGACTAGGGTAAGTTCTAATTTAGTTACTAGGGTAAAATTGACCAAAATTACGTAGTTCAGGGGTTAAACGACATAGTTTAGGTGTCCAACACATAGGAAAAAGACCAAATGACCCCTTACTTAAAAGCTGTCGGGGGTCACCGATAGGCTTGACCGACGGTCCATCCTGGCAGGCGTTGACATGGGTTCTGGGAGCTGGAATCTGGGGGTCTCGACCACGGCCTGGACCACAGACCATGGTCCCACTTACAGTCCATGAGTCCTGCCATTGGTCGACCCTTGGCTGAATCTTTTCTGGGGTTATGGGAAGGGGTTGCAGGTGGCCAACCACAGACCCCACCTACGGTCCGTGGGTCAGCCTACGGTTCGTAGGTGGCACCCATCGGTGGCACCTGCAACTTCTGAAGATCTGTTGTTTGGTCTATTTTTGGATATGAGGTGTTACCGACTTAGTGCTAGAGGTCTCTTATGACCCTAAATTACTTCTAATACATTTCCTACACTTGATAAAAGAACTTTAAACATATGATAAAGTAATACATCATCTGGTTCAAGCTCATATACTTACGAAGAACGATTTAGATTTTAAGAGTAGTGTTGTGAATTGTTATAATATCTCCCCCTTAGGATCACTCGTCCTCGACTGATGATCAGGATAGGATAACCAACTTAAGGTAAGCTTCTCTGAACCAAATTTACTTATCAAGGTCATAAGAATTCAAAAGAGCACACAACACACAAATATAATGCATAAATAGAACATTCCAAACACAAGGCACATGTTTTAAATTTGAAATAAGGGAAAATATTTTACCTTCAATATCCTCATCATGAGGAAAGAATAAATGAGGGTTTCTAATTTTCATATCCTTTTCAGCTTCTGGTGTAGCCTCTTCAACTAACTGATTTCTCCTTTAAACCTTGACTGGTGCGACCTCTTTGGTCTTCAATTTGTGAACTTGACGATAAAGATTCTTAGCTGAAACTTCTTCTTAAGACAAACTATCCTTCACACCAACACTTTCTATGGGAACGATGAGTGATGGGTCACCTATACACTTTTTAAGTATGGAAATGTGAAACACTAGGTAGATTGTTTTTAACTCGAATGGTAACTCTAACTCATAAGCTACTTTACCCATCTTCTTCCAAATTCAATATGGAACAATATAGTGGCGGATTGAGATTTCCTTTCTTCCTAAATATTATGACACCCTACATAGGTGGAACCTTCAAATAAACTCAATCATCTACCCCAAATTCTAGGTACTTGTGCTTAACATTAGTATAGAAATTTTGATGGCTCTACTCAATCTTCAATCTTTCATGAATAGTCTTCACCCTTTTCATGACCTGATGAACTAAGTCTTGTCCTATCAACTCTGCTTCACCTACTTTGAACTAACCAATTTGAGATTATATATACCATTACCATTAAAGAGCGTGAGTACTCGAGTGATAACTATTATTGTACACAAACTCTATGAAAGGCAAGTGGTCATTCCAATTTCTCTTTGAAGTCAATAACATAAGGCCTCAACATGCCTTCTAGAGTCTGAATCGAATGTCTACCTTCCCGTCTATCTGTAGGTGAAAAACGGTACTAAGGTTCATCTTTGAACCCAAACCTTTCTAAAATAACTATCAAAATTTGGTGGTGAACTGAGCACCCCTATTTGAAATAATGGACAATGGAACTCCATGATGTTTTACTATTTCCCTAATGTGAAATTTAGCGTAATCCTCTGCTGAATCAGTAGTCTTTATTAGGAAGAAATAGGCTGACTTGGTCATTTGATCTATAATCACCCAAATCGAGTCGTGTTGTTAGTGAGATAGCAGTAAGCCAATAATGAAGTCTATGTTGATCATCTCACACTTACACTCAAGGAGAGCTATTTTCAAAGCCATGCCACATGGCCTCTAGTGTTTAACTTTAACATGGTGACAATTCAAACACTTAGACACAAAATTTGCAATGTCCTTTTCATTCTATTATATCAGTAGACTTCTCTCAAGTCATGGTACATCATGGTGGAACCTAGATGAATTGAATACCTGGAACTATGGGCCTCTAAGATGACTCTATCTCGGAGACCATCCTTATTTGGAACACACAACATACATTGGTACTTCAATACACCATCTCCCCCTTGTTCAAAAGTCATCACCCTCTGCATATGAAATTCTTCTTTCAATTGAAGTAAGATGTGTCATTTTTATGCTCCACCTTCACTTCCACTATTAGAGATGATTCAACCTCTTTTTAGATAAGAACTCCACATTCCTCCGAATCTACAAGGTAAACCCCCAAACGTGCAAGTCTATGCACTTTGTTAGCTCAATTTCTTTCCCCTTAACATGAGTTATACTTCCTATAGATAATCTGCTAAGGGCATCATCAACAAAGTTAGCCTTACCTGGATGGTAGAGAATACTCATGTCATAGTCCTTAAGCAATTTGAGCCATCTTTTTTGTCTGAGATTTAATTCCTTATGAGTAAAGAAATACTAGAGGCTATTGTGATTAGTGAACACATGCACATGCATACCATGGAGATAGTGATGTCATAGTTTAAATGCAAATACTACCGCTGCCAGCTCAAGATCATGTGTCAGATAATTCTCTAGTGGATCTTAAGTTGTCTAGAAGCATAAGTTATAAACTTGTCATTCTACTTCAACACACAACTAATTCGCATTTGGACGGATCACAATACACGACAAAACCTTTGTACCCTCCGACGGGGTTGACACTAGAGCAGAAATCAAACGAGTTTTCAATTCCTTAAAGCTTTTCTCACAAGATTCAGATCATTGAACATTTGTTTTATTCTAGGTCAACTTAGTCAGAGAAGAGGAAATCGATGAAAACCTTTCTATAAACCTTATTCTAGGTCAACTTAGTCAAAAGAATTAGGCAAGTCTATGGCCCTTTAGCACAAAACAATGATAAACAACAAAAATTATGGAGGGAATAATGTGATGAATAAGAAACTTATTGTCACGACCTGACCCTACACCCTGGACGTGATCGACACTTGAGAATCATTGTTTGTCCCAAGCGAATCCTTATCCTTTATTACTACAAACGGAAGACTAACTCAAGAATACATAAATATCAATTTGAAAGAAAAGTTTAAAACCATTTACTGAATCTCAAAACTGAACTGAATATACTGAGTATGAAACATAAGTTTAAATAAAACATCTGAAATTGAAAGACTCTCCAACCTATCTATCTATTAAGCATCTACTGTATAAAGGTGAGTGTCAAGACAAGACCCACGACTCCTCAAAAACTATTACTAATAACTCACAAAATTGGAGTCCTCCAGAATCAATGTGATCTTACTCAAAAGCTAACGAGCAGATGAAGTGATCTCAATAGACTCTTGTTGAGGATCTTAAGAACATGTAACTGCATCATTAACAGATACAGGTCGAATAACATCAATATATTGAATGTACGAGTATGTAATATAGCTGAATAATAAATAATTAAATGAAAGAACTGCAATAGATATAAATATATACTCAACTAGATGTAAAAAATTAAAGGAGTGAAATCATTTATAACTTTACCAAAAACACTTACTCATCTCTGAACCTCAACATGATAAGTGATATAATAAAAATACACTTTTAACTTTATTTGGGAGATTATCTAACTTATGACCACCACTATGAGCTATGTGATGATACGACGTCTCACCCACACTACCAGAACTGTCCTATACCTTGCCAGGGTATAGAACACCTCAACTAAGTAAATCCACTAAGCTCTGCCCAAAGGCACTTAGGTTTCATCTAAAATGTATGATCTTGTACCCATGTTGGCATACATGGTTTATGAGGAATGTGGTTGTTTGAATTCATCCCCATATCGGTGCTCAATACTACTCCCAATAATATATACTCATGCTCAATGTTTAAAAACATACTCTTCCTCTGGTTTGAGATAGTTACTCAAACTATCCTCTTAAAAGAGGTAATTGCTCTGAAATATGTCTGAACTCATTAACTCATTCAGAAATTAAAGGTTCTCTTTTCTCAATGTAAAAACTGATACCTTTGGGAATACTTAGTTCCCTTATACTCTTACTCAATTCATATTTTAAAACTCTTTCTTAAAAATATATCAAAATCATATTTTGATATGATCATTGATGACTTGTGAAGTTATAATTCATAAACATTGATGGCATATCTACATACCATACTGCTTAAACATTGATGGCATACTCGACTGTCATACTAATCATGTAATAAAAATTCTTTCTCAGAACTCATCTTTACTTTCGCAAAAACTCAGTTTAAAATTCAAGTGTTGGCTTTGGAAAGCTTCTCAAGATTTATAACTTAAAATAGGGTTCATACTGAATTATAGACGTGAACAAATCAACTCAAGGATTCAAGAACTCAAGAACTCAGAACTTAACGATACTTCTCATCTCAAGAATACTTAATTCATAGGGTTCATGCTGAAATACAGACATGAACGAATCTACTCAAGAATCTTAATGTATAAAATATAACAATTCAATAATTAGGAATAAAATTTCAAAAAGAATCAGGAACTCAAGAACTCAAAATCTACTTATCTAAAATCTAGGGATAAGAACCTAGATTACTCATTTACTAATTTTTAATGTTTTTCCGTCGGCTAATCCGTCACTGCACTGTATCAAGTTACTAAATGGTCATAATTTTTTACTTGTAACTCGGATTGTTGCAAAATTTGTGGCATTGGAAAGAAGATTCAAGTACCATTAATTTTATAGGTTATGGGAAACATAAATCTTTATACTCTAAGTGATATGGTTGTTTGAAGTTGACCCAAGTAGAATCTTACATCAAAACTTAATCGATATAGAAGCTTTCAACTCAACTTTGGGCTAGGGGGTTCTAGTGACCTTAATTCATATTCAAATCTATTCCACACTAAATAATTGACCTTTACACATATGAGCAATTTAAAAATAACCTGATACAAACTTATATGCAAATAAAGAATAGTTTGGGCTTTATCTTAGAAATTTTTGGGGTGTTACACTTAGCTTGTAACAATAATTTTTGGTTCACAAAAGTTATCGACTATATCAATTATTTTGCAAAATATTATTTTTATATGTAACACCTCAGTTTTTGGAAGAACTAGAATTAGAAAGAAACTAAATTGGAAATAGCAAAAATCTGAATATATCAAATGAAAGTTCTTGGAATCCTCTTTCCAACTCCACCAAGTTTCCTAATTTTTGAGCTCGTATGAGGGAGATATGCCCATTTGAAGTCGGGCTGTCTAGTTAAGGAAAGCTACCTGGATTTAAGAGGTGTATTTTGGTCTTTTCCTTATCCAATTAACTTAAAACAAAATTTGGTAATATCTAAGGGTCCAAACTGTTTTGGTTCAGTTTAAAAAACCCTAAAATATGCTAGGGCTTTGAGAGAAGTTCAAGAAGAGGAGAAAAAGGAGAAAAGTCAAGAGTTCGTCAAGTTCTTAAAGATTTCGTTGCGGAATTCGCCAAGGGTTTAATCCCTAAGAGGTATGTGAGTTCACATACCATTGGTTTAGTTCACCCATGCGCTAATCATGATTAATTCAGCGTAATTTTGGTTCTTGAAAGTAAATGATTTGAGTTCTTGATGAGTTTTCTTGAAGTTTCCTTCATAATCTTGATTGTTGAGTTGTTGATGAGTTCTTGAGATAATCGTATGAGTTTTAAGGTTGTTTTTGGAGTATATTCTTGTGTACTATTGTTGGGTATTCAAATCTAAGTGATTGGGGAAGAAACCATTTGATTCTAGGTGAATTGGGGTTAGAAAACGAGTAAGAAAATTCGTCGGGTTTCTGGGCAGGGGGATGGCGCACCGTGCCACTCAGTGGCTAGAGAAGAGTGTTTGTATTTATACCCCTGGGGTGTTCTGCCATTCAGTGCACACTAAGTCAGCTTCTATAGTTCAAGGTCTGGCGCCCTGCGCCACTCAGTACTCCAGGGTTGCCAGGTCCTCTACCCTTTCTCACTTCTTTCCATTTGAGTTTCCTCGAATCGTACGTATGTTTTCTAGTTGATTTATACACTCTAAGGTACATCTAAACATCGAAAGATTATCCATAACATTAGATCATAACCCTTGAATCCATAATTCAAATTCAAGGTAGAGCTAAGAGTCAAGTCTAGAGAGTTCTTAGAATCATTTCGAAAGTCTTTTACAATTATTTTAAACTTGTTTTAAAGACCTAAGCATTGAGTTTGAGAAAGAATAGAGCCAAGTTCATTTCTTTAAAAGGTTATATGGGAACTAAGTATTTCCAAAGAGTAAATGTTTTCACATTTAAGTTGAGAGGAAACACCGATTTCCAAAAGAGTTTTCATAAGCAGCTTTAGTACCATTTCTTTTAAGAGAAAGTTCTTTTGAGTAATAATCTCAAACCACAGAAAAGTTATGTTTTGAAACATATGAGTTAGTTACATTTTGGGAGTAGTATTGAGCACCGATATGGGATGAGTTCAGATAACTGAAGTCTCCATAAACCATGTAGCCAACATGGGTAGAAAATGTCATACTTTTTAGATGATTCCCAAATGACTTTTAGCATAGACTAGTGGATCCACTTAGTCGTAGATTCTATACCCCGACAAAGTATAGGACAATTCTGGCAGCGTGGGCTAAACGTTGTATCATTACATAGCTCATATTAATGGTTATCGGTTAGAGAATATCCTGTAGAGTTACTTGTATTTTAAGTTACTAAACTAAGTTATTATCGTGTCTTTCAATACACTGAGTTGTTAACTACATGTTTTAAAGCTTTTATTTATATTGCATCTTTATTACTGCTTTTATATTGAGATGAGTTGAGTTGAGATGAGTTAAGTGTTTCTTTCAGATTCCAATTCAAGCTTATGTCTTGTTTAGAGTTCCCCTCACATGCTCGTACATTCCATGTGCTGATGTCATTTGGCCTGCATCTTTTATGAATCAGATACAGGTAACCAGGATCAACATCTAGCGCTTCGTTGATCCAGTTGAGCTTCAAAGTGTTGGTGAGCCTCCTTACTTCAGAGGATCCCTTTTATCATTGTGTTGTCATTTCAGTTTGTTAGGATGATCAGGGGTCTTGTCCCGACATCCCTCATTGTATTAGAGGCTTCATAGATAGATAGACGTTAGTTCATGAGTCTTTTCATTTTCAGTTGTTCATGTTGAGACTTGAGTTTCCACTTTGGCTAGTTGAATGTTTATTTCTAAAACATTCTAAGTTATCTATTGAGACAGTTTAGTTAAGATTATATTTCAGTTCATTTTGATGTTGAGTAAGTTTTCATTAAGAGTTAAGCCAGGCCAAGGGTTCGCTTGGGGCCAGGTATGGTTCTCGAGTGTCGGCCACGTCCAGGTTGTAGGTTCGGGGCGTGACATTATCTATAACAAGGTCATTGTCCAAAAGATCCCAAATAAATTTCATTATACTCAAAGCTAGGGATGTCAAATGTGTAGGTTGGGTGGATATTAGAGATATTAAAATATGTTGAAATAGAAATTAAATTGGTCATGACCTACCCAAATTTACATAGGGCTCAAATGATTTAGGCTCAAATGGGCTAAAAAATCAGTTTCCCCATGACCTGCCCATTTGACTCGCTTAATATCGATAATGTTAACATATTGTTATTTAAATTTTATTGCCATAATTTGAATTTCAACTCAAGAAAATAAAAAAATAAGTTAAAATAGATAGATAAATCCTAGAAGATATAAAATAGATAGTGATTCATACCTACAATATGAGAACATACATTACACCAATGCAAATAAAGATTCTTAAAATGGGTTGAAATTGAAGATTAAATTGGGACAACTTAAGATTATTTTAAATGGGTGAATACTTGAATGAGTTGAGATTGACCCAATTCAAATTATCTTGAGCGCAACCCATAAAATTTCTGGTGGGTTGGACGGATTGCCAATATTTAGGCTCATTTTGACACCCGTACTCAAAGTCCATCTATATTTTAAGTTTTTTCTATATTTTTGAAATATCTCTTATAAAATATGTGGGGATTATTAAAAAAATTAGTATTATCTCTAAAGAAAATGTCCAATAATGGTTTGGTTTCTAATATATATATATATAGTAGGTAAAAAAAAGATTGTCAATCATTTTTTCAATGACTAGTTAACGGCTAGTTTGACTCTATTAAATGTATCAAAAATAATTTACTTAATAATATGTGTACCAAATTTCAAGAGGTAGATTGTGTTACCTTAATTTTATCAAACTTTTCCAGTATAAAAACCAATCTCCAATCCAAACCAAGGAAGTCTTATTCTTCTCCTCTATCCATTAACAATGAGTGATAATGGTTTTTCACAGATGGGTTATCGTCGTCCGAGACCATGGGATGACGATGATTTAACAACTTTTCGTGGAAAATCACACATCAATGACAACAAGAATAGCGGTGAAAATGAGTATATGATTAATCTTTTAATAAAAAAAGCTTCAAATATTAATTCAGTACTGGAGGGCACTTTCCCATATTTTTCCAGGGGAATTTATCGTGTGATCGTGAGTGATGAGAGTGGGAGAGAGTTCAGTACAAGGAGGATAGTTGGAAGGCCGGAGCCAACGTGGAACGAGGTTATTAAGATACACTTTAGTAGCTATCCTATTGGTCAGAAACTAAAGTTAAAGGTGGTTCATGAAAACTATTACAATGATCCAGGAACTTCTACAGGTGAAGTTGTGGTTGGAAGAGGAATAATTCTTGTGCATGAGAAACTAGAATTTTTTCTTGGAAAAGTAGGAGTTGTTGAATTAGTGAAACTGGTTGGGCTTGAGAAGAGAGTGGAAGACCTTCTTAGCTTTGAAATATTTCTCACTACTATCAAGATCGAATAAAAGGTATTTGTTGAAATTTTGCTTTTTGTAATTATAGTTAATTTTTAGCATATATATATTGCTAGTTTTAGAATGAATATGAATATTACATTTTCATTAGATTTCGTTTAGCTTGTTAAGGTAGTTTATTTTTTCAATTTGTAATCATGTAATTTTTTATTCTAATTTGGCTATAAAAAGCTCTTTATGCTTATAGAAGTATTAAGAGACATTTTCAATATATACTTCCAATCCCTTTAGTGCACCATCTATTTAAAAATCAATAGTGATACTTTATATATCGTGAGTTTACGGTATTTTTGATGCATTTCACTTAGAGTTTGTGTGTGTCTTAGGCTATTTTGTTATTAGATATAATGTTTTTATGTAATCTTTTGCAGGAAATTAGTTTGGAAGCGGTTGATAGAAAAATGGACTGAAATAGCAGCAATAATAACTGACGAAGCCAACGATGGCCCGTAGGTGATACAACGTAGGTGTAGTTCAGGGAAGTCTGACCAAGTGTGGAACCACAGAGGCAAATGACGCCTCGTAGAGTGAATGACGGACCGTCCTGCATATCCGTCGTTTTGATTAGAAAGATTGAGTTCCAGTACCTGAACCACAGAGGTGACCCACGGTCCGTAGGTCCGGTTGTCTGTCAAAACCGCTCCCTGAACTATTTTTCCTTATTTTCATTTCCTAGTTGGTTTAGGATTTAAATACTACAAATATTAGTTGTTATATCTGTTTTTGGGGTGTTAGACAATATTGGAAACTTTTGTTTTGGTCTTTTGCAATTATTTTGCAAACTCTTATCAATTTGATTCTGAAAGTTGGTTTTATGCAATTTGCACTTTGAATTTCAATTCAAGATTTCAATTTTCATCTATTCTAATTGTAAGTTCATGATTTTGTTTAACCTTAATATGAATTGTGAATTTTCAAGCATGAGTAGATAAATCCACAACTAGGGTTGTGGGAACCATGAGAAATTAACAACGTATGACTAATAACTAAGTAATTCTTGAATAGTGTTTATGCATGAACTGTTAATCTTTTTGTTTAAAAGTCTTTCTAGCGTAGCGCAATGTTAGAACTCACCTCGTTCCTACTTACCTTACCAAGGGGGTAATGAATGAAAAAAAGGATTAAATAATAGAGATTTGGTTAAGGATTTGTTTCTATCTAATAGTCTGACTTTAATCAGTTGTCGTGAGGGTGAATACCCAACTCAATTGACACGATGACTAATATGGGGTAAAGGTAAGGGTTAGTAAAGAACACTCCCGTAGACTTACCAAGTTGCGAGGTGAAAGTTCCTACTTGGATTACCAATCACTTAAGGATATCAACTTATTAGCCTTGTATATCAAACACTAGGATATGATTACTATTATTAGAAAAACTGCGTTAAGAGCTTGTGGGGAACACATATACCCTAGTTTCATATTATATTGATATATCAAATTGTGAACTTTGTTTACTTGGAACCTCAAAATCAAACCAACAATCTATTATTTTAGTTAAAAAAAACCCTGTTTACTTTTCTCGAAAATAGTTTGACTAAAAGGAGATAATTGTAAGTTAAGTTTAAGTCTGAACCATATTCCTCGTGGGATCAACCCCAACCTACAAGTTGGGTTCTTTATATGGCAACAATCGCTTATACTTCTTTTGGGAAGTGTAATTTGGGCGTATCAAATTTTGGCGCCGCTGCCGGGGAATACGACTTTTAGATTAAACTAACTACATTGTTGAACTTTAGTCAAGTATTTCCTGATTTTATGTTTTTGTTTTATTTTTGTTTTCTACAAGTTTCAACTCTAGTGTATGCCAAGTACATGGATTGAAGGAAATCCCCTGACGCACTACGATCCGGAATTAAGGAAAACTTTGAGAAGAATGGTTGGAAGAGGCGTAAATCTTGGGTACAAAATGATCCTATCAGAGAGGGTCAAGAGAATGGAGCTGGTGTTCTACCTTCTGGAGTTGTGAATGTTCCTGCTCAGGTTCAGGGTGATCATCTAATAAAAAATGCAGAAAGGATGCAAAACCAGTAAGCACCGAGGCTTCGTTATAACTACAGTGTTGACTACAATGCGGTTGGATTAAATGGTCTATTGTTCTCCCTCCTCTATCTCTGGGACATACATTTATGGTGACCAGTAGTCTTATGCAAATGCTTACAGCGAGAGGGTTGTTCGCTAGGTTATCTTCGAAAGATCCATATGCTCACATGGATAAATTGACAAGTGTCTGTAAGAGTAGTGTGGGAGGACCGGACTTAGATATGAACATTATAGGTTAGGAAGTATTCCCACTTTCGTTGACTGGTGATGCTGCTGTGTAGTTTTCTGAGTTTCCATACAATTCGATATATACATGTGACTAACTGCATAAGGTGTTCATGGAGAGGTATTTTCCGGTGTCCAAGAAGTTGAATTACAAAGATAAATTGAATAATTTCACGGCACTACCTCGAGAGTCGGTAAGCATTTCATGGGATAGATTCACTGGATTCCACATAGATGATGAGTCACTGAAAGATTACTTCTATAGAGGACATGATGACAATGGAAAGGTTGTGTTAGATACTATTGCTGGAGGATCATATGGTGAGTTCACTTTTGAGGAGTTTGCTAAAAAACTTGAGAGGATTTCCCAGGACAAAACAACATGGAGCACTAGGAAGGCAAATACTGGTAGAAGCACATTTGCTAACCAAATTACACCTAGTCAATCAAATGATGACATTCGTGAAGAGATGACTCAAATGAGAACAAAAATTGGCTTGGTAATAAAACATGTGAGTGGAAATGCAGAAAAAGTGAATGCGGTAAATTATCTAACTAGACCTCCACCACCGCCAGTTGAGGAATATTACTATGAGGAGGATGCAAATTTGGTTAATGATCAGATGAGGGGTTTTCAAACCAACGCCCAAGGTTTCAACTCGGATAATTAGCGCCAAGGTCAAGGAAACCAAGGTCGGAACTATGGAAACTACAATTTAGATGGAAACTATGTTCGGGATGGGAACTACAATCGTGATAACGATTACAACCAAAATAATTATGGCAACAAAAATAAGAAGGTTGGGCCCTACGTTCCCCATGGTAATATAGAGGCGGGTACAAATATGACTCGCATTGAGGATATGATGCAAAAGATGATGAAGAGATTTAATTTGACAGATGAGAATGTGAAGGAGATGGGAAATGATTTATCTGGAATTGGTCAGAAAGTTGTTGCACATGCAGTGTCGATAAAGCAACTTGAGTAGCAGTTTTGGCAGTTGTCTGCTACTGTAAACCCACACTAGCCTGGCACACTTCCTAGCAACACCATCCGGAATCTGAAGAATTGTGAGCATTGTATGACAGTCATGATTCGCGGAGGAAAGCAGACTATTGATCCCCCCATGCCGTCTGAGGTTGAAAAAGTGATAGAAAAATATGAGGATGAGGTTACTGAAATTCTGAAAGATGATACAGAAAAGGAAGAGGAGGTGACTCAAAAGTTGTTTTTATGCCTAGAACTCCACCTCCATTTGCATAAAGATTAGTGAAAAAGACTGAAGAGGGAAAATATCATAGGTTCATAGCTATGTTGAAGGAACTGTCTATAAATGTCCCGTTGATTGAAGCTTTGAAACAGATGCCTGGGTATGCAAAATTCATGAAAGACTTGGTGACCGAAAAAAGGGCTGTTAGTTTTGAGAATGAAGAGAGACTGCAACATTGTAGTGCTATTTCTACTAGGTCACTTGTGCAAAAGAAAGAGGATTCTAGAACTTTCACTATTCCTTGTACCATTGGAATTTTACACTTTGCGAAAGCTTTGTGTGATTTGGGTGCCAGAATTAATTTTATGCCATTGTCCATTTATAAAAAATTGGGTTTAGGAGCTCCAAAGCCGACTGCGATATATTTACTTATGACCGATAGAATTGTGAAGAGGCCCATTGGAGTGCTCCAAGATGTTCTTGTGAAAGTGGAGTCCTTCATCTTTCTGGTGGATTTTGTGATACTTGATTGTGAGGTTGATTTTGAGGTTTCCATCATCTTAGGGAGACCATTTCTTGCTACTGGGCGTGCCTTAGTCAATATGGATAGAGGACAAATGAAGTTTTGATTAAATATTGAGGAGGTAACTTTCAACATCTATAGGTCTATGAAGCATGAAAGTGATCTTAAGTCGGTATCGGTGGTAAATCATATTGTGGGGCGACAATCTGAAGTGTCTATTAAAGAGAGGTTAAGTGTTGATGCACTAGCAACACTGATGATGAATTTTGATAGTGATTGTATTAATGACTATGATGAGCTAGTTGCTGCACTTGATAGGTTCGAGTTCCGCTTCAAACAAAAATTGTTGGAATTAGACATGAATAATCGTGACACCCCACCTGTAAAACTGTCTGTTGATGAGCCTAAAAAACTGGAACTTAAGGTTCTTCCATCCCACTTGCGGTATGGATTCTTGGGACAAAATAACACCTTGCCCATTATTATTCCTGCTGACTTGAGTGAGGGGCAAATAAAGGCTTTGATATCGGTGTTAAAGCGGTTTAAGATGGCTATATGATGGACTATTGTGGACATTATTGGGATTCCTCTGGGTATTTTTTTCTCAAAAAATTCAACTCATGCCAGACAGTAAGCCAAGTATTGAGCATCAAAGGAGACTAAATCCCCCTATGCAAGATGTTGTGAAAAAGGAGATCATTAAGTGGTTAGATGTTGGAGTTATATATTCTATTTCTGATAGTAGTTGGGTTTGCCCAGTTCAGTGTGTGCCAAAGAAAAAAAGAATCATTGTGGTTCCCAATACGAAAAATGAGCTTGTTCCAATGAGGTCGGAGACTGGTTGGAGAGTATATATGGACTGCCGCAAGTTAAATGCATGGACTGAGAAAGACTATTTCCCAATATCGTTCATGGATCAAATGCTAGATCATCTTGTTAGTAAGGGTTGGCATTGTTTTCTAAATGGGTATTCGGGCTACAATCAAATCTCCATAGCTTCGGAAGACCAAGAGAAAACCACCTTCACTTGTCCTTATGGGACTTTTGCCTTCAAAATGATACCATTTGGGTTATGTAATGCTCCAACAACCTTCCAGCGTTGTATGATGTCGATATTTTCAGATATGATGGAGGACACGATAGAGGTATTTATGGATGATTTCTCTGTGGTAGGTGACTCGTTTGATGATTGTTTGACACATTTGGCAGAGATACTAAAATGGTGTGATGAGTGCAATCTTGTGGTCAACTGGGAAAAGTGCCACTTCATGGTAAAAGAGGGCATAGTTTTGGGTCATCGGATTTCACAGAAAGGTATTGAGATTGATAGAGCTAAAGTTTAGGTAATAGAAAAGCTTCCATCACCCATCTCTGTAAAAGGTGTTCGAAGTTTTCTTAGGCATGCAGGTTTCTACCGGAGGTTCATAAAAGATTTCTCTAAAATTAAACACCTATTGTGCAAGCTACTTGAAAATGAGTGTAAATTTGATTTTGATGATGCTTGTCTGAGAGCATTTGGAGAGTTGAAAGAAAAGTTAACTTCGACACCTATCATTATTTCACCGGATTGGGGGTAAACCATTTGAAGTGATGTGTGATGCAAGTGGGGTGGCGCTTGGTGTAGTATTAGGATAGAGGCGAGAGAAAATTCTTCATCTGATTTACTATGCCGACAAAGCTCTGAATGTGGCTCAAAAGAACTATACTGTGACTAAACAAGAACTCCTTGATGTGGTTTTCACATTTGAAAAATTTAGATCCTACTTGTTTGGTACTAAGGTCATAGTGCATACTGACCATTTTGCATTGAGGTATCTGATGGCTAAAAAGGATGCAAAACCAAGATTGATTAGATGGGTGCTCCTATTGCAAGAGTTCAATTTTGAGGTAAAGGATAGAAAGGGTACAAAAAATTAGGTTGCTGATCATTTGTCCAGAATAGCGGAGGAAGCTATGATCAAGCTAGAAGATGTAATTGAGATTAATGATGCGTTCCTTAATGAACATGTATTGGTGGCTTCTTATGATCGTATCCCTGGGTTCGCAAATTTTGCTAACTACTTGGCAAGTGATTTGATTTCGTCGGATTTATCATTTCACCAAAGTAAAAAGTTCATGTCTGATTTGAGGAAATTCTTTTGAGATGAGCCTTACTTGTTTCGTGTTTGTGTTGATGGGATTATTTGTCGCTGTGTGCCTGAGGTTGTGATGATGAGTATACTAGAGGGGTGTAATTCATCGCCTGTTGGTGGGCACCATAGTGGTTTCCGAACTGTCTATAAAATTATGCAGTGTGGGCATTACTTGCCTACCATCCACCAAGATACTCATGATTTCGCCAAGTCTTATGATCGTTGACAGCGTGAGAGAGGAATTTCGAAAAAACAAGAACTACCAATGAACCAAATACTGGTGATTGAGCTTTTTGATATTTGGTGTCTTGACTTCATTGTGCCTTTTGTGAGTTCTAATGGGATGAAGTACATTCTTGTGGCGGTTGACTATGTATCAAAATGGGTGGAAGCAGTTGAGCTTTCAAACAATGAGGGAAAGAGTGTAGCCGCGTTCCTGAAAAAAAATATCTTCTCCAGATTTGGTACACCAAGGGCAATCATAAGCGATGAAGGTTCTCACTTTTGTAATAAATTGTTTAAGGCGTTGCTTGAGAACTATAATGTTCGCAACATCGTAGCAACCCCGTATCATCCGCAGTCGAGTGGGCAAGTTGAAGTGTCAAATCGCGAGATAAAACAAATTTTTGCAAAGACCGTAAATGCCAACAAAACTGATTGGTCAAGAAGTCTTGATGATGCTCTATGGTCTTATCGCACTGCATTCAAAAATCCTATAGGTATGTCCCCCAACCAAATTGTATATGGGAAGTCTTGTCATTTGCCTGTAGAGATAGAGAATAAGGCGACGTGGGCACTAAAGAAGTTAAATTTGGATTGAGGCGCAACATCGGGTCAAAGAATGAATGAGATGAATTAGCTTGATGACTTTCACCTAAAATCATATAAAAGTTCAACCTTGTACAAAGAGAAATGAAGAAGTACCATTATCAGAAGATCAAAAAGTGTGAATTTGCTTTCGGTGACCAGGTACTATTATTTAACTCAAGGTTGTGCTTATTTCCTAGCAAACTCAAGTGTAAGTGGACCGGACCATTCACAATAACCCAAGTATTTCCACATGGAGCTATTGAACTTGAGAACAAGGATGGAACGAAGTTCAAGCTGAACGGACAAATGATAAATTTCTACTTGGGGCAATCTGAGAGTGTAAATGAGGTGATAGAGGAGTGGGGTCTTGATGAAGTCTGAGTTATCAAGGTGTCTGCGTCGTGCCGCGACGTTAAATCAAGCACTGCTTGGGAGGCAACCCAATATGTAAAATCTAGCCAACTATAGGAGTTTCTTTTCGATATAGGGAGTTTTTCTTAAATTTGTAGTTTTTTTAGATAGATATTTTTAATTTCTAGTTTAGGGTTCACTAGATAAAGATAGAATAGGGTCTGTGTCTAACAAGTGTCCAGAAAATGTAAAGAGGACATCCCAATGTTTGCTACATGTGCAGGGAATAAAAGTTAATTCTATAGAAATTTAGCTAATGCAGTGGTCTATGGCTCCCATCAATGGTCCGTCGGTCCACCCACGGACTGTGGATGGCATCTGTAGATCCCATGTATGTGTTCTGATTTTCATTAAGTGTTGGAGTGAACCACAGTACCCATCGATGGACCATAGGTTGACCCACAGACCGTCGACGGTGTTTTATGGGTCCAAGTTAGGGTTTCTGTTGCCCCGACCCAGACCCCATTAAATAAAAACCCCTTCATTTTTTAAACATTCCCCATTTCCCTCCTTTTACTTACCATTTCAAACCATCCAATTACCCCATATTCATCTCCCAATCTCTCTCATTTAATCCCATATATCCTCCACTTCAGATTTCATTCCCCCCATTCTCTTTCAAATCTGCCCATAACCCATTTCCTCTAAAAAATTCCTCATTTATACCAACCATTCATGGTCTGGGTTCGGTGTCTAGGTCATTCTAGTTAGAAGGAGAAATCATTGTACTACACACTCACAAACTTTGTTTACTTGTGAGGTAATCGATTTCACCAAAACTTTGAATTCGTTTTCATTGTTTAAATTTGAAATCACAGAGTTGAACTTGACCTTGGGTAGTAAATTGCATGTAAAATTGTTGAAATCTAGTTTAGATACTGCCCTTGGAACGATGGTGTGTTCGTGTGTTGTAGATTTAACATAAATCAGTGGGTTTGATAGGTCTAATTGGGAGTTTTGACTTAGGGTTTCGTTGTCTCAATGTTGAAGTTGAATTTTGCATAATCCAAACCCGACGGATGATGAACTACCATATAATATGTTGAATTGAATGTTTTGACTTAGATTAATTGATTGATTGTTGAAGTTAATGTGTTGTTGGAATATTGGGATCACACTGTCTGGCACAGCACTCGACAGCCTCAATCGATGGACCGTAGATCGTGGTCCATCAATTGCATACACACACATATTTGCTAAGTTGCGAACCACGGTGTGGACTACAGTCCATCGTTCCATTGACGAACCGTACTGCACATCCATGGTTCCAATATCAGAGACCCAAAAATGGGCTCTCTGACCTTCGAAGGGGACCTATGACCTATCAATCCATCGATGGAGTGTAGGTACCCACCGTGGGTCACAGAAACAGCTACTGCTCAAAGAATTTTTATTTTTGGTCTAAGTCATAATTTTGTTCTAAAAATTTTTCTTGGGTCTTTTTGACTTCTTTAAGTACTAGTAAGCCTTCCACATGTACCATGACACCTAAACAAGAACCCGAGTACGCCAAGAAGGGCAAGTCTAAGTTTGTCGCCCCGTCCCGACGTCTGATCAATGATTCCAGTGGGGACGAATGTCTCGGAGACCACAAGAGGATCCCCCACTGCCCTTGGAATACGAGGAACACGACCAAACAGGTTTTAACATCCAGTGACTAGGTCGAGGTCACTGCCCCCAGTCTGAGGAGGGGGCATCACCTGCAAGAGAGTTGTAGTCCGGCTCTTAGTCACATTCCTACTCCAATTCCAGCGGTACTTCCACTTCTTCCGGTGCGTTGAGGGCCAGTACAAGATCTATGATGACGGGAAGGTGTTGAATGAACACAGGAAGATGGCCAGAACCATTACTGAGGAGCGCCGGGTATTGACATGGATCTTTCATATTGTGCCCGCAATTGAAGAGTTGTTCAAGAGGCACAAATATGAGTGTATAGCACAGAGCCTGGGCAATTTTAGCGCGGAGATAACTCGTGAGTTCTATGCTTCCTACACTGCTACCGTCTAGAACGCTATGCCCAAATGGGCTAAGCCACTAACTTAGCCCCCACTTCAGGCTACCTTGGTGCAAAATTTCTCCGTTGACATCTCTGAGACCATCATTTGCCATTTTATTTACGGCCCAGTCCACACTTTGTCGATTAATACAACGGAGTAGGACTACAAGATGGGGGTGGTTCAGAGTGGAGCTTTTCATTGGTACACCAAGCAACGGGATACCCTACTAAGCTAGATTACCCATCATATAACCGAGGAGGGAGAGAGCACTGAGTGGGTGCAAAATATTACATTGCCTATCAGAAAGGCAACCTTGAGCTTCACCGCGAAGTTCTTTTGGTTTGTGGTTCGTACTAGACTATCCCCTACACAGTTGGACAACATTGTTACTTGGGATAGGGCTGTGATGTTAGCAACAATCATGGCGGGGCTGGAGCTTGATTTCTCCCACATATTTATTGCTGAGATCCATGAGAGGGTATTCAAGACTACCACTACTTTT
The DNA here is from genome assembly GCF_900185275.1 of Solanum verrucosum. Classification (NCBI taxonomy): domain Eukaryota; kingdom Viridiplantae; phylum Streptophyta; class Magnoliopsida; order Solanales; family Solanaceae; genus Solanum; species Solanum verrucosum. The sequence continues at coordinate 436,328 of NW_026020111.1, read as the reverse complement.
CCCTTCCCGTGTTTTATCTTCCATTTCTACAGGGAAGCTTCAGTGCCTATTTGGCATTATGACGGGTTTCTCGAGGCGACGAAGACTGTGGACGTCAGCCTCATTAAAGATGATTCTAATACCGCGGCACATCGGAAGGGACCATAGGTTGACCTACCGCCTCTAAATGCAGATTTGGCCGAAGATGTGGTGTAGATTCAGGTTGATCAGGTTGCTGATATCTCCATACCTCCCACTACAGCAGATGCATAGGCTCCCCCTTCCACCTCCACCAGTCAGGCTACGAGTTCGTCCCGAGCCACTCCCTCTTCATGGTCCACTTTAGTTCCTCTGGCACGAGTCCAAAAACTCCAGACTCAGATGGCCACCTTGTTACATCACATGAGGTCGTGGATGTAAAGATCAGTTGAGGAGTGCGAGGCGCGTATGGAGAGAATGATGGACGCAAAGGTTCAGGAGGTCCACAAGAGGCTAGATACATTTGAGTTGAGGATATTGGAGAGACCTGGGTCCACCGTGGATATCACTACTTTCCAGACGGAGTTATATTGGCTTCGTTCTGATGTTGATGCTCTTCTATCCCCTGTTGAGACTATACTGGAGGCCGCACCTGAGGTTGATAAAGATGAAGTGGTGATGATGACACTCTTTGGCGACACTATGCCACCACCCGACCCTTCTCGTACGACTGGGAAGCACCATCACTCTTCTAATCATACTTCCGACACTAAGGATGCTCGACGGGCCAAGAAGAGGTAGTGAAAGCAGCTTGAGGCTGCCCAAAGGAAGTTTATTATCGATGAGAAGTTGAGGCAACAGCGAGCTCGAGAGATAGATGTTGGTCCATCTGATTCGAGAAACACTACTGATGGTGTTCCAACTATTGATGAGGGCACTACTGATGGCGTTCCTCTTACTGATCTAGCGGGTTCTGAGAAATCGGACCCACCTGCTTCTTGATGGGTCTTCGGCGCATATGCGCCACAGGTTTGCTTCACCCTATGCTTTATTATTCTTTTTTGTGCATTGAGGGAAATTGCACCAATTTTTTGTGGGGGTGGGGTAAATAGGTTGTGAGTGATAGGATGAAGTCTGAGTAACCGAACTCATAACCCTCCCTTGGGGTTTTCTTGCCTGTATTCTTTTTCCCCAAGGGACTGTTTTACTTTTATGTTGAACCGACATGTGTAGGATTGTATGTATAGAAGTAGATAAAAAGAATGAAATCATGATGGCATAAGAGCATGAAATTGATACCTGATAGCATGAATTAAGCTAAAACTTGAACTGGGTGCTTCAATAATCTGATAATGAAAAAATGTGCCATGTGTTTGAGTAGATTTTGTATGTTCATGCAGTATGTGCCAATCTAGAACTTGCTCGTTGGTCTTGCTAAGATAATCTAGGCTAGAAATTGGGAAATGATCATAGGCCCTTGTTCAAATAAGTCCACTTAAGCCTAAAAAGATCCAACCAAAAGAATAAATGACTCCTTCGATCCAAATGTTTGAGCTTAACGAATACCATTTCTTTCAATACACCTAACTCACAATTCCTAAAAGATTGTTTTGGCCCTTGTCCCTCCTTGGACATGTGCACCTTCACTTAAGCAAAATTCCTAAGTTGAGGGTGGCTAATTCAAAAAGTTACCTTAATCTTGACCCTGGTCCGACCTCGGATATTGTGCACCTCAACTCATGCATAATACATAAGTTGAGGGTGGCTATGAAAAAGGAAACTGAAAGAAAAGTGTATGAAAAGAGTTATGTATAGAAGAATAAAAAGGATAGAAAAAAGGTGTGACTAAATTCAAGAGAAACAAAAAGAATGATAATGATGCAGAAAAACAAAAAAAAAGAATTAAAAAAATCAAGTTACATATGTGCTGAAGAAAGTCAAGGAAAAGAGCAGAAAATAAAAATATGTCAGAATTGGTTTTAAAAAGAGGTAAATAACCAATGTAATGTCAAGGAGGGAAGAAAAGTCACTAAAAGTACCCAAATGTACCCTACCTGACCTTGAGCCTATGTTACAAGCTAATAAAGTGATATAGTGATCCTAGTGACTAGTTTGGAGAGTCTATGCAGTGAAAATAAGGGCAAGCCTATGGTATTGAGCACTAACTATATTTGAATTCAGTTCTGAGCGAAAGTGTTGAATGAATCCTTAAACTTAAAAATCAGATTTGTTGTGTGAAAAAGGATTTCTTTGAAGTGAGGGAACTAGTTACATTGTTGGAGAGTTAGTACCTTGGTGATTTTTGAAAGTGTATTGGTGATGTCTATTGGTTTGTCTATGTCATGTTTTGATCCACATGAGTTAGCTTGTTAAGTCTAAATATAAGATTTGCACTAGGTGATGGAATTGATTGAGAAAGTCATGCCATTACTTGAGTTTGTATGTTTTCTTCTACATGAGTGTCGTTTAGAGGTTTAGTGTGTCGCTTGAGGACAAACAACAAGTTTAAGTTGAGGGTGTTGATATACCATGAGTTTACGATATTTTTGATGCATTTCACTTAGAGCTTGTGTGTGTCTTAGGCTATTTTGTTATTAGATATAATGTTTTTATGTAATATTTTGCAGGAAATTGGTTCGGAAGCGGTTGACAGAAAAATGGACTGAAATAGCAGTGGCACCAACTGACGAAGCCAACGACGTCCCCTAGGTCCAACATCGGCCCGTAAGTGATGCAGCACAGGTGAAGTTCATGGAAGTCTGACCAAGTATGGAACTAGAAAGGCAAATGACGCCCCGTAGAGAGAATGACCAACCGTCCTGCAAATCCATCGTTTTCATCAGAAAGATTAATTTCCAGTACCTAAACCACAAAGGTGACAGATGAGTCCACTAATTGGACTCATTTAGGGCTTTATTTTGATAAAAATAGTGTCCTCAAATGCTTATTTTGTCTTAATATATGATGAAAACTCGTAAGTTTTAGGTATTTGAAGTTTTAGTGGAAGCATGGACACTTAGGCGCAAAAAGGAACAAAAAGGCTGAAAAGAACAAAGAAGCTGAAGCTTGCGCATCGCCAACCATGCTTGGCGATTCGCCGAAGGGACGCACTCCGCCCTTTGTTCCAGGACGCTAAGCCTTGAAGGAGCGGGATCAAAAAGGCAATAAAACGAGCAGTCGACATTTTGCCAAATAATTCCGTGAAGCAATACTAGGTATCCCAATGACACAGATTATGACGATGCTGAAGGCTAGTGCAAGACGGCGATGAACTACACCAAAGGGCGAATTACCGAGTTATTCGGCGATTCCGACAAACCTCGCTGAAAGATCCGCCAACACTATTTTCTGAAGTCTATAAATACTAACTTGTTATTAATTTTTAGAGAGTGGAACATTTATTTTGATTTCCATAATAGAATAGTACTTTTTGGGATATTTTCTCTCAAGTTTGGAGAGGGTTTTTGGGCGATTTGAAGAAAGAAGGATTTCATCTTCCCCAAGTTGGAAGTGGGTCTTTTCCATTCTTCTTCCTTTGCTTAAATCAAGGTTTAGTTCCTTATACACATTTGATTTTAGTATCATTTTAGGTGTATTTTGCTATTTCTTGATGTGTGGCTAAAAACCCCCACTCTTGGGGTGTGATTTAGCAAATATGTGTTGATATTGATGCTGGGTCTTGCTTGCTGATAGGATAGATGTATTTTAATGGTGATTTCACCTAGTGGTTATGCTTTAATTTAGTGGGTTGGTAGTTACAAATACAAGACCATCCATGTGTTTTCGGCTTGCCCGAGAGGGAGGTCACGAAACCAAGACCGCTAGACTGATGGCCTAAGGAGTGGGTCGACATGAGGTTCAGCCCGAGAGGGTGAGACCTATTCCCATATCCTAACACGCTGCTCGAGAGAGTGAGTGGGGTAAGGCGTAGGCTAGCCTTCATGCGGCAAATGGGTGTCCGAGAGGAACACATTTGAAATGTGGTAAGTTGCCCGAGGGGGAACTTATTTCCATCTAAAGCTTAGCCTAGTCACTATTATCTTGCAAATTTCCTATCGAAAGCATGTACCCAACGATTTATCTCAACTTGTATTGCGGTCACACCCCAAGAACTTGTCCCCATACTTGATATTCTTATTTTTTTTTGCTTTTTTACTACTTGTGACAAAATCCCCATTTGATATTCGACACCTTTGTGTCACCCCTTTTAATTTACAATAATTTTAATCGTTAATGTCTTTAGGTATGACTAGTTTGAACTAAATGTTATTTTTCTAATAATTTTCAAAACCACTCCCTTGGGACACTACCTCAACCCTTGGTTGGGTTACTATATTGTTGACGATTGTAGACACTCATATTGTAGGTTAGTATCGTTTGTCACGATAAGCATCAAAATGGCGCCGCTGCCGGGGAGTGGTGTTATTTTATAATTTTTAGTTTAATAAAGTTTCTGTTCTTATTAGTGGTAGTTTAGTAATTTAATTTTTAGTTTTGTTCTGTTGATTGCGTAAACATTTCAGAAGACACGAGTGTTAACGGTCGTAACGGGAACCAAGTAGGCCATCATGATGACCTTGGCAACCTCAATGGTGTCCAAGAGCCCAACATCAATGATTCACATCTCATGGGAGGTGTTGGAGCCATCCGTCTACCTCCAGCAGAGGGAGATGTGTTGTTCCACATAACAAGCACCATGTTGCAACTTTAGCAACTAAAGGGAATTTTAAGTGGATTAGCTCATGAGGACCCACATGAGCATCTTCGAAACTTCGTAGATGTGTGTGGACCTTTCTCATTCAAGAACATCTCTTAGGAATCAGTTCGATTAATACTATTCCTTTTCTCATTGATGGGGGAAGCGTGCAAGTGGCTGGCTGAGTTGCCACACAACTCGATCACTTCGTGGGAGGATTTGGTCATCGCATTTAATGTGCGTGTCTTCACTCCTTCGAAGATGATGACTATTCGGGATAGCATCCAAAGCTTTAAGCGTCTAAATGGAGAGCCTCTGCATGAAACTTGGCTCCGGTTTAAAAATTGGTGCTACAATGCCCAACCCATGATCTACCTAATAATGTGCTCCTTCAATACTTCTACCGGAGTCTAGATCCGGTAAACAAAGGTGTAGCTAACCAACTCTCTGCCAGAGGATTAATGCAGCAACCATATCTAGTAGCAACTCAACTTCTTGATGGCATGACACCCATCAACAGGGCGTGGTACACCCGCGAAGACCAGGTCTCACCGATCACATTTCAGCTTTCTAAGGAGCAAATTGAAAAGGATAATGAGAGAGACCAAAACATGGCCAAGATCATGATGCAACTTGATATTTTATCCAAAAATGTCATGGGGGTTGGTACCCGTGGTGTCAATGCTGTAGGAGTTGGGGGTGCAAATCCTGAGGAGATGAAGTTTAAAGCCATGTATGATGAGGAAGTAAATTTTCTAGCTAACCAAGGCGGGGGCTATTGTCAAACTACCCAAGGCAGGGTGGTAATCAAAGATGGGTTAGAGACGACAGATGGAAGGATCAAGATAGTGAATGGAGGGACTGTAATCCAAATTGGATGGATGGGGAGAATGATAGATATGTTCCTCCCCACGAGCGTCAGAAGCCCAAGGATTCGGAAGGTGGTAGGTTAGAGGATTTGCTTTCGCGTATCCTAAACAAAGTTGAAGGGTCAGACAAAATGCTGAAAGGCATGAAAGAAGACGTGTCTACCCTCAGCCAGACTGTCACCTCTCATTCAGTTTCAATCAAGCAGTTAGAAACCAAAATGGGTCATATCTCGTCTCATCTCAATTCGAGACAACAAGGGGGTTTGCCTAGTTATACTATGGCTAACCCCAAGAGTGAGGTCTGAAGATGGACTTGTGTCATTCCACGACGTTAACTAAGGCGCTGTTTGGGAGGCAACCCAAAACCCTTTTAGTATTTCCTAATTACTAGTAGAATAATAGTGTGTTGATTGTACAGGTTAAAGTAAGGGAGGTGATTGAAATAGCATATGGAGGCAAGCAGCAGGTCCAGTTGGCGGATCGTCGACAAGATCGGTGAACACGATTCTTTCCGCCATCTGACTCAAGGCACTTTCAGCTTGGATCCTGTAAAACTCGGCGGTCTGAAGAAAATTAGTGGAGCATCACAGACTATGTCGGCGATCTCGATGAAAACCGTCGATTGGAATCCTCACATGAGATGCAGATCATGTCGCAGTTGGCAAAGAAACTAGACACTTGGTGCTTCACCGAGTGAATGGGCGAATTGACTAACATCGCCGAATGGGCGGATACCGAACAGTTTTTGCAAGCCATATGTTTAAAAGTTCCATTTCATTAACTTTCCCTCACTGCTTCGTCCTATCAAAATCACACCCGCACTCTAGCATTTTATTTCTTGCACTTTTAGAGTATTTTAAGTGTTGGATTGTGCTCAGATTTGGATCGCATTGCCACCTCTCAGTCAGTACTACCTAAATCGGCACCAAAGATTGGTAATTCGAACCCTTAAGTTATTTTATCAAAAGTTTTACTCATTCACATAATGATCAATAGCATAAAATCTCTGCTAAGTCTCTAAGTTATTAGGAATGCATATATTATCGATTATGATTTGGTGTTTTCTGCATGATTTGAGGGACTCCCACTTAGCTATGCTTTGAGATAAATTGTTACGCGGTGGGAATAGAAGTTTCTATGGGTCTTCATTGAAATTGAGTTATATAAGCTCATGTTGCATTATCTGGGGTTGCGGGGTGAAACTTGAAAGGCTGGGTTGAAATTAGACACGTTGAGCTGATCGACGAGATGAACAAAATTCGCCGAACTGCTCGACAGTTCACCTAACGTACCCATTTTTCCTTTAACTGAATACTTTATGTATTGATTAATCTGTGACTTTCGGCGATCAGTTTAATTCGCGCAATGCACTCGGTGACTCACCGAAAGATCCCTTGTTCGCCCTTTGTCTGTGCCCTTATATCATTTGTACATCATTTTCAATGAATTTGCCTAACAGGACAAACACCTCGCCAACTAGCTTGGCTAAGCAATTCCACACTCAGAAACACCCTTTTGCTCCTGTTTGAATTACTATCGAACTTATCCTCGAAGTCTTTGCAGAAATGGCTAGACCAAAAGTCGCAGGGAGAAATGATCCACCTAGGCACATAAGAGCACATGAGATTAAAAAAGATGAAAAGAAAGTAGAGCTAGCCAGACAAAGGAAATATACCAAGGAAGCCAGGGAAAAGAGACGAATTCCCATCGACCCTAATGTGCGTGCCTCCATGGGCTCGAGGTTTAGTTAATGCAATACGGGCCTTTGGAGCAGCTCATGATATAGATCAGATGATTGCAGCTAATCTTGCTGCAGAGGCCAAGGCAAATGCAAACAATGAGAACCAAAACAACAATACTCCGGGGACCATTGTTTCACTTCAGGGAGTCACTCCGAGTACTGAGGCCCAGACAGATGAAGCGACCCATTAGATAGGACCTTTCTTCATCTCCTCTCTGTCTTTCTTTACTTTGCCTTTTGTATTCTGTATTATTTGCATTTGAGGACAAACACTCTTATTCGTGGTGGGGTGAGACCCACCTTATTTTGCTTGTTTCAGATACTTGTGTTTTGGTGTACATTTGGGTTGTCTATTTTTAATTGTGTTTTTTAAAATTGTTTTGTGATTATTTGAGCTTGTGGCTCCGTTTATTTTTATTTGCAAAATTATTTTGACTCTTCCGATTTTTTTTGAATTTTTCACACATTTTTGCCACCCCTTGTGAGTTAAATGTGGCTGTTCTTTTGCAAAAAAATTTGAGTCTCAGTTTCGATCAATATCGATAACTTGAATAGTGCTCTCAATTGAACGAACATGAATGTACGACTACGATGAGGCCAAATGAAGTTGCATAAACAATATGTGAACTCTTTGCATATGTTGTGATTAGCCATTTATCAAATTGATTCTCTTGTACTGACCATTGCACACTAGCGAAAGTGTGTAGTCTTGTTTGATTTAAGTGTCGATGCCTTGTGTGATTAGCTTGCTTTGAACCATGCATGAATAAACCTAGAATTTGCCCCGTTATTCTGATTGATTTAGAAATGTGTACTCTTGAGATGATCTTAGGCAACTTTAAAAAGTGTGAGCCAAATTTAACATATACCTCTTTTGTGGCCTACCCGTGAGCGTGTGAAACTTTTTTGAACACCCTTTGAGCCTTACCTTTCTTTGGAACAACATTGATGAACCTTAGACCTTACTTGACCCACTACCTATAATCCTCTTGATTTGTGGTTTAGCAAATAGCCAACTTAGGCTAAAAGCCTAAGTTGGGGGTGTGGTGAAAAGGAAAAGGAGAAGTCAAGAAGTGCAAGAAAAGTCCCCCTTAACCCATGGTGTTACAGAACGATGGAAACCCCTTATAAAAAATAAAAAAATAAAAATTGTGGAATAAACTACAAAAGAAATTGGGTTTCTATGCAATCCATGGAGGTGAATAAAAAGATGACTTAGAAGCACTAGAAAAAGAATTGATAAAGAAAAAGAAGGGAATGCCTTGAGAATACCACATCTCATGAGGAAAAAGTCACTGAGCCTAAATGACCATACCTTTGCATCCATTACAAGCCTTAGAAAGACATGTTTGATCGTGAGTGAGCCGGATCGAAGATCGATCGGAAATAAGGACAAACTTATGGGTGAAAACATGCATTGTGTTCCTCTTTTTGAGTTTGAGAGTTGCATTTGATTCCTAATCTTGAATTGATAAACCTCTGTGTGTGAAGATGGAATCATTCTTTATGTGAGGGAATTTAGATACTTTTTGTTGAGCTTGAACTTGCACAAGTAGCAAGTATTGCGAGCATGAGAATCTTTGGTAATGGTGTGTCACAACTTGAATCTTTGAGTATACAATTGATCATTGCATAAGTAAATTGAGTCTTGTTGTGTGCATTCATGATTGAGTCTTGTGTAGCACTGTTTGAGACACCCTTTTTGAACGGCTGAACTCAAGTTTGCTTGAGGACAAACAAAAGTTTAAGTTAGGGGTGTTGATGAGTCCACAAATTGGACTCATTTAGGGCTTTATTTTGATAGAAATAGTGTCCTCAAATGCTTATTTTGTCTCAATATCTGATGAAAACTCGTAAGTTTCAGGTATTTAAAGTTTTAGTGGAAGCATGTACACTTTGGTGCAAAAAGGAACAAAAAGGATGAAAAGAATGAAGAAGCTGAAGCCTGCGCATCGCCAAGCATGCTTGGCGATTCGCCGAAGGGACGCACTCCGCCCTTTGTTCCAGTACGTGAAGACTTGAAGGAGCAGGATAAAAAAGGCGATAAAAGGAGTAGTTGGCATTTCGCCGAATAATTCCGCGAAGCAGTACTAGGTCACCCAATGACACAGAGCACGACGATGCTGAAGGCTAGTGCAAGACGACGATGAACTACACCAAAGGGTGAATCGCTTAGTTAATCGGCAATTTCGACTAACCTCGCCGAAAGATCCGCCAGCACTATTTTCTGAAGTCTATAAATACTAAACTTGTTATTAACATTTAGAGAGTGGAACATTTATTTTAATTTCCATAATAGAATAATACTTTTTGGGATATTTTCTCTCAAGTGTGGAGAGGGTTTTTGGGCGACTTGAAGAAAGAAGGATTTCATCTTCCCAAAGTTAGAAGTGGGTCTTATCCATTCTTCTTCCTTTGCTTAAATCAAGGTTTAATTCCTTATACCCATTTGATTTTAGTATCATTTTAGGTGTATTTTGTTATTTCTTGATGTGTGGCTAAAACCCCCCACTCTTCGGGTGTGATTTAACAAATATGTGTTGATATTGTTGCTGGGTCTTGTTTGCTGATAGGATTGATGTATTTTAATGGTGATTTCACCTAGTGGTTGTGGTTTAATTTAATTGGTTTGTAGTTGGAAATACAAAACCACCCATGTGTTTTCGGCTTGCCCGAGAGGGAGGTCGCGAAATCAAGACCGCTAGACTGATGGCCTAAGCAGTGGGTCAACATGAAGTTCAGCCTGAGAGGGTGAGCCCTAGTCCCATATCCTAACACTCGGCTCAAGAAAGTGAGTGGGGTAAGGAGTAGGTTGACCTTCATGCGGCAAATGGGTGTCCGAGAGGAACACATTTGAAATGGGGTAAGTTGCCTGAGAGGGAACTTATTTCCATCTAAAGCTTAGCCTAGTCACTATTATCTTGCAAATTTCCTATCGAAAGCATGTACCCAACGATTTATCTCAACTTGTATTGCGGTCACACCCCAAGAACTTGTCCTCATACTTTATCTTCTTGTTATTTTTTTGTTTTTTTTACTATTTGTGACAAAACCCCCATTTGATATTTGACACCTTTATGTCACCCCTTTTAATTTACAATGTTTTTAATCGTTAATGTCTTTAGCTAAGACTAGTTTGAACTAAATTTTAATTTTCTACTAATTCTCAAAATCACTCCCTTGGGACACGACCTCAACCCTTGGTTGGGTTACTATATTATCGATGATCTTAGACACTCGTATTGTAGGTTAGTGTCATTGGTCACGATAAGCATTAGTGACCCACAAACAGTAGGTCGACCCACGGTTCGTAGGTCCGGTCGTCTGTCAAAACCACACCCTGAACATTTTTTCCTTATTTTCGTTTCCTAGTTGGTTTAGGATTTAAATACTATAAATATTAGTTGTTATTTCCGTTTTTGGGTGTTAAACAATATTGGAGACTTTTGTTTTGGTCTTTTGGAATTATTTTGCAAACTCTTAGCAATTTAATTTCGGAAGTTGGTTTTATGCAATTTGCACTTTGAATTTCAATTCAAGATTTCGGTTTTCATTTATTCTAATTGTCAGTTCATGATTTTGTTTAACATTAATATGAATTGTGGATTCTAAAGCATGAGTAGCTAAATCCACAACTAAAGTTGTGGGAACCATGTGAAATTAATAACGTATGACTAATAACTAAGTAATTATTGAATAGTGTTTATGCATGTATTGTTAATCTTTTCATTTAAAAGTCTTTCTAGCAGTGCACAACGTTGGAACTCGCCTCGTTCCTACTTGCCTTACCAAGGGGGTCATGCATGAGAAATGGATTAAACAACAAATATTTAGTTAAGGATTTCCTGCTATTTAATAGTCTGACTTCAATCAGTTGACGTGAGGGTGAATACCCAAACCAATCGACACGATGACTAATCTGGGGTAAAGGTAAGGGTTAATAAAGCACACACCCGTAGACTTACCAAGTTGCGAGGTGAAAGTTCCTACTTGGATTACCAATCACTTAGGGATATCTAACTTATCAGTCTTGCATGTCAAACACTAGGATATGATTACTATTATTAGGAATACTGCGTTAAGAGCTTGTGGGGAACACATATACCCTAGTTTCAATCTTATATTGATATCTCAAATTGTTAGCTTTGTTTACTTGGAACCTCAAAATCAAACCAACAATTTGTTATTTTAGTTACAAAACCCCATGTTTACTTTTCTCAGAAATAGTTTGACTAAAAAGAGATAACTGTAAGTTAAATTTAAGTCTAAACCATATTCTTCGTGGGATCGACCCCAACCTACAAGTTGGGTTCTTTATTTGGCAATGACCGCTTATACTTCTTTTGGGAAGTGTAATTTGGGCGTATCAATACTATAACACCTCATATTCGGGAAAGTCTTAGGAGGGGTCAAGTAGGAAACTCACAAGCCAAAATTGGACCATTAAACCCTCTACGGAGCCCGAGACGGGCAATGATGGGGACCACAGGTCGTGACATAGATCATGGTAAGTCCCTAGGACCTGCTATTCAGGCGTCCCTCCCATGGAGGCCTAGACGGCCCGTGGAGAGGTTAAAGGGTCGTCAAGCAGGTCGTCAAGTGGTCGTAAGGAGGGGGCCTTATCCCCTAGCCACTAGTCAAGGACCACAGACCGTTAGATGGACCATGGTGCCTATGAAGGGCAGTGAAGGCCACCGTCAAGTGTGTCCGTCAACTTTTAAGTCATGGCTTTTGGGTCTTTTCTTAATTATTTTAATTCAATACTATGTCGTATGACCTTTATCCAAAATCCTATATAATGATTTTTAACCCTCAAAATCACCAAATTCACGTCATCCTCTCAATTTCCCAAAAGAAGAACAAGTTCATCCTCTCATATATTTTTCTCTCTATAAGCTTGATGAAGAAGACCAGGGTTTAAAGCCAAGTCTCCAATTTCACATTGATTGTAAGCTCTTCGCATCGAGGAATGATAGTATTCATCTATGGATCCCTTTCCTGTATATAGTTCCTAAATTCTCCAATTTTGAAGTTAGAAATCTCCAATTAAAGTTAGGGTTTTCTTCTATGTCATGAGTTCCTTTCAATATTGATATAATTGATTGTTTTATGAAGTATTTAATTGAGATAGTTCCATATTTTAAAGATGAATCCCCATTAACCTATGCTTAACCCATGTTTTCTAGATTTTCATGATTGAAAGTGGGGTTTGAACTGTGAAAGGTGAATTATGGAAATATGCATGTTCTTATGAAATTGATGAAATGTGATATAAGTTGCTTTGAGAGTAAAGCATAAATAATGTTGTTGTTGTTGATTGTTGTGTAATGATTTCTCACATAATTACTCAATACATGAATGTGAATAATTTTCTCATATAAAGGATTCTAAGGTTGAAAGGTCTTCTCACCTAAAGTGAACTGAAGTTAAGGAGTTATTTTAATAATGAGGCAAGAGGCGATTACCCATGTCCTCTAATGGTAAGACAAGAGGTGATTACCCATCCCTTAAAGATAAGATGAATATGATTGGTGACTATTCCATGGGAATTAAGCTTAGTACCAAGTTGACAAGTGGTGATTACCTGTGTCTCATAAACTATGTGCCATCATAGGTTGTCTAGATAGACATTAGCTAGTGAATTCACTTAAGCTAGAAGTTCATGGTTCTTACCTTGGCAAGTGAGAACACCTCTTTTAGGTGTTGGGTAAACACCAAATTCCATGTAATAACTCACATGGTCTCTATGTCGGTTAAGGCTAATTTCCCACAACAAGTATAATGATGAACTAAGGTTACTTCAAGAAGTATTTCACAAGTGTTCAAAGATGAGTTTTACTTGCATTTGACCATGATTATTATGATGTTTTCTAACCTTTTATTATGGTTTTAACTTGGTCTTTGCATGACATGAAAGGTACTTTTTAGTATGATTTTATATATCTATGCATTGTTATTATACTTGATACATCTTTGTACTAACACATACTCTTGCCTACATTATTTCCCAAATGTAGGGTCTGACGATCCAGTTTCTCATCCCCGTAGTTAGAAGTCACTTCGGCTTTACTTAGTAGTGGTGAGTCCTCATTTTGCGAGGATTGAACCTTTTATCGCTTTTAGTTTTTACCTTTCAGATATTGTACGTGATGCCAGGGTTACGTCCTGGTCACTCTTGATGTAATAGATGGCTTTTGAGACTATGTAGACTTCCGCTTCATTTTTTCCCCAAAATATTTATGATATGAATTGTGTTTTAAATCTTTTGATTTTCTATAATCTTGTTTAAGTGTCTTGTGTAGGGCTTCTCGGATTCCTATATGCCATGTTACACCTAAAGTGTACCTTGGGTTGTGACAGATACCACATGTTGGCCCTCACATCACTTGTCAAATAACTCATTTAACTTTTCTAAGTAAATTTTTATTCAATTATTGCAATTGCATTACTTACTTCAACTATCATGAGTGACTAAACCCCACAATAATGATTGTGGATTCACTGACGACTTGATCTAAATAAAGGGTGTTTGTATATCTTATTAGTTCTTTCATCTTCCCTAGGTTTGACTTGTTTGGGTAAAAGTGTGTAAAACCTAGGAAAAGAGCTAAATAATGAGGATTCGAGATTTAGAACTCGTCTAATGGTTGATATTGTAGCAAGATTAACTAACTCCGAGTAAATATCATTTATTTGAGATTAACACTTTTTGTTCAAGAGAATAAAAGTGGTATGCATTTAATTTTGTTGAGAAATGATTAAATATAGTACGAGATTGATAAACTGATAACTAGCATTATAAGGTGGAATTTTGTATTAACCCATAATAAGTAATACAGTCTCAGTGAACACAATCCCAATTTCTCTCTCTAGAAACTCTCAGTTAAAATTAACATTGTTAGAAGTTACAAGTTATTAATCGATACTACAATCATTCATATCCCTCCAAAATTTTCCTTTTCTTTGGAATTAAATAGGTAATAGAAAATAATCGTATTTTTCTTAGTTATGTTGTGAGCTTCAACCCCAACCTTGTAAAGTTCGATAATTGATAAGCACAATGTTATACTTCTTTATTGAAGGTGTAATTAGACCGTATCAATATATCACTTGATTTTATTTATGAATGATATTAATAAACATTTGATTTGTAAATTACTTGTATTTTTAACTCATATATAAAATTTTTAATTCTTATTTATATACTTTCAAAAATTATATAATTTTAGGTTTATTTGTATATTTTCAATGATTTTATGCAATTACTTGTTTGTATATATGTGTAGCTCCCCTTAAATCAGACCTTGAAGAAATTTATTTGGACTAGTGTCACAGAAGAAATCTAGTGCTCGTAGAAGTATCTACAGACCATAGGTAAAATCATAGAACCATGCTCTAAAAAATTGTTCTCAGGTCCAAGTTTCACGGACCAGACTACGGATCACAAAACCTTCTACGATTCGTAGAAAGGCCTCATGAAACCCAAGTCCTAAAACAATCCCCAATAAGCTTTCTACGATTGAGCAGGAGGGAGTTCCTAAGTTCCGTAGAAAGGATCCATAGACCACAACTTCAGAGATCCAGAACTGAACATGTTTTCTACGAGAGAGCCTATAGTTCGTATACTTTTGTACGGATTGTAGATGGTATTCCATAGACTACTTTTATCAATTTTAAGAGGGTTATTTTAAGTTCTTTCTCACTCTTTCTAAATCTATACCTCAACATTTTTACACCTAATTAGGGTCACAAGAAACCCCTAGCACAATGTTGAGTTGAAAGCTTCCTTACCGATTAAGTTTTGAGATAAGATTATACTTAAATCAACATCAAATGGTCATATCTCTCAACATATAAAAAATTAGGTGCCCTATGACCTATAAAATTAAAGTTCTATGAGTCTTCTTTCCAATACCACCAAGTTTTCCTTATTTTAAGTTCAGAGTAAAAAGTTATGCCCATTTTCAAAAAACAAATATTGTCTTTAAATTGATTTATGAGGAGAGAAAAAATTAAGCTTTGCGAAAGAGTTTTCAAATATTAATTGAGTAAGAATATAAGAAAACTAAGTATTCCCAAAGGTATCACTTTTTATATTAAGAAAAGAGAAACTTTGATTTCTAAATGAGTTAATTAGTTTAGAGTTTCGAAGCAATTACTTCTTTTAAGATGATATTTTGAGTAATTACCTCAAATAGAGGAAGGTTGTATTTTATACATTTGAGCATGAGTATATATTTATTGAGAGTAGTATTGAGCACCGATATGGGGATGAGTTCAGACAACTCACATTTCTCATAAATTATGTAGCCAACAAGGGTAAAAGATCTTACTTCTTAGACGACTCCTTATTACTTTCATGTAGAGCTTTAGTGGATACACTTGGTTGAGATTTTTTATATCCTAGTAAGGTATAAGATACTTTTGGCAGTGTGGGCGAGACAATGTATTATCACATTGCTCATAGTGATGGTTTCGATTAGAGAATCTCCTAAATAAAGTTGAAATGTGTTTTTATCATATCACTTAATATGTTGAGTTCAGACATGAGTAAGTATTTGCAAAGTTTAAATGATTTCACTCCTTTATTTCTTTACATTCAGTTGTGTATCTAGTTTCAACTTTTTCTTTTCAATTATTTATTTTCCTCAAAAATATTACATACTCACACATTCAATGTATTTTTGTCATTCGTCCTACATCTTTTCATGATGCAGATATAGGTGTTCATGATCATCAACAGACACTCCGTTGAGATCATTTTGCACTTTTTGCTAGCTTTGGTGAACCTTCCTTGCTTTCCAGAGGACTCCACTCCTTTCTTTCAGTTTAGTAATTTTGAGGTGTCGCATGTCTTGTTCCAACATCCATGTTAAACTATAGAGGCTTCATAGGTATTTAATGTTGAGTTTCTCTCAGTATTTCCTCTGAACTATTTTGGCAAACTATTATTTTTTCAGAGTATTTTCAGACAGTTTTGAGTAAACTATTTTGATATAGTTTGAGTTTGAGAAGTTTTGAGACTTTTGAATTCAAATTCTATTTTAAAGCTTAAATCTGTTTGAGTTAGTCTTCCGCTAAGTAGTCAGTCATGCCAAGGATTCACTTGGGGATCAACAATAGTTCTTGAGTGTCAGCCACGTTCATAGTGTAGGCTTGGGGTGTGATAAACTTGATATCAGAGCATAGAGTTCAAGTGTCCTAGGGTGTTTATGAAGTCGTGTCAGTATGATCTTATTTATGTTTGTGAGGGCACCCACTTTTATAAATGAGGGACTAACAAACATGTACGAAAAAAAATCTTCTTTCATACTCTAAATCATTCAATAGAATTGTTCCATAAGGAATTTATTCATACTCAAACATGTCTAAAATCCATCCAACTACCGCACTAATCTTAGGCGTATTTATGCGCCAAATAACCAATTTAGCCCATATATATAGGCAAGTTCGAGAGCAAATTCCTAGTTTAAATTGAAATTATAGAGTCAATTGATTGTGTTTCCTCTAACCAATATGATTAGATGTTCACAGGGCGTAAAGCAAGGAAAAGGAGCGAAAAACTAAACCATCCAAGAGGTTGGAAAATAGAAGTCGAAGTTTCTAAGGAGAAATGACCAAGAAGCTGAAAATTGTACTATGAGGGAGCACCTCCGCATGGCGGAGCTGAAGTCAGAGTGTGGAAAGCCAACTCCACAAAACAGTGAAGTGTGCGATGGGAGCGCGTCGCGAAGTAAATCAAGTTGTTCTAATGTACAATGAGAGAAGTTGCTGACCTGTACTCCAGATTTCCACCACGTGTTTATTTCAGACTATAAATATTTCAGCTATATTATTTTATCAGCATTCATTTTTTGGAAAAAATGGGAGAACACGATTTGGGCGATTTTGCTGACTATCTCTTGGGCTTTTCTTCTATTATTTCATTTTGGTAAACACTTTTATGATCCTTGAACATTATTTGATGATGATTCATACTATGAGTAGCTAAGTTCCCTTTTTCTAGGGTTGTAGCTACAATTAATGGCATAATATTATTTATTTCTAGCATGAGATGGGTTTTCTTATGATTTATGCTTGCATTCTTGTTTAACTATTTTGATAACTGATCAACATTAAAATAAATTCATTTTCCGCTCTTGAACTCGGAAGACGAATTTAGGGATAAACCAAGGAATGTGAGGAACGTGTTCATTCTAGGGTAAAACTTAGAATATTTCGTATATAGGATATGAGTATACCTACATACCTCGTTTGGTTAATGTACAAGATGATAGCTTAATGCTCCGCTATTGGCACATGCCTATCCCTGCTCAACGATGTAGTTAGGCTGTCAATGGTGGTATGTGATTAGAGGTCGGGAGACCATGATCGTAAATTCAACCTTCTGAATCAATGATGAGGTTAACTTATCGAATGCTAGAATAAGTTATTACTGTGTTTGAAATTGGTGCATTTTACAATCCTGAAATTGTGAAATCTCCTTTTGTAACTGATTTAAGTGTTTGAAGTTAATATTTGAAACTAATCAATTTAGTTAATACAAACAAACACCGGAAGACGACCAGGACTTGGTTGAGCCTCTAGCTGAATCGGAGAGATTTATTCGTTACCGGAGAAAGCAAAGAAGACTCACATACCGTGTACCTCTTGTCGCTTGTGAACTAGTAACCCCAGAAAAAAGGGAGGATCAAGACACACCTGCAGTGATGGCAGAAATGAAAGTGAGAGACGTGGCAATCCCACGCACCACCAATGTTACTTCTTGTATTCAGAAACCTGCAGCTAGTGGGAAATTTGAATTGAAGTAGAGCATGGTGCTATTATTGCACGCAAATGGACAATTCACTAGTCTATCTTATGAGGACCCACAAGTGCACATTCAGAATCTCCTCGAGATCAGTGACACTTACACTCCAACTGGAGTGAACTCCGATTATGTGAGGCTCATCCTATTCCCCTTTTCTTCGCTAGGGGAAGCAAAAATATGGTTGAACTCTGAGCCTGCAAACTCCATAACATCTTGGGATGATCTAGCACAGAAGTTCTTGATAAGGTTTTTCCTATTCGGGAGGAGAAAACTTATACCAAGCTTGGGACAGGTTTAAATCCATGTTGTTGAGCTGTCCACATCATCATCAAGTTAACAAAGTGTTGGTCCACACCTTCATTAAAGGATTGGAACCAAACACAAAAACTTTACTTGATTCTATTGTAGGTGGACAAACTTTGGAGAAAACATATGCTGAGCTATTTACATTCCTTAATAGAATCTCACAAGGTATCCTGAATGGAATGGAGGAGGAGCTAAGCCGGTCAAAAGACTGCAAGAGTGTTGGAAGTGGATGCAGTGACAACCTTAACTGCACAAATTGCAGCAATGCAAAATATGATGACTACAAACTTAACCAACATGTCACTAGGACAACCACAAGCTCAAGTTAATATGGTGCAGCAACCACCAACATGGTGTGAAGTATGTGGAGGTTGAGATCACACTGCTGATGTATATGAAGCAAATCTAGAATTTGTTAATTTTGTAGGTAATGCCCAGCGAGGAGGAATGCACCAAAACTACGGCAACACCTATAATCCGAGCTGGCGAAACCACCCAAACTTTTCATGGGGTGGTAATCAGAATCAACACCACGGACAAAACCAGTACATGTCACAAGGTGGTGGACAACATTACAATCAACAGGGCCATGGGAATCAACAGTGTCATAGGAATTAGCAGGCTGCTAAGCTGGGTGATATGAGTGTGGAGGTCATGCTAAAACAAATCATGACTGACCAAGCTAAGTTGGCAGCAGATGTTCAAAACAACCAACTAGCTACCAAGAATTTGGAGAAGCAGTTCGGGCAGTTTGCTAGTGCCCAAAATTCTCGACCATATGGGGGTTTGCCTGGAAATACTTATCTAAACCCAAAATAGGTAAATGTTGTGACTACACGTAATGGTCGTCCATTGGAGGAGTCAACTCCAAAAACAAAATTTGCTGAAGAAAAAGGAAAGCAGGTGGATGAAGCTGGACCAAGTGAGCCAAGGGTGGATGAGGAACCAAAGGCAAAACCACCTCCTCCATTTCCACAGAAATTTAAAAAATAGAAGGAGGAGGAATGTTGTGGTAAGTTTATCGAACTCCTTAAACAGGTATATGTTAACTTGCATTTGATTGATATGTTGCAGGGCATTCCTAAGTATGCCAAATATGTGAAAGATATTGTGGCTAACAAGAGCAGATTGGTGGAGTATGCAATAGTGGCACTCACTGAGGAGTGCAGTTCTAGGATCCAGAATAAGTTCCCAACTAAGTTGAAAGATCTAGGGAGTTTAACTGAGCAAATAAAAATTGGCAAGTGCATCGAAGCAATGAAGTTGTGCAATTTGGGCGCAAGTATCAACTTGATGCCTACGTCCATATTTCTTAAGTTGGGGCTGGGAAGGCTCAAAGCTACAACCATAATGTTGCAATTAGCTGACCGCTCAGTAGCAAGACCAGATGGTGTTATTGAGGTATGTCTTAGTCCAAGTTGGAACTCTGATTATTCCCATAGACTTTGTTATCTTGGATTTTGAGCCTGACCCAGAGGTCCCATTTATGTTGGGACATTCATTCTTAGCAATCGGTGGTGCATTAATTTATGTGGCGGCTGGTAGGCTGACAATGAGAGCTCATGACAAGGTAGATGTCTTTGATGTATACAAGGCAATGAAGTTGCCTGCAATATATGAGGAGTTGTCAGCAATTACAGTCATTGATAAGGAAATAATAGCTAAATATGTTGAGGCCCGAGACCCTTTATAGAAAGTGTTAATTGGGCAGGATATTGAGGGGGACGCTGAAGCCCTGGAGCTTGCTAGTATTCTAGATGTTCCAAATGTGAGCATTCTTTGCTAGTTTATGGAGCCATTAAACAGAGTTTTAGTACCCCCTCCCAAGCCATCAATTGAGGAAGCATCAAAGTTAGAGCTGAAAGCTCTACCATCTCATCTCAGGTATGCATTCTTAGGTACTAATGAAACATTACATGTAATCCTTTCTTTTGCTTTGTCTGAAGTGCAGGTTGAGGACTCTCTGAAAATATTGAGGAAGAGAAAAAAGGCAATAGGTTGTCAGATGGTTGACATACATGGCATCATCCCAGCTCTATGCATGCACAAGATATTCGTGGAGGAGGGCCACAAGTCAAGTATACAACCCCAACATAGATTAATTCCAGTGATGAAAGATGTGGTGCGCAAGAGGTTATTAAATGGTTAGATGTAGGTATTGTATATCCGATTTCAGACAACAAGTGGGTCAGCCCGGTTCAGTATGTGCCTCAAAAAGGAGGCATGACAGTGATCACCAATGAAAAGAATGAGATGATTCCAACCAGGAAAGTGACAAGGTGGCACATATGCATGGATTAGAGGAAATTGAATGAGGCCACCAGAAAGGACCACTACCCATTCCTTTCATTGATCAAATGCTGGATAGGTTAGCTAGGCAAGGATATTATTGTTTCCTGGATGGCTATTCAGGATATAATCAAATTGTGATTGCGCTAGAGGACCAGGAGAAAACCATATTCACTTGTCCATATGGGACATACGCCTTCAAACGAATGCCTTTTGGGCTATGCAATGCTCCAACCATATTCCAAAGATGCATGATGGCCATTTTTCATGGTATGGTCAAAGATTTTATGAAAATATTCATGGATGACTTCTCAGTCTTTGGGGAGTCTTTTGAAAGGTGTCTAGAAAATTTGGACAAGGTATTGGCTAGATGTGAAGAAACTAATCTCGTCCTAAACTGGGAAAAATGTCATAAGGTGTCAAAGAAAGAATTGGAAGTTGATCGGGCAAAAATGGAGGTAATTGAAAAGCTACCCCCTCAGTATTTGTTAAAGGGGTGAGAAGTTTTTTGGGTCATGATGGGTTTTACAAGAGATTCATTAAGGATTTCTCTAAGACTGCAAGACCTATGTGCAGTCTCTTGGAGAAGGAGATGAAATTTGTGTTTGATGAGCACTGCATTCGATCTTTTGAGGCTTTGAAGAAAAAGTTAATAGAAGCTCCAATCCTTACTTCCCCAAATTGGGAGCTTTCTTTTTTAGCTGATGTGTGACACAAATGATGTGGTTGTAGGGGTAGTGTTAGGGAAAAGGAAAGAGAAGGTGTTTCATTCAATCTATTATGCAAGCAAAACACTGGATTCAGCTCAAGCCAACTACACCGTGTCAGAGAAAGAAATGCTAGCCTTGGTCTATGCTTTTGACAAGTTTAGATCTTACCTGGTAGGGACTAAAGTTGTTATTTATACTGATCATGCAGCTATTAGGTACCTATTTTATATGAAGGATGCAAAGCCACGGCTGATTAGGTGGATTATGTTGCTGCAAGAGTTTGACATAGAGATTGTCACAACCCAAGGGTATACCCTAGGTGTAACATGGCGTACTTGACCCCGAAGGGGTCTCATACAAGACTTTATCATAATCATAACATAAGATAATAGAAAAGTATGGAAAATTTAAGACTTCTTTAAATTTTACAATCGAAAACATTTTCATAGGCAAGCGGAAGTCTTTACTATAACTTTGTCTCAAACCATTTATTAAACTCTTGAATAAAAGACTAGGGACACAGCCCATACAATGTCTAAAACATAAAGAAATGACATAAAGGAATAATGGGTTTGTCCTCGAAGCTATGAGGACTCACCAAAATCTTCAACTCTTCTTGCTCCTTATAAACCTAGCCTTCAAAGGAACTCAATCTCCAATACCCTACATTTGATTGGAATGTAGGCAATATGAGTTAGTACAAAATGTACCAAGTATGATAGCTAGCACAACATCATAAAAGCATCTCAAAATGGTTAGTCAACATAAGACATAAGCATAAGAGACAATAACATAGTCATAGCATAATCTCCAACATAAGCATCATATAATCATAAGTCAACATAAGACATAATAAATGAGCATAGGAGATACATCATGTTCATAGTATAGTCCTTATTTAGACTTTCATATTTACATACTTCAACCTTTTGTCTTTCATATCACAAGAGAACTACTTCACAAGCCACCTCAAAGCATACTTGTGCAAGGCAAGAATAGCATCCCATAATACTATCCAAACTAAGTACCTCTTCTTGGTCTCACTCTTTAGCTTACTTCATATAGACAAGGGAACTGTCACGACCCAAGGCTAGCCCCTAGATGCGACACAACGTACTCGACCCCGAATGGGTCTAATACAAGCCTCATAACCTTTCATTGCATTTGACATAGAAATAGTGCAAAATTAAAAACTCATTTAAAACCAAACTATCAAAAGCTTCATTTAAAAACACTTGAAAATACAACAGAAGTCTACTAAAGTCTCACATGGCCATCTAAACAAAGTCTTGAAAACTAAAGTAGGGACACGACCCTTTACAATTGAAAAGACTAGAAATGTCTATTACATGGAAAGAAAGAAACTTCTAAAAAGACACTTGTCCTCGATCTATGAGGACGTACCACTTTAGCCTTGGAGGAAATCTCAATCCAAGTACTCCAATCTAGATAGAAGCAATCACTTGCCGAAACCTACAATTATAGTAAAATAAGAGAAATATGGGTTAGCACACAAAAAATGTATTAAGTATGATGACCATGCAAAAACATGCTTTAAAAGGGAAATTTTTGTTGGAAACCATGCATTATGCCACTTTTTAGAAATATCATGAACAATAGCATAAGAGATATCAAATACAAGTATAATTAGCATACAAGTTATAACATAACATTTGAACAATATCAACATGTAAGCCATTACCTTCACCCTAGACCTTCACCTCAAGTAACCCTCATGCTATACCTTGTGCAATGTAAGGATAGCGTCTCATACCACCATCCACACTAAGGCACCACATTAAGGTCACCAAAAGGAACTTGCCACTCCTTCCTTTTCACCTTTGCACAATATCCACATGTAAGAGACATAACATTTAATAAGACATGACAAGGGAAAATAACTCATAATATAACCCAAGTATAGCATGTATCGTCACAATAAGCATTTAAGAGTCACATTCTTCAATAACTTCATTTAGAGGACTTTCATACATTAGTCATTAAGACTTAGAGAACTCACTATGACCGTCACAAAGACTACTTATGCAATGCATGGATGGCATCCCATACTACCACCCACACTTCATAAAAATCATCAAGAAGCCACAATGCACATCTCACATAATGGGAATATGCATTAACCGATATAGACCATGAGAGCTAAATCATGGAATCTGATGTCGTATGACCCCACACCGTAAAAAGGTGTTCTACTTGCCTAAGGTAGAACTAGTAATATTTTAGCTTGGATGGAATCCACTAGCTAATATCCTATGTGGGGACATAGTTATGGGATATGAAAGATGTTCATTGAAATCCGGCGTAACATAGGGAGAACCTCCATCTAACCATATCCTCTCGTTGCTTAGCCTCCATTCCCATAAAGTATTTTATTTTTATCAACATTATTGTACTTGAGAGGGCTACCAACATTAGGCCTACCAACCCAAAGAACATTACACATGAAGGGCCACCACCATTAGGTCTACCAATTCAAGGTACATTTAAGGATAGCTCATTGATCTTCCTAGAAGGGCCACCACCATTAGGTCTAACATTTCAAGGTTCATCATTTCACACAAGAAAGGGTCATCACCATTTGGTCTACCATTTCAAGGTTTAACATCACATTAGTTCCTAGAATCATCATGAAGGGCCACCAATATTAGGTCTACCAGTTCAAGACATAGCCTAGAATACTTCATTATTCATTCATTCATGAAAGGCTACCAACATTAGGTCTACCAATTCAAGACATTAAGACATCAAGTCAAAATACATTCATCGTGCAAGAAAAGGATGCCTAAGCCTACCAATTCAAGATATACAATATATATATATATATATATATATATATATATATATATATATATATATATATATATATAGAAGACAACATTTCACATTCCATCATCATCATTCATGAGTGTCAAATTGAGAAATAGTCTTTCAATATTAACAGAAATACATTCAATGCAAGATCACCTTAAATTCATTAGATTCTCATTCAAATACTTAGTAAGTAAAAACCTCTACCTTTCAAGTGGATCAATAGGTCAAACACATTCTACTTCTACATGAAATTTAGTCATAATTTACCTTCAAGGCCATGAATCTCAAATCATCAACACACCAACAATTTACCATAATTAAGGCATAGATAATGGTACAATTCAATAACCCAAAGCAATTTAGAGATATTACAATCATAAGCTTTCATAATCTATAAACCCACTTCATAAAGGCACAATTTAGGAATAGAGCGAAATCATGGGTTCATAGAGTATTTTCATCATAAATTATCAATTAAACACCAATACAATCATAATATGACATTAGTAACAATTTGAGGAAAGAACCCATGAGATTGAGTAAAACCCTAGGTTTTTCATGAACTTGAAAACTTTGCAAATCTACTTTGAATGGACTCTAGGGGTGAAAGCTACCCATAGATGAAGGATCACCATACCTTAATAGATGAATTCCACGAAAATCCACTCAATTAGCCATCCTCTTCAAGCCCTAAGTCTTCTTCTTCTCTTGGTCTTCAATGGAGTTCTAGAGAGAAGATATTTGGAGAGGGAGGGGTTTTGATTTGGGGGATTTGAATAATGAAATCTAAAATAGTATTTTATTATTTTAATACTCTTAAAATATCTTAATACACTTAAAATAAATGTCGATACACTTAAAACAATTAATAAACAATTTACCAAATGACCCTCACCCTTACCGAGTCAAAACAGAAAATTGAAGGTGAGGACCACGCCCTAGACTCACGAACCGTGAGTCCAGTGACGGACCGTTTTGTTGGTCTATGGTCTGGGGATGCAGCTTGCCTCAAGGGGGTCTGACCCACAGAGGCCATCCACGGATAGTGGATGGACCTATGGGGCATTGACCCCTTCCGTGCTTCACCCCATTTTGGCCAAACTTCATGGTTCTTTGGGGTCTTGGGGTTAGACTTAGGGTCCTCTTCAAGGACCCTTAGAGTGGTCCTTGGGGAGTCGTACCTTGACGTTTAACCCCTAAACCCCTCTACCATAGCTCGAGACAACCTTTTACACTCTCAAACCTCACATCAACTTCATACACACACTAGTTTGGCTCTAGTTTCACCTATTTGTTTTACGGGTCGTTACATGAACTATCATCCTTAGTCAAACATATCATGGAAGGCAACTATATCACAACACTATCATAAAATACTTCACTCATAAGAACTCTTTTTTGAATGACCCTAAGTCATACTTGTGCAATGCACGAATATCATCCCATAATACTACTCATGCTAAGTACTACCTTTAGGTCCTCATACTAATACTTCCTGATTTGGAACCTAGTTCCTCTCTTTAACTTTAGAACATTATGAGGTACTCTCTTAAGTACATCTTAGTTCATTATTATATTGAACCCTAGGAGATACTACTTTTAGCATGTCTAGTTAATCATCTACATGGACCCTATGAGATACTACTTTAAGCATGTCTAAGTCCATTCATACTCTTGAACACTATGAGGTCAAGTAAGTCTTAGTTCAATTATGCTTTAGAAAACTATGAGATGCTTCTTCAAGTATGTCTTAGTTCATTGGATATGGAGATTGCTACTAGAAGCCTTAACTCAACGATGTGAAGGCTTCCATCTCATGAGACCTAACTTTGGGAAAACCCACACTCTACTACGTAACAGTTTCCTCTTTACTTGGATAGTCCTCACAACAACTAGGTGTAGTTCTCCTTTCTACTTGGAGCCCGGACCCTATCTTGTGTGACACTCCATCTCATCTTCAATATCCACTTGGAGACAATCATACACCCCAAGGTTTACTTGTTAAGCCTTGCTTAACACTCATCTCTCATGGAAGGATGTCCTTGACGACCAATCCATGTTCAAGTGATTCTATCACTTCATACTTTCAAGTATTCATAAAGTAGATTAGGTGAGTATAGGCCTTTCACCACAAATCCCCTATTAGACTTCTATTCAATACATTGACTCTACTCTCGAAGCCCTGGTGATTCAACATTCATGACTACAAGACCTACTCTCAAACTTCACTTCATCTTATCATCATTCATATCAAGGTTACAAGACACTCAAGTAATAAGGTTCATCTTTAAGCAATTCTAGTCATATTCTTCCTTATCAAGAGACTCTGGTCATAATTCATCATGTAAGATCAATCTCAAGCATTACTACTCAAGAACCATCATATTCTCATTATTCTAAATCAATTCATGCATATAGGTTCTAGCCCTAGACAATTACTAGCCAAAATATTAATTCTAGAAGATCACCTTGACCTTTAATTTTACCATCCATGGCAATAACCCACATAATTCATCTTCATCAATTAGACTAGGGTAATAATTGAAATAACATAAATTCATCATAATATCATGAATTAACACTAAATGAATCATAAATAAGTATTATCCAACCAATTGGAGTCATACCCAACTATACCCACACATTGGAAGACACCCTAGCTTAGAATGGGGTTCTTCTTCACAAATTTGGGGAAATTCTAGGGGACTCTATGGGTGGAAGAACCCATAGATGAAAAGCTAAACATACCTTAAACCAAAGCTCTACACAAACCTTTAGCAATGGAGCCTTTGTTCTTGACCTTAGCTTCAAGCTCTAGCTTCTTCTTTAATGGAGGTTTTCTAGAGAGAGAAATATTTGAGAGGTGAGTGTTTTGGGGTTTTGATTTGGGTCTTGGAATAAATGACTTAATTGGGTGAGTTTTTGGGTTAAAATGACTTATATAGGGGTCCTAGGCTTGGGCAAAACGACATATCTTTGAGTTAAAACTATTGGGAAAAGACCCAAGAAGTTCCCTTGCTGGAAATTGTCGAAATGGCATGATGGACGACTTCACGGATCATCATCATCCCCACGACCCATCAAACGGGTCGTCGTGAAGAATTTTCAGCCTGACAATGCTTCACTATTTTGGGAATAATGTTTTACCCTGAGATTGAAATTGGGCAAACTCGGCGGCATTGGAAAGAGGACTCAGAGACCTTTAATTGGATAGGTAATGACCCACCTAATTCGTTTTAAGCTATGAGATATGAGCATTTGAAACTGACCCTACACTCTAAGTCTAATGAAATCCTTTGCGGATGACTTCACGGTCCGTGTGGGGCTTCACGGACTGTTGAGATGCCCTTGGCCCTTGACCAGTAGCCTAGCTTGCCACCCCTTAACCCCAAAAAGTCTAACTCATCACCACGACCCTTCCCCACGGCCTGTGGTGGCCTTCACAAGCCGTCTAGTGGCTGGTCGGGAGGGTCTCCTTATGGGCAGATTCTAGGGACTCACTGCCTAGCCTCCACTCCCTAACCACAGCCCGTGGTCCCCACCACGAGGCATCATGGTGGTCGTGGAAGGTGAGGCAGCCTTGTTAGCTACTGCCTAAGGTCTACGGGCACCACCACGACTCGTGTGACCTTCTTGGAGGGTGGCAAGGCTAACTCCTAAGTTTGCAACCTCTCCCTTGGACCCTTGTTTAGGCTACTAGGTTCCGAGGTAATACAGAGATCAAGGACTGAAAAGGTTCTGAAAATCAGATTGCAGATCACTTGTCCAGGTTGGAGAGTTCGTCACATGTGGGTGAGCAAGGTCAAATTTGGGAAGAGTTTCTTGATGAACACTTATTGGATCTAGAGGTGACATAATTACCATGGTATGCAGATATTGTCAATTATTTGGTGAGCGGATTGTTCCCACCGAGTGTAACAACACATCAAAATAAGAGGCCGATTTATGATGCTCGGTTCTACATATGGGATGAGGAGGTGTGTACCTGACTCTGAGATGAGACAAGTGATGGATAGTTGCAACTCGTCTGCATATGGGGGTCATCATGGAGGTAAGCGCACTACACATAAGGTGCTCCAATCAGGTTTTTTTTGGCGTACTTTGTTCAAAGATGTTGCAGGTTATGTGAAGAGCTATGATCAATGCTAGAGGATGGGGACTATTTCCAGACGACATAAGATGCAATTTCATAACATCTTGGAGGTCAAAATATTTGATGTCTGGGGGGTTGACTTCATGGGATTATTCCCACCATCCAATGTAAATCAATATATCTTTGTGGCTGTGGACTATGTGTCACAACCCAATCCTACACACCGGATGTGACACAGCGTACATGACTCTAAAGAGCCTCATACATGCCTCATAGCATTCATAACATAAAAACATAGGGAAAAAGTGCGGAATTTAAAACTCTCATTTACAATCGAAGTAATTTTCATTAAAGCAAGCGAAAGTCTCTCTATACTTTGTCTCAAACCATCTAGAACCATAAGACTTAAAACTTTGGGACGCAGCCCATACAAAATCTCTAAACATAATTATAAAATACATAAAGGGATCATGGTGGGTTTGTCCTCAAAACTATGAGGACTCATCAAATCTTCAACTCCTTACTCCTTAGAAACCTATCTTCCAGGAATAGAACATCAAGTCCAAACCCTACACTTTGTAGAAAAATAGAAGAAATATGGATTAGCACATTTAATGTATTAAGTATGATAGTCATGCAAAAACCATGCTTAAAAAGGGACATTTTGGTTGAAAACCATGAAATATACCAATTTTTTGAGAAAACATCATGAACTTTAGCAAAAGGCATAAGATACCATCACATTCAACATATAAGCCATTTCATCATATTAGAACATTCACCTTAAGTAACCCTAAGCTATACTTGTGCAATGTAATAATAGCATCCCATAATACTATCCCTACTAAGTACCACTTTGAGTCCACCTTAGATGAGCTTACCATTTCTCATACTCATCTTTGGTCAATACTCATACATAAGGAGCATAAGCATTTCATAAGTCACAAGGAAAGTAACTCATAATACCATCCAAGTAAAGCATGCATCATTACATTAAGCATTTAAGTCAACATTCTTCATTAGCTTCATTAAGAGCACATTCATTTATTAGTCCTTAAGACATTAGAGAACTCACCATAGCCCTCTCAAAGCCTACTCGTGCAATGCATGGATGGCATCCCACACTACCACCCACACTTCATAGAACTTCTCAAGCAACCATAGTGCACATCTCACATGATGGGAATAAGCATCAACCGACATAAACCATGAGAGAAAATCATGGAATCCGACGTCATGACCCACACCGTAAAGAGCTAGTCTACTTGCCTAGGGTAGAACTGGTAACATTTTAGCTTAGGTGGATCTACTAGCTAATATCCTATGCGGGAACATAGATATGGGATACGATATATGTTCATTGAAACCCAGCCTAACGTAGGGAGAGCTTTCATCTTACCATATCCACTCGGTACTTAGCCTCCATTGCCATAGAGTAGTTCATTTTCATTAACATTATTGTACTTTAGAGGGCTACCAATATTAGGTCTACCGACCCAAAGTACATTACACATGAAAGGGCCACCACCATTAGGTCTACCGATTCAAGGTTCATCATTTCACACATGAAAGGGTCACCACCATTAGGTCTACCGATTCAAGGTTTATCATTCATTCATTAGTTCCTAGACTCGTCATGAAGATCTACCAACATTAGGTCTACCCGTTCAAGACATAACCTATATTACTTCATCATTCATTTATGAAAGGGCTACCAACATTAGGTCTACCGATTCAAAGTTCATTAAGTCCATATACATTAGTAACACAAGAAAATGATGTCTAAGCCTACCAATTCAAGGTACAACAATCAACATTACTTCATTCATAAAAAATGAGGATGTCTAAGCCTACCAATTCAAGATACATTAATCAACATTACTTTCATTTACACTAGAAAAGGATGCCTAAGCCTACCAATTCAAGGTGTACATTACATTAAAGAAACCCTTCACATTTTATCATCATCATCATTCATGAGTGTTAATTGAGGATAAGCTTTCAATCATAACACAATTGCATTCTAAACATGATCATAACACTTTCATTGAGATCACACACATATACTTCACATCATAATCATACATAATCCTTCATGAAATTGCCCTTCAAGGCTATGAATCAATCTCAACCCAAACATCTAGAATACTACATTAGATAAGGGAATTAATATGATTCAATCATTAATTCAATATAGACATAAACAATTCAACATACTTTCACAATCAATCAATTCCCAAGCACAATTCACAACTTAGGATTTTTGGGGAAAATATGGGTTCATAAAGGAAATTCACCATAATTCATCATTAATTCAACAATGCATTCATAATACATCATATATAAACCTTTGAAAACTTTTTGGAATTGAACCCATGCATAGATTGAAAACCCTAGGTTTTTGGGGGATTTTGGAAACTTGAAATCATCTTTTGATAGGGCTCCTTGAATGAAACTTAATCAAGCATGAAGACTACCATACCTTTATGGAAGAAACTCCACGAAAATTGAGTGAGAATGGTGAGATCTAAAGCTTGAAAGCTTGAATCCGTCTTCTTCAATGGTGGTTTCTAAAGAGAGAATATTTGGAGAGGTAGTTTCTAATTTTTGAGTGTTTGGGAATAATGAATTGGAAAAGGTGTTTTAATACTTTTAAAAGCCTTAAAATACTTTAATTAATCAATAATAACCGACCCCTAATTTAACTAACCTTAAAAGGAATTTACTAAGTTACCCCTCCACTTGGCCAAATCTAATTGCCAAACAATGGTGACCTATGAAACCCCACCCACAGACCGTGGGTGGGTCCACGAGCCATGTTGTCTTTCCATGGTTGGTGACTGGAACATGCCATCTTGGCCCTTGACCTACGGAGCAAGTCCACGAGGTGTGGATGGATCTACGGGGAGTAGGTCCCATCCGTGGGTCACAACATTTCTGTAACATGGGCAGATTTGGGGAGCTTTGGGGGTTAGGTTTTAGGGTCCCCCTCAAGGACCTTTGGTTGTTCCTTGGGGAGTCGTACCTTGACGTTTAACCCCTAAACCCCTCAATCTAAACTCGAGAAGACATTCTACAATTTCAAACCTCACAACAAACTAAAAAAACAAACCCGTTAGGCTCTAATTTCACTTACTAGTTTTCCGGGTCGTTACTAACGATGCTAAAGTGGTGCTGAAGTTTTTAAAGAAACATATCTTGACTCTGTTTGGAACTCCTAGAGCAATAATCAGTGATGTAGGGATGCACTTCATAAATCAATTAGTGAAGAATATCTTATATAAATATGGAGTCAGGCACAAGGTAGCTACACCATTTCACCCTTAAACCAGCGACCATGTAGAACTATCAAACCGTGAGGTGAGCAGATTCTGCAGAAAACAGTAAATGCCCAAAGGAAAGATTGGCCAATGAATCTCGATAATGCATTATGGGCGTACATGACAACTTATAAGACACCAATAGGGACTTATCCCTACCACTTGGTGTTTGGTAAAGCTTGTCACCTTCAAGTTAAGTTAAAACATCAGGCTTACTGGGCAGTGAAGAAGTTGAATCTAGATCTGAAACTAGCCAGAAGAAAAAGGATGGGTCAGCTACATGAATTGGAGGAATTCAGACTCCATGTCTATGAAAATTCAAAGCTCTACAAGGAGAAGACTAAGTGTTGGCATGATAAGTATATTGTGTCCCAACTCTTTGAGCCTGTTCAAAAGGTATTATTGTTTAACTCTAGATTGAGGTTGTTTCCAGGTAAGTCAAAATGGAGCGGACCATTCGAGGTGGTGCGCATGAATGACCACAGACCTGTAGAGTTATGGAATGAAGGAAAGCAGTCCACGTTCATAGTGAATGGACATAGGGTGAAGCACTACTTCGGACAAGAGGTAGATCGAGAAGAAGAGATTTTGGCTGTGAGGAATGAGTGATGGGGAGCTGAGTCGTGCTACGACGTTAAATCAGGCACTACTCGGGAGGCAACTCGTGACTTTGTACGCTAGAAGATATTTCCTTTTTGTTCTTTCTGTAGGTGAGTTCTTGTTATTTTCAGTTATAGGAAAGTTTATTTATTTTAGTATTTGTAAGTTGTAATTAAAAAAAAGTGAAAAACAGTGGAGTCCGCGACTTAGACACGTCGCGGACCTATTTCTACATGGTGATGGTCGCCCCAGGAGAAGAATAAAAAATACAAGGGTAGTCCACGACAACTCCACGTCGCAGACCTGTTGCTGGAGAAAACGACAACAGTGAGGGATTAACAGTGAAGTGCGCGACCTGCCCACGTTGCGGAGTGGATTTCACCAAGCATAGAACACCCCACATGAAAAATCAAAAGTTATAAGTCATGTCCGCGACAGCTCCGCGTCACGAACTTGGTGAGTATCTTTTGAACTTTTTCATTAAAAAGTTGGGTTTTAACCGATTAACTTGGTAAAACCCGACCCCCATCCCCTTTTAACTCCCAATTCATCCCAAAATCCCTACTATCCCAAGAAACTGAAAGAATTCTCTTTCCCTCTCTAACCCTAATACTCTCTTCCTAAATAAACTGCACGTCGCAAAGTTGTGTTTCCGCCTTAAGTTCTTCCAATTTCGTTAGTCTAAAAACTAAAGGTATGCTTCTTACTCTTAATTTTCTTTGTGTGGGATGAATTGTTGAAGTTAGGGCTTGTATTCATGTGATGGATGGGTGAAATATTTTATTTTGTTTGCTGAAATTGAGTGTTCTATGTGGAATATGAGATAATGGGTGAAATTGTTTACTTTTTCTACCTATTCAATGATACCCATGGTTGTAAACCTTTTAGAATGGACTTGGTTGATGTTAGATGGGGATACTTGGGATGAGTGAGTTAAAATTTGGGTTTTGTGAAGTCTTGAGAAGCAAAATTGTTATGAGGGAACATATTGAGAAAAAGAATCTAGGTTGGTTTAAATTCTTGGGCAAAATCAAGTTAACAATGGATGGGTGTGCTTGAATTGTGATGGGTATGAGAATATTATGCTTGAAATAACAATGGGAAGTCTGAGTACTTTGTTGTTTGTTACATGTGTGCTTAAACTAAGTGTGGATGAATTTTTACTAATAGGGTCTCATTGATTAAAGTGATAACTGTCTGATTGTAGGATATCATGTCTGGCACAACAAGATCTGACAAAGCGGGTGTCTAGCAGCCGTAAGAGAGTGAGGATTGGCGCAACCATTCCCCCAGCACTTACAGTCCCAAGAGGGAAGACCCAACGTTAAGGTTCCAAGGCAGTTACATTGAAGGGCAAGAAATGGTATAAATCCCACACCAAAGCCAAGTACCTTTTGGATGTGGTGCTAGATGATGTGCAGTTGGAGAGGGAGTTCCCTCGAATTATATGCCGCCTGTAAGAATTGCGCATGGGATTCATCTTTCAGAATCCTTTAGAGTGCAATGTGAGTGTCGTTCGAAAATTCTACGCAAATTGGAAAACTGACACTCAGTCTCATTTTGTCACAATGTGTGGCGTGGAGGTCAATCTTACACCCTCAGCTATTAATCAAGTGTTGGGCACCGCAAAAGCCCTTTCTGATATCCTGAATGGGTTAAACATCTAGCCTTCGTATCAAAAGATTCGACACACTCTGTGTGGGGTAGAGTCCACTACAAAGTTGATTAGCCATGGGCATCGTGACTATCATCAGTCCTATATGTATGCCCATATGAATCGAGAAGCTCGGGTGTGGTTAAAAATTGTTATAAATTATTTGATACTAGGGTTGCATTTCACGGAGGTGACGGAGGACCCTGTGTGCTTGGTCTATGCTCTGATGAAGGACCTACCCATCAATGTAAGAGCGGTGTTGAAATTGCCTATGTGGAAGGCTAGAGTGCATAGAGGTCGAAGTTATACTTTTGGCGGACTAATCACTATTTTATGCAGGAGAGCTGGAGTACCTGAGGAAAGCATGGACTATATGGCACCTTTGTTCACCAAACTCCTAGATGTCACAAAGACAAAGGGGCCGGAAAATGTGCATGAACCCACCCTCACTACAACAGAGTGCAAGAAGAGGGATGATCTTATCACGGCACACATGTTTGGACTTGAAATGTTGGCCACATAAATGGTTATCGAGCATGCTGAAGCACTGCTGGGACTCGGACCTGTATTTCTAGACCCCGTATGGGATGATGTCCCCATTGTAAGGACAAGAGGAGAACCATGTTAGATAGTGAATCTGATTCTACTGACAAGGAGGGTGAACTTTACGCTCTTGAGGGAACCGGATACGATGATGGAATGGATGAGTGATCATGGAAGTACCCACCCTTCCTCTTTATGGATTTTTGTTATATGTGTTTCACTGGGGACAATGTTTCCTCTTTAAGTGTGGGGTGGGAGTGAAAAATCTATGTAAATAATTTTGTTTTGTTATTTTAGTTTGCTATTTTAGTTGTTGTTTTTGTTTTTGGGTTCTTTGGAAGTTGTTTTCGGTTCTTTGGCCAAGTATTGTCCCCTTGAACCATATAAAATAAAGATTTTGTTTCTAAGGATTGGGTCAGTATCATAGTTGAGTCAAACTGGGTCTGTAGGCTTGACATCTTGCTAAGGCTGCTCAACTGCATTGAGTTAGGCTGAATGTTGAAAATAAATGAGTGACTCTATGTTGACATCTAGGCTCTTTTATGTGACTCTAAATAGACGTGTGCTTAATATTAATTTGTGCTAGTGATTCGGAAATAGTTCGTAGTAATCAGCTCTGATTTGAATGTGTGTCATGTGTGCGAGGTTTGTTGTATTCCATGCTACTAAGTGATGTTTAGAACTTTCCCGGTGTGTCTGCAAAGCGAAATAGAGGATAAGGAGTTGAGGAAGCAATATAGGCATTTCTTTGATATCCTTATTTATTTTATTGTTATACCCACCATGATATATATATCCGTAGTTAACCCTTTCGAGCCTTTGAATTATTCTTTGGTAGCCGATCATGAAGCTTATTCCCTTTCCTTCTTTGACCTATAAATTTGATCCAAAAGGTAACTTATGTAACTATGTAACCAAAAACTATGATTGAGTTTGCTGCGTTTTAAGAGTAAATTCTTGAGGCTAGAAGGTTTTGCACGAGTTGTCCTGGTGATTGAATGGTGTTGCTATGTTGTTGTGAAGCTCTTGTGGTTGTTGTGACCGCAGCTTTATTGTCGTTAGTTGGAAGTGTAGTAGAGTCATCATATGCATGAAAGCGTGGAAGTGCTCGAGGACGAACAAAGCTTTAAGTGTGGGGTAGTAATCTTAGGCGTATTTATGCGCCTAATAACAAATTTAGCCAATATATATAGCCAAGTTCGAGAGAAAATCCTAGTTTAAACTGAATTTATAGAGTCCATTGATTGTGTTTCCGCTAACCAATATGATTAGATGTTCGCATGGCGAAAAGCAAGGAAAAGGAACGAAAAAGTAAACCATCCAAAAGGTTGGAAAATAGAAGTTGAAGTTGCTAAGAAGAAATAGCCAAGAAGCTGAAAATTGTACTATGAGGGAGCACCTCCGCGTCGCGGAGCTAAAGCCAAAGTGTGGAAAGCTAATTCCACAAAACAGTGAAGTGTACGATGAGAGCACGTAGCGGAGTGGATCAAGTTGTTCGTCATGTACAATGAGGGAACAGGTCCATGATGCGGACCTGGACTCCAGATTTCCACTATGTGTTTAATTTTAAACAATAAATAGTTCAGCTATATTATTTTATCAGCATTCAGTTTTTGAAAAAAATGGGAGAACATGATTTGGGCGATTATGAGGACTATCTCTAGGGCTTTTCTTCTACTATTTCATTTTGGTAAACACTTTTATGATCCTTGAACATTATTTAATGATGATTCATACTATGAGTGGCTAAATTCCCTTATTCTAAGGTTGTAGCTACAATTAATGGCATAATATTATTTATTTCTAGCATGAGATGGGTTTTCTTATGATTTATGCTTGCATTTTTGTTTAACTATTTTGATGACTGATCAACATTAAAATAAATTCATTGTATGCTCTTGAACTCGGAAGACGAATAGAAGGATAGACCAAGGAATGCGAGGAACGTGTTCATTCTAGGGTAAAACTTAGAGTGTTTCGTATATAGGATAGGAGTATACCTATATATCTCATTTGGTTAATGTACAAGATGATAGCTTAATACTCCGTTATTGGCTCATGTCTATCCCCGCTCAATGATGTAGTTAGGTTGTCAATGGTGGTAGGCGATTAGAGGTCGGGAGACCATGATCGTTAATTCAACCTTGTGGATTAATGTTGAGGTTAATCTGTCGAATGCTGTAATAAGTTATTATTATGTTTGAAACCAGTGCATGCTACAACCCTAGAATATTTGCCAAATTGTGAAATCTCTTTTTTGTAACTGATTTAAGTGTTAGTAGTTAGTATTTGAAACTGTTCAATTTAGTTAATACAAACAAATTCCTGAAATCGCATGTCACATAAGTAAAGTGATTTTAGTTACAATAAAATTAGTGCTTGTTGATTTGAAGTCATTTGGGTTCGATAATCTGGCTTGAAAGAGTCATTGTACTATTTGGGTGACCATGTACACTTGCGTGTGTGATTTGGACGCAACACCCACATACTCAACATGGTTGAAATAGAAAATCCCAGATCCTTAATGTTGAGTTATCCTTAGATAAAGTCTTCATAAAGTTAAGAGACTGCAGAGGGGATTGACAGAAGCCCGTTAGTGTGCAGTTTATTGATTTGAAAGAATGCACCCTTTTACATATTAGTCGTGTGTTCAAGCTAAAAGCAAGATGTTCTCTCGGATTATCTTC
The DNA here is from genome assembly GCF_900185275.1 of Solanum verrucosum. Lineage (NCBI taxonomy): Eukaryota > Viridiplantae > Streptophyta > Magnoliopsida > Solanales > Solanaceae > Solanum > Solanum verrucosum. Next base: position 399,220 of record NW_026020111.1, on the reverse strand, counting down.
TCCAAACCTTGTTCCAGGTGAGACCCTTAAGAAGGGAGTATGTTCTAGAATGCTTGGGTAGTATTTTTCACCTGAAAAATAATATTAGTTATGATGTTATAAGCCAGTAATAGTAGAAGTGCCTAGAGTTAGAAGTATACATTTAGAAGCATAGCAACCTTAGAAATGGGAATAGTTGTTGAGTAGAGTATGTAAGTTGTAGCCATGTACCTAGTAAGTCATTACTAATGAGTTTTTCCCTTATGTGTAGGCTAAGGAGTAGTGATCTTGTGTGGATTTCATGGCAGAAGGTAGAGTAAGAGAGTCAGGATGAGTTAGAATATACTTTAACTAGAAGGGAGTTTATATTGATGTGTCATTGTATTAGTGAAGACCAAGTAAATGTGTTGAATAGAAGAGCACAAGATTTATGAGGTGATAGATCTAAGCTAGTCTTATGATTTTTTAAAGGAGATCCCATGATATTCAGAGAGTTATAGAACAAATTTTGCAATGTTGTATAGTGAATGGGTAAATAGTACTTAAGTTGTGAAAGTGAACATGACGATAAACTATAAGTATGTAGACTAATAGATAAAATTTGACTACTTGTCATGAGGTCTTAGTGAGCAAGTGTTTCTTAATTTTATCTAGTAGTCATAAGTTTGTATAGCATGTGAGCAATTATATTGATATATGTGTTTAGTACTAGACACTAAACTTGAATTTGAGATGAGTGTTGTGATAAAAAAGATGGTAACATGTGGATGATGATGTTAGTTTTAAGATATGATCTAGTAAGTTTGACATAAATTAGATAAGGAATTAAGGTGTTACTTTTCGATAAATTAATGGGAGTGATATGACTCTTATATAAGAAATGAAATGTGGCTAAGTCATTAGATTAGCAAAAGCATTAAGAGGTGTACCTGAGATCGTATTTAGCCAGACAAGGCTCTAATTAAGTTTATAATTTTTTATGTATGCCTAGGTAGTATAGTTGAGCTATCAATGTGGGGTAGGCTGATGTAAGCATTATTTATTACCCTTAAGAGTTTGGTAGAAGAGATTTTATATAGACAAGTCAATGGTGAACCTTTTAAATATAGATCAAGTTTCCTCTAGTTAGGTATATATGAACTCAGTACGGTATTAGTAGGCTAAGAAGGAGAAGTAAGACTATTATGAGTTAGATTAAGTTGTTTTATATGACAATGTGGGTAAAGATTATAAAAGGAATTTTATAGAAGAAAAACGAAGTTAAGTGAAGCATCTCACAAAAAAAACCTTAGAAGAAATCTTAGCACTTGCGCATGGAGAGTTCTATAGCCATGAGATTAGCATTTCCCGAGTATTAAAGTAAAGTGAATATAGACTAGTCAAGAGAATATGAGATAGATCGATAGATTTTAAGTGTCATCTTCAAACCTAAGGGGGAGATGATAAGATGAGAAACTAAGTCAAGTGTTAAGAATCAGATAATGATGTATTCAGAAAGAGTTATAGTGCTTATATCAATCCATTTATACTCTAGCATATTCCTCAAAGTTCAGTCGTTACTATATCTTGTTGAGGTTTCTAATATCAGAATTATTTCCATGGCCTATTCCCCTACACTTCAAATAGATTCACATCTATGCTCAATTTCTAGAATGAAGGGGAAAGACTTTAACCCATTAATCTCAATCTTACTCCATAAAGTTGTGAATATTATATAAGCATTCATGTCTCATAGTATGCTCACTCTCACGAATTCATGATTTACCCTCAATGGCTAGCAAAAGAATGTTTTGGATTTCTTGAATGAATCATGCTTATGATCTTTCGTTCTAAGCTTTATCAGTAATCCTTTTTCAATCTAGTGATGTTGATGATAGTGGTTGAGTAATGATAGATAGGAGAGAGTTGATGCTCCTATTGTGATTCCTAGAAAGTTCATGTCATGACCTATAATGTTGAAATCTTATAGGAGCATTTGTGCCAAGCGTGCTCTACTCTGTTTTCAAAACTCTCAGTATGAATCAGTTCCGCCTATGTTAGTAGGCAAGCTCAGAATTCAAGAGAGGTAGTAATAGTAACTTATTTCCCTTTCATTCTCAGTTTAACCGTCATTCGAGGACAAATTATCCCAAGGGGGAGATAATGTAATTCCCCTCAAATCAGACCTTGATAAGAAAAATTCTTCAAACTAGTGTTATAGAAGAAATATATAGCTCGTAGAAGTATCTATGGACCATAGGTGGGTTCGTTGAGCCATGTTATGACAAATTGTTCTCAGATCCAAGTTTCACGGACCAGACTATGGCTCGTAGAACCTTCTATGGTTTGTAGAAAGACCTTGTGAAACCCAAGTCCTGAAACAACCTGACCCAGTAAGCTTCCTATGATTGAGCCAAACGGTCCATCAAAGTTCTTACGTGCCATAGAAAAGAACAATAGACCTCAACTTTAGAGATTCACAACCTGACATGTATTCTACGAGAGGGTCTACGGTCCGTAGATGACTTCTATCAGTTTTAAGAGGGGTTATTTTTAGTCTTTTCCCACCCTTTCTAAGCCTATATCTCGATGTTCTTACACCTAATTAAGATCACGAGAAAATCCTAACACAAAGTTGAGTTGAAATATTCCTTATAGATTAAGTTTTGAGATAAGATTATACTTAGGTCAACTTTAAATGATCATATCTCTCATCGTATAATTAATTAGGTGATCCATAACTTATTAAATTAAAGGTGTATGAGTTTTTTTTTTTTCAACGCCATTAGGTTTTGCTCATTTTGAGTTCAAAGTAAAAAATTAAGTTTGTTTTAGTGATGCCCTATTAGTCAGGCAGTTGATGTTCTACGACTGGACCTACGGACGGTGAAAATTTCCACGAACCGTAGACCCTTCCGTGAAGGCTTGTTGCAATTTTCTTAGCAACTTTCTGCACGCGTTCTAGAGTTATTTTAGTCGTTTCTAAAGCTTTTTAACTCTATTCTAAGTCAATTTTGAGTGTTTTAACTGAGTAAATTATTCAACTAACTAGTTTTCCTCTAAAAATCATCAATCTAAATATTTAAGTATTTAGAAATTCTCTTAAAACTGACTTAGGGTTCCTCTACTCCATCAAGAACTCTAAAACCTTCAAGTAAAAAATTCAAGATATAACGAGAAAGTTTCCATCCAAGGTTTTCCCAAGTTCTTCCACTCTAACAACTTCATAAAAAAGTGTCTTCTATCATGATCAAGCCTTAATATTCCAAGCTCAACGATTTCCTCCTAGAAAGTTGATGTTCTTCCTCAAGCCCGAGATAAATGAAGTCTCCACCAAAGTTTTTAGTCTAATAGCTTCATAATCAAGTATGTAAGGCTATCATAGTGTTGGACTAGTTTGTCCTATCGCCCTGCATATTTCTAAATTCAGTAAAAGATAAATCTAGGATTTTATCCTTGATTTTGAATATTCTTGAGACGAGTTACATTGTTGAGTTATGAGTTCTTAACTCTTGAGTATTGAGTTATTTATTATTTCAGTAAGATCCTTGATGTTATTTGTTCATTTCTATATTTCAGCATGAACCCTACTATTAAGTTAAATTTGAGAATCTTTTCAAAAAAAAAATATTTTGTCTTTAAATTAATTTGTGAGGAAAGCAAAAATTTGTGTTTTGAGAAAGAGTTCTCAAATATGAATTGAGTAAGAGTATAAGGAAACTAAGTATTCCCAAAGGTATCACTTTTTACATTAAGAAAAGAGAAACTTTGATTTCTAAATGAGTTCAGAGATATTTTAGAGCAATTATCTCTTTCAAGAGGATGTTTTGAGTAATTACCTTAAACAGAGAAAGAGTATGTTTTATACATTTGAGCATGAGTATATATTTATTGGGAATAGTATTGAGCACCGATATGGAGATGAGTTCATAAAACTCACATTTCTCATAAACCATGTAGCCAACATGGCTAAATGATCGCACTTTTTGGACAACTCCTTAATTGCCTTTGAGCAGAGCCTTGCTGGATCCACTTAGTTAAGATGTCCTATGTCCCGACAATGTGGGAGTAATTGTATCATCATGTTCTCATAGTGATAGTTTTTGGTTAGAAAATCTCCCAAATAGAGTTTGAAATGTATTTTTTTTATCATATCACTTAATATATTGAGTTCAGAGATGAGTAAGTATTTGTAAAGTTAAAATGATCTCACTTGTTTATTTCTTTACATTCAGTTGAATATCTTTCTTCAACTTCTTCAGTTCAATTTTTATTTTTCAGCTAAATTACATACTCGTACATTCAATGTACTGATGTCATTCGACTTGCATCTTTTCATGATGCATATATATGTGTTCATCTCATCAACAGGAGTTTCATTGATATCACTTCATCCGCTCGTTGGCTTTTGAGTGAAGCCTCCTTACTTCCAGAGGACTCTAATTTTTATGAGTTGTTAGAAGTAGTTTTATGAGAAGTTATGAGTCTTATTTTGACACTCATGTTTATACAGTAGAGGCTTCATAAATAGACAGATTTGGAGAATCTTTCAGTTTCAGATATTGTCACGACCCAGACCGTCGTGATTGGCACTCATACTAACCCTCCGGTGGGAGAACCACTACCACAACCCGACTAAGCAACTTAAAGAAACTAAACCATTTAAAGATACAGAAGCAGGTTTAAATGACGAATTAAATAAGGAGTTCCCATAAACTACGAGAGTTTAACAAAACAGCCAAGCATGACCCTCGCGAAAATTCAACCCCTAGACCTGAGAGTCATCGTACCAAAACTCTACTAATCAACAAGCCTAAGAAAAGGGGTGCAACCCCGAAAACTAAACATAAGTAAAAGTCTAAATATGTAGTCTGAGTTTGAAAAGAATGGACTAAACTAATGATGGATCCATGGAAGCCTGAAAGAACTGGCTCACCCTCGAATCCGATCTCGGACAGTGATCTCCTAACTGAGGTCTATCAGTAGCCGCCTAAAGATGCCCTGTACTCAATAAAGAAAGAGAAAGTGCAGTATCAGTACACGAAACCACGGTGTACTGGTAAGATAACGCTGCTACTCCAGTAAGCGAAATATAAGCAAGTAATTACAACACAGTAAAACACACATATACAAAATGCATAATTCAATTATCATTTTAGGAGCAACATAAAATTTCCTAATATCAATGACAGGTAAATATGAATGTAATAATCACAAGTGGTTCTCTCATGGAACCCATACCCAAATTGTTAGTGTGTCAGAATGTGACACCCGATCCAATATATATATGTGTGTTGGAACATGACACCCAGTCCAATATATGTGTCAGAACCTGACACCCGGTCCAATATATGTGTCGAAACTTGACACCCGGTCCAATCAGCACAACCACAGTCACAATCACACCCATAATAAACAGTGTGCATAGTCACACAGTCAGGTAACAAGTTCATGGCATGTAATTGTTCATACTTAATCATTTCCTTAGATTCGATTCATGTTTCCCAATTAACATACATGCATGCATACAATGGAGCAATTAACAAGCATATATAAAACAATAGGAAGTCAAATCATCACTTACCTCGAAACCAAGCCTGAATACTCCTAAGACACTCGAGCCTTCCCTTTCCTGAGTCTTGCAGCTTGTTCATGGTCTTTGGCGCGAGAATTCATAAAAATTTGATGAGAAACTGCCCTAGGTCGTCCCTTAGCTCTTAAGAACGAGGTTTTGCAAATAATTTCCCCGGTTTTAAGTCATGGCTGGCCTATCACAGTGGGGCCCATCCCGCCACAGCGGCCTCGCCCTGGTGGAATTAACCCCGCCCTAACGGCTTGCACGGAGACAAAAACTCAAAATTTGAGTTCCAAGCTTCCATTTCGCAACACACCTTCAAACCTTGACGTACTAAAACTACCCCTTCACACCATGATCAATTTCAGGAGTTTTACTCGCCTGAATTTGATTTCGTAAAGCCGTAAAGGATCCTTAACGTCTAGGCTATCCGCTCACGTAACTAAACTCATAATTAAATCCCCCATCCATTACTGGATTTCCCTAGACCTCACATGACTCAGATTTCATCCAAGTCTAGCCAAGGCTAGAAATTTCCAAGTTACTACTCAGAAGTTTTTTGGCCCAAATTCCTTCTCCATTTTCTTTTCCATAACGACGGGAATAGGTCATTACAATAGATACCAACTAACCCATCACTCGTCCCCAAGTGGTAATTTAGGAGAAATGGTTAAGGCAAGAGTAGAGTAGTACTTAAATCATCGAATAACTGGGGATACTTGTCTCACATGTCCTTCTCGATTTCCCAAGTAGCTTCCTCAACCGGACGATGCTTCCATTGAACTTTCACGGACTTTATCTCCTTGGTCCTCAGCTTTCGGACATCACGATCAAGAATTGCAACCAGTTCTTCCTCATACTGAAGGTCTTTGTCTAACAAAACTGAATCCCATTTTATGATATAATATCCATCCCCATGATACTTCTTCAACATGGACATATGAAACACTGGATGGACTCCATATAGGCTAGGCGGTAAAGTCAACCTATAATTCGTTGGCCCTACACAGTCAAGAATCTCAAATGGCCCGATGTATGGAGGACTAAGCTTGCCCTTCTAGCCAAATCTCATCACCCCTTTTATGGGTGAACCTTTAAAAAGAACTTTCTCACCAGCCTGAAATGTCATGTCTTACCTTACAGTCTACATACTTTTTCTGTCGACTCTAGGCTGCTAGAAGTATCTTTCACCAAATCAACCCCTAAAGGTTTCACATCTCCAGCCTCAAACCACCCTATGAGTGATCCACATCCCCTCCCATAAAGTGCCTCGAATGGTGCCATGTCAATGTTGGAGTGGTAACTGTTATTATAGGAGAACTCACACAAAGGTAGGAACTTATCCCAATCCCCTCCAAAGTCAATCACACATGCCCTCAACATGTCATCTAACACTTGAATAGTTCTCTCTGACTGCCCGTCCGTCTGTGGATGGAAGGTTGTGCTAAAACTGAGTTGAGTGCCCAACTCCTCATGCAATTTCCCCCAAAACTTGGATGTGAACTGTGTACCACGGTCCAAGATGATGGAAAGGGGAACCCCATGCAGCCTCACTATCTCTTTCACATAAACTTTAGCCAACTATTGAGCATTATAGTCTACTCTGACTGGAAAAAAGTGGGCTGACTTAGTTAGTCTGTCAACCACCACCCAAATAGAGTCAAACTTCCCCAAGGTCTTGCGAAGACCAACCACGAAGTCCATAGCTATCATTTCCCACTTCCATTACGGGATTTGCATTCGCTGAAGCAAACCTGCAGGCCTTTGATGCTCATACTTTACCTGCTAATAGTTTTGGCACTTAGTCATAAACTTAGCTATGTTTTTCTTCATGTTAGGCCACCAATAAAGTCGTTTCAAATCTCGGTACATCTTGGTCACACCCGGATGAATAGAATACCGCGAACCATGAGATTCTTTCAATATCTTCTGAATTAAGTCATCCACCCGAGGAACACAAATTTTTCCCATAAAACTGAGCACACCACCCGCATCAAGAGCCACCCACATCTTGTGCCTGGCCAGACACTGTCTTCTTTCTAAGCTCATTCAAACTCTCATCCTTAAACTGCTTGGCCTTGATCTCCTCAATGAATGTGGGCCTAACCTCGATGCATGTTAACACCCCACCTTTCTCTGCGATGCCTAACTACACAAACTTAGACTCCAAGGTTTGAATCTCCTTGGACAAAGGTCGCTTGGACACACCCAAGCAGGCTAGACTACTCATACTCATCGTCTTCCGGCTTAATGTATGATACTGGATGGTAACATCATAATCCTTGAGTAATTTTATCAACCTTCGTTATCTCAGATTCAGTTTCTTCTGAGTGAATACATGATGTAGACTACGATGGTCAGTAAACACCTCACATTTGACTCCATAAATATAATGTCGCCACATCTTGAGAGAAAACACTACCGCTGCCAGCTCCAAGTCATGTGTCGGGTAGTTTCTCTCATGTACCTTCAGTTGCCGCGATGCATAAGCTATGAAATTTCTATCTTGTATGAACACAACACCCAAGCCCGAATGTGAAGCATCACAATAAACAATGAAATCCTTATTATCCACCGAAACTGTCAGAATAGGCGTTGTGGTCAGAAGAGTCTTGAGCTTTCGGAAGCTCTTTTCACATTTGTTAGTACACTCGAAAGGCACCTCTTTTTGGGTCAGCCTTGTCAATTATGTGGCGATAGAAGCAAAAATTTTCATAAACCATCAATAGTAGTTGGTGAACCCCACGAAACTCCTAACTTCAGTCACAGAGCAAGGTCGGACCAGCTACTTTGATATTTTTGGGATCTACCATTACCCCTTCATTTGAAACCACATGCCCTAAAAAGGCAACTTAAGTCTACCAGAACTCACACGTGGAAAATTTTGCATCCAACTTTTGTTTTCCAAAGACACCCAAAATAATACAAAGATGGTCGGCATGCTCTTTCTTACTCTTCAAATAAACCAAAATGTCATCAATAAATACGATAAAAAAAGAATCCAGGAATGGTTTGAACACATCGTCCATCAAACTCATGAAGGTTGCAGGCGCATTGGTCAACCCAAACGACATCACTAAGAACTCATAATGCCCATAGCGGGTCCTGAATTCCATTTTGGGTACATCCTCAGGCCTAATCTTTAACTGATGGTAACCAGACCTTAGGTCAATTTTTGAGAAAACTGATGCACCCTGCAACTGTTCAAAGTGATCATCTATCTGAGGCAATTAATATTTATTTCGAATGGTGACCCTATTCAATTGCCAATAGTCTATTCATATCATCATACTACCATATTTATTCTTAACAAATAAGACAGGAGCACCCCACGGGGAAGCACTAGGACAGATTAAATCTTTATCAAGAAGCTCATGGATTTGAGCTTTAAGCTCTCTCAATTCTGTTGGAGGTATGCGATAAGGAGGAACGGAGATGGGGCGAGTGTCCGGCTCCAAGTTAATGCAGAAATCTATATCCCTATCTGGAGGCATACCAAGCAAATTGGTAGGAAACACTTCCTTGATTCAGACACTATAGAAATAGACTCAATAGAGGGAGACTCAACATCAACATCCCGAATATAAGCCAAATATGCCAAACACCCCTACCCCACCAGTTTCCTTGCCCGAACGAAAGATATGACCTTAGCTGGCTTAGACTTGTACACCCCTTCCCACTTTAACTTTTCCCTACTCGGGATCTCTAGAGTCACAAACTTAGCATTACAATTAAGCACAACATAATAGAGGGACAACCAAGTCATGCCTAAGATTATATCAAAGTCAGTCATATCCAGAATAACCAAATCAACCCAAGTCTGAAAACCCATAAACGGGAATGAACAAGCACGATAGACATGGGTGACTATGACAGACTCTCCAACTAGGGTAGAAACATGGATGGGGGAATCAAGCACATCACAAACCGCATCAAATCCCAAGTCAAACTGAACTGACACATATGAATAAGTAGATCCTGGGGAAAACAAAATAGTAGTTATTCGGTCACAGACAAGAATAGTATTTGTGATCACTGCATCAGACACCTCAACCTCAGTCATGCACGGAAAGGAATAAAATAAGCCTTGTCATCTTGACGAGCAACCTCTTTGCCTGGTTGCACTACTCTTCTACCTGCATTACCATTTTCTTGGCCTCCACGACCTTGTTGATTTACTCCTCACCCACTTTGTGGACGTCCTCTGCCATTACTACTGATGCCCGCTGGTACCACTGCTCTGGTCTGTTATTGTTGCATGGGTCAGGAATGCATGGATGGGGATAATCTCTCATCATATGTCCAAGTTCTCCACAATTGTATCAACTGTGGTCAAAAGACAGCATGCTGCCAGACGCAAGTGTGTCTCCCTGACTATCATGAATAGGATTCTGTTGTGGAGTTCCTGAGTAACCACTTGTAGAAGCGGGCATGGCTGACTGAATTGGTCGGGCTATAATTGTCAGCCTACCTGAACCTCTGGAATAGGAACCATAAAAGTTACATGTGTTTTTGGGCTTCTTAGCCAAATCCTTGGCTTGGCCATCACGTCGAACTCCTTCTACTTTCTTCACAAAGTTTGTCACCTCATTAAAACTTTTCCCTGCATAGGTCATGTGAACAGACTATACTTGTAACTCGGGGTTTAATCCCTTAACGAATAGACGAATCCTCTCCTCCTCTATAACCACCAACTGTGTAGCATATCTGGACAAGGCATGAAACTTAGCCTCATAAGCAGCTACAGTCATACCACCCTGCTCCAAGGCCATGAACTCATCCTTCTTGCAATCCCTCAGAGTTTGGGGCACATACTTCTCCAGAAACAAAGCATGGAACTGCATCAAAGTGAGTGGGGGCAAGACTGGCAATTTGTATTCCACATAGGCCCTCCACCACTGTTTAGCCTCACCTTGAAGCTGGAAGGTCAGGAACTCTATTCCATGCTAGTGTACAATGCCTAACTTTTGAAGCCTCTCATAGCAATCCAGAATGAACTCATAGGCATCCTCATTCTCAAAACCATGGAACACAGGCAGCTTCAGCTTCAGAAACTTAGTCAATATCTCATGCTCAGTACCAGTCATCATAGGACCCAATAGGGGACGGAAGAAGGCATCAGTTTTTAATGCTCCATCCACCTTGGGAACAATAGCAACAATGGGGTGGTTGATCGGAGGTTGAGCAGCTTGCACTGTGGGAAGGACTTCAGAGCGGACCAACCAATTTAGAAAAGTCATGATGTGCTGAGCTATCACTGGATCTAAGGGAGGAAGGCTTCCAGTCTTAGCGCGTGCATCCTCATCTAGTTCAACTTCCTCTTCGTCTTCGATCTCTATATTCTCTTCCAACTCTTCTTGGGTTGCAGGAGGGGCCTCTTCCCTGGGAACATTCTCAACTGGGGCTCCACCTTTGGCTGGTGCTACCCTTCCTCAGCCTCTGCCCCTTCCTCTTCCTCTACCCCTACCTCGGCCATGACCTCTTGTTACGGGATCCTCTGCTAGCTCATTGGTGGGAGATACGGGCCTGAGGCTGTTGTATCGAGTGTTAACCATCTGCGAATAGAAGAGGGAAGGAGATTAGATACCAATTGGAATCAAGTCATAGCACAAAAACGAGAACAAGACAAAGAAATTTCCTAAAGTCTTGTAGCCTCTCGAAGAAAAATACAGACGTCTATGTAACGTTCCGCAAGACTTTACTAGGCTCATTTTGGTACAATGAGATCAATGAACTGGGGCTCTGATACCAACCTTGTCATGACACAGACCGTCGTGATTGGCACCATACTAACCCTCTGGTGGGAGAACCACTACCACAACCCGACTAAGCAACTTAAAGAAACTAAGCTATTTAAAGATACGGAAGCATGTTTAAATAGGGAATTAAATAAGGAGTTCCCATAAACTCCGAAAGTTTAACAAAACAACCAAGCACGACCCTTGCAAAACTTCAACCCCTAGACATGAAAGTCATCATACCAAAACTGTAATAATCAACAAGTCTAAGAAAAAGGGGTGCAACCCCAAAAACTAAACATAAGTAAGTCTAAATATGTAGTCTGAGTCCGAAAAGAATGGACTAAATTAATGATGGATCCATGGCACCCTCAAAGAACTAGCTCATCCTCGAATCTGGTCTCGGTCAATGATCTCCTAAGTGAGGTCTGTCAGTAGCCACCTAAAGATGCCCTGTACTCAACATATCCAAGGGGTGACCTAGGGCAGTTTCTCATTAAATTCCCACAGCGTCCCCGCCCTGGAGGAAATAACCCCGCCTAGGTGGCTTTCACGGATACATAAACTTTGAATTTGAGTTCCAAGCTCCCATTTCGCAACACTTCTTCATACCTTGGCGTTCTAAAACTACCCCTTCATAACAAGACCAGTTTTGGGAGTTTTACTCTCCCAAATTTGATTCCATAAAGTCGTACAGGCTCCTTAACGTCTTTTCTATCCACTCATGTGATCAAGCTCATAATTAAATCCCCCATCCATTACCGGATTGCCCTAGACCTCACTTGATTCAGATTTCGTCCAAGTCTGGCCTAGGCTAGAAATTTCCAAGTTAGTACTCAGAAGTTTTCTGGCCCAAATTCCTTCCCTATTGGCTTTTCCATAACGACGGGAATAGGTCGTTACAGATATTTTATTTAAAACTTATGTTTCATATTCAATACATTTAGAGAGTTTGAGATTCAGTAAACTTGTAACACCTCACTATTTGAATGAACAAGAATTAGAAAGAAACTATTTTTTGGAAATAATCAAACGATCATAACTCCTAGCTCAGGATGAGTTAGGTATGCTATAGGATACTGTAGGAAATATCTTTGAATTATCTTTCCAATGCCACCGAGTTCGTATGAAGGAGATATGCCTATTTGAAGTTGGGTTGTCCAGATAAGGAAAGTCAAAACCGAATTTTAGAAGGCTATTATGGTTTTTTCATTACCCAATTAATTAAATTAGTTTTTGGTAATTAAGTTGTGGTCTAAACTGAAATGGGTAAGTTTACGCACTCAAAGATTTCACTCTAGGGTTTTTAGAGAAAGAACGCAAGAGGAGAAAAAAAGAGAAAGAGCCAAAGTTTGTTGTTCTTGAGTTTTCGCTTACGGATTTCGCCAAGGTTTCATCCCTATGAGGTATGTGAGATCACATAGCGTTGGGTTCATTTACCCATGCACCAATCATGATTTAATTCACCAAAAGTATGTTGTTAAAGTATAAAAATTGAGTTCTTGATGGATTTTGTGAAGTTTTTATTGGGTTCTTGATTGTTGAAGTTGTTGAGGAGTTCTTGATTTAAATTCATGAAATTAGATGTAATTTTGAGTAGATTCTTGAATAGTTTGGTTATGTAGTCGAATCTAACTGTTTGGGGAAGGAATCAATTGAATCTAGAGGATTTAGAATTGAAAAACGGTCAAGAAAAATTGGAGATTTTCTAGGCAGGGGCTTGGGGTGCCGCGCCACTCAGAGCGCCCTACTTCAGTGCCCAAAATTTGGGCTTTGAGGCTCTGTGCCACTCAGAGAGCCCCAACCCAGACCCTGAAGTTTGGGCTCTGGCACCCGGCGCCACTCAGAGCGCCAGGGACGCCAGATCTTCTACCCTTTCCCACTTCTTTTTGTTCGAGTTCCCTTGAAACGTACCTATATTTTCTAGTTGATTTACACACTCTAAGGTACGTCTAAACAAGATGAAATCATCCATGACCTGATATCATGAGCCTTGAATCCATAATTCAATTCAAGGAAAGTTAGCAGTCAAGTCAAGAGAAGTTCTTAGAGTCTTACCAAAAGTCTTTTACAAATGTTTTAACTTTGTTTTAAGACTTGAGTTTTGAATTGAGTAAAGAGTAAAGAGTGAAGTTCATTTCTTCAAAAGAGTATATGGGGACTATGTTATTCCCAAAGAATAAATGTTTTCACATTTAAACAAGAAAGGAAACACCGATTTCCAATAGAGCCTTTGAGCTAGTTTTTCAGTAAAGAGTAAATGCTTTCACAATTAAGCAAGAGAGGAAACTTTGATTTTCAAGAGAGCCTTTGAGCTAAGTTTTTGAGAAATAATATCAAACCAAAGAAATAAGTTATGTTTTTAAACATATGAGCTAGTAATATTTTGGGAATAGTATTGAGCACTGATATGGGGGAGAGTTCAGACAACTCACAGCTCCTATAAAATATGTTGCCATCATGGGATGAAAAAGGGTCATACTTTTTAGATGATTCCTTAGTGTTTTATAGCATAGACTAGTGGATCAACTTAGTAGTTAGGTTTTATGCCCTTGGCAAGGTATAGGACGGCCCTAGCAGGGTGAGGCAAAACGTTGTATCATCATATAGCTCTAAAGTGATGGTTGTCGGTTAGAGAAAGTACCACATAAGTATTTTGTATCCTTATATACAGAGAGTTATTTTTATGTTTATATACACACAGAGTTCATATTGTATCTTTGCATACATACAGAGTTACTTTTATATTTCTAAATACACAGAGTTCTTATTCATGTTTTAAAAGCTTTTCTGTATATTGCATATATATTATTGCTTATATTTAAATGAATTAAGTTGACTTGAGTTGAGACATCAGACAAGTATGTTCTTTCAGTTTCTTTCAAGCTTATGTCTTGTTTTAGAATTCCCCTCGCATGATCGTACATTCAATGTACAGACACCATTTGGCCTGCATTGTTGTTATGATGCAGATACTAGTAACCAGGACCAGCATCCAGCACTTCGTTGATTCTAGTTGAGCTTCAGAGTTGTTGGTGAGCCTCCTTGCTTTCAGATGGCCCTTTTTTACTACTTTATAGTTAGTTCATTAGGATTGTCGTGGGTCTTGTCTCGACGTCCATCTCATTTATTAGAGGCTTCATAGACAGTTAGTTAGTTCATTTGTCATTATCGTGTTATTGGCTTATGTTGAACCTTGAGTTGCCATTTTGGTTAGTTGAATGTTCTTTCAAGACATTCTAAGTTATTTCATGAGTTTATCTTTTAAGACTATTTTCCTATTATTTAAGTCTTCCACTGTGAGTTAAGTTAGGACAAGGGTTTGCTTGGGGCCAGGAATGGTTCTCGAGTGTCAGTTCCGTCCAGGGTGTAGGCTTGGGGCGTGATAAAATTGTTGTTAAATATTTCTTTCAGTTTGATGTTTGCATATGCTTATGCAGGTGTGGATCTACATGGAGGTGAGGGGGTTCACTTGAACCCTTTTCGTCGGAAAATAAAATCGTGCATATTAGGTCAAATTCTATTTTTATGAGTATACATATTAAAAACTCCATGAACACATGTAAAGAGGCTAACTTAGTGGTTAAGGGGGTTCAGGAAATTGCTGCAACGCCTTGAGTTTGATTCACTGCAACATCACATTCCTCCAAAAAGAAAATATTGGAAGCTCAAATAGCAAAGCTGAGATGGGATCAAATCTCAATATTTGGACTCAAAGTCTCAGTATCTTTTATTATTTTTGGGCTGGAGCTTTATTATTTTTCTTTTTTTTAATGATATTTCTTCTTTTCAATTTTCATTTTTGTATTTTTTTTTAATCTCTGTTGTTCATCTTATTTTTACGTAACTTTCTTTTTATATACTAATTCAAAAGAACTCTTTAAGAAAATATCAATTGTTCTTAAACTTGAAATTGAGATAGAAAAATATATTTTAAAGATAAGGTAAATTAAATTAATCAAACGAAGAAATTTGAAAGGCATGAATATTCATGATATTTCTTTCTTATTTTTTCAGTTCTATTCTAGAGAGATGTAAACTAAATTTATTTGATTTATTCATAATTTTTTTACATATGAAAAACCTTATAAATTGAATAAATGAACTAAAAATCAGCGATGTCATCTATTTATCCTTTTTAATATGCATTATAATATTAGTAACTCAATCCCCACACATTTTTAAAAATATTTAAAAAAATTCAATGTATTATGTGATCGAATAAATACTAATTTTATTTTATTTTTTAATTCAAAATAAAATAGAACACTAGCTACAAAATAAAAGAAATAAATCACATTTTTTAAGAAAGACTCAATGAAGCAGGGTAAAAAGGGGAAGAAACGTTAAATGAGACATGATAGGCCAAGTTAAATTTAGCGGATTAAGGTTAATTTTTTTCTTCCCCGGTCTGTTATGCTCCATTTTTGGGCTTACTTCTTTATATGTTGAACCTCCTCCAAAAAAATCCTAGCTCCGCCACTATGCTTGAGTTAGTCTTTCACTTGTAGTCAGCCAGGATGAGGGTTCGCTTGGGGAACAACAATGTTTCTCGAGTGCCGATCACATCCCGGGTGTAGGTTCACGTCGTGACAATATACATCAGTGGTATATATAAAATTGTTGTCTAGTATTTCTAATTTGTGTATCTTATACGATTCTATCTGTTAATATTTTTTGTATACATTTGATTTGTATATTTTTCTATTTTCTAACCCCAAATATATTTGTGTATTTTATATTTATTCAAATCATCATCTATGCAAGAAATTTGAATCAAAGAATAAAAGATACAAGTATAAATCCCACCACAAGAAGAATTTTTAATCCTGAAATCAACAAATGTTATAAAATAAAAGGAGAATATTAAACTAAAATAACAAAGAAATAAAAAAAGAGAGAGATTAGTAACTATATTTTGCTTCTATCTTGCATCTCTTTATTTCATATAAAATGGAAGATTTTATAAGCCTTCAAATTTGGAGTAGTATAATTGCTATAGTAATCTACTTGGCCTCCAAGATGAGTGAACCCCATCCACATGCACATCTATTTTTTTATTTTACAACACTCCCTCTTGAATGTTCATGTAAAAGAAAAATGATAGTAAAAGAACAAATATGTATGGTTATAATTAAGACACATTGTTTGCTGCCTCATTACAAATTGCTTGAAGGTAGATATACGTAAGCTAATTGTAGGAACCTAATTGTAGGATTACTTGTAAATTGCTTATAAGAACTTGCTTGTGTAAGCTATTTATAGGAGCTTGCTTGCGGAGCTACTTGTAAGTTGTCTTCTTGATTTTATGCTTATCCAGAAAACTGTGTAATGGGCATCACAATATGATGTATTTACTATTCATTGGAGTTCTTTCATAGACAGTGTGTCTTGTTAAAACCTTATTAGGAAAAATCCTATGGAAAAAGTCCTAGTAAAGAAAAAAGAGTACACATATCTAGTAATATGCATTAAAAGTTGCCTCAACCTTATCAGATAAACCAGTGGGACAAAACCTTTGTTAAGGGAACAACACGTATTATACTCTCCCTGATTAAAACATACTTAATTCTTGGTAAGAATGAATTCCAATCTTGTTCTTCTTTTCAAATATTGGTATTGTTTGTGTCGTTATGGCCAAATCATGTTCATGAAGATGCTACATTCTTGAGCCTAACCCGATATATCATCTTCTTGTCTCTTGAATATGTTGAGTCTTAGAGCTCAGTCAGATACACTCTTGTGACCTCATCAGTGTAGATAAATTGTTCATTCACTTGTTTGTAGCAATAGTTAAGTGACAGAATTCATGTGGTTATACATGCACATGTGATTTTATCATAATACTCATATTTGTGTTCTAGAAACAGGAGGAAAAACTTTTACATAAATTTTTATAACCCAATTTGATAGTAGTAATATCAAGATCTAAAATCTTTTCATATTTTATAGTCTCAATATACTATTCTTTTTCTTTGTAATTTCTTTGAAACTTAAAAAGTTTCTTTTTGAGACTTACTACAACCCCAATATTATGAATAATTTTCATTCCTCCGAATAGTAACACTTAAGCTCTTCTAGAGCTTTCAATTAATTTTGTGTACTACCACATATTCCTCAACATATCATTTGTATGGTGAACATCCCCTTTTAAGGAGAAAATTATTGTCATTTCGGTCATGATCAAAATTATTATAGGGAAGAATGGCTTCTTGCTTTAACCTTTTCTTTTCTCGATAATCATCATCGATAAGATGATCTATGACCACTTATACCATAATAGTAATTTCTCGCAAACCTTACCCAGAGGTGAGTTATGGTATCATCATTATCATACATAAGCACATCTTTATTCAAATCTTTTATCATATCTTGCCAATTCACTTTAAAGAATGGGTTAATATTCACGATTCTTATCACAAGTCACATTCTCTTCAAGGAATGGACTATAATTATATATATGTGCTTAATTTTCATTATAAGCTCTTGCCGACCACACTAGTTGTTGGAAATAAGCATAAACTATAAATATTACTATAATAATATTAAGTGTAATACACAAATAATACATTGAGTACTTTTTTAAAAAAATTATTTCAACAATGAAAAATATTTTTCATAATTAAACAAGTCTTTTCTAAATGATTAGAGAATACATAAATTAACAAAATTTAAATTCTATAATATTAACAAAAACAAGAAGAGGATTATAATTGGATTATTATTCTCTGACCATATCTCTATTTGTGATATCTTTAACTATTTATAGTTATAAATGATGATCAAGGTAAAGACAACAAATAAAAGTATTTACTTAAATCATTATTCGTCACAAGAAATTGGACAAGTATCATTTTTTTTATCAACACATGGGTTGATACATTTTCTTTGTTTGGGTAAAAAGAAATTATTTAGTAGTAAATAATTTAGGCAATATACAACACAAATACTCATTAGTCAATGATGATGGAATTTATAGACAAAGTAAAACTTGATCAAAAAGTAACTTGCCCTCCAAAAGTTTACAAATCCTTGAAATAAATTTTATATATATTATTAACAATGATGAACCATCCTCCAAATTCATCTTAAAAGCTCAACTGTGTCAATTCTTAATATATATTTTTAGTTTTTTTTAATGAAGAATTTATAAAACTTATCAAATTAGGTAGCACAACAACAACGTGTTCAATACCTTTCAAACTGAATTGTGGATAATTATTATCTTCACATTTTGAAAGATTATTTGGAGAACTCATAATGTTCTTCAGTTTTACCATAATGATGACTATTATACTTTATCTTTGTCACACCCACATTCATCTATATAATCAGAATAGTGATTTTGTCATCTTTTAGACTTATCATGTACGACTACAACATTCATTTTAGATAATGGAGCAAAATCATGTGTTTCATAATTTTTCATCAATTGCACATTAGTTTGCTTAGTCATCAGTATACTCAATTCTGTATTGGGACATAAATCCAACATTTTGTCCATAAGAAAGCATGATTGATCATAATTCGATGGAACTTGAACCAAAACTATATTATCATAGTGCATTAGGACTAATCCAGTATCTTATCATTTTAATGCGGTGAGATGTTACCTTCGAGAATTCAAAATTTGTCATAATTGACGGCCATGTATTTCTTTGAATTCTATCAAATTTATGTCATGACATTTAGTGAAAATCATAAAGGATTTTGATCTAAAATTCTTCCAAATAAATCAATTACTTACCACAATAACAAAACAAATATTGCTAGCGAAACTTTTTAATGATCCATGAAGTTAAAGGGGAAATGAAGGGTTAAAGCAATAAAAAATCATTGGTGTGTCAACGTTTGAAATCCAAGTGTTTTTCCCTCTTCTTCTTTTTAAAATTTTAAAATTAAAAATCAGCTGCTATGCATTTTCTCAAGTAAAATTCTAAGATGTAACTAATAGCAATATCATGCAGTTTATTAGTAATTGTGAAGACTGAGATTATGCACAAATTTGCAAAATAAAACATCAATCTTCAATGGCCCTAAAGAATGACATAATTTAGTAATATTATTATAAAGAAGAAGAATAAAATAGTAGTAGGACAAGAGTTGAATAAATCAATCAGTGATGAATAAGAGAAACATACCACTTCCATGATTTAGCTTTCAAGATAATCGTACCTTTAATTTGTGAGCTTCGTGCCGATAACGTGTTATAAAATAAAAGGAGAATATTAAACTAAAATAACAGAAAAGGAAAGAGAGAGAGAAAGTAGTAACTATATTTTGCTTCTATCTTGTATTTCTTTATTTCATATAAAATGGAAGGTTTTATAAGCCTTCAAACTTGGAGTAGTATACTTGCTACAGTAATCTACTTGGCCTCCAAGATGAGTGGACCTCATCCACATATACATCCAATTTTTTTGTTTTACAACAACAAATTTGTATTTGGATGAACCGATCCAATACATACAAATATAAATCTCCATGTTCGGAAGAAACACAATTGCTACATAGAGAAACTTAACCAGTAGATCGGAAAATCTTACTGATACAAACAATTCAATCAAATTTCATAAATACAAACACAAATCGAAATGTCGTAAAACCATTAACCAATAACTTTGTTAGATTACAATGCTAGAAACTGAATGTTAGAAATCAAATTTGAGAGATTATGATTTGAAACTAAAGCAGAAACTAAATTGAATTATTTGTTTATAATTTTAAAAAAATATTACCTATAGTTGTATTTTGGATGAAGAAATCAAACATTTTTTTTTGATTGATGAAACTTGGTAAGCAAATTTTAGAGAATCAAGGAAGAAGTTCAGCGCTTGAAGAGTTTTTTTTTTTTTTAATCAAAGTTAGCGCTTGAAGAGTCAATTTTGATAAATAAATAAAAAAGTATGAAGAAATATACTATGGATAATTTGTGGGGGAAATTGTGCATAATGGCAAACTATTAATTTAAAATAAATAATATAGCTATTGTTTCATTTATTTCCTTTGAGTAGCTACAGTTTCACATATATTGCTACTACTGATGGATCCCAAATTTGTATAGGTAAATAAAAAAAACGGAAGTTATTCCTTTTATACAATCCACTTCATCTCCTTCCTCTCTCCCGTACCCTTCAATTTCTCCTAAATTCTCTCCACAAAATTAGTTTGATTTTCAAATCTTCACCACTATGCTCTCAATTGCGACTTCAAAAATTTCAGATACTGTCAAAACCTGTCTAAATCGATTTTTTTAAAATTTTCAGATCCAAGTTTGAAAATGACCCAAATAGAATGGATGAATTATCACAAAGTCAAATACAAAAGGCGAATCTAGTTCAACAGAGATGAGAAAAGCAAAAGTAATTGATTTACCAGTGATCAATCAAAATCATCTGAAGACATTGTCCCTGACTTAGTGGACCGGATGGATTTGAAGAAGTTAATGTATATGTATAAACAATAATTATTTTGTTCTATTTTATGATTGTATAATAAGCCCTTTTGTATATATGTAGTAATACTTTCTCAGATTTATTATGTTTATTTGTTTGTTTTTACAAATTTGTATAATTTTTTTTATTATTTGTTGTATACACCATTATCATGCATATGAATTTCCTTTATACAAGTATATGTTGTATAAAAATTAATTGTATATATATAACATTTGTTTGTATATAATTTGTTGTTTGTATATGTGTCATAGTTATACATACAAGATATGTCTGTATAATTTCTTTAAGTATATATGTGGTAATTTTGTTTATATACAATTACTATGCTTTAGTTTTAGTTTGTTTATACAGATTCTATAAATTTTGCACAAAAGACACTGTATATACAAGTAGCAGTAGATAGTAGCATTTGTTTGTATATAATTTTTTGTTTGTATATTTTCCATAGTTATACATAACAATACATATCTGTATAATCTCTTTAAGTATATATATGTAGTAATTTTGTTTATAAACAATTACTATGTTTTAGTTTGTTTATACAGATACAACAGAGTCCCAACTAATGAAGAAGTCGTAGAAGGAAAGAAATCATATTAAAATATAATGTGCGTGAGTTTAGCGGTTTTCTTCTTTTTTTTGTGACAGAAATTAGCGCATTTTTTAAAATCAAATTGTATATAAATTGGCAAGATTATCAAAATATACATATTAGAAAATCACAACAAAAAAGAACATATATTTATACAAATTATAGCCAAGTCAATTTAATATACAGATTTTGAATATATACTTATACAAAGTATATCTACATATACAAATTACAGCCATATACAAATATTCAATTGACAAGCCTAACATAATAGGCATATACTTATACATATTGTATATAATATACAAATTAAATTATCACAACAAAACACGAATCTGCACTGAATTAATATGCAAGTTCACAAAAATTGAACCACAAAATATAAGATTATACAAAACGGACTAAATCATATACAGATTCCACGTATATACATATACATAGAGTATGTGTATATATAAACTACAACTACAAATAAATATATAATTGACAAGCATAACATAAAAGACTTATACTTACACAAATTGTACACAATATACAAACTAAACTATCAGATATACAAACTAAACTATCAAAACTAAGGATGAATCGACACTGTATATATATACAATTTCATTGTTCATTCATAGATTCAGACAACAAATATACAAATCAGAACAAACAACATAGATTACTATCATAATATACAATCCTGTAAATTAATGACTTTCAAAAAACAAATCTACTTTCAAAAATGAAGGATAAACAACAATATCTTCCACAACATTATAGAATCACAATTTTTTGCAGAAATAAATGGATGATCTTACTCGAATTCGAACAATACTTTCAAAAATGAAGGATAAACAACAATATCTTCCAAAACATTATACAAGCACAATTTTTTTGCATAATTCAACGGATGATCTTACTTGAATTCGAACAATGATTGCGACTATATGAGTTAGAATCTATTACGTCTTTAAAAAAATACAATTCAAATTGTTCATTCGATTGATGAATGTTTGAAAGCAAAAATGAGTTTCAATACACGAAAAACACCAATTTCGATAAAAAAAAAAAGTAAAATCAAAGCATTTTTCAGCATGAAATACATTTTACTTCTTCTTGTTATCTTTAAAATTGATTTGATCTCGATTGCTTGAAGAGAATCACCAAAACTTGATCGATGTGATTTACCCAGTTACAATGGAGTCACTACTGATGAAGAAGTCGTAGAAGGAAAGAGATATTTTTGCGTGAGTTTAACAATTGTCATCCTTTTTTGTAACATAATTTACAACCTTTTATTAAATTTATTTAAAAAATAAAATTGTATATAGCTTCAAATGAATCCTGAAATATACAGATTAATAGGTCCATAGCAAACATAAAATTTGTTATGGAGCGCAATTATGCAAACTATAACTATAGCATACAAATAGGATTTTTATCTTTGCTATACCTAAAATTTCCTCTAATTTGTGGGATTCTTTTCAATTAAAAACTTAAATTTCCACGTCAATTAAGGAATAAATTGTCAGACGCATTTGTATAACAAATTTAAAATTGTGAATTATACCATTACTTTATTCGGTAACTAAATAAACTATAGCTACAATTTGTAATTAGATAAACATTAACTAAGGAACTTCATTATTATCTAAATTTAGCTATTTATAAAATTTCCACTTAACTTAAAGCTCTAACATGACCAATTTTTTATTGGGATTTTTGCACACCTGATTTTCTTGTGAGAATGACTGACCCTCTACCCCCACTAGAGTAAGGCCAGTCTACCTGTGGCCCTCTGCTGTAAATGAATCCAATTGTGTTGCACTTCAATAACTTTTGTGGTGGTTTCCATAGAAGCTTGAAGAGGAAATTTTAGAAATAGTTAAAGACTAAATATAATCAGGTAAAATATTTTTGTTTGTTTAATTTCGATTCATAGCTATATGTTGGAAGCGGAAAGAAGCTAGCAAGATCGGGTGAGCGAGGAGAAAGGTGAATTATTTGTATATATATTGAATTACTATATATATATATGTACTTAGTATGTGTATATGTATCAATGAATACAATTTTATCAGTATATACATATAGATAACTGTATATTAGTGTTGAAACATACAAATAAATGTACACAAAAACATTCACATATAGAATCATAAAAGATTTATAATTGAGAAATTATAGACAACTATCGTATATATACAACTTATGCATAAATACAAACAAGTAATCGTATATATATAAAAAGGAAAAACATAGACAAGGTGATGTGTCACCTCTCTATGGCCTCCATTTCTATTTATCTTTTTTCTTCTTTTTTTGGCTTTTTTTTTCATTTCTTTTCATTAAATAATTTGTTTATTAATTAAAAAATTCAATCATATTTACTCTTCTAATTACATCTAATAAGTTACAACAAAACTTCCATCTATTTACATTCCCTACTTAAATAATATGTCTCTTCAACTTATTTCTAATTATTCTTATGGTTTACACAATCTATAAATAACAATTATCAATGTTCAATGTTCATTTTCATTTTCATTTTCTCATTCTTTCTTTTTATTAGTATAGTTTTTTTCCCTCTTCTTATTTTTTTTTCTTCATCTTTTTTATCAATCATGTACTTAATAATGTCACCATATGGTCTTCATTTTGATAAAGATCATAGATATATTCTTCAAGAATAATCACATGGATGTTCACATTAGTTTGGTACAAGTTCATCAAAATGAAGAAGGAAGATTTCATCAAGAAGATGGTCATATTAGCACAAAAATTTGAATGATTTTCAAATATTTTGAAGATTCATTCATGTATTGTTTGATTTCAATTAATATTATTCTATTCTTTTTTATTTTATTTTAATTAGATATATAATTTCATGTTAGTCAACAAAAATTAAATTATGAAACTCTACTAATCATCATATTAGAAATCTCAATTTGCATTTTTTACTCATTTTACTTTGCTCTTCTTCTTATTATTATTATTATTATGTGAATGAATGAAGATGAAACATTATACAGTTTTATTTTTGTGTATATCTATTTGTCAAGTTCTAATTAATATTTTAATTTTTGTCATAGTTGGAAGATATAATACTACACATGATACATTTTTCATAGCTATTGCATATTATTGCCCCTAAAAATATATGATATGGTTTGTAATATTAAAAAACAGTCACAAAATAAATTAATAAATAAATAAATAAATTATATTTTTAGTATTTTTAAAACTTTTAATTGATAAACAAATTATTTAATGAAAAGAATGAAGAAACAATTTTCCCTTAGTCACATTAATTATATTAAAACTAAAAAAATGTTATTTCTTTAACTTCTCTTAATTATTGTAAATGAGAAACATAAAAAAGGTGATGTGACATTTATCTTTTGTCTCCTCTTTTGACCTTTTTTCTTATTTAAATTAATTGATTTTTTGTAAAAGTAGTTTACTTAATTAAATACAAACAATTAATTATTAATAAAAGAACATTTACAACAACAAAAACTCTTCACATACTAATTTATTAGGAGTAACAATCCATAACTCACACTTTCTAATTTCCACTCTTAATAAATTAATTTTCCATTTTATTTTCTTTTTTTAACCTTCTTTTAATTATAAATTTTTTAAACTAACAATTTTCTTAAAGAATATTTTAAGTTATTTTCTCTTAATTATTTAATTACAAACAATATATCTATCTATATATAAAGTTAAAATATTAGATATAAACAAGATAATGTGGTACCTTTCTATATTTATCTTTTTTCTAAACTTTTTAGCATTTTCTTTATTTTTTTTCACCGGTGTGATATTTTAAAAAATAATTACTCAATAGTATTATTCTCCATAATTAACATTTCTTGATCTTTGTAACTTCTATTTTTAATTGGTAATTAAAAATATTCATGACTTCAAAACCTTTCATGTGGATAACCCCCTAAATTAATTAATGTGCAAGTTATGTATTTTATCTTATCTTACTTAGTTGCTACAAGTAACAATTTTAAACTTAGGAGATTTTCTATAGAGTTTTGTATTTTATTAGCATTTTTTTATATATATATTATATATATTTATAAGAGTATACTAATAGTTTTGGTATATTGCCATCGTTTTTTTTTCCGTTTATGTTGCTATTCTTTTTATCTTGAATGTTTGATTTTCATATTAGATTCACGCTAGATTAAAAAAATTAAGTATATTATATTATTAATTGAATAATGCAAATATGATATTCCTATTGGATTACTTGTGTAGTGTTGATATGATATCTCAATATACTGGAGATGATTTTCAGCAAAATAAAAATCTACCGTTCACTATTTTACAAGCAACAGATTCTAAAAGACGTAAATTTTTTAGATAAAATAATATGGTAAACATGACTTGAAATTAGTGATATATTTCCACTCTACGAATATATATATATATATATATATATATGACGTGTTAAAAAAGTTAGAGAATGTAAATTCTGAATTTTCTTAAATTATTGTTTATCTATTTATTTAGAGTAACTTTTTTCATATTTTTTTATGAACACCGTGAAATATAACTTCGTCCTAAAAATATAATTTAGAATTTATTGAAGACGCACAAACAGAAAGCAAATTTTCTTGAAATTATTTTTCTTTCCTTGCACGTTTTTAAAGATAACATATCAAATAGATTATACGAAATCAACTATATTTAAAGTACTAAAAGCATAGGTAGTGGATTATAAGTTGAAATATAATTTATTGGGTTCAATGGTAATAATATTTGACTCAAAATATTTTTAAAAAAATTATTCATAAATCTAATGAGATCTGCGCGAAGCGCGGATGTGTTTACTAGTTGTATATAATTTGATGAAAATATACAAATATGGTCTAAACTATATAATTGCTGAAAATATACAATTAATATAAAATACAAAAAGGCATAATAACATTGATGCAACAAATTCATAAAATCATGTACAACGTAATGTGAAATTTATTGATACAAAAATAACTCACACAAAATATACAACTTTCATTTGTATATTGACTACCAATATTTGTATGAGCGAATACCACTTTGATTTGTATATTTGTATTTTTTATCATTTGTTGTCTTGAGAAAGTTACTATTTGTATTTATATATTGACAGTTAACATTTATATTCGTATCATTGACGGTTACTATTTGTATTAGTATTGAAAGTTAAAGGAGGTGGAGAGAGAGAAAGGGGGTAGAGAGATGAGAGATAGGGGGCACAAAGAAGAGAGAGGCAAGCAAGAGAGCACAAAGAGAAGAGAGAGGTGCGCAGAGAGGAAAAAGAAAGAGGAGAGAGATGAGGGAAAGAGGAGAGAGAAAATTGCTATAAAACTATATCTACAAATTGTAATTCTTACAAACTTATACAGTAAATACATATCACATGAGTGGCTTGTAATTTTCCCAAGTGCTCTACTTTATGTTTACCCTGCTTACCAGATTATAGCCATTTCATAGATATGGTGCAGAAAATATAATCTTTTTTGACCCCATACAATCTAACATTTGGAGCACATTGAATTTCTTTTGCATATATATATTTATAGAAGGTAGGCTAATGCAGGAACAAATTGAAAAAAAAAAAGGCACACTGTAATATCCAATTTGATGCCTAATGTGACACATTGTCTATTGTCAGTTTGTCTATGATAAGATATTCCCCAACAATGCAAAGCCAAAGGTAAATAGTTGAAATAGTAAGTAAGAAAGCTATAGCCATTTAGCCCTCTTTCCTTTAGGAGGAAAAACAGGCATAATATGCGACAATATTCATTGCTAAAGTCACAACATGAGCTTAAAAGGGAGTACCACTTCCACTCCTAGTTTCAGCAGGGCTGTACAACGCAGACCGGTTTCTAGGTCTATTCTCCTCTAACTGCCTTACTACTTCATCCATCGACGGTCTTACAGTAGCAACAGGAGCACAACATCCCATTGCAAGTCTCAAGGCCTGTACCAAACCTTCTTCCATTGGATTCCTAATTCCCTTCAAAAGCTCCATGTCAAATACCTCCATAGTCGTTTCTTCCAGAACTGCAACTTTAACTAGTGCAGGCAAATCAACATTGTCCCCATTTCTACCATTCTTACCAGGTTTCTTTCCTAGAAGAATCTCCAACAGTAGGATACCAAAAGCGTAAACATCACTTCTTGAGTTGCACTTCTTCATCCTTTGCAGCTCTGGTGCCTTGTAACCTTCAGCTTTTGCAACTGATACAATTTCATCAGCTACAGCTGGGATCATTATTTTGTCAAGTCCGAATTCAGTAAGCCTGGCAACGAAGAATTCATCAACAAGAACATTCTTTGATCTAACATTCCCATGAGTAATGGGAGTTTCCAGACCATGAAGGTGTGCTAGTCCTCTGGCTATGCCCAATGCTATTTTGTGTCTTCTAGCCCAATTCAACACTGGCTTCCCGACTCTCGATTCTGTAGACAATCAGAAAATATCATAATCAAATTCACTAATCCTTAGAGCTATTAAGGTTGAACGAACAAGGATATAAAAATTTGTGGGGTTCCAACATTTATTGGCGCAAACTACTCTCAATGACCAAACTACTGCTAAATTAGCAGTACAAGAAATGAGGAACAGGAAACAACCAGAGCATCAATAGATTGCATCAAGCTAAAGGAACTAAAGAAGCTTACTACACCAAGCTCAAATGCTTGGAAATGAGCTTTCATCAGTTGATCTAGGGCCACAGAGTTCTTTAAAGCGAAATTATAAATGAATGGTTGATCAAGGCATCTGATAGTAGCATCGGCAGTTTAATGATAATGTGCTAGTTCTTTTTTTTCCATTTTTCTTGGATGAGTAAGTATATATGATAGGGATACTTTTTCTTTGTTGACCAAACAGGTATACATATGGCAGTTCGTGTATTGGAAGATGATGCACAGGAGAGGATATAGGTTGGATCAACTTAACTTAGCGAAAAGGATATCGGTCAGAATAAATGGAACATTCTCTATATTCGTGTAACGTAATACCTCTATATTGTGCATTCAATAACTAATTCAGTTTCTCTTAAGATGCTAAGTTCAGCTACATTTATATTTTTCAGGCTGTTGTAAATGATCTATTTATGCACTAATACTTCAATTACAACCCCACCGTGTGAAAAGGCTACAACTTGAAGTCCACATATCTTAGTCTCTCAAGCAAATAACCAAAGCTGCTGAAAATGAGCCTAAGAACTATTGCTACTTCCCTATGAGGCAACACTTAATACAATAACGTCAACGTAATTGAGCTTGCATTGACTTTCATTAGTAAAACTTGAAAGAGCAAACATGAGAACATAAAGAAGCTAGAATTTACCATGTAAGAGTTCATGAAGATTCCTGTTTGGGAGATAATCATATATGAGAAGCTTCTCTCCTCTCTTCCCTTGATAGAAGGCTCTCAAAGGAATTAAATTCTCGTGTCGAACTCTTCCCAGCTGTCTAATCACAGTTAAACATGTACCTCCATCCTTACAACTGCCTTCCCTCAACAACCTCAAAGCTATAGTTCCACCATCAGCTAATTTTGCCTTATAAATAGTCCCATAGCTAGTCTTCTCCATAACTTGCCCCGTTGCATTCAGCACATCCTCCAGAGTCAGATGCTCACCTCCCTGAAACAAGATGAGCTTCCCCTCACCACAACCAGCTTCCTCATCTTCAACTTCCTCAAATTCCTCCTCTTCTTCATCAGCATGTCTCTTCTTTTTCCCTTGAAAATACCCAATCAATAGTGATGCCACAACCACCAATGCAGCCATTAGACCAATAACAATACCAGCAATTGCACCAGGACTCATTCCAGAGCTTCCACTACAAGGCCCCAAAGGATGTCCACAAAGAGTAGGATTATTTCCCTCAAAAACATCCAAACCAAACTTAGATTCCCCAAAATTTGGCAACACCCCACTAAAATTATTATGTGAGAGATTCAATTTTTCCAGCTTTAATGCAGCTAATGTCTCAGGAACAGGACCAGAAAAATTGTTATCCCCTAAATCAAGCTCTTTAAGACCATTAAACCTAGTTATAAACAGAGGAAAATCCCCAGAAAACCTGTTTTGCCCAAAATCAAGAAACTGCAAATTCTTACAAGTAGCATCAGGTAATGCAGGGTTAGGAAGAGAACCAGACAAAGAATTACCATGAATCTTGAAAGAAACCATCTTCTCACAAAGATTCCATATTGAAGTTGGAAGTGTCCCAGTAAGACTATTGCCACTCAACTCAATATCAGAAAGAGAAGAGCTGTAGCCAAGCTCAAGAGGGATGGACCCATGTAGTCCATTCACACCAAGATAAAGACTTTGCAGTGTAGAAAGCTCACCAAGCTCCCTAGGGAGTGTTCCAGAGAGATTAGCTGATGGCAACTGTAGAGAAACAAGATGCAAAGATGGGTTTCTGTAAAGAGAAAGACTTGTCCATTGAGGTGAAGATAGGTCACTACAGAGCAAATAAGTACCATTGGTGAAAACCCATTTGAGACCTCTCCATTGACAAAGAGGAACTGAAATATTCCATGAAGATAACAACAAATTATCAGTGTTACCCTGAAGTGAGGGTTTAATGTTCTGTAACAGAAGCTGAACATCAGATGCAGCAGAAGTAGTAGTGAAGGCTATGAAAAAGACAATGTAGAAGGAGAGAAGAAGAACCCTCTGAAGTGCCATTGAATGAAAGAGGAAAAAGAGGAAAATGTGATGAGTGAAGGAAGTGGAAGAACTTGTTTCTTGGGGTTTTTCTTTTTGGGAAAGCTGACACTTTGTTGACTACCCCTCAGCACAAAGCTCATAAATTCACACTTCTCATTTTTTTAAATATAATTGTGATGATTACCCTTTAACTCCACCTTGCTTCCTTTTTCTGTTTTTGAAAAAACAAAAAACTATAGCAATGAAATTAATTTGCTCATAACTCTACTAATTATATACAAATGTTAGGTGAACTCATTCACTAAAATTAAAGTACATTGACTCATACTACTTGTTGTACTATGATTCAAATATGTTATTTATATGTTTCACCAACTCAATTGTCCTTTTACTCCATCATATTAGAGCTATGCAACATAAAAGCAATGAAAATAAAGATATATCAATGAAATCTTAGATGTAATTTTGAAAAAATAGAATGTATGTAAATTTACGAAATAATTTCAGTTATTTGAGATTCATAAATCGTTTGGTAAGTTTGTGTGATATAAAAAATGTATAGATATTTATTTGAGAAGTGCTTATTTTTTTATAAACAATAAACTATTCGTTCAAACTTTTGGAAGAGAGTAATTGTTCAGGTCGATTAACATAAACTGGTTTTCAGAAACTAAAAAAAGTAGCTTTGGTATAAAAGTATATTTTTGAAAAACACTTTTAAGAAAAAAATACAGCATTTTAAAAAGTTTGGTCACACTAATTGCAACTTATAAGCATTTTTAAAATTTATTTGATCAAACACAAACTACTCTAACAAAATACATTTTTGGAAAACCCAATTTTGAAATAAGTACTTTTCAAAATAATCTGATTTAAAAAATGTGACCAAATAAACTACTCCATTTGTTCCTAATTACTTGTCCATTTTGACAAATTAAGAAAGGACATTTTTTTTACTTATTATACCCTCAATTAGGGGTGTTCACGGGTCGGTTTGGATCGGTTATTGGTCAAAATCAAAACCAAATCAACTTAATCGGTTTTAAAATTATCAAAACCAAACCAAACCAAATATAATATACATTTATCGGTTTGGTGGTTATCAGTTTCGGTTTGGTTTGGTTCGGTTATTAACCATACACAAAATAAAAGAAACAATTCATTCAAAATGTGAAAAAGTGACAATAATCCATTCAAAACGAAAAAATAGTTAGAATGACTTAAATTACTGAACTTTCGATCACTAAATTTACTATCAATAAAAGTTTAAAATTCACTATATTGGCCTAGAAGGAAGAGACAATAACATTTTCAGTCCCACAAAGAATTGTCATAAACACTTATATACATGAAATCAATAAGATAAATGTTTTCATCTTGGGCATTTTTGCTTTCAATAAGTAAATTATAAAGAAATTTTAATGAAAATATATGTAAGATCTTTTAAGTTGTTTATAAAAACAATATATTAAGTATGTATATTAATAAAATATATGTATATAATTCATCGGTTCGGTTCGGTTATTTTTTCGGTTTTTTCGAATAACACCATAACCAAATCAAATACTATCGGTTTTCAAAAATCTAAAACCAAACCAAACCAAACCCAAATAAAATCAGTTTTATTTTATTGGTTTGGTTCGATTTTTCAGTTTGGATCGGTTTTTATCCAAACCGTGAACACCCCTACCCTCAATTAATTACTTTGAAAAAGGTGGAACTTTTTGAAAATCTTAAGTTATAATTCAACCACCTCATAATTAATAGGGGTAAAATGATAAACTCATTATATCAATAATTATTTTTTTAATGAGTGTGTCAATTCAAAAGTAGATAAGTAATTAGGGACAAATGAGTATAATTTTGGGAGCCTTAATTATAATTTATAAGCATCCTTCGTTGGGAGCCTTTGGCTACTAACGGTGATTTAGAAGAAGAGTTCTAATAATGAAGCTCAACGGTGAGAAGTGAGAGTTTAGTACAAAAAAGGGGGACAAAGTATCCTGTATGCTGTCAATATGTATATGACTTTTTGCATATCAAATATCGGCACGCTTGTCTTTTGCTATTTATTTATTTTTTGTTGATTTTTCTAAAAGCATTGGTTTCTTCCTTTACTTTGAGAAATGAGTAGAAGGAGATGATGTTGATATGCTAAACGACAGCTAAATCTCCTCCATTAGGTAAACGAGGTTTGACTACTACTCTTCCATCTCCGAACTTTTTAGTTTTATTTCTAAATTATGAAGAATTTTAAAATTTAACTAACTCAATTTAAATATAATTCTGATCTGTCACATAGCATAATGAGTATTCTCAAACTCTTATAGAAACGTGGAACTCTTAATAAATTGAATTAGTGATCGAAAGTTCAGTAATTTAAGTTATTCTAATAAATTGAAACACCTCTAAAATTTGGCTAGAATTTAGGGGTATATTTTATCAGATCATGATGTATTTAAATTGAATTAGTCAAATAAAAAGTATTTTTAAGACGATAAATTTCAAACTATGCTCAGTCAAATAATATCCTAATTGAGACGAATAGAATATTTGATTTTTGTGTGGGGCCCACATGTGCACCTATTCTCTTTTTCGTTTTAAAATTGGCCAAGAGTGGAGATTGGGTAGTGTTTTGTGGGCACAAGGGTCTATATTTGAAATGAAAATGGATTACATATGGGGCCATGATGTTGGGAGTCATCAATTAAAGTGAGAGTAAAATTGTGCATCCATTACAACATAGGAAGCAAACCGGACATTAGAAAAAGGAGAAGTGACGCTCGCGTGATTAAAGAAGTTTGCACATAATAATCATAATAATACATATGACTATCATTTTCTTTATTTATTACTTCTCCGGTTTAATAATACTTATCTATTATTGATTTTACACATTTTTTTAAGAAACTATAAATAAAAAAGTAATTTTACTATATCACTATTTGAATATTTTAAAAAGAGAAATAATTATTTCTAAAAATAAACAGACAATATAATTTTATTGTGCACTGTCAGTGAATATAACTAATAAGTCATAATACATATATTTATTTATATAATTTATTTAGTAGATTAGGAGATATATTATATAGTTTATTTTTGTAGATTAGAAGATATAATATGTAGAAAGATTTAGGTTGATTTTAAGCACCGCCGCCAAGTCCGCCTTATGATCTAGTTTAGATTGGCCTAGGCTATCCTACTAACCTATATTAAATCGTTTTAACAGAAAAAGATTTGAGATGAATGTTTCAAGTCCTCTTGAAGTTAGCACAGCATGATGATGATAATCAACGATCCATTATTATATGAGGGATTCCTTGAACTCGCAATGGCTAACTCATGTTTGGAAATTGGAATAAAAGTCATTCGTACGGGTGTGCATTGGTCGATTCGATTCGGTTTTATGTATGATCAGTTTGGTTTATCGGTTTTCGATTTCAAAATACGCTAAGTCAATAATGAATCAATAAGATAATTTTTTTATCGATTTTCGGTTCATCGGTTTTGTTCCTTAACGGTTCGGTTTTCAATTTAACAAATAAGAAAATGCTTATAAAACAAATATATGATTTCTCTAATAAATTTGACACGACAAGACAATAATGTAACTTTACAAAAGCTCATAAAATAGAAAGGGTAAAGGGTCAAATATGCCCCTAAACTATTCGAAAAGGTTTAGATATACCATCCGTTTAAAGTTTGGCTCACTCGTGCCCTCGCCGTCCAACTTTTCGTCTAGATATGCCATTATGGGCATTAGTTTGCTTGCTGGACATATCCAGCTCATTTTCCATTTCTTAAAATGCCACATGGAATTGTCATGTCATTTTGACTTTATCACATGACATTTATATGAAAATGGAAAGGGATCAATTATGCTCCTAAAAAATTTGAACTGATAAACACCTAATCCGACCCATAAATCAACCCCCCTTTTAATTAAACTACCGATCCGTTTTCAACAATTTTGTTTCAATTTTTATATTTTTCGGTAAATCCCGAAAATGAGTAATTGATTAAAAAAAATAGGAAAAATATGGAAAAATATATAAAATTAACGCCAAAACTTCACAAATAAATATTGTAACCTTATATTCAACAATTTGTTAATTTTTTTCGGTAAATCTCGAAAATGAGTAATTGATTAATAAAAAATATGAAAAAAATATATAAAATAAACGCCAAAAAATCACAAATAAATATAGTAACCTTAAATTCAAAATTTTCAATTTTTTTTTAATTTAAGGTTATTCTATTTATTTTCGGGATTTACCGAAAAAAATAAAAATTTAAAAAATTGTTGAAATTGTTGAATTTAAGGTTACTCTATTTATTTCTGAATTTTTAGCGTAAATTTTATATTTTTTCATATTTTTCCTATTTTTTATTAATAAATTACTCATTTTCGGGATTTTCCAAAATAAATAAAAATTAAAAAATTATTAAAATTTTTGAATCTAAAGTTACTATATTTATTTGTGATTTTTTGGCATTAATTTTATATTTTTTTCATATTTTTTATTAATCAATTACTCATTTTCGGGATTTATCCAAAACAAAATTAAAAAAATTGTTGAAATTGTTGAATTTAAGGTTACAATATTTATTTGTGAATTTTGGGTGTTAATTTTATATTTTTTTCATATTTTTTATTAATCAATTACTCATTTTCGGGACTTACCGAAAAAAATAAAAATTTAAACAAAATTGTTCAAAATGGGTTGGGTAGTTTATTTAAAAGGGGGGTTGATTTATTGGTAGGATTAGGTGTTTATGGGTTCGAATTTTTTAAGGGAAAATTGATCATTTTCCATTTTCATATAAATGTCATGTGGTAAAGTCAAAATGACATGACAATTTCATGTGACATTTAAAGAAATGGAAAATGAGCTGAATATGTCCAGCATGCCAACTAACGCCCATAAGGGCATATCTAGACGAAAAGTTGGACGGCGAGGGCACGAGTGAGCCAAAGTTTAAACGGAGGGTATATCTAAACCTTTTCGAATAGTTTAGGGGAATATTTGACCCTTTACCCAAATAGAAATAATAATAACAAACATGAAAAGAACTATACATGTGTAACACAGAGAAATTAAGAGGAATATGGTTCTTACTTTAGGTTTTGATGATTTGTATAATGTAAAGTTGTGAACTCAAAGTCACAGCGAAGTGTGAATTGATGGCTAAATGACAAAGACATAACTATTAAGATATTGAGACTAATATTTACTAATATGTATGTATATGTAAAAGTAGTAAATTACTATAGTCTTAACTCTTAATGGGTAGGTTTACCCAATAACCCAATATTGAAAATCAATATCGAATCGATAATCCGATATTTTTTTTATAAATTAAAACCATTAAGAAATCGTTAACCCAATAGCAATAAATCAATAACACTTTTTTCGATTCGGTTAATCGGTCGGTTCGGTTTTTGCACACCCCTAGTCATTTGTTGTTAGAAACTTGTTTTTACGTTTGGTCATGAAATATTATTATATTTTCTTAAGAGTTGAATTTCGAAAAATACGTTTGATCATAACATTTCAAAACTCAACTTAAAGTTGAATTTTAGAATTTGAAAAATAACCAAAAAAAAACTTCTTCATTTTTTCACTCTAAATTACTCACAAAAAATCAAAATAAGATTATTTTGTATTCACAACCAAACACAAAATTCAAATATCATTCTCACCTTGATAACAAAAAAGGGTCAAACACTCACAAGTAATGATTAATAGCAATTTTTGCGGTGTTTAAGTATTTGATATTATAAATTTTCTAATCGGATTAATAAGAATTTGCATCAAGTAGATTCATGCATTGAAATGGCTTAGTAGGTGGTTTGGTAGAGTAAGAATATAATAGTAATAATTGCATTCAGAGGCGAATTTAAGGGTAAAAAATGGATCACTTGAACCCGTGGTCATTCGACAAAATTCGATATATTATTTGTATAGTTTTTAAAATATAGTAAATATTAAATAAATGAACCCATGATCACAAATGATTGGATGGCTCACTGGTTCAAGGGTTGGTTTTTGATTGTGAGGTTGAGGGTTCGATTCCAAGAGAGGACCTCTTTTTAAAATCAATTAAAAAGCACCATTGTTTGTTATTTCTTTGAAAAAATTTCATTTTCTTTTTATAAAGTGTACTTTTTAAATTTCTTGAGATGCAAAATTGCATATATTTTTTTTCATAAATGGTTTCTTTTAATAATTCTTTTTCAATCAATAATTCATATAAAAAATGCATTTTATTTTTCTTGTGACATAATACTCGAGATTTATCAAACTTTTAATAAGTTTTTCCTTTAATATTATTTTTCCCAAAAATCGTATTTAATAGTTTTCTTATGAAAAACCTATAATCTATTATTGCTAAATTAAATGAGGCCCTCAAATTTGTGAGCCTAAAATGATTGCCTTTTTCTTAAAGGGCAGAATCTTCCTAACAATGGTGCACCCGTCTTTTAAAAATCCTGAATTCGCCTCTGCTTGCATTAATAATATTGGTATTAGTTATACTGAATTTTTTTTATGCAATGGTTTGATATATTAAAAATAATATGTATTGCATAATTTTAAAAAAAGAATATTTTATAAAATTTCCTCCATAAATATGGTGAAAAGGATGTGGAAAATGTTTTGAAGGATAACTATATCTTTAACCATACTAATACATGTATTAGAACTCATTGCATTACTAATACATGGAATATTAGTTATACATATACTAAAAAAATATATCAAATTAACAAAATATTACTAATACACAAAATTAATATATGCATTATTTTCTCTAATATATACTCTATCAAATGACCTCTATGTAAGAGTTAGTGTTTCAATTAATTTTGAAACCAATTCATCCGTTGAAAGTTTTGAAATAACAAAATATATGAATGTGAATTGTAACATTTATTTTTGTTTTAATTCTACGTTATAAGTTTTTTGGAAGATACTTTTTATTTTAATTCTACGTTATAGGTGTTTTTGAAGATAAGTTTTCTTTTTAATTCATGAACCTATATAAATACAATTTAATTAAAGTCTTTTCTTTCAAAACTTTTGTCCTATAAATTGAGGTTTTTTTTTTGTTGAAAAAATTAGCATTCAAAAAACTACTTTCCCTTAAAAATATTTGTGAGACATTTATGGTGATATCACCGATTCAAGAATAGAAGAGCAACATTCATGAATGCTACTTGTTTGTGGCTTAGCTGAATTCCGACGATAAAGTTGTTATTTATTCTTTCGTTTGCTCGTGGGAGAAACTCCAACTATCTTCAAGAAACCTTTTGACGTGTCTCTAAGCCAAGCAAATTTTGTTTTGAATTCCTTGTATTTTTATCATTCTCGTTCATTTGTTCTAACAATTTGAAGATAATTGTCTCTATGGCATCCACATCAATATCGAATAGTGTTCCATCTTTGTCTAATCCTAGCTTTGAAATATTTGATGGCATGAAAAGATGAAATTCTTTTTAAGACGATTAAAGTTTGAATATGTTCTTGAGAAACCATGTCCTGACGCTCCCAGTTCTGAGGTAGCAACGGACGAGGCTACTCTGATTAAAGAACAAATTGTCAAATTGCAAGATGATGATTACTTATGCAAAAACTGTATTCTTGGGGGAATGTCCAATAAATATTATGATCAATATTATATTAAGTGTAAATTTACTAAGGAGATTTGCGATACTCTTAAAGCTATCTATTTAGCAGAAGAGGGGAGTTTAAAGAAATTTCTTGTTTCAAATTATATGGAATTCAAAATGGTTGATGATAAGTCAATCTCTGAGCAAGTACAAGAATTTCAACTTATAGCCAGTAAAATTGCTATATCTGAAATTATATTTTTGGGAGAATGTCCAATAAATATTATGATCAATATTATATTAAGTGCAAATTTGCTAAGGAAATTTGGGATACTCTTAAAGCTATTTATTTAGCAGAAGAGGCGAGTTCAACGAAATTTCTTGTTTCAAATTATATGGAGTTCAAAATGATTGATGACAAGTCAATCTTTGAACAAGTACAAGAATTTCAACTTATAGCTAATAAAACTGCTATATCTGAAATTCCTCGTGATGAAAACTTTCATGTTGGTGCTATTGTCTCAAAACTTCTTCCGTCTTGAAAAAAGTATAGAAGCAAACTCTTACCCAAGAAGAAATATTTGACTCTTGAACAATTGTTGCAACACTTTAAAAGTGAACAAGAGACACGACATCATGACAATAATACTTTGAAGGAACCCATCATGAAAGCTCATGTTGTTGAAGAAAAAATGATCAAGAAGGAACTTGACAATAAGAAAATTTTGAAGGCAAAGAAGAGTATGAATTTCAAGCGTACTAATTCTAACTCTAAGTCGAATGTATGTTATCATTGCCATAAAATTGGTCACTATGCACGTGACTGTAAAACTCTTAAAGCTGAAAAGAAGAAAGAAAAGGCAAATAACAACAGAAAAAATGAATTGTGACAATGGTCACAGAAACATTTGTAACAGAAGATCAAGTGGAATGGTAGATAGACACTGGCGTAACTCGTCATATATCAGGTAATCAAAATTCTTTCACGGCCTATGATTTAGTGGGGGCGATATAATTTTGCATATGGAAAACTCATCCTCTGCTAAGATTGTGGGAAAAAGAACTGTTGAACTGAAATTCACTTCCAGAAAGATGGTCACATTGATAGACGTATTGCATGTTCCTAATATTCGAAAGAACTTGGTGTCAGGTACTCTTCTTTCGAAGCATGGTTTTAAAATAATTTTTGAGATTGATAAATTTATTTTGTCTAAACAAGGCATGTTTGTTGGAAAAGGTTATGCTACAAATGGAATGTTCAAAGTCAATATTAAAAATGAAAATATTTCTGCTTATGTTGTGGAGTCTTTAGATTATGGCATGAACGTCTTGGTCATGTGAATTTTAGATCCATTCAACTTATGATAAAAAAATAGATTAATTAAAGATTGTGGAAAGGATCATGCTGCTAAGTGTCTTACTTGTAGTAAATGTAAAATAACAAAGAAGCCTTTTAAGTTTGTTGAAAGGATATTCACACTTTTAGAATTAATTCAGACTAATATTTGTGAGATGGATTGTTTATCACGCCATGAAAAGAGATATTTTATCACTTGCATTAACGATTACTCAAGGTATACATATGTCTTTCCATTAAAAACAAAAGATGAGGCATTTGAGACTTTTAAAACATATAAAGCAGAAGTTGAAAATAAATTGAGTTTGAAGATTAAATCAATTAGATCTAACAGAGGTGGAGAGTATTTAAATCAGATTTTATTGATTTTTGTGAAAAGAAGGCATTGAGTAACAATTGGCTATGTCTTATACACCACAACAAAATGATGTAACAAAATGAAAAAATAGAACTTTGTATCAAAATGATTAACTCTATGCTTTATGGATCTGGTATGACTGAAATTTTATGGACTGGAGCATTATTTTTGCATGTCATATTTTGAATCGAATTCCTTTCAAGAAATATGATTCATATCTGTATGAACTTTGAAAGAATCAAAAGCCAAATATAAATTATTTTAAAGTATATGGTTGTTTGGCTCATGTTAGATTACCAGATCAATATTTGACTAAGATTGAATATAGAGGAGTAGATTGTGTATTTATTGGTTATTCACAAACCAGTTTGGCTTACAGATTTTTGAATCTGGAGATCCAAGCCCTCACACAAATATTGAATTGTTGCATGCTAACTTTTTTGAGCATAGATTTTCTATGAAAAAAGAATCTTTGAAACAAGATACAAGTTTTTCTATATTCCTCTTAAAAGGAAAATAGTTGAGCCTTTGGAAGAAAGTCAGATCAGCCAAACCAAGAGACTTTGGACCGAATTTTTAAGTCTATTTAGTTGAAAAGGATCCTGAAAGTTATGGTGAAGTAAAATGTCACGCCCCGAGCCTACACCCTGGACGCGGCTGGCACTCGGAGACCATTGCTGGCCCCAAGCGAACCTTTGGCCTGGCATACTTAACTCAGCGGAAGACTTAACTCAAAATAAACAGTCTCATATAACAACTTAAAGAATAATAAACTGGCCAAAATGGCAATTAAATCATTAAGCAACATCTGAAAGATAAAGAAAAACATCTGCACTAATTACTATCTGACTATCTATGAAGCCTCAAAAATACTGAGATGGATGTTGGGACAAACCCCACAACATCCTAATTGATGAAAGACTGAAATCAAATAAAAGAGTCCTCCGAAATGCAAGAAGGCTCACCACTGACTCTGAGCTGCTCAACTGGATCAACGAGGTGTTGGATGCTGATCTTGGTTACCTGCGTCTGCATCATAATAAGATGCAGGCCAACTAGTATCAATACATTCAATGTACGAGTATGCGAGTTGGAATGCTAAGCAATACATCAGCTAGAAGGAATCTGAAAGAAACTGAATAACTTACTTGGCTCAACTCAACTTAACCTGACTGACTCATTTCAATATAAAGCAATTTAAAACAAGTGCAATATAAAGAAAAGTTGTTTAAAAATATGCTATAAACTTTGTGTGTATGCAAAGATACAATAAGTCTGAGATGTATGTAGAAATAAAAATGAGCTGATGTATATAAAAATACAATAACTGATGTGAGAGTTTCTCTAACCGACAACCATCACATAAAAGCTATAGTGATGATACAACGATCAACCTCACGCTGCCAGAGCATCCTATACTCGGCCAAA
The DNA here is from genome assembly GCF_900185275.1 of Solanum verrucosum. Classification (NCBI taxonomy): domain Eukaryota; kingdom Viridiplantae; phylum Streptophyta; class Magnoliopsida; order Solanales; family Solanaceae; genus Solanum; species Solanum verrucosum. Next base: position 358,451 of record NW_026020111.1, on the reverse strand, counting down.
GGTATAGAACCTGAACTTCCTAATGAATCCCCTAGTCTAATTTGAAAAGGAATCATCTAAAAAGTATGAACCTCTTCTATCCATGATGGCTACATGGTTCTATGGGGGTTGTGGGTTCTTTGAACGCTCCCCCAATTCGGTGCTCAATACTACACCCAAAAATGTACTGACTCTTATATTTTTAAAACATATTTCCTCTGTGATTTGAGATTAGTGCTAAAAAAACTTAGCTCAAAGGTTATCTTGGAAATCAAAGTTTCCCTTCTTGTTTCATTTAGAAAGCAATTACTCTTTTTTGAAAAACTAGCACGAATTTGGAAATCTCAGTTTCCAATCCTGTTTAAATGTGAAAACATTTATTTTAAACTTCCTTGGGAATATATAGTCCCCATATACTTCTTTGAAGAACAAAACTTCAAACCATAGCTTTACTCTTGCTTAACTTCAAAAATTAAGTCTTAAAACGACGTTAAAACATTGTTAAAGATCCTTGAAAACTTTAAGAAACTTTGCTTTGACTTGCTTCATTAACTTCTAGACTTGACTCTTAACTTCTTTGACTTTAAACTTAACTTTCCTTGAATTGAATTATGGATTCAACGTTCATGATCTCATGTTTATGGATGATTTCATGATGTTTAGATGTATTTTAGAGTGTTAGAATCAACTAGGAAACATAGGTACATCACTTAAGAACTAGTACGAAAAGATGGGGGAGGAATGGGGTGCACTGGCGTCCTTGGCGCTCTGAGAGGCGTGGGGCGCCAGGCCTCAAACTTCAGAGAACATGTTGGGGGACGCTGGCTGGCACGGCGCCCCAAGGCCAAAACATCAGACACTGCTTTGAGGCGCGCTGGCTGACGCGGCGCCCCACCCTTTTACCCAGAAAATTCCAACTTTTCTCCTTTGTTTTTCATCTTTAAAACCTCCAATCTTCCCTAGATCTTTTCCCAAACACTTAGTGTCATTTGTACTCTCAACTTACAACAGATCTAACTCGAAAATCCACCCGAAAACACGAAGCAAATCAACAAGAGACTTCAACAACACAACCAATCAAGAACTTAATGATGTCCTCAAGAACTTCAATTTTTAACATGTAAACAACCCAAAATCGCTGAATTGAAACAAGTTGGTGTGTGGGTGGACTAACCCATCACTAAAAGATCTCACATACCTTAATAGGGATCACCCCCGACGAATTCCACTCCAAACGCTTGACGTTCTTGGCGAAATCTTGGCTTTTCTCCTTTTCTTTCTTCTTTTGTCTTTTCTCCAAGCCCTAAGCGTATTCTAATTTTTTTCAAAACTGAATTAAGTTTTGTTTTTTTTTACCCCAATAAACCTCTAAAAATGAATTAGGAAATTAATTAGAGAAAAGACTAGTTTGCCCTTCCTTAAACCCGGATTTGGACTTTCCTCAATCCAACAGCCCAACTTTCGAAAGGCATAACTCACTCATACAATATCAAAATCACGCAAACTAGGTGGCGTTGGAAATATCTTCCCAAGGGCCTTCCAACCATATCAAGAACTGCTCCTAAATCATCCTGAGCTAGGAGTTATGGCCGTTTGAAAATGGCCAAAACTCACTTTCTTAACTTGGACAAAATTTCCAGATTTCCTTATTCTTTCCAAAAATCAATATTTTTATATTTTAAACTCTTTATAGTCGTTTCTAGGTGCGAGATGTTACATAAAACCTTTATATGATGCTCTTTTTTGGTGTGAAGCTATTGATGATGAAATGTACTCTATTATGTCAAATAATACATGGATTTTATCAGGCCTCCCTCCTTGATGTAAGTCTATTGGTTGTAGATGGTTCTTTAGAAAGAAATTGAAATCCGATGGTACTTTAGATAAGTACAAAGCTCGCTTGGTAGAAAAATGTTTTACTCAATTGAAAGATATTGAATAGTTTGATACATTTGCACATGTAGCTCGAATGACTTTTATTCGACTCTTGCTTGCTTTAGCAACAATTCATAGTATGATAATACATCAAATGGATGTGAAGACTGCATTTCTAAATGGAGATCTAGATGAAGAAGTTTACATGAAACAACCAGAAGAATTTGTCGTTCCTGATTAAGAACACAAAGTTTGTAAACTTCTTAAATCTCTTTATAGATTAAAACAAGCTCCAAAATAATGAAATGGAACATTTAGATGAGTAATGATTTCTAATGGCTACTCAATCAATGGTGATGATATTTGCATATTTAGCAAATTTCAAGAAAATTCTTGTGTTATAATATGTCTTTATGTCGATGACATGTTGATCTTTGAAACAAATATTGAAAAGTCAAAGAAATAAAATATTTTCTAGCTTCTCAATTTGAAATGAAATATCTTGAAGAAACTGATATAATTTTAGGTATTAAAATCATAAGATCAGCGAATGGCTTGACTCTTACTCAATCAAGTTATATTGAGAAAGTTTTAAAGAGGTTTGATCACTTTGACGATAAACCTACTCCTACATCATTTGATCCTAGCATCAAACTAATGTAGAACTCTAGCAATGTTCTTGATCAGCTCTCAGATTGCTGGAGTCTTATGTATGTCATGCATTATATCAGGCCGGATATTGATTACGCAGTACAAACTTTGAGCAAATTTACTAGTAATCTTGGAGTTGAACATTGGAATGTCTTAATTCGTGTTTTGAGATATTTGAAGGGTACGATTAATGTTGGCCTAGATAATTTTACCTTTTCAGGTGTTCTTGAAGGCTATAGCGATGCTACTTGAAATTCTAATTTGAATGACTCTAAATCTATTACTGCTTGCATTTTCACTTTGGCTGGAGCAACGATCTCTAGAAAATCAAAGAAGTAGACATGTATTATTCACTCAACCATGGTGTCAGAATTTATAACTATGTCCTCTGCTGGAGTCTGGAGAAGAACCTGATTGGCTGCAATCTATGCTAATAGATGTTCCTTTGTGGAGTAAGTCAGTACCACCTTTAACTATTTATTGTGATAATCAAGCTGCTATATTTCGGGCTTGAAGTGATTTTTACAATGACAAGTCGAGACAAGTTCGGCTCAAACACAATCATGTGAGGAGATTATTGGAGGAAGGCATAATATCACTTCAATATGTGAAGTCCAGATTTAGTTTAGCGGATCATTTATCTAAAGGGTTAGGCAAAGAGTTAATGGTAAAAACTTGTAATGGGATGAGAATAAAGCATGTTGTAAATTAATTGTACTTTATGATAACCCTACCTAATGATGTAATCTTGGATTCAAAGGCAAAAACAAGTAAAGTTACAATTGTGAAGCACATCAATAAAATTTTCATTTTCAAAATAAAATGTGCATGATTGAGATTATGTTTTCTTAATAAATTTATAAGACCGATCTCAGTTGGAGTTAGTAAGAAAACTCTTGATAAATTTTTTCAATATTCCTACTAAAGAGAAGGATGATATTATATTCTCTTAATAAGTCTATATATCGCTTTCAGATGGAGTTTGTAGGATTACTCTTGATAGATTTATTGATACCTTAATAAAATTCATAGACTATTTGATCGGAGTATGCAAAGTTAATCTTGATGAATTCACTGCACTAAGTGTGAAGTGGAGGCTGCTTCAATAAGATGTTAACTGGAAAATCTTAAAGCACTTAGCTAAAAGGATTCAAGACACATGGTCGTAAGGTGTCAAAGAATTTTGATTTTCACCGAAACATAGTGATATGTGTGGAGTATTTTTCTATTTCATTCAATGAAGCACTTAGTTCAAGATTCGTTCACTAAGTAGTCAATGAGTTAGAAGCCTTCACTAGCTAATGGTTCAAGTCCAAAAGACACCATTATTGATGCATGTTGCTAGATTAATGTCTCAAAATATTTTTTGAATTTTTTTCAAAGATAAAATATTGAAACAAGTGGGGGATTGTAAGAGTTAGTGTTTCAATTAATTTTGAAACAAATTCATCCGTTAAAAGTTTTGAAATAACAAAATACATGAATGTGAATAGTAACATTCATTTTTGTTTCAATTCTACGTTATACATATTTTGGAAGATACTTTTTGTTTTAATTCTACATTATAGGTTTTTTGGAAGATAAGTTTTCTTTTCAATTCATGAACCTATAATAAATACAATTTAATTAAAGTCTTTTCTTGCAAAACTTTTGTCCAGTAAATTGAGTTTCTTTTGGTTGAAATATAAGCATTCAAAAAACTACTTTCCCTTAAAAACATTTGTGAGATATTTAATCAGAAGGTGATATCACCGATTCAAGAATAGAAGAGCAACATTTTGAATGCTACTTATTTGTGGCTTAGTTGAATCTCGAAGATTGAATTGTTATTTATTCTTCCGTTTGCTCGTGGGAGAAACTCCAACTATCTTCAAAAAATATTTTAACGTGCCTCTAAGCCAAGCAAGTTTTATTTTAAATTCCTTGTATTTTTATCATTCTTGTTCATTATTCTAACACCCTAAATTTCGAAAGTCAAATTCAAAATTTTCCTTAAAGGATATATGAAGCTAAACTATTCTGCAACATCCAAAATAAAGTGTGAAAAGGGAAACTGTACTATAGCTAAAGCAGAACAAGAGCACATCAACAATGGATCAAGGGATTTTAGTTTAATCTCATTTGTTGATAAATTATAACATATAAATAGGATAAAATAATTTTTACATATACTAAACTTATTAATTTTTAATGATATAAGAGAACTTTTTAGTACACTTTATAAAGGTGACTCAAAATTTGTTTTTTACCTGTCCAAATTTCAAGAGTGCTGATTAGGGGCGTAAAAAAATCGAATTGAAAATTTAATCAAATCGTAAATAGAGTGAAATTGAAAAAAATTTGATTAATAATTGGTATTGAAAAAAAAAAAGAGTATACTTGAGTTGGTTTGATTTTAATTTAAAAAAAGTCTATTCGAGATCAAATCAACCCGACATTATACATATAATTTTTACAATTTATTTTATACATAAAAATATTCGTTTTAATATATGCTCTAAATATTTCCTATACTTATTCATAAATTTGATCTTTCAAAATATTATTTCAAGTTTTTGAGACTTAAAATTTTGAATGGTCCAATGAAGAGTTATAATCAATTCAGTTTTTTATGTATTATTTAGACACACAATATTACAAAAATTATTCTTTCATTATTTTTATCTATACTCTTCAATTGTAGTTTTATACTTTAAAAATCAACGAACGTCTATTAGTATTCGTAAAAAAACCCGACATTCTTCCATCAATTTTTTTTAAAAATGATTTCCTTTTATATATAGTTTCCTACACATTTATGCGAAAAGTGATCCGATATTTTCTTATTTGTGTTTTTTAAATGTATTTCAATTCAAGGATTGTGTGTGCACCATATAAATAAGATTAGAACTCATATTTAGAGGGTTATACATCTTTTGGAGAAAAAACGAACGCAATTGGAGCACATAATCAACTAGTTCTCTTTTTCTTTCATCTCAAAGTTGTAATTTTGTGCTCTTAACTACTCATGATTCTTTTCATGATTATGGTGGTTAAGTTCTTATTTCTTGGATTATGGATACATGATTGTTTGGGGGTTGCAATTAGGTGGATTGGGTCGAATTTGGACAGGTCATAATGGGTTAAGACAACAATCGGGTCATGATCGAACCCAATTCAAATTTGCTTTGGTCAAAATGGGTTGGGTCATAATGGGTTAGGCAATGGGTTATATTATGGGTCAAGACCCAACCCAACCCAATTTTTATTAAGCTTAATTGTTTTATTTGTTCTTTTAAATTATTTTCGTACCTAATAAATTTTTTATTTTTGTTCATTATGACTTTACACAAATAGAACATATCAAATTGAAAAAAAAATTTAAAAATATTTCGACAAGATCTTTCATAAGACAATTCAGGTTATATATCAAATCAATTTTAGTGGGTTGTGCTAATGAATGGGCGGGTCAATAACCCGCCCAAACTTAAACGGGTTGGGAAAATTGGACGAGTTAAGTTTGATTTTTCCACTCCTATGATTGTTGACATTGAGCGGTTGAATTGAATCTATTGATTATTCATATTGTTATTTGATTCGCTTTATCTATTTAATTACTTTACTTCGTAATTAACAATAGAGTATTATTTACGAATTTATGAATCTCATAAGTTGTAAAACTATTAAAATAGTCTTAATTATTTATTCAACATTACCAAATAAACAAAAAATTATAAAATTGCATAATAAATTATTACAAAGCCATTACGGTGAGTCATGTTCACTCAATATAGATGAAAAACTATTTTTTTTATTAAACATTAAAGTAGTAGTAATAAATTTGGTTGATAAATAAATTTGATAAAAACAAATAATGAATTTGATGACTATAAATGATAAAGTAGGAATTGATTTAAAGTAATGATAAATTTTATGTTGATGAGAATAATAATTTTTTAAAAAAGTAATGATATGATTATAAATTTTATTTATATATGAAATAAATGGCTGGTAGATATAAATGTGAGGCTGTTTAACAAAATATAAACTTGTGAGTCAATTTTTGTATTTGAAAGTCCCAAATCATGATATGAAATTCTCAAATCACGATTTTTGGAGAATATGGGATTTTATCTCATCATATTAAATCATGAGATGAAATCAACGTGAAATCGCATGTCCAAACATAGATTTCATCTCACGATTTCATACCGTGATATGATATTACATGGTCAAACACCTACTAAGTAACTATGTGCACTTGCTTGTAGCAAATATATGCACTTGCTTGTAGTTGAGTGCAACAATAAAACTTTAACGAGGTACATTATGTATGTATAAATATCCAAATAGGTATAATGCATCGTATCATGTATGAAAATATACAAATTTCTAGATAAACTTGCAATTAGGCAAACAGTTTACAAGATTCACAATCTTAAATAAGCTTGTAATCAAGAGGCAACTTAAATAGGTAGCTTGCCAACAACTTTCTCAAGCTTTCAATTAAGTAGGTTATATGTAGCTTGTAATTAAGTAGATCAAATAGGCAGCTTGCCAGTAGCTTTTAAAAAGCCTCACATCATTTTCTTTTTTCTATAAAAAGGAAGTCTATTACATAAATCTCATATAAATGGATAACTTACACAAATCTCATCATTATTTTTTCATAACTTTACCTTATTACATAAATCTCATATAAATGGAATAGTGCTACATAGGAAAGCCTTTATCAGATACATGGACAATTAAATCTAAAATCTTCAATTAATCAAAAAACTTAATATACGGCGAAAATCAAGGAATGTATCAATGTTTAATCAATTTTATTTTATTACTTTTAAAATAGCAAATTCATTAATATCATTAATAAAAGAAGAAAATATGTATATCTTGGTTATTTAATTTGGTTGATTTCATTTTATTTCTCTTAAAATAATAAATTCAATAATTTGATGTATCTATTATCAATATGATGTATCCAACAAACTAAACTCTTACATACATGTATGTACAATTGCGCATATACATTTATATGTATCATGAACACATACTAACCTCGTAGATACATAAAAAAATGATGGACTTTGATCGGATGGGCACTAATACATTCAGACGTATCATAAACACATACTAATCTCTTATTCCATACGAACAAGTACAATATGATATATCGGCACACAAGTACTTTCTTATGTATCACATAAATATCTACTATTAATTTCATATATCGATTATATGTATCTAGAATTAATTTGATGTATCAATTATCAATTTCATATATATATGAAATATAACTGAAACACATGGATTTATAAATTTAGAAACAAATCATGACTCTAGAGTATCTGTCATATCAGTAATCCAAAAATAGCTGATAGACATTGCAACATTAATTGGGGATATTTAAATGTGTTGATAATTAATCAAGCTTTTTTTAAGGAATATGTATATCTGAATGTATCTTCATTGATGTATGGTACAAAATTATTAATTAGTGCTAATATATGTAATTATTTATTTATTTGAAAGTAGAGGTATGATTAATATATATGATAGTGATGTATGTCTAATAAGGTAGTTAAGCCAAATAAAATATTTCACCCCCTCTCACCAGGTTTTTTGACTATATCTCTTATTATTTTGCATTTTTTTTTAATTATTATTATTATTTCATCACAATATATTTGTTTTAGTTTTTTGACACTGGGATAATTTTTAAAAAGTACAATTAACTAACTTACATTGCAAAAATATAGCTTAAAATTTAGTATTACTTACATAAATTCCATAGTGTAAAGAGTAAATTACATCTTATCCCTACTTTTTTTCTAATTACAATAATCCCTTAAAATTTATACCTTCCGGATACATAAGTCTCCATCCGGATACATTAATTCTAATACAAGAAAAATCTTTCTATTGTGCTAAAAAGGGAATAAAATCTGAAAATTAATTAAAACCCATAAATTATGCTTATGTTTGCTTGATCCTCAGCATCTTTGAGCAGATTTAATAACTGGTTGATTTCTTTTTCCATTAATGAATTTTCTTCTTCAATTTTATTCATGCAACTAATCAGATGAAGCTCCTTTTCCTCCCACTCAACCTTCCATTTCTATAGTCCGTCTTTGGATTGTTCGATGGAATTGGTAAGAACATCAAGTTTCTCTTTTGCTTCAGGAAAATCCAAATAGAACGAAGAAATTCAAAATTTCAAATTGCTTTCCCCTTTCAACGAAGAAACCTTTCAGATTTTATTCAAAAATTTTTGTGGAAATTTTGGGTAAGCGAGGTGAGTTATGAAGGATAAAAAAGTGATGAAATTGTTGTTGGACAAAACAATATCATTTCGAATCTTCAAGTTCATCGAAGATCCTTTCAATTTTGATTCAAGATTATCAAAAATTTTGAGATACAAGATTCTTTCTTCTCCCAGTTCAGCGAAGATCCTTTCAATTTTTTTTCAAAATTGTTAAAAATTTTGAGATTCAAAATTCTTCTCCTACTTTATTGAAGATCCTTTCATTTTTTATTCAAAATTGTCGAAAAATTTGAGAAGATACATCATGAATATCTTTTCTACTTAGCATTTTACTATTTATGTATCTTGTTTAAATTGATAAATATTGTATTTATACTAGATACATTAAATAAATAATTGTTGCCCATAAGATGTTAGATTTGAGATCGATACATTACTGTGTGGTAGTTGCTATGTAATTGGTACATTTAGTATAAGTTTGAATTATTATATCTAAAAAATTAGTGCATGATACATTATTATTTATGTATCTTGTTTAAATTGATAAGTATTGTATTTATGCTAGATACATTAAATAAGTAATTGTTGCCCATTAGATGTTAGATTTGAGATCTATACATTACCGTGTGGTAGTTGCTATGTAATTGATACATTTAGTATAAATTCAAATTTACATATCATATCTAAAAAATTAGTGCATGATACATTACTATTTATGTATCTTATGTTAATTGATAAGTATTGTATTGTTTGCCTTGAAAGAGATGTATAATTTATATAATGTATCATTTTGTAGTTGATAATAATGTATTTGATACAATAAAGTTGTGAAAGAAGGATGTATGTAAGTTGGAATAAATTGTATCTATAAATGTATCACAATAAATAATAATTAAGTTATCAATTAGATACATGAACAAACACAATCCATTAAAGAAATTTGATTATGAAAAACAAAAGAAAAAAGAAGAAAATATTAGACTGTATGAAATTTTGGTGAAATTGAAACTAATATTATTATGAGATAATAGGAAGATTAAATTATAAATCAAGAATCCTAATCAGTTTCAATGAATGATTAGTTGTGAGAGTCCATAACCAATTCAAATTATGAAAATTTTACAAATATTATATTAATTATTACCAAATAATAACTACTACTATTACTTCTTCTTTTTTCTAATTTATGTGCTAGTGTTGAAAATTTGAAGTTCACTTATTTTATTTTATTATAAATTTTGGAGTATTTTTAAAAATAGGTAAAAGACTCATAAATATCCTTTGTAAACTTTTTTGTTTAAAAATATTCTTAACCTAAGAAAAGAGACGATTTTGAATTTCAAATGTAAATGAGAAAATAACTACCAAGATTCTGTGACTAAAAATAAGGAGAGATTTGTAGAGTGAAATAAGGAAGGGATAAATGTTATTTTTTGAGAGTTAGGATTTATGTATCTAGCGTTTGGGAGTAAAATAAGGAATTTTGAAATTTTTTAGAACTAATAGGGAATAATAAAAATTATGGAAAAAAAAGATGTGTATATAAGTAATTTATCCTAAAATGTATATTGTAAATTTTAGCTCGAACATAATAGCCCATCACCGATAAGAAAAATGTTTTTGCTGTTATAGCAGTTTGCACAAAATCATATTTCCACATATCTACTCTTCACTATCTTAATATTTTCTTACATCATGTTTTAAAATATCGGTATACAATACAAAACTTTGATGTTTTTACAACATTGTTTAAAATTTGATATACAATATTATTCATCGAATATATAATATTGTACAAAATTATAAGAGGTATCTATACAGTTATATACAATAATATACAATATCCTACTTTAAGGGTAAACTAGGTATATCTCTATCCTAGCCGCAAATTCGCTCCCTCATGAATCATGATCATATCCTACTTTATTTGACCCTCGTTCTATCTCTACTTCTCTCTCGAATTCTGTTAAAAAATATAGATGTATTCTACCGATAACTACACAGTAAAATAGTAAACACAAGATAAAATAAATAACTCCGGTGATAAGATAAAAATATGTAAAGATAACTCAGATTACGACAATAACTTTCATACTAAGCTATAACCTCAGAATGAGAAGATTAACTTCACATAAATATGAAGGAATTACAACAATTAATTGGAAAAAAAAAACAGAAAAGTATATATAATATAGATAAGCAAATATTAAACCACGAATTTCTGGCCTTCACGCCGGCTCCTAGTTTTTGCTAAAGAATGACAAAAGTTTCACATTGGTGGTTAATGAGATAGGGTGACTCCTTATAAGGCTTGGACGATCCTCATCTCTTTGAGCTTACTTTTGGGGTATGAGTAAGGCATACTCCGCGCGTTTTCTTTTTTGCGGCATATTAGAAGCTCTTTTTTAATCGTTGCACCTAGGGGTGTCAATGGCACGATTCGGTCGGTTATTTTTTTTAACATTGTACCATCCCAATTTTTCGGGTATTTCATAATAGATATAACCAAAATTATATTTTTAAAACCATCCCGATCATATCAGTTTCTCTTCGGTATTGATACGGTTCAGTTAATTTTCATTTTTTTTACTTTAAAAATATCACCTCAAAATATACTATTAAAATATTTCTTTCACAAATATGTTATTGAAGAAGCACTTTAATTCTTCACCAAGAAAACAAGAATATAAAACATTGTTGCCATATTGTTTGATCTTAAACATTTAATAAGAGTGTTTGCAGATGTTTTGTTGTATTGTTTGATAGAGTATCTATTACAATATTTTTTAATTTTAATCCTAATTAAGTAAAGCCTAATTAAAGAGTAAAGACCCAATGTCGTCTAGTCACCAGAGGTCTAGGACCTAAAAGTTATATTTATATTTGAAAAAATGTTATAAAATATATTTATATATTAAATTTAACATATTGTTAACATATAAAATATTTTTACATACATATAAGGTTATTCGGTTCGGTTCGAGAATTTTTCAGTTTTTTCATAAATTGAAAAGACCATCCCAATTGTTCGGGATGGTTATTGTCACGCCCCGAGCCTACACCCTGGGTGGGATTGGCACTCGAGAACCATTGCTGGCCCCAAGAGAACCCTTGACCTGACTTACTTACTCAGTGGAAGACTTATACTCAACAAAGATAAATCTATGTAATAAACTAGAATGTTATAAGGGAACATTCAACTGGCCATTAATATAAGGCAAACTCAAGTCTTAACATAATAGAATGAAAATGAAAAGACTAAAGAACTAACATCTGACTGTCTATCTATGAAGTCTCTAAATAACTGAGATGGATGTCGGGACAAGACCCACGACATCCTAATGAATTATCTAATACTGAAAGCAATAAAAAAGGGTCCTTTAGAAAGCAAGGAGGCTCACCACAAGACTCCGAGTTCTCAACTGGATCAACGATGCGCTGGATGCTGATTCTGGTTACCTGTGTCTGCATTATAAGAAGATACAGGCCAAATGGCATCAGTACATTGAATGTACGAGTATGCGAGGGGAATTCTAAAACAAGACATAATCTTGAAAGGAATCGAAGAACTTACCTGGCTCAACTCAACTCAACTTAAATGAACTCATTTCAATATAAAAGCAGTTTAAAACAGGTGCAATATAAAGAAAAGTTGTTTACAACATGGATGTCAACTCTGTGTATTTTGGAAATACAATACTCTGTATGTATGCAAAGATACAAATATAACTCTGAGATGTATGTAAAAATACAATTAAATTGTGTTTATAAGAATACAATTACTTTTGTGGGAGTTTATCTAACCGACAACCATCACTTAAGAGCTATTGTGATGATACAACGTTTTGCCTCACGCTGCCAGGGCCGTCCTATACTTTGCCAGGGTATAGAACCTGAACTATTAAGTGGATCCACTAGTCTATGCTAAAAAGCACTAACGAATCATCTAAAAAGTATGATCCTTTTCTACCCATGGTGGCTACATGGTTTATAGGGGCTGTGAGTTGTCTGAACTCTCCCCCATATCGGTGCTCAATACTACTCCCAAAATATGATACTAGCTCTTATGTCTAAAAACATACTTCTTTCTGTGATTTGAGGTAATTGCTCAAAAACTTAGCTCAAAGGCTATCTTGGAAATCAAATTTTCCTCTCTTGCTTAATTGTAAAAGCGTTTACTATTTTCTGAAAACTAGCTCAAAGGCTCTTTGGAAATCAAGGTTTCCTTTCTTGTTTAAATGTGAAAACATTTTAAACTCCTTGGGATTACATAGTTACCATATACTCTTTGAAGAAATGAACTTCATTCTTTACTCTTTACTCAACTTGAACTTTAAGTCTTAAAACAAAGTTAAAAGCATTTGCAAAAGACTTCTTGAAAGGACTCTAAGAACTTCCTAAACTTGGCTCTTAACTTTCCTTGAATTTGAATTTATGGGTTCAAGGTTATGATTCATGTTTCTGGATAATTTCTAGATGTTTAGAAGTCATTTAGAGTAGTTAGAATCAATAGGAAGTGTTAGTACACTTTAGAAGGACTTAAACGGGGCTAAACGACGAAAAAAACGGGTGAGGCAGACGACCCAGGCGCGTCGCGTCAGCCCCTAAGTTACTGGGGTTCGTTTCTAGCGTACTGCAGGTGCGCCGCCCCAGCCTCTCTGGCGCAGATGGGGCGCGCCACGCCAGACCCTCCCCAGGTGAATCTGACGATTTTTTCAACTCGTTTTCTGACCCTAATTCGATTAATTTCGATTCTTTTTCTCAATATCTCATTAGATTCAGCTACCCAAAACATATACACAAGAATCTAACTCAAAGAAACTCTAATAATCGACATTAAACTCTCAAAAACTCCTCAATCTCATCCCAAATTCAAGAACGAAACTTATTCAAGAATACAACTCTAGAACATCAAATTCTCAATCTTTTAAGGATGAAAATACACTGAATTAAACATGTTTGGCGCGTGGTGAACTAACCTAACGCTATGTGATCTCACATACCTCGAAGGATTGAATCCTTAGCGAAATCCACAATCAAACTTGAATGTTCTTGACGAATCTTGCCTTTTCTCCTTCTTTCTCCTCTTATCTCCTTTATCCAAGCTGTAGCATAGATTTCCAATTTTCTAAACTGACCAAATTCTGATTTGACCCCAATTAAACTCCGAAAACTGATTAAAATAATTGGGTAAGGAAAAGACTAAAATACCCTTCCAAAATCCGAATTTAGATTTTTCTTATTTGAACAGCTCAACTTCAAATGGTCATATCTCACTCATACAAACTAGGAATCGCACAAACTCGGTGGCGTTGGAAAAATTATTCCAAGATATTTTTACGATATCTGGAAACACACCTAACTCATCCTGAGCTAGGAGTTATGATCGTTTGAAGTTGACCAAAAATCCAACTTAGCATACTTAATAAAATTTTCAGATTTTTATATTCTTTCCAAAAATGACTATTTCCACTTTTTAACTTCTTTCTAGTTACGGGGTGTTATAGTTACACTTAAATAAAAGTTCATAGTTTTATGGAAACCAAATAAGATAAATCAGTTCAGTTCAATTAGATTTGGTCGGTTCGGTCGATTTTTCATATTCTTTTGACAACCCTAGCACTTCAACCTTTTTCAGTTCGGATTTTTTTTTTTTTTTCATAAATTAAAAAGACCATCCCAATTGTTTGGGATGGTTATACACTTAAATAAAAGTTCACAATTTTATGAAAAAATAAGATAAATAAGTTCAGTTCAAGTAGATTTGGTTGATTCGATCGATTTTTCATATTCTCAACCTTCTTCAATTGCCAACATTTAATCGCATGCCTTTGGCGCTTACTTTATTCATACGTTTATTGTCATCAAATAGGGAACAACCAAATAAACGGTGTCCCATTTCTTGTCTTTTCTTTTTTTTTTGAAAAAAATTTGCTTCAATTTTTTAATTTTACAATATTTTATTTTTACACCGTAAAATATAATATTCGGTGTAAAATAAGTATAATCAATATTCAAAGATAATTAAAAGTATTAAAAATGTGAGATGAATAATAGCTAAAATGTATATATTTTAACAGAACATCATGTGTTCATTTAAAAATTCACTTGACATTTATATATAAATTTGCTCACTCAAACAAAAATTTCAAGAAATTATATTGGTAAAGTAATTGATTTTTTAATGCCTTATGTAAACCTAATTTGGTAAGCTATATATTCGATGGTTGACATTCTACATAAAAAATAACCGGATGAAAGGATTTTGAAAAGAAATATTAATGAATACGCTTTATATAATGAAGCAGGATGAAGACTACGAAAGCAATCGAACAGACAATGCTCTGTAAGAGAAGAGCCAACTGGAGTACGCATGGAACGAAGAACGAGAAGTATGATAAAAGGGTTTCGAAGGTCAGATCAAGTTGATTGGTAAAGCTTGTGTTTCAGGTCAATAAAGACTACAAACTAGTACTGCTAACAAGAAGCTAACAAAGAGAGGTTGCTAAAAAAGATCTTGTTCCGGTTCCAGATACGAGAATAAGAAGAATGGAAGTACAAGAGGACAAGAAGGAGAAGAGGCGAGTAAAATTTCACTTAAGTTTCACTTGCTTGGTAACCTTTTTTCCGGTCAGAGATAGGAAAGAATCCAATGCTTGCAAGGATGTTAGACTTCAAATGTTGTTAGGACGTATAAATTGGAAAGCTAAGAACGAAATAGCCTACCTTGAATACAAAATCAATCATCAGACAGACTGGCTGGCCCACTTGTACATAATAGAATTGAAATCAAGGCAAATTCCCCTGATGGGAGTGAACATAAGGATTCCCTGACGAATGAATACAATACATGGAAGGCTTATGAATGTAGTACTGGAAGACTTTACCTATGACGTTTCCTACTCCTACTTTTCGTACAAAGAGAATGGGCAGCCTGGAAAACTTTGAATGATTACAGAATGCTTACCGCCTTCTATTCGGTCTATTCTAAGTAGTCCATTGGGTAAGCAACGAAGGGAAGAGATCTATATCCATTTCCATAGCCAAAAGGGTTCCCTTTCTTATTTGATTGAGACTGAGAGTCAGGGCATCAAAGGTCTTAGGAATCCCATCCCTAACGAGCTAGAAGTGGAACAAGTACTCTTAATTAGCCTTTTGCTTGAGAGTAGGACTTGTCTTATCTTTGACTTCAACTTGCTGCTGACTGCTCGACTTGGCTATTGAAGAAGCTCTCTGCCTTTAGGCACCAGGAGTAGGCAAAACAAGACGGGCTTTCCTCCAACTGGCACGAATGAAATAGATGGCTAGGAAGGTACAAAGTGACTTGACTCTAAAGGAGAGGAAGGCATCCAAAAAATGCCACACAAAATGAGATGGAGGGATTACTTAAACTCTAGGTTGGCCTCCACATCTTAAATTCTTTACCAAAGAGCACACTCTTTAAGGGAATAATTTTGATTTAATCTTCTTTGTACATATTTTGTTAACTTATTCACAAAGTTGGTGAACGGGTAAATCATATTTATGATATTCATTTGTTCACAAATTTTATCAAAAGAAACTTAATTTTGGTATTATTTTTATTTTACCTACAATAATATACTGGTGTAATTTCACAAAGTGCAGTTTAAAAAGGGTATATTGTATGCAAATTGTACCTCTATCTCAGAGGTGAAATAGAAAGAACATTTTTTTATTGATCCCAAGTCCAAGATAAAAATAATCTAGAAAAATTAAAGACGTAAACAAAATATAAGAGAAAATGATGATAACAAAAACAACAGATAGTAGAAAAATAGTACTACATCAAAATAATACTTTATCGAACTGTATGAAACCATCGATAACCATTGGAATCAAAGAACTAAACTACGAGAGTAGTCCTATATTACGATCATTCCGATGTAGTGAATTAAAAAATTTAGGCTAGGGTTGTCTTAGACGAAATCTAAGCAAGGTGAGGTCTAGGGAAATCCAAAAAATAATTGGGTAGAATGTCTAGGCTTCGTTGATTTTTCTATTATTTAAGACATTAAGGAATCCATACGACTTTTTTGAAGTGAATTCGGGTAAGTAGAACTTCCAATATCTAATTTGGCGCAAAGAAGTTAGGTTAGTTTTTTTGGTGTAAGTCATAGACAACCACTTAAAGTTGTCCGCATATTCCATTTGAACACCTCAATTAAGACTTTTATCTATTGAACACCAATACAACAAAAAAATTATACCTATTTTGCTGACATAGCAAAGTGTGTGTAATTGACACCATGAGAGACGCGTAAAAGGACATTTCTTTTAGCAAAATAAAGAGTTTTATATCTTCTTCTTTGTTTCAACAATTGCAATCATCCACGCCATTACTGTCACTACCCAGGGGTATACCCTAGAAGTAACACGGCGTACTTGACCCCGAAGGAATCTCATACAAGCCATTAGCATATCATGAATATAAGATAATAGAAAATACGGAAAATTTAAAACTTTTTACAATCAAAGTCATTTTCATAAAAGCAAGTGGAAGTCTTTCTATACTTTGTCTCAAATCATCTAATACAACTTTAGAATAAACTCTTGGGACACAACCCATACAATAGTCTCAAAACATGAAATAAACACATAAAGGAAATGATGGGTTTTGTACTCCAAGCTATGAGGACTCACCAAGATCTTCAACTCCTTACAACTTCTAGAAAACCTATCTCCAAGATTAGCACTCTATCTCCAAGATTAGCACTCTATCTCCAAACCCTACATTAGATTATAATGTAGGCAAAGTATGCATTAGTACAAAATGTACTAAATATGTTAGCTAGCATAATTATAAGAGCATAAGACAAGGGTTAGTCAATATAAAACATAGTCCAAAATCATATGAAATACTTCATGAAACATCAATAATAGGCATAAGATACAATATCATCATAATAAGGAAAGTCTCCAACATAAGCATCATACAAGCATTATTTGACTCTTAGTCATCTATACCATAATAGAACCATTCTCAAGTAACCTCAAAAGCATACATGTGCAAAGCATGAATAGCATCCCATAATACCACCCAAGCCAAGTATCCCTTTTGGTCATCTTAATAATAGTTTATATACATGGTCAAGTCTTTAAGCTTCTCTACCATAAGGGCACCATACTCCAAAGTAACCTCAAAGAACACTTGTGCAATGGATGAAAGACATCCCATACTACCCTTCACACTAAGCATAACCTTGAAGTCATCCTAGTCATATTCACCCTCCTTTGGTCTCACTATTGGCTTACTTCATGTAGACAGGAGAACTATCACCTTTAGTCAATCATATCTTGGAAGGCAACTATAGCAACAACCCAAGCTAATTCTATATTATACGGGAGAACCCTTCACAACTAGCCTCAAGTCATACTTGTGCCATGTATGAATAACATCCCATACTACTATCCACATTAAGTACCCCTTAGGCTATCACGAATTCTCACTAGTTGGGGACTAGTCCCTCTTTTCTATTTTCCATTAACCATTTAAGGTACTTCTCTATTCAATACTAGGCAAGTCACAACACATGAATGAACTCTATTTCTCAATTCAAGGCTACCAAGGAATAACCCCCTAATAGGCTAGACCATTCTATCATTTTATTAACATAACTATATTAGGCTAAGCTAACTACCTTGGATGACACACTAACATGCAAGTCCAAGCTACTCTAGGAAAGGTACAAGTGTCCTATCCTAGCTACCATGAAATAGTCCTAAACCAACTAAGTCATGCTACCCTTACAAGTATACTATGATACAAATGCAAGCTATCCTTAGGAGAGTATGATTCTCAATCCTAAGCTATCCCTAGAAGAGTACGAGCCCTCAATCCCAAGCTACCATGACTAACCCTAAATCAAGCTACTCTTGAAATGCATCTTACAATGCAAACTCAAGCTACCCTTAGGAGAGTATGGATCCTCAATCCTACGCTAAGCAGGAATGCAAGTGAATGGATCCCATCCCCTAGTGAGTGAAGTGCTTACGCCCTTTTAGAGATAGGGGGTTTTCTCGGGTAGGACGAAGATTGGTCCTCGAGTAGGAGAGTATAAGTCCTTAATCCTAAATCTACCATGAAGTGGTCTTAGCCAAACCAAGTCATGCTATCATGATGACATCTTAACAATGCTAGTTCAAGCTGCCCATAAAAGAGTATAAATCCTGAATCCTAGGTTACCATGACTACTCCTAACTCATGATACCCTTGACATGCATCCTACCATGCTAAGTCAAGCTACCCTTAGGAGAGTGTAAATCCTCAATCCTAAGCTATCCTATTTTGGTCTTGTCTTACCAAGTCAAGCTACCCATGAAGGGATCATATATCACAACTTCAAGCTATTCTAGTCTAACATGCTTTGATTCATTTTAGGTTATTAAGCCAACCTAGAATCATTCTATGCGAGAGAACCTTGGGCCTCCTAGCATATTCATGCCCATGTGTGTAAGAGAGAAGCAATACACAACAAAATCCCATAATATTGGCTTTACCCCCCAAAGCCCTAACATTGATGACTATAAGCCTTACTTTCAAGCTTTCTTTCTTAATCTCATCATTATACCTAGATTTCAAGGTAATTCAATCACATCCTTCACTAGTAGGTGATTCTAGTCATAATTGATCATAAAGGTTCAATTTCATCTTTAATTTACAAGTCATGATCCATCAATTGAATTATAATCTAATTCAATTCACTTCTATGTGTTCCTAACATTGAACAAATACTACACATGACATTAATTTTAGAAGATCAATTAGAATTCCTCAATTCCACCTCTCATGGCACAAATCCACATAATATCACATTCATCAAGCAGACTAGGGTTTACCATAGAAATCATATAAATTCCTCATAATATAATAATTCAATGCTAATACAATCATAATTAGGTATTGTCCACTAGATTGGAATCATACCTAAACCCCACCCACAATGTAGAAGGAAACCCTAACTTTGAATTAATGTATGTTAGCTTATTCATCTATGAGTTCTTCCACCCACGGATCGTGGGTTCCCATCCGTAGGTGATGTTGTTTTTTGATGATTTTGGTCTATTTTAAGGGTCATCCTTAAGACCTTTTGGGTGGTCCTTGGGGGGTCGTACCTTGACGCCCTAACCCTTAAATCTCCATTCTAAGTACGAAAATCATTTTTATAAATTTTAATCCTCATACCACACTCCAAAAATCTTATGAAAAGCTCTAGAACTCTGCAGTTCAACTTACTAGTTTCCGGGGGGTAATGATTACAACCCACAACTCCTTCTCCTTCTTTCTGAATTTTCAGCCATTCTCCTTCTCCAGTATATCACCTTATTTTTTTCCACCAAATCGATCGTCACCATCCACAAGTCTACCATCGTCAAACGACTTAAGCCTTTCAAACGACCAACCATATATTCAAATCTGTCACCTTTGGGTTTTCGTGGGAACAAATGATATCGTTGCTGCCATAGTGCCACCACACATATCGTCGCTGTCACAATGCCCAAAAATGGGGATGTCTTTTCGTTGACATGGAATATTAAGCAGAGGCCATGCCAAATGACACAAAAAATATTACAATAATGAGCAATTAGTGATCAATCATCTCCTCACGTTGATATTTATTATTTTCGACCAAACTTCATTTTTTCCGGCAGTACTAATACGAATCTAAAATTATTCTTTACAATTGTTGATGTATTCAAACTATAAAGATTAACACACAACACGAAAAAACGTATCAATAAATTATATAAATTGATGTTGGAGGAAAAGAGGGAAATGACAACAATAGGGTGTTTTGCGGCGGGAGGGTTCTTGGGAAAGAAGAAAAGGGGAAGGTGGGGTTTTTTTTTTCTAAGAATATAAATTTATTTTTAATTTATTTTTAATCTTTTATTCTGGGCCCAATACCACATGTCTTCTTTTAATTATTCACTATGTCACGTCATTCGTGAGTGTATGACACACACATTTTCATTTTAGCTGATTGTCCAAAAAGTGTTCGATATGTAAAAAAAATTATTAGTGCATGCATTCAATTGGAACATGTTTAAGATAAGGTGTCCAAGTGAAATAGGCGGACAACTTTAAGTGGCTATCGATGACTTAAGCCTTTTTAAAAAAAATCAAAATGGTCAATGACCATAATTTATTAAACTAGAAGCATCCTAAAAAAAGCCAAAAGGCCCACATCAATTCCAAAAAGACTCGGTCCAAATGCCCAAAGTCTTCTAAAAATTAAAAGAAACAAAATAAAACAACCAAAGAGAAGAAAACAAGCATCTAAACAATAGAAATCAAATAGAAACCTTTAGAGACCTTCATCAACCTTTTGGACTTCTTAGCTCATCATCAACAAATGCCTCACTCAAAATCTTTTTGGTTGTGTTGCGACCTAATTCTGGTTAAGACATCCATCACTGTTACCATCAAATCTAGAGCTTTTTTTAAAATGGAGGTTGAGGATTCGTCTGAGCAAGTGGAGGCGATGTGTTGCAAGATCAGATTTGAGTAAAATTCGTTAAATCTATTCGATTGAGCTTCAACCACTTATCTTGGTAAAGATACTTTTAGATTTGTACTCTCTTTGTGAAAACTGAATGTCACTCCCGGAGCCTACACCCTTGACGTGGCCAACACTCGAGAATCATTATTGGTCCCCAAGTAAACCCTTGGCCTGACTGTCTACTTAGCGGAAGGCTGATTCAGGCATTTTAAAGGCTTAAAATAGAAGTAAATCATTAAAATTGTAAAATTCTCAACTCATATTGTCTGAAAATACTCAATGCAATAATAATAGTTTACCAAACATCTCAAAGGAAATGAAAGTACTGAGAGACTCCTCAACTCTATCTATCTACGAAACCTCTATAGTTCAACATGAATGTCATGATAAGACCCGTGACACCCTAAAATGACTAAACTAAAAAGAAAAATAAAGTCCTCCAAAATGCAAGAAGGCTCACCAAAAGCTAAGTGGAGAGAAAAATGATCTCAACAAAGCGCATGTTGATTATCCTGACCTGTATCTGCATCACAGAAAGATGCAGGTCAAATGACATCAATACATTGAATGTACGAGTATGTAATTAAGCTGAATGAATAAATAATTAAACTGATAAGAATGGAAGAATACTCACCTAAACTCAAATCAATACAAAACAATAATAAGAGATGAAATGTTTAAAGCTTCATAAATAAAAAATACTAACTCAAGGATTCATATAAAAATTAAATAAATTACTTTTTGCTATCAGAACTGTACTATACCTTGCTGGGGTATAGAACACATCAACTAAGTAGATCCACTAAAGCCTCTACTTGAAATAAATAAGGATTCATCGAAAAAGTATGATCCTTTACCCATGTTGGCTACATGGTTTGTGAGGAATATGAGTTGTCTGAACTCATCCCCATATCGGTGCTATATACTACTCCCAATGAATATATACTCATGCTCAAATGTATAAAACATACTTTTTCTCAATTTGAGGTAATTGCTCAAAATATCCTCTTAAAAGAAGTAATTCCTTTGAGATAACTCTAAACTCATTACTCGTTTAGAAATCAAAGTTTATCTTTTCTCAATGTACAAATGATAAATTTGGAAATAAATAGTTCCCTTAAACTTTACTCAAAATGTCTCTTTAAACTTTCCTCAAAACTCCTCTTTACTTTCTTTGAAAATCAATTTAAGATAATTGTTCGGTTAAAAAGATTCTCAACAATAACTCAATGAATACTCAAATAATAGGGTTCATGCTGAAAAGTAGAAATGAACAATCAACTCTAAAATATCAATGCATAATACATAGCAACTCAAAAATTAGGAATAACAACTCAGAATTCAACAACTCATTTAAAAAATACTCAAAACTAAGGATAGAACCCTAGATTACTTTTTTGCTGAAAGAAGTAGATGTAGGGCGTGAGGACAAACTCAGTCCATCACTATGATAGCCTTACATACCTACGAAGAACAAAGTTCTTGGCTAAATTGACAAAATTTGAAGAATGTTAGAAAACCCCAACTTTTCTCCTCTTGAATCCATGCTCTAAGTCTTTGAAGTGTTAAAGAACGTAAATGAATCCTTTAACACTATTTAGAACCTTAATTAGGTGAAAAAGAGTTCTGGTTTAGGCTTACAAGGGGTGGAAAAAGACTAAACTACCCTTCTTAAAAACTGATAGAAACCTACTACGGGTCCATCTACGGTTTTTGTTTTGTTCTACAGACCATAGATCGCATATGTGGAATTTATATTGAGTTTTTGGGCACAAAAGTCCATTCTACGGGTCCGAACAACGACCCGTAGTAGTTCTTACGGGCCGTAGAATAAATCCATAGGAATTGGATCCCAAAATTCAGACCTTCTGAAGTTTTTGATGGTTTGACAATACAGGTCGTAGTTCAACCTACAACCCGTAGGTTGGATCGGTCGTTCACAGACTCAAAAACTCTTATATGACATTCTCTGGTAAAATAATCATAACTTTTTACTCCAAACTCAAAATAAGGAAAACTTGGTGCTGTTGGAAAGAGGACTCAAAGGCTTTCAATTTAATAGGCCATGGTCCACCTAATTCATTATGTGTTGAGATATGATCATTTGAAGTTGACCTAAGTAGAATCATATGTCAAAACTTAATCGGTAATAAAGTTTTCAACTCAAGTTTGTGCTAAGGGGTTCTTGTGAACTTAAGTCATATCCAAATCCATTCGAACACCAAAGAAATGACTTTTACACATATGAGAAATTTAAGAATCACCCAATACGATTTTAAATGCAAATAAATAATGGTTCAGGCCTTAGTCTAGAATTTTTTAGCATGTTACAATATATCCCTCTTGGAATCATTCGTCCTTGAATGATGGATGAAATGAGCATTAAGAGGGTAGGGAACTGTTTAACAACTCAAATTAGTTCAAAATACATATAATACTCATGAACTCAAAACAGTGAAGAAGGGACTGGATTGAATGAGTACATTAGGAAGAGTTAATTCCTGGGACTGGAACTAAATCGAAGAAAAAAAGATGAGAGTATCTAGTCTTCATATCTTTCTCAGCTTCCCATATTGCCTTCTCAAAAAACTGATTTCTCCATAAGACCTTGACTGATGCAACCTTTTGGTTCTCAACTTGCGAACCTGACGATTAAGAATCTGAACGGGAATATCCTCATAATATAAGTTATCCTTGATACCATTATTTTCGATAGGCACAATAAGTGAAGGATCTCTCAAACACTTCTTTAGCATATATATGTGAAATACCGAATGAACTTCTACTAACTCTGATGGTAGCTCCAACTCATAAGCTATATTGCCAACTCTCTTAGATATTCTGTAAGGACCAATGCATAGGGGACTGAGCTTCCCTTCTTACCAAATCTCATAATATCCTTCATAGGTGAAACCTTCAAATAGACCCAATCATTAACATCAAACTCCAAATCTCTCCTTCTAACATTTATATAGGACTTCTAATGATTCTGCGCTATTTTCCACCTCTCTTGGATTATTTTATACTTCTCTATGGATGGATGAACTAATTCTGGTCCTATCAAATCAGCTTCACCAACCTCAAACCAGCCAATAAGAGATCTACACCTTCGCCCATAAGAGCTTCATAAGGAGCCATCTGAATACTGGAATGATAGTTGTTATTGTATGCAAACTCTATAAGAGGCAAGTGGTCATCCCAATTTCCTTTGAAATATAACAGCCATGCTCCCAAAATATCCTCTAAGGTCTGAATAGTGCGCTCTACTTGGCCATCCGTCTTAGGATGAAAAGCAGTACTATGGTTTTCCTTCGAAGCCAAACCTTTCTAAAATGACTTCCAAAACTGAGTAGTGAATTTCCCACCCCTATATGAAACGATGGACAAAGGGTCTCCATGAAGTCGGACTATCTCATAGATGTAGAATCTGGCATAATCTTCTACTGAATTTATAGTCTTTACCGTTAAGAAATGGGCTAATTTAGTAATCCGGTCTATAATCACCCAAACCGAATCATGCTGCCTGCGAGATCGCAACAAGCCAGTAATGAAGTCCATATTAATCATCTCCCACTTTCATTCCGAAAGAGCTATGCTCTAAGCCACACCACATGGCCTTCAGTGTTCTACCTTGACTTGTTGGCAATTTGGGGCACTTAGCAACAAAATCTACAATGCACCTCTTCATACTATTCCACTAATAGACTTTTCTCAAGTCATGGTACATTTTTGTGAACCTGGGATGAATCGAATATCTGGAACTATGAGCTTCTACCATGATCCTCTCTTGGAGCTCATTCACCTTTGGAACACACAATCTACGTTTATATCTCAACACACCATCTCCCCTTGTTCAAAAGACATCACCTTCTGCTTATGAACATTTGACTTTATAAGTTCAAGTAAGAGGGGGTCTTTGTCTTGTTCCTCTTTCATTTCTGACACTAGTGATGATTCAGCCTCATTCATCACAACAACTCCACCTTCATTGGAATTTAAGAAATGGGCTCCCAAACGTGAAAGTCTGTGAACTTTCTTAGCCAATTCTTTCTTGCCTTCCTCAACATGAGCAATACTCTTCATAGACAACCTACTCAAAGCATTAGCAACAACATTAGCCTTACCTGGGTAATAGAGGATACTCATATCGTAATCCTTGAACAACGCTAACCACCTCATTTGTCTGAGATTAAGCTCCTTCTGACTGAAAACATATTGGAGACTCTTATGGTCAGTGAACACATCCACATGAACATTAAAAAGGTAGTGGAACCATATCTTGAGAGCAAAAGCTATTGCTGCCAACTTGAGATCATGAGTCACGTAGTTCCACTCGTGAATCTTAAGCTGATCGAAGGCATAGGCTATAACCTTACCTTTCTGCATCAACACACAACCAAGCCTCCCTTTGGATGCATCACAATAGATGACAAAACCCTCTATACCCTCTGGTAGGGTCAATACTAGAGCAGTAGTTAACCGAGTTTTCAATTCCTGAAAACTTTGTTCACAAGCTTCAGACCATTAAAACGTAGCTATTTTCTGAGTCAACTTAGTCAACAGAGACAAAATAGATGAAAACCTCTAAATGAACCTTCTGTAGTAACCAATCAACCCCAAGAAACTCCTTATATCAGTTGGAGAGGTGGGCCTGGGCCAATTCTGCATTGCCTCAATCTTCTGAGTGTCGACTCAAATTCCTTCGCTAGACATAATATGGCCTAAGAACACCACATATTCAAGCCATAACTCACACTTAGAAAACTTGGCATATAACTCTCGATATTTAAGAGTTTGGAGGACATTGGCATGATCCTCTTCATTTCTCGAGTAGATCAGGATGTCGTCGATGAATACAATAACAACCATATCCAAATACTGCTTAAATACTTTGTTCATGAGATCCATGAATGTTGTAGGAGCATTAATAAAACCAAAGAATATAGCAAGGAACTCATAATAACCAGATCAGGTCATTAATGTTGTCTTCGAGATGTCATTTTTTCTCACTTTGAACTAATGATAGCCAAATCTGAAGTTGGTCGAAAAGGTCATCAATTCTTGGAAAGGGATACTTATTCTTTATGGTGACCTTGTTCAACTAACGACAATCGATACATATCCTAACAGAACCATCTTTCTTTCTCAGGAATAATGCCAAAGCGCCTTAAGGTGAGACACTTGGTAGGATGTATCAAAAATATCTCTCAACTTCTCTTTTTAACTCGGTTGAAGTCATTCTATATGGCGGAATAGAAATGGGTTGGGTATAAAGAAGAATATCTATTCCGAAGTTAATTTCTCTCATAAGGGAATTCGGGAAGATCATATGGAAAGACCTCTGGAAACTCACTCACAACTGCAACTTACTGAATAAGTGGTGTCTCAATGCTAGATTCATTAACTAGGACTAAGTAATAGATGCACCCCTTAGAAATTAACTTTCTGGCCTTAAGGTATGAAATGAAACGACCCTTAGGCACTGTTGAATTACTCATCCACTCTAAAACTGGCTCATTAAGAAACTGAAACTTGACTACTCGAGTTCTATAGTCGACTAAGGCATAACAAGCATGGAGCTAGTCCATAACTAGAATGACATCAAAATCCACCATGTCTATCTTAACTAAGTCAGCATACAAACGGTTTGCTCCTCTACCTGTCCCTAAAGTAGCTCTTTTCAGAGCGGCTCTGTCTGCTAGAGCCGCTGAAGAAGATTGGGCTTTGTTGCCTCCATAACCCTACCTATTCTTAGTGCACTCTCTCATAAAATAACCCATATGACCACACTTGAAGCATCCATTGGAGCCATCATGACACGCTCCTGGGTGGTTCTTACCATACTTAGCATATGAGGGGGTCCAAGTAGCCCCTTGTGCGACACTACCCTAAGACTGAGTAGGTTGAGCTCTGAAATTCTGATTTCGGTGGTCATTCTTGTTCCTTGGCGCAGGTACACTAGCTGATGATGGAGCAGGTCTAGATGATCTCTGTTGAAACAATGATCTCTGTTGAAACAATGACTAGTTCCCATTTCCTGTCTTTTACTGTCTAGTTTTATAACTTGCTGGCTCAGCCCTCTTGGAAGCTCTTCTCTATCCTTTAACTTATCTTCTTCAACCTGTTGTACATGAATCATCAGTCTAGCTATGTCTATGTCCTCATCAACATAGCTTTCTTACCTTCCTTACTCAATAAACGAGAGAGCCCAAACACGAACAAACTGATCCTGCTCCTCATACCAGCCACCATCTTTGGAGCATAGCGGGATAGTTGAGTAAACTTGAGGTTGTACTCCTGCATACTCGTAGCTTCATGTTTCAGATTCAAGAACTCTCTCACCTTAGCTTCCCTTTGCTCTTGGGGAAAGAAATTACCCAAGAAAGAGTTCTCAAACACAACCTAGCTCAAAAGTAGTGCTCTCTCTGCCCTGTTCTTCTTCCATTGATCATAGCATATCCAAGAAACACCTTTGAGCTGATAAGAAGCCAACTCTACACGCTCTGCATCATCAACACACATGACATCAAACACTTTCTGGAGTTCTTCCTTTAAGTTCTCCGGATCCTCAATGACCTTCGACCTTAAGAACTTTAGGGGATTCATCTTAAAAAAACTCACAAATTCTAGATGTATCACCCACATTCTAACAACCTACTCCTTGTTCACCCACCTAATTTGCTAAAACTAAAGTCAACATCTGAATAACATTCCTGAACTCAGTATTGGTGACATATCCCCGAAGGGGTTGCATTTCTGGTGCATTGTGAGTTTCTTTACCTTGAGGATTAGAGTTCCTCCCAGTAGGATGTCGAACAGCTCTTCGTGGAAACATGATCTGAAAAGACATGCGTAAGCACGAGTTAGAAAAAAACTTTTATAGAGTTGAACTCTATCGCACAAACACGAGTAAGAAGAAAGTAAAATTTCTAAATGTCGTAGCTTCCTCATTATAGATGTGGCACGCTTCACACCGACAAAATGGACTCTACTAGACACAGATTCATAGACACCCTAAGACTCTTGAACCTTGTACTCTGATATGAAGTTTTTCACACCTTGACCTACACCTTGGACGTGGCCAACACTCGAGAACCGTTGTTGATTCCCAAGCAAACCCTTGGCATGGTTGACTACTTAGCGGAAGACTAAGTCAAGCATTTAAAGGCTTAAAGTAGAAGTAAATCATTAAAATTGTAAAATTCTCAACCCATATTGTCTGAAAATACTCAATGCAATAATAATAGCTTGCAAAATATCTCAAAGGAAAAGAAAGTACTGAGAGACTCCTCAACTCTATATATCTATGAAACGTCTATAGTTCAACATGGATGTCGGGACAAGACCCACGACACCCTAAAATGACTAAACTGAAAAGAAAAATGGAGTCCTCTGGAATGGAAGAAAGCTCACAAGAAGCTAACTAGAGAGCAAAGTGTCTGTTGATGATCCTGACATGTATTTGCATCATAAAAAAATACAGTTCGAATGACATCATTACATTGAATGTATGAGTATGTAATAAAGTTGAATGAATAAAAAATTGAACTAACAAGGCTGGAAGAATACTCAACTCAACTCAATACAATATTTAAAGCTTCATAAATAAAAGATGCTAACTCAACGATGTGTAGAAAAATATAATAAATTACATTTTACTCTTATACGGGAGATTCTCTAACTGACAACAATCACTATGAGCTATGTGATGATACAACGTCTCGCCCATATTGCCAGAATTGTCATATACCTTGTCTGGGTATAGAACACCTCAACTAAGTGGATCCACTAAAGCTCTGCTTGAAAGCAATAAAAAGTCATCTAAAAAGTATGATCCTTTACCTATGTTAGCTACATAGTTTATGAGAAATGTGAGTTGTCTGAACTCATTCCCATATCGGTGCTCAATACTACTCCCAATAAATATATACTCATGCTCAAATGTATAAAACACACTCTTTCTCAATTTGAGGTAATTGCTCAAAATATCCTCTTAAAAGAGGTAATTGCTCTGAGATAACTCTGAACTCGATACTCTTTTAGAAATCAAAGTTTCTCTTTTCTCAATGTACAAATGATAAATTTGGAAATCAATAGTTCCCATAAACTTTACTCAAAATGTCTCTTTAAACTTTCCTCAAAACTCCTCTTTACTTTTTATTTTATTTTAACGACCCTTGAGGGGGCCAGAGGCTGAGCAACATCCCAGCCTTAACATTAAAACAAAAACAAAAACAAAACAAAATACAATGAGGGGGATATAAATCTTACCTCCGATCCTATGTTCGTTCATAAGTCGACCTTCCTACTAAGGATAGTCAACTCATCCCCATATACTATAAGGTGAAACCTACTAAATATGCACCTAAAAGAGAGGACTCCTCTCGATACAAAGTAACTAGGAAACATAAACAAGGGAGACTCTTCCCTTACAAAGTAAGAAGAAAATAAAAAAAAAACCTATTCAAAGAAGCTATAACTAGGGAGAAATAGCCCAGTTGAAAAGATTATGAACACAAAATGTATAGAGAGATCTAAACCAGAAAAGAGAAACAGTCTCATAGGGGCTGTTTTATCCTTTTGAGTTTCTTTCTTTTGAAATTTACTACTCTCATTTTCTCCAATAAGTAACTTCCTTTAGCTACAATAGGGAGTTGGTGATGAGTGTAAAAGTAATGAATGATGTCTGATTTGTGGCTTTGTTTTGATAGGAAGTCAGTTGTACAATTTGCTTCTCTATGTATGTGTTTGCATTGAAATAACTCCAGTTGGTTGATCAGGCTAAGAAGGTGACTGATGCTGCAAATTTTGGGGGGGGGGGGGGGGGGGGGGCTTGAGAGCATGAGTGAACCACTTGCTTTACTTTCTTTGAAAAACAATTTAAGATAACTGTTCAATTAAAAAGATTCTCAACAATAACTTAATGAATACTCAAATAATAGGGTTCATGCTGAAAATAGACATAAACAATCAACTCAAAAATTTCAATGCATAATATATAGCAACTAAAAAATTAGGAATAACAACTCAGAATTCAACGATAACTCATCTCAAGAATACTCAAAACTAAGGATGTAGGGCATGAGGACGAACTCAGTCCATCACTATGATAGCCTTACATACATGGGAAAAACAAAGTTCTTGGTGAAATCGAACAAATTTGAAGAACGTTAGAAAACCCTAGCTTTTCTCTTCTTGAATCCTTGCTATAAGTCTTTGAAGTGTTAAAAAATATAAAAGAATGCTTTAACACTGTTTAGACTATTAATTAGTCGATAAAGGGTCGTGGTTTAAGCTTAGAAAGACATGGAAAATACTAAACTACCCTTCTTAAAATCTAAAGAAAACCTTCTACGAGTCAATCTACGGTTCGTGGTTTGTTCTACGGATCGTAGATCACATCCGTGGAACTTATATTTAATTCTTGGGCTCAAAGTCTATTCTACGGGTCCAAATGGCAGCCCGTAGTAGTTTTACGACCCGTAGAATGGATTCGTAGGAATTGGATCCCAAAATTCACACTTTTTGAAATTTTTGACTATTTGACAATACGGGTAGTTCAACTTACGGCCCGTAAGTTGATCCGTCGTTCACAGACTTGAAAAACTCTGATATGACAATCTATATGTTTGCCTTGGTGTGTAACCACCACGAACACCTCAAGCTCTCACCAGGTGCGATGGTTCCAAACAATCAATCATGAAATAACTTCAGGCAATTGACATTAATCGTACAATGCTGCTAATTGCTTATGAAATGAAAATCTTACTATCTTTGCTTTATGCTAGAGTGATCTATGTCTTGTAGGACTTAGCTTGCTCTAGTTCATCTTCTGTTAAATTGCCATATTCTTAGATTTGTAGTATGTTGTTTGTCTAGATTAATGATTTTTTCTATTAGATAGGACATCTTGAAAACTATTCATCTGAAAATCACCTCCAAAATAAAAAAAACTAGGTTAGCCAAAAAGTCTGCCAGAGTATTCCCTTCTCTCAGGACATGTTGAATAGTAACCACCACTTCTTCCCTTAATTTGTTTATAGAGTTGACCTCCAATACACTCCAGGGCACTTTCCAAATACCATAAAAAATATTCACCATGGTAAGAGAGCCTGTCTCAATTATGACAGGAGTTAGTTGCATGTCTATGCAAAATTTTAACCCTTCTCTGATAGCAATAACTTCTGTAACTATGTTAGAACTGTCAGGTAATTTGATACCTTTAACTCCTATTACATCCCCATTCTCATTTCTCACGGATGGTTGCTGAGCTAGGGCCAAGATTTCCCCTAGAAGCACCATTTGTGTTACATTTAAACCACCCATATGGTGGGCAAATCATTTCACCAGCTTGTATTCTGTTTTTGGTTTGTATTTTTCCAGAAATTGTACTAGATGTGGCCGGGGTTTAGGTAAATTTTGAATCCAATGATACCTCATTATAGTAAACTTAAAGATAGTATCATTTATGTCATGAATCAACTTTCCAAGAGAATATGCCCACAATGTAATACAATATTTCTTTTTTTTTCCAGACAAAGATAGTATCATTATAGATAAAGCACATCACAATGATAGGAGCAACTTGAAAAATGGTTCTGATCTAAGCATTTTCTGGTTCATCCCACAATTTGAATATTGTTTGCTTCACCTGAATCTGTGGCCCCGTAGTCCTGCACCATTAAAGTAATACTTGTGAATGGGATAGTTAAGAATGTCAAAGTTCAAAGATATATTGCGAAATGGAGATTTTTGGAAAGATTTTCGAGTTTCTGTCCCATGCAAGTTGCTATAGTGGGTTGGGATACTATAGCGGAGTTAGTCGTGATTTTATGTAGTAAATTCTCCAAAACTACTCATTATTTGGCAAGTACGTGTAGTAGAAGTGAAAGGGCGACCGAAGGCTTTTTTCTTCATTTTCATCAATAAAGTTAATTTAATTTCTCCCCTAACTTAGTAATTTGATTCTTGGGGTTAGAATTTATGGTGATTATCATAGGGAAGGGTTTTGTTTGATTTAATGGTGGAAAAATTCTAATTTGGGTAGAGATAATCATGAGAATGGCATGGGGGTTAAGGATTTGAGTATATTTCAAATATAATTAGGCCATGCGAGGTTAATTTTGCATTATATTATTATTGTAGACCAAGAACAAGCTGAGATTCATAACAAAGGGAAGGCTCAGGTTCAATTGGAAGCTGTTTGATTCAAGGTAGGTGATGGTTGTTGTTTTCCAAGTTTATGGATGTATGCATGCATGTTAACTATCTTTATAGTGAAAGTGTACAATGCATGTTGGAAAAAACATAAGGATTGAATGTGAAATGTTGAATTGTTGATAATCTCATGAAATAAAGGTGTTTGTTTACTTGTATTACAAGTGTGATTGTATTTCATTGTGATTGAGATTGTGTTGTGCTACTAACAGTTGACTCAGGTACGATGCCTGATACACAATATCCTATTGGTTGGCTCATGTATGATTGACTCGGGTACCATGTCTGGTACGAGATATCTTATTGGTTGGCTAGAATATAATGGCGGTACAGGTTTACTAACGACTGACTCACGTATCACGCCTGGTATATGTTTGACTATTATCTTATGTGTTGGTTCCTTGGATGAACCGGGATTGTTTGTGTCCATGTGGGACATACTTCATGTAAATCTGTAAGTCGGTGGTGTGTCCAAGAATTGGACTCATTTAGGGCTTTATTTGGATAGATTTAGTGTTCTCAAATGCTTATTTTGTGCCAATAATTGATGTAAAATCCTTGATTTCCAGGTATTTAGATTAAGGAACAAAACATGGACACTAATTTACAAAATGGAATGAAGCGAGTTGAAAGAAGGAAGAAAAGAGAGCCTGGTGATCGCCAAGTCCATTTGACAAGTCACCGAGTGGCCATTTGACCGCCTAAAGTTCCAGTTTGCCAAGCCCTGAAGGAGAAAATCAAGTTGGCGAGTGAAAGGAGCAGTCGGCGGATCACCGAGTGATTCCGTGATGTAGAGTTAGATCGCCTAAAGTTACAGACCTGGAGGATGCTGAAGGCCAAAGCAAAAAGGCGATGGAATTGACCAAAGGGTGGATCATCGAGTTGATCGATGAGCCCGACTTACTGCGCCGAATGGTCCTTTGCAGCATATTTTTGGCAACTACAAATACATTTTCAAATGTTAAATCTTTTATCAAGTTTTATTCTGAACAATCTTTAGAATTAATTTTCAGTTTGAACTCTGAGTGTTGAGACAAGTTTTCCTTAGCTTTGAAGAATTGAAGTTTTTCACTTTTGAGAAATTAGAAGTGGGTCAATTTTGGACCTTTGTAAAGACGAAATTAATCTTACCTAGTTGATGGAAACACAATTTAGTAACGATTTTTATCTTTTTATGATGTCTAGCTAAAACCCCAATTCTTGGGTGTGATTATGTGATTACGGGATGATTTAGTTTATGGGTATTGCTAATTGTTAGTTTAAATGTTGTTTAGAAGTGATTTCAATCATTAATTGTGGTTTAACTTAAAGAATTGTAGTTGCAAATGTAGTTCTACCTTCGTGTTTTTGGCTTGCTCGAGAGAGAGGTTTTAAAACCAAGATTATTGATTGATGGTCTGTGGGTATTAGGTTGTCATGGGTTCAGCTCGAGTTAGCGAATCCTAAACCTTTTTCCACGCATTCAGCTCGAGAGAGTGAATGGACTAAGGCGTAGGTTGTTCTTATTTTGTATGCTTGTCGATGTTTGAGAGAAATTGACTTCATTCAGGGTAAATTGTTCGAGAGAAAGTTTACCTCCTCTATAGTCTAGCTTATTCACTAACATTCAACTATTTTCTAACAGTTGCAATTACCCATTTGTCTACATTAGCTTATAATTGAATCACATCCCAAGAACCCGTCTAATTATTGTTATTATTGTGTTATTTGTTGTTGTTATAGCTGATAATTTCAAACCAAAACCTCCTGTTATTTGACATTCATGTCACCCCCTAATTTGAATTATGTTTTTATTCGTAAATGTCTATTCCTTTGGCTAATTTGAACATATTTGTACTTTTTTATTGAATCTTAAACACGTACCACTCCATGTGGGATTCAACCCCAACTCATTTAGTTGGGTTATATACTGACTAGCGATCGTTGACACTTAGAATTGGATGAAGTGTCGTTGAAACGTTAATCACTCGGGATCAGTGACCAAGAGTCTTGTTGCATTACTGACTTGATTGATGTATGTGTTGTCTTGTTGTACTATGATTTAGTTATGTGTTTACATTTGTATCCTTGGATTTGTCCGATGATTCTATCATAGTACACAATGGTTATGTACTGATACTACACTTTCTATTTCTTTGTTGAGTACAAGACATATTCAGGAGATGTTTTGCGACTTCAATTGTGATTCCAACGCTAACCGAATCCAAGGATGATGTACTTCTTCCAGGTTGTTGTGAATCCCTCTTTACTCTAAGTCCATCTATTCGGATTCAGACTCTTTAGATTCATTTTTTGGGGGTTGCATCCCCTTACTCTAGACTATGTAGAGTTTTAGTACACGAGTTTCAGTCTCTAAGGAATTTTCCGCGATTGTTTTTAAGACTCAACTTTTATTCTATGAAAGATGTTTTGGTATTAAAAAAACTATTTGTTTTATGTTGTTAATGGACTGTATGTTAGAAATTAGATGGTTTTCCTACCGGGGTTATTGTGGGTGCCACTCATGACGAGTCAGGGTCGTGACATCTTACAATCAGAGACGAGCTCACGTGCCAATGTGAGAATGCACATGCACCCGTTAACTTCGGGGGAAAATATCTATATATACGTATATATAGCTTGAGGTATGAGATATATTTCATTAGGAACTCTAAGAGCACTAAAACTATTTAGGTGCACTGGTTTAAAACCTGCCCTCCTCCCCAATTTGAGGTGATGAGACTGGTTCAAACTTGCGACCTCATGGTTCAAAGTGAAGTTCAAAATCAACACTTGACAAAGTAAACTTTAAGTACTAAAATCATTATTCAAATTTATACGTTATTACATTAGTTTATATTTCTATGTTTGATAAAAATATCACACTAATCAATATTGGATGACATGCTTTAACTAACGTGTATTAACATTCAATCTTAACTCATGTCCTCCAGACCTTTCTATTTGAGGTCATGTCCTCGATAAACTGCAACTATGTCATGTCCTATTTAATCATGGAGAAATAACTCTTGCTAATGTCGTTCTTGCTTACTTGGATATGTTGTGGCATCGCAAATAATTCTTCCACACCAAGATGGCAGTTTGATTCCCTGTTAAATGAAGTTTCAAATGTTACAAGTCAAACTGAGGAAGGGATTCAAACAATTTCTTAGTTAAAAAAATTTATTTTGAGTACATTTTAATATTCAATCTTTTCAATCAAATTTATTATATATTAGTCAGTAAATTTTATTTGAACTTGAGATAAAATTTGCTTTCATGATCAATTTTAAGTTTACTGTCATTTAAATACAGATTTCCAACTGGAGTTGACTGTTAAAAAAGAAAAAAGTTTTTGGATTTTCAAGAAGAAAAAAAAATCAAAACTTTTTCCCCTTGCACCAATATTCCGTTTTTTTTTTTTTGTATTATTTTCATTTTAGAATTACATTTTTTAAACTAAATTTACTGTTATGATAAAACTGAGTCGTAATTTTCAACTAATTTTTTGTTCTATTTTATTTTATTTGTGATGTTACTATTATTGTATGGTAATTAGTTTAATGTTCTTAGCAAAACATGTAGAGATTTGAAGAAAAATAATAAATAATAAAAGGAAAAAAAAAGAAAATACTAACAAAAAATAATTTATTTTAAAAAATTAATGTGAAATTCACAGAATGTTCTTTTTGGTCTACTTTCTAGCTTGCACACGCTATAAAAAAAAAGTTGCATTACTTTTTATGCCACTACATTCTACAAGAGCTTTTTTTAAATATGAAATGTCATTGTTTAGAGAAGATAACAACAACTCATAATTTTAAGTATTATATTAAACATGTAAAAAGTGACTGATTTAGGGGGTTTCTTGGTATTAATTCTAAAGGAGTATTTTTAGGAAGTACTAGCAAGGAACAAACTTGCAATACATCGATTTCTTTTTTATTAATATTGTTATTACTCCCCGTTTTAAGTTGTCTGACCTAGTTTTTTTTTCTTTGTGTTTCAATTTTTTTTTATCCTTTCCTCTTTTTTTAGCAATT
Organism: Solanum verrucosum; assembly: GCF_900185275.1. Lineage (NCBI taxonomy): Eukaryota > Viridiplantae > Streptophyta > Magnoliopsida > Solanales > Solanaceae > Solanum > Solanum verrucosum. The sequence continues at coordinate 321,942 of NW_026020111.1, read as the reverse complement.
TTTAATTTAATTTTTCACATGACTGATTAAGACCACCAAATTAAATAATATTTGAATGTATTTGACAAATTTTTAAATTTAGACCATAAAATTCATATATTTATTTACTTAAATTTCGTATGAAATCAAAATAAATTGCTTAATTTAAAACAGAAAGCGTATAAAATAAGAAAAAGAAGGGTGGAGGGGTTTGGATACGGCGAACGTGATGTTAACAAACAAAAAAGAGCTAAAGATTCCATAATTGGATGTTCCCAAGGTAAGTCCTAGAAGTTAGGGCATAGTTAAGGTAAATATATTACTTATATTAAACCTACAATATGAAATCATTTTTGGCTTTAAAATAATGCAACTTAATTACTAGTAGTATATCTTAAAAGTCAGACTCCACATGATAGCAACTGTGTGTCGTCAGAGTTATGGTTGAAAAAAAAAATGAACTACCTCTCTACACTCTTAGTTTCACATGGTTTGGCCTTAAAATCTGGGCCCTTCTTTAATTTACCTCACTGTCCTTGTCTGGTGTTTGTTACCCACATTGAAGTTCGATTATATTCGAATTCACATCAAAAGTCCTATATTGAAGGGTAAAGTACTCCCTAATAAAGGAGACTCCGTACTCAAGATGATTTGAACCTGAGACTTTATCATGATTACTTACCATTCCACCTCAATACTTATTGATTGCTTTACACAAAGATTGTGTTCATCATAAATAGTGTACATAATGGAGCTGATTTATTGATACACAATAAATCAACTCCATTGGAACAAAAGAGTAATGTATATGGGAAAAAATCTGAAGTTTGTAAGGATGATGGTTTTTCGACACTATTAGGGCAAACAAATTGAAAAGGTTAAGACTAAATATTTGTATCTTACGAATATAATTAATTATTTAAGGAACGATGAACCCATTTGTATGTAATAGAATAGAAATGTAGGATATATGAAGGCATTACAAATTTAGTTAAAATAGGGACGTTAACACGACGTTGGCTTCCTTATCTATTTTATCAAATGGATATTTAGGTTAAACGTTGTAGAACATTTCGTTTAAGATGTTGTATCCACATTAGGCACTACACTCGACCAAACATTTTCATGTTTTTTTAGGCGTCGTTTGTTAGGGTGTAAAAGAATAATGCTTTATATAGTATATTAATAATGTTTGTATTAATTATGTTCGCATTAGTTATGTTGATATTATTTCTTATGCAATATTTAATTTGGTGTATTAAAAATAACATGTAAATTGAGATACATAGTTTCTAAAAATGAAACATTTGTTTACTAAAATACCAATCACAAATATGATGGAAGAGATATAGAAAAAGTTTTGAGGGACAATTCTGTCACAGTGGCAGAGCCAAGAATTTCACAAAAGGTGTCCAAAAATAGCACAACAAAGCTCTTTTCAAAAAGTAGAAAAAACATTTGCTACTAGTAAGATTTAAACACGCGAGCATTGCCTAATTACAAGCATCTGAAACCACTGGGCTACAATAGCTTGTTGTGTTAAATATGTCCAATACATGTTATTTAATCATTTCCTACATCATTTTACTTGTATATATGATATTTTTTTCGACGAAAGGTGTCTTGACAACCATGTAACTACACCCACTGTACATAGATTGAAAAAAATGTACTCCCTCCATTCCATATTAACTTAAGCTTTGAGGTGTTTCACACCCTTTAAGAAAAGTAGGTTAGGACATAAATTGAACATAATTTTCCATTTTTACTCTTATTAATTATTGTCAAAAATAACTAAACATTAATTATAATAACTAATTCCAATACTAACTTAAAGGGTAAAATTGAAAGAATATTTTAAAAATAGTCTTGAAAATTGAAAACTTAAGTTAATTTGAAAAATGAAAAATGGCTCAAAGCTTAAATTAATATGGAATGGACGGAGTATCAAACAAGATACTAGTAATACACAAAAGTATTACATACATTTTTTTTTCCTGATACACTCTACCAAACGTCTTGTTAGATTTTGTGCAAAGACAATGCCTCGTTTTCTAACATCTCATTATTGGAAAATGGTAATGAGAGAAAAGAGAAATGAGTTTCATGAGAAGTGTTTATTTTACTAATTAGTTTGAAATCAAAATTGAAGAAACATGAATAGAGTGGAGAGGCAATGAGCTCAGATACCAAAGCAAGACCAACAATGAGTTTTGAGGAAAACAATGCAGCAACACATGGTGGCATCTACTAATAATAATGCAGCAGAGAACCCCGAGGTGAAAGATGGTGGAGTTGTTTGTGACTATTTCAAATCTTTAATAACTAATTATTGTATTGTCTCTTCTTTTCTTGCTTCCCTGCAAAGCTAGATTCTGCGTTTTAACCAAAATATAAACAAACTCTCCAATGCATTTCACCTAAGAAAATTATTTTGAATTTGGAAGTTGATGCCCAATGCAAATGCCAATGTCGAGGCGATTCTTGGACCTCCCAAATCTTGTTATCTTTCTAACTTTTTTTCTTCTATTACATAACTTTGCTCTTCCTTCAAATGAAGTTGATGTCCTGTTTTCTTGGCTTCATTCTACTAATTCACCAATTCCTCAAGCATTCTCAAACTGGAATCCTTCAGATTCCAATCCTTGTAAATGGTCTCATATAGTTTGTTCTTCTAATCTTTTCGTTACACAAATTGATATTCAGTTTATTCAGTTGGCTCTTCCTTTTCCTTCTAATATGTCCTCTTTACAATCCTTGCAAAAACTGATCATTTCTGGTGCTAATCTCACTGGAACAATCCCACAGGATATTGGAGATTGTGTTTCACTTGTAACACTTGATGTTAGTTCAAATGGTCTTGTTGGTACCATACCGAAAACTATTGGTAACCTTAGAAATCTTGAAGATTTGATTTTGAACTCTAATCAACTAACAGGGGAAATTCCAGGAGAGGTTGGCAATTGCATTAACCTGAAAAATCTTATTATCTTTGACAATATGTTTAGCGGAAATCTTCCTTCCGAACTTGGAAAACTTGGAGTTTTAGAAAATATAAGAGCAGGAGGGAATAAAGATATTAGTGGGAAAATTCCGGATGAGCTTGGGAATTGCAAGAACTTGATAGTGTTGGGACTTGCTGATACGAAAATTTCAGGTTCGCTTCCTCCATCTTTGGGTAACTTGGGAAAGCTTCAGGTATTATCTATTTATACTACAATGCTTTCTGGAAAAATACCTTCAGAAATAGGCAACTGCTCAGAGCTAGTTGACTTGTATTTATACCAAAATAGTCTGTCAGGTTCACTGCCAGCAGAGTTGGGAAAGCTTCAGAAAGTAGAAAAGATGCTGCTTTGGCAAAATAATCTTGATGGGCTAATTCCTGATGAAATTGGGAATTGCAAAAGTTTGGTTATTCTTGATCTTTCTTTGAATTTTTTAAGCGGGAGCATCCCTTGGTCATTCGGGAACCTTACGAATCTCCAAGAGTTGATGATTAGTAACAACAACATTTCTGGTTCAATCCCATCGGTTCTTTCTAATGCGACAAATCTGTTACAGTTTCAGATGGATACGAATCAAATTTCAGGCTCAATTCCTCCGGAAATGGGGCAGTTGAAGGAGCTAAATGTATTCTTTGCTTGGCAGAACAAGCTTGAAGGAAGCATTCCTCCTGCATTGGGTGGTTGCAGAAGCCTACAAGCTCTGGACTTATCACATAATCTTCTTACTGGTAGCTTACCTCCTGACCTTTTTCAATTAACTAATTTAACGAAGCTTCTGTTGATTTCCAATGATATTTCTGGTTTTATCCCACCTGAGATAGGTAATTGTAGCTCTCTTATTCGTATACGACTTATTGGCAATAAACTTAGCGGACAAATTCCAAGAGAGATAGGATTTCTAGACAACCTTAGTTTTCTTGATCTCTCCGAGAACCACCTTACAGGATCCGTTCCTGAGGAGATTGGCAATTGCAAGACACTGCAAATGCTCAATCTATCTAATAACACTCTAAGTGGGAATTTACCTAGCTCTCTTTCTTCTCTCAGTAGGCTAGAGATTTTGGATGTTTCCTTGAATCAGTTTAACGGACAGATTCCAGCGAGCTATGGTCAACTTGCTAACCTTAACCGGCTTGTTCTTAGTAAGAATGCCTTCTCTGGATCGATTCCCCCAACTCTCGGCAATTGTTCAAGCCTTCAATTGCTTGATCTCAGCAGCAATGAGTTCTCAGGGAACATGCCAGTGGAATTGTTTGACATTCAGACACTTGACATTGCCTTGAATTTAAGCTGGAACATCTTGAGTGGGGTAGTCCCACCGCAGATATCTGCCTTAAACAAACTTTCAGTACTAGATCTTTCCCACAACAAGCTTGAAGGAGACCTGTTGTCTCTTTCGGGGCTTGAAAATCTGGTTTCCTTGAATGTTTCCTACAACAATTTTACCGGCTACCTCCCTGATAATAAGTTGTTCAGGCAATTATCATCCGCAGAGATGGCTGGCAACAAAGGTTTGTGCTCATTGGGACATGATTCTTGTTTCTTGAGCAATGTTGAAGGCGGGGGAATGATGAGTAATAGCAATGTAAGACGGTCATGGAGGCTGAAATTGGCAATTGCACTCCTTTCTGTGGTGACTATAGCCTTGGCACTCCTTGGAATGCTGGCAATTTACAGAGTGAGGAAAATGAGTAGAGAAGATAATGATTCTGAATTTGGAGGAGGGGATTCATCGGCTTGGAAGTTTACTCCATTCCAGAAGTTGAATTTTTCGGTTGAACAAATTTTGAGATGCCTAGTGGAATCCAATGTTATTGGAAAGGGATGCTCCGGGGTTGTTTATCGTGCAGAACTAGAAAATGGTGAAGCAATTGCAGTCAAGAAGCTATGGCCAACCACATTGGCAACTGGATACAACTGCCAAAATTTAAAGTCAGGAATTAGTGGAGGTGTTCGCGATTCTTTCTCAACCGAGGTAAAAACCCTTGGCTCCATCCGTCACAAGAACATCGTTAAGTTCTTAGGTTGCTGCTGGAATCAAAACACTAGGTTACTCATGTATGACTACATGCCTAATGGAAGCCTAGGTAGCCTTCTACACGAACGAAGTGATGGATGTTTGGAGTGGGAATTGAGATACAAGATTGTCCTAGGTGCAGCTCAAGGGCTTGCTTATTTACACCACGATTGTACACCTCCAATTGTTCATAGGGACATCAAGGCCAACAACATTCTCATTGGTCTTGACTTTGAGCCATACATTGCAGATTTTGGTATAGCCAAACTCGTCGATGATGGAGATTTTGCTCGATCCTCCAATACAGTAGCTGGCTCCTACGGATACATAGCACCAGGTTCGTCACAAGTCGTAGTACCACTTTACAATATTACACTATAATTATATACATTATATCTTTAATACACATGTATATATTATCTTGTGCAGAATATGGATACATGATGAAAATAACAGAGAAAAGTGATGTTTATAGCTTTGGAGTAGTTGTGTTAGAGGTGTTAACAGGAAAGCAGCCAATTGATCCTACAATACCAGATGGAGTACACATTGTGGATTGGGTGAGGCAGAAAAGAGGCAGTGATGAAGTCTTAGATGTGAGCTTATGTGGTCGTCCTGAATCAGAAGTTGATGAGATGATGCAGACTATAGGAGTAGCTATGCTGTGTGTTAATCCATCACCAGATGATAGACCAACGATGAAAGATGTCGCAGCAATGCTGAAAGAGATGAGACATGAAAGAGAAGAGTACCAAAAAGTTGATACGCTCCTTAAAGATGGAGGAGACAATAAGAGTAGTAGTGATGGAGGGCCATCTTCAAAGATGCATAGCTTGTACTTGCAAAGCAATAATACAAGCTTTTCTGCATCTTCATTGTTACATTCTTCTTCCTCCAACACCAAGAATATTGGTTTCAAATAGACTTTTGTTTCATTCATATAGTTAGATTTTCCCCCCCTCTTTTTTCTTCCTCTTGCTAGTTATATTTCTGCTTGAGTTTGTGGGCTTTACTAATGACCATAAATTTGTAAAAAGAAGTCCAGAACCATCTCCATTATGATATTTAATAAGACAATCTTCAATGTCATTATTCTGCAATTTCTTCTATCCAAAATTATAGCACTCAAGGCTTCATTTATTGTACTACTTCAGAAATAACAATCAATATATCAACCATACAAAACATACAATAGAAGATAAATCTATTAGTTTCATTGAGTGATTGGATCAAACTGGTGCATTATGTTTAATTGAAAGTCAAATGTAGTCTAATTGGATAGTATGAATTTAACCTTTATGCATTGATATTCTACAAGGCAAATCAGGTACTTCAATACCAAGACTAACATGAGATATTTTAGTGTTGTACCCACCAACAAAAACTTATTTTAGGCCATAGACACTCAATTTCTTTTTGATTTATTTTGTAGGATTAGGTTAAGAAAAAGTGAAAAAGTGGGGTTGAATTGTGGGATCAGAGACCTTTTCATCACTTTAAAAACTTGGGGGATAAAATACAAGTTTACAAAAATATAATTAAGCCCCTTTTTATATTTATTAGATATTCCACTTGTTTAAAATTCATTTAATTATTCAACAATTTTTCTCTCTTCTTCCCTATTTTCTTGAGTATCTCAAATAGTTGAAATATTTTTTTCTCCAATCTTCTTTCCAAGTCGAAACCTTCATCATCTTGTGTTCAGGTAAGTTCGTTTTTTTTTTTCCGGATAATTTTAGCTCCATCTTACTATTTTTTTTTGTTGCATTTTAGTTTAGTGGATTTTGAATTTTTACAAAAAATTGATTGTTCTTGATTAAATTTGTCAAAATTTGATATGTTTTGAGTTCATGTTCTTGATTCCGCATCTTTACTTGCGTTTTGCTTTGGATAATGGTTAGAAATTTTTTAAACTTTTATATTTTTATTGTCTATCGATTTTTTTTTTTTAAAATATGCGTTTTAGTAGACGTTAATGGTGTTCTGATTGCTGTCTTTTGCATTCTCCCTTTCTAAAATTACTGCTACTTGTTTTGCATGTTTGATAGAGTACTTTTTTGTTTCAGTTAATAGACTAGTGGTTGATAGATTGATCACTACAAATTTATTTTGCCTTATAGATTGTATAATATGACCGAAAGTAGAAAATCATTAAATAATCTGTTTCTACTACTTGCATCAGTAAGAAACGTAAAGCTGACATTGAATGGAATGTCTTAACATAAATGAGTCTTTGGTTTTAAACGACGACTAAAGAGTTTTAAATGGCTAACTATGAAATTGGCATGGTTTGAATAGCTTGCAAGTATTGGTATGACGATACCAATGAGAATATGCCTTATTCGGATAACTCTTAATAAATGAAAACTTGTAAATGTTTTAATTGGGGGCTTAAATGGAGTTTGGTAGTATCACCAAGAAGGTGTAAAGTCCTTGTGACTCATCACCCGAAACCGCATTTGCCGGTGTAGGAGATCCTTGTCCTGAAATATGGATGGCTACTGTAGGTTGTTAAATCGGAGCAGCCTCTAGAGTTTTTTATTTGGGAGAGTTTAGTTTACCAGATTCTTATACTTCCTAAATTCATTCGACATACATGGATTGGAGCCCTCGGACCGGAGGAGGCCAGACCCTTATAGTCTGTGGGTCGCATTATGTCGGTGAATACTACCTTACTCATGATTAATGATTTTGAAAGGTCTATGTCCAAATGCTTTGGGTCTGTACTTATGATTTTGCCTTTCTTTTATGGTTATGTTTTATATATGTATACTGTTTATCCTTTTCCCTGGTTTTCATGCTAGTATTGGCCGTATTGACCGTCCTCCGACACTACATCATTTCATGATGTAGGATCAGAGACACAAGTTCGTGGTTCAAGGCAGCAGTAGATGATTGAGGGATAACAATCAACATTGTGGTGAGCTTTCTGTCTTTTGGAAAGCAGACTTTTCTTTATTTGTCTTCCCTTTGGTTTTCATGGTATGTCGGGGGCCATGTCTCGATGTAGACATTGATATTTTGTTAGTAGAGGTTTCGTAGATCTGTGGTTAGTTGGATTTGGTTTTCTAATTAAGAGTTGAATTGGTTTTTCCTCTTTTGAATTCTCTCGAAGGTTAATTGAGATTGGCCTTACTTTCTGCATTATTATTTAAATTGGTATTTATATTGAATTAGTCGGGTTAAACATGTTGGTTGGCTCTCTTGGGCCTAGTGGAGTTTCGAGTGCCATGTCGCGTCTAGGGTGGAGTTTCAGAGCGTGACAATATCGGACAAAAATCTCCTGGAGAACCATACATTTATTTATCAATGAATGTCATTCAGCTAGCCAACTTGTGCAATTTTTTATATTATCAAGTGAAATGATTTACTGCTCCATGTTAAAGTGTACGAATAATATGAAACTTCTATTTTGTAAAAGGAAAAGAGTCATTCTTCTTGAAACAGACTAAAAAGAAAAGTAGGTTAAACAAATTGAAATAGATCGGAAATATCTTTTAGTAAGATGTTAGCAGGATCATAGTGGAATGTGTTTATATTACCTATTTTCTCCAGAACGTACATCCTGCTCTTGTTATTCGGCCAAAATCTATAACACCCAAATAAATAAATAAATCACAAATTGATTTGCAGTTTGGCTAAACATGGACTAATATTTTTGTTCTTATAAGGGAAAAAATCTAACTAAACAGTGGTCAGCTCCATTAAAATTGAGTCTACACATCTATACTTCATGTTCCAAACACGAGAAGTTACAATATCTTCCATAGCAATTGAAATTCCATCTCTTGATTCAAGTTTTGGCAGAAGAGATTCTGCTTCTTTCTATTTGTTAACAAAATGAAGAATTTGCCAGTACCTGCACATGGAAAGTTTAGTAGCCATGAGATTAGTTTTTTCTGAGTATTAGAGTAGATTGAATATATACTAGTTTAGGAAAAATGGAATAGATCCTTAGCCTTAAAGTATCCGCTTTAGATCTAAAGGGGAGATGATAAGATGAGAAACCAAGTCAAGCCTAAAGAATCAAATAGTGATGTGTTCAAAAAGAGTTATAGTGTTATCTCAATCCATTCATACTCTAGTGTATTCCTCAAAGTTCAGTCATTATAACATCCTATTGATGTTTCTAGTGAGGGCAAGCCTTTAGCTAATTGATCTCAATCTTACTCCATAAAGTTATGGATATTAGCCTTATAATATGAACCTATTCATATAAGCACTCATGTCTCATAGTATGCTCAGTCTCGCGAATTCATGATTTAATCTCAATGGCTAGAAACATAATGTTACATCATTCATATTTTTCATTCAGATTTCTCAAATGAATCGTGCATATGATCCTTCGCTTAACTCCCTCAGTGATCTTTGTTAGTTTTGCGAGTGATTTTAATGATAGTAGTTGTGTGATGATAGATAGGAGAGGGTTGATGTTTCTTAGTATGGTAGTGATGGTGTGCTTATTCCATCTTAGGTTATAAATGTGGAGGAAGAAGGAGTTCCTTCTCTCAAGGGATTTCCATAACTCAACTAACTCTCGGCGATGGTGCATTTCCAATTGGGCTTGGTGCTTTTGTTTTAAAAATGAGATTTTATGATGAGTAATAGTTAGATAAGAGTAATTAGTCAATTTCTTGGTAGTAATGTGTGAAATTTCAGTTGGTAGAGATGTCGATAGAATGAGAAATTCTTAGAAGGATTAGTTAGGTAGGAGTTCATGGAGTGGTTATAGTTCTAGGATTGAATGTGGTGTTTATAACATGAGGATGAATGCAAGATGCATTAGGTACTTCTTTATTATGACTCAGTTTTGTTGAATGCATTTGTAAGAAGTTGTATTCTTGGGATGGCATTTCTTATAGAGGCATAAGATCTGAATATTGTTATTTAGATTAGTATAATCACCTCTTGATAAGGATTTGGTTTGTGATGCACAATTGACACTATCATTAGTGGTTGCTCATACTAGTTGAACTTGTGACATGTAGGTCACAAAGAGATAAATGTACTATTGTTCCAATTGGTCCACCTTTCGAATTAACATTATATACATAAGCATTATTTATGTTTTATTTATCTTTAAATTCAATTCGACATTATTACATTGCAACTTCAGATTTTTGTTTGAGTTACAAGGTAATCTTGCCATAAAATTGCATAATATGAAAATACTAAATAAATGTGATAATAGACTCATAATATGAATGCATTAAACAAACATGATAATACACGTGATAGATAGACTCGATCAATAATATGAAGCATTAAATAAACATGACAATACACGTGATAGCTAGCTAGACTCATAACCAGAAAACATTACAACACTCGTGAGAGTACACTCACGCACCTACTATAAATTACACAAATATTCTTCTTAAATTGCAAGTCTTATTCAACAAAAACATCTTACTTTATTCTTCATATTTTTCCAATGGAAAATGAGACCAAAAAAGGCAAGCAAAAAATTGAAATGAAGTTGATTGAGTCTGGGAGAGCACGTATGGTGAGTTTCTCAAAAATAATTTTTTTTTGTTCCAAGATGCAAATAAGTTTGCAATTCAAACTGGAGCAGATGTTGGTGTTATGCTCTTTACACCAAGTGGAAAATCGTGCTCCTATGGTTCCACAAGCATAGAAGAAATAATTGATAAATTTCTCAAAGTGAAACAAGAGGATCGCAAACGTGATTATGCTGAGGGTAAATCAAATGGTTTTGAGGCATTGGAGGATCTCCATAAAGAATTGCAAGCATGGAATGAGAAAGATAAAAAAAGAATATTAATGCATAAGATTATGCACCTTGGCTCAGAAATACCTTCAGATAAACACATGGAGGAGCAGAAGCTGACATTGAAGTTGCGGGTAGAGAAATTTAAAAAAGAAACACAAAGTGCTATTTTGACTGAGCATCTGAAGTTTGATTTAAATGTTGCCCCTGAGCCAGAAGAGTAGGAGGGATCTTGAACTCAAAATTATCATGGAGTTATAGTTGGAGTTCTTGAAATTCAAGCTATGTTTGGAGAAGACTGACTTTACTAGTGATCGAGTCTTTTATTATGGTCAATTCTTGCCTTTTTTTTATTGAGTCCCTTGTTGTTTTTAGGAGGTTTTAGATCACAAAATAAAAGGTTATGGAGTTCTTATGCTATTAAGTCAGTTTTTTTTTCATCCTTAGTCTTTAATGATGCTTTGTGTTTTCTAGATTGGTAAATCAATTGAAATTTTTACTGAACTAGTGAACATTGTTAAAGTGATCAATCAAAGAAAACCCTCACACACACGCACGCACACGCGCGCACGCACGCACGCACACACTCTTTGTCCCAATTTGTATGAGTTAGTTTGACTTTCTACAGAATTTAAGAAAAAAGAAAGACATTTAAAATTTGTAGTCTAAAATAAGTCATAAATATTAATTATGTGGTTAGAAATTATTTCATTAAGAGTAAAATAAACATTTTAAAATTAAATGAACTACTTAAAGAAATCTATCATTCTTTTTTGTGACTAAAAAAGAAAGTAAGTCATATAAATTGGGAGAAATAGAGTACTATATTTACAGGCCGCACACTTGTAATTCTCAACAATTTTGTATCATCTGCACACATTTTTCTCCATAAATACTAATGAAACGTGTTATAACATACTTTGGAATAAGACGAATTACAGGCGTTTTTCTTTGCTGGTTTCTTGCTATCTGCTTTTTGTCCAATTTGTCTAACTTTTACTCCCCGTATCAACTGATGCATGTAACATTCAACAATTATATATATATCCAGCAAATTAATTAACACCAGAAGTGATTTGAAGATAAATACTTGTAAGTATATATGGACTTACATATTTGCCACACTTGATGTCTGCATATTCTTGAAGTCCATTATCTCGCACAAAATCTCCTGGAGAACCATTCATTTATTTATCAATAAATCTTGTTCAGCTAGCTAACTTTTACAATTTTTTACACTATCAAGTCAAATGATTTACTAATCCATGTTAAAGTGTACGAATAATATTTCGTAAAAGGAAAAGAGTCATTCTTCTTGAAACAGACTAAAAAGAAAAATAGGTTAAACAAATTGAAATAGATGAGAAGTATCTTTTAGTAAGATGTTAGCAGGATCATAGTGAAATGTGTTTATATTATTTGTGTTCTCCAGAAGGTACATCCTGCTCTTGTTATTAGGCCAAAATCTAAACACCCAAAAAAATAAATAAATCACAAATTTATTTGCAGTTCGACTAAAAATGGACTAATTTGTTTGTTCTTATAAGGGAAAAAAATCAAACTAAACTAGTGGTCATCTCCATTAAAATTGAGTCTACATACCTATTCTTCATGTTCCAAACACGAGAATTTACAATTTCTTCCGTAGCAATTGAAATTCTATCCCTTGATTCAAATTTTGGCAGATGAGATTCTGCTTCTTTCTATTTGTTAACAAAATTAAGAATTTTCCAGTCATATAAACTAAAAACCTGAAATTAATACATCAAAATTCATGATGACAAAATTTAAGTACCTTTGGAAGCACAATTCTTCCAAGATTTCCAACATCACTCTGCTTCAGCACCTTCTGTTTTCCAACCCTGCCATAGAATATCCACACAAAATTTACTGCCGCAAATATACATAAATTATCTTTATGTTTACCGATCTTATTTATATACACGGATAATAGCATAAAGAATTTTCTATTGTAGCAAATTGCCTTCCATTTTGTGTTTAGCAAGTCCAAACAGTTACTTGTACGGAGTAATTATTTTTTAGGTGACATAATAGTGTAAAAGTTCATCGATCTCTATAGAAAATGTGGAGAAACAAATAAGCAAACCTACGATTGCTTGTCCACAGAACCATGCTTGGTTTCATCCTGAGCTTCTCAGGATGTAGTTGTGGTGCCTCAGGTGGTGGAACCATCATCATCGGTGGTGGAGAATCAGAAGGGATTATTAGCTGGACACATTGTAAAATTTTCTCCAACAATCCTTAAGACAACCTTGGTCAGTACTACTTTGGCTTTGATGTTGACTTTGACTGAGGCTATGGTGGCGATAATGGTACTTTTGCCGAGCCATTCTTTTCTTCCTGGCAGAAGATCCCAATCTCACCATTCTCATAGAAAATTTGGTAAGGATATTGACGGAACAAATCGTGAGCTGGATTAGCATTTGTGGTGCCATTATCACGAACTAATGGATTGTACGTATTCCACCGCGGAGTCCATAGTTTGATATTCCATTTTCCCATTTACTGTTTGACTCAAGTGAGGTGCAAATGAAGGTCCGTTACAGTAAGGATCACCTTCAAACCCCATGAACGTAGGGATTGGGTAAAAGGGCTCGCGGGGAGGTGGTATCCATGGCGATGGATTGAAGCCAGTGTTACACTGGAAACCGTAGTTAGGGTTTGGGTTCGATTCATTAAGAGATTCAGCTGCTGCTGCTTCACTCGTTTGTTTCTTTTGTATTCAAGTATGAGTGTCAACAACTGTTTCTTCCCTTCTTTTGTGGACCCCAAGCGTTTCGAAGCGCTTTCTATAGTGGAATGATTGAGCTTATTGTTCCTCATGTCTTGTACAGAGATCAAGTCTTTGTTTTTGCTTCAGCCACTCAAAGAAGAATAACAGCCGGCTAGCCGTCACCTTGGAAAAGATCACTCATTAGCCCAAAATTTTGATGTCATCTTGTGAGAGTTGGAATCCCGACTCTGTCATGTTGTTGAAAATTTCCGTCACTTGGGGAAACGCGGATCATCCCAAAATTGATCAGTCTTATCTATAACATCCATGTATCCGAGATCTTCCATCACGTTTAAGCAATCGTCATCATTATCTTACATATTTTGTTGCTGACATTTTGTCCATATGACAATAAACGTTGTCACCTGAATGGTGCTAGCCAGCAGTTCACACTTATAAGAGATGAAACAAAAAAACAACAATAATGTTACTCCACCATGGATGACCTAGACAGCTCAATTCTCTTTTCCACACTGGGTAAACGCACATAACAATATGGATAAGTATGGTTTGTTAGTAATTTTTATTTAGGCGAAATGGTCTGATGATCTTTGTATAGGTATGAGTTTGTATTTTGAATCTTTCTATTTAACTATTTACCAACTGAAGCCTTAGATTCAATCAAAAAAAGATTTGTAAACCCCTCCTACTATACCATGTGTGTAGTTCACTTATTCTAAATAGATGACATGTCAAATTCATGTCACATAAATTAATAACATGTCATAATAATCTTCATTAATTATTTTAAAATTTTCTTAACTAAAATTATTAAATAAATGGTAATATAATAAAAATTAATTTTTTCTTCAAACTAAAATTTGGGACTCCAAAGTGACCACTGGCCATACATCTTCTCCCATTTCCATGGTGAAATGGCCAAATTTCACCGGAAAAAGTCATCGCTGCTGCCACTCCTTTTGCCGGCGAGACCACATAGACTCTCTCCCACACCCGTCTCCATATCTGCCAGATCCTCACCAATTTCCTTTCCTCCTTCTCCAACCTACACAAATCCTTCAATCCTAAGTCGTTGCTTCACCACCAACTCCGATTGGCAAATCTCCTTGCCGCCTCCCGCTTTGGCGAAAAAAAGGAACCAGCACCACCTCTCTCTCACTCCACTACGAATCAGTGGACTCCAGCAAACACCATCGTTCTCACCTTTCGTCTGCGAAGCAATGGACTCAATGAGGTGCCAATGTCAATGCCAAGATCTGTTAAAGAAGATGACAATGTTGTGTAGAGAAGAAAGAAAAAGGGATTGGAATGGCTAAAAATGGTTGAGTGCGTGAAGAAGAAGAGTTTGAAAAAAAATATTTTCTTAATTTTATTCCTTTATAATTTTAATATTTTTATCTTAAATATGATATTCACTTGCCTTTTTACACGCGAGTAATCACACTTTCTTGCCAACTCGGCCATCTTAATGACACATCAACATGGTCAATGGTTACAAGGGTTTGATATATTGGGTTTTATTAAGTAGGCGTTTGGCCATGCGATACCATATCACGATATGATATCGTGAGATGGAATCAGCGTTTGGACATGCGATTTTATGCTGATTCCATTTCATGATTCCATATCATGAGATGTGATTTCATATTCTCCAAAAACTATGATATGAGAATTCCGTATCATGATTTGAGATATTTTTAATATAAAAATTGATGCACAAATTTATATTTTGTTAAAACAACCCCACATTTATATCTACTAACCATTTATTTTATTTGTAAATAAAGTTTATAATGACATCATTACTTTTTAAAATTTATTATTCTAACCGACATATATCAAATTTATTATTCTCACCAACATATAGTTACTTTAACTCACACCAACCGATTGTTGAGTAATATTAAAGACTAGTACACTAAAATTTATGTTCAATTTATTATTGAATTAAAGCTTGATAAAACAATTACTTAAGTGGAGAACAAATAGCAATGAAATAATATATTATGCGATTTTATACATTTTTGTTTATTTGGTAAGATTTGATAAACAATTGGGGCTATTTTAATACTTTTACAACTTATGAAATTTGTATGTTTATGAGAAAATATACAACATCAAAATTTTATATCGCATGTACAAACAAAACTTCAATTTCATCTCATAATTCCATATTATGATATCATATCATGATACCATATTGCTTGGCCAAACGGGCCCTAAGTCTAAGAATTCAGTTGGTAAAAGGCATAGTAAAAGGATCCATAATACAAATTTGTACAAGTGATCATTTCACATTTTATTTATGAACTCACATAATAATATATTTGTGTATGGACATGCTATCATTTAAAAGAGTCTAATTTATAATCTAATAAAATATTAAAATATTTTAGCCTAAAGGTGAATATCTAAGGAAATTAATTTAATAAATCATTATCCTTTTCCTTATGTCTGAGGAAAACTTTTCTGAAAAAACATTTCAGAATTCTTAAAGGAATTTGGTCTTTAAATCAGAAGACATCGATTTTCTCTGTCACTCCATCTTAGAAAAAGAACACTGCAAAACAATGTTGTAAGGTTTTGAAGATCAAGTTCTTCAATAATATTGTTGTCATAGAATACGATTAGGATTCTCTTTTTATTATTATGATTATATTTCTGTCTAATGATTTACTTGTGATTTTGAAAAAGTTTTATAAAATTTTCCAACAAGTCATTTTGATATGAGAATTTCGTCAGCCTATTAGGTCCTGAAAAATAATTTAATAATAAGTAATAAATATTAAGAAATAATTATGAAATAATAAATATCTTTTCTTAATATGTTAAAGGTAATAACCATTAGGAGTGGTATAATGTTTTTTTTTTAAAAGATGAACAAGTAAAACTATATGGAAAGAGTATATTAAGCAAATAAAAATAGAAGAAAAGAATATATTGAAAAGTAAAAGTGAATGAAAATAATAATAAACTGCATGGAAATTCAAATTTAAATTTAAAGGAAAACATTTTTTTTTTTATCTACTTCAATTTTGATGTTCAAATTTATACACCAATCAAATAAGCATAGAAAGATTGGTAATAAGATAAACATAGCAACAAAGCATTAAATATAGGATTGGACCGACTTGTTGAGAGGGATAATGATAGTGATACCAATATGGGTTGTGGTATAGTGGTGGGACTTCTTCACCATTAATCAGAGGTCTCGGGTTCGAACCCTGGGTATGGAGAAATCCTATTGGGAGCGCCACTCCAAAATGTGCCCTGTTGTGCGCGATACAAATTTAGTCGGGGCTCTAATATGGGTTTCGGACACATGATGGGAAACCAAAAAAATAAGATAGTGGGAAAAGAGTTCTTTCTTTGCTCACATGACTTGTCTTCATTTGTATGTGAAGTTTTTCATTTGTCTTGCC
This sequence comes from Solanum verrucosum, assembly GCF_900185275.1. Classification (NCBI taxonomy): domain Eukaryota; kingdom Viridiplantae; phylum Streptophyta; class Magnoliopsida; order Solanales; family Solanaceae; genus Solanum; species Solanum verrucosum. Next base: position 305,033 of record NW_026020111.1, on the reverse strand, counting down.
TTTGCTCACATAAACTAAAATTAACAAAATGTAAAAATACACGCATAATACAACAACCTTTTTTTTGCTCAACCAATGAAGAATTAGGGAAGCGCTATAACTCTTCACTTTTCAAAAATCAAAGCTTGAAAATGAACCAAAATTCCTCAAGAGAGAGCTGAATTTTGATACTAAAAGACGACTAATAGGGTGATGACAATACACACGAGAGGGTTTAGGATGAAGATTTTGATTTGGGCCAATTTTTTAATGAAAAAAAAGGTTTGATTTCAGCAGATGGAAGTTTTATTTATTTAAAATAGAAATAAATAAACAAACACATGAAGAAGTTCAAAATAATTTACATCTATCATATATGTATAAAAAATATAATTTTCCCCCCAATAGAACTTGAAGGAACCCTTAGTCCTACTTGGTTCCGTCCTAAGAAAAGATTATTGATCGAGGGTGGGGTTAGTTTTTGCATGCGTGTAGAATGTGTTCATTTTCTCATTGTGGTGCATCACTTACATGAATTTGGGGCCTCGAGGGGATTTCCAGCATATTGGATTCTTCCATCTCATTATAATGTCTTTCGACTTTCTCATATCTCTCTCGTCGTTCACATTCAATGTCAAAATTATTGAATAGAATACAGAGATAGAGAAACACAAAAGAGGAGAAAATATTGATTTCAATATCGTGTTATTGATGAGAATAAAGTTGTCTATATTTAGGTTGAAATCATAACTTACGGTTACCTATTCCTTAATAACTGGTAGTTCTTCTCTCCTACAAGTTAAGAGTTAGCTATCTAAAGACTAGGTAAAACAAACTTGGTTAAATAGAGTTCAAGTATATATAGTAAAAATTGTTAACGTACCATCCCTTAAATTGATGTTTCTAACACAGTTTAAAGAACTTTAACTTCTTCAAATGAGTAGATACCTCGCTAGTATTCTTCTAAACTTCAGAAAACTTTCCTTCATCAAAACATTAGTGAAGGTATCTGCTACTTGGTCTTAACTCATGCAGTAATGCTAGCAGTAATGCAACTCAATTACACCACCACTTGTAAGGTATCTTAAGAAATGATACCTTATATCTATGTAATTGCAATATATGGGAGTAGCATAAGCTTGCCTGTAGTGAACTTTCTCAAGCAACTTCTTAAGCCAAATGGCTTGACATGCGCATGTTGTTGCAGCAACAAACTCTAATTTTGTGGTGGATAAAGTTACAATAGGCAGTTTCTTAGATGATTATGAAATGTCATTTGATCCCAACATAAACAAGAAATCACTAGTACTACTTTTTCTATCATTGTAATCTCCCGCATAATCACTATTTATAAACCACATCAACAGTGAACTTCATTCTCTTTTTTACAACAAACTATGGTTGATTGTGCCTTGCAAATACCTCGAAATGCACTTAGCAACTAGGAGGTGAATTTTTTTAGGATTGTTCATGTACCTACTAATAAGGCTGAGAGCATGCATTATGTCTGGCTGAATTGTTGTGAGATACATCGAACTTCATACTAGTTTCTTATAGTAGGTTCCATCTACGACTTGGTCTTCTGAATCCTTATCTAACTTCAAGCTAGGATTAGTTGGTGTACCAACCGGGTTGCACTTCTCCATCTGAAACTCCCACAACAAATCTTGAGCATACTTCTTTTGACAAACAAAAAACCCATCACTATATTGGATAACCATTAATCCAAGGAAGTAATACATTCTTCCTAAATCAGTAATATCAAACTCTTTCATCATGGATTCCTAGTATTGTTTAAATATAGTCTCACTACTCCCAATAAAATTAAGTCATCAACATATATACAGACAGACAATGAGAATATCATTTTTACTGTACCTGACGGAAAGAGTTTGCTCATATAGACATCTCTTAAATCCTTCCTCCATGAAATAAGCATCTATGTGATTGTATCAAGCTCTTGACGCTTGTTCCAATCCATATGACGCTTGTTCCTTGTATTGAGGCTGACTTGTCTTGGTGAGAATAGGCAAGTGCCTTCCCGTCCATTTTTTGGTGGTAACATATTTTGAGATAGTTTGAGTTTTGAGAAGTTTTGAATAAAAATTATATTTTTAAGCTTAAATATGCTTGAGTTAGTCTTCTGTTAAGTAGTCAGTCAGACCAAGAGTTTGCTTGGGGATCAACTATGGTTCTCAAGTGTCAGCCACGTCCAAGGAGTAGGCTTTGGGCATGAAATTTTTTGTATGAGAGCATAGAGTTCAAGTATCCTAGGGTGTCTATGAAGTAGTGTCAGTAGGATCTTATTTATGGTTGTGAGGGCCCTATTTCTAAAAATGGAGGACTACAAATATTTAAGAAAAGTTTCCCTTCCTTTCATACTCTAAATCATGCACTAGAACTGTGTCATAAGGAACTTATTCATACCCGTGCGTTTCTCAAATCCATTTGACTACCCCTTTTACTCAAGGTGGTTGAAATAGCAAAGCCCAGATCCTTATCATGAGTTACTCTCAGGTAGAGTCTTCAGAAAGTCATGAGACTATATAAGGGCTTGAGAGAAGCCTGTGAGTAAGATTAAGTGTTTGGATTCGAAAGAATGCACTCTTATATATATGTATCGTACATTAGAGCTAAAAGCGAGATGGACTCCCAGACTCTCTTCTATAAGCCTTGATTCAAGTGATACCATTTAAGAGGGAAGTATATTTTAGAGCATGGATCATATTTTTACCCAAAACGATAGTATGAGTTACAATGTTATAGGAAGTAGTAGTAGAAGTGCTCTGAGTTAGAAGTGTGCATTTAGAGGTGTAGTAACTTAAGAGATAGGGATAGTTATTGAGTAGAGTATGTAAGTTGTACCCGTGTACCTAGTTAGTCATTAATGAGGAGTTTTCCCTTATGTTTGGTTAAGTAGTAGTAATTTTGTGTGAATTTCATGATAGAAGGCATATTAGTAGTTATTAGTCGGGGTGAGTTATGTATACTTCAACCAAAAAAGAGTTTATGTCGATGTGTCAATGTGTTAGTGAAGATCAAGTATAGGTGTTGAATATAAGATGAGGTGATAGATTTAAGTTAGGCTGATGATTTTGAAAGGAGAGCCTCATGATATTCAGCGGGTTATAGAACTTATTAGGCAATGATGTATAGTGAACGGGTAAATAGTACTTGCGTTATAAAACGAAATGTGATGGTAATATGGAAAAAGGTAGACTAAAGATAAAGATATACTACTTGTCATAAGGTCTTAGTGGACGAGTGTTTCTTAATTTTATCTAGTTGTCCTAAGTTATTATATTATGTGAGCAATTATTTTGATATACGTGTTTAGTATTATAGACACTAAGCTTGAATTTGAGATGAGTGTCACGGTAAAAAATATAAGGGTGATGATATTAGTTTCAGAATTTGATCAGGTAGATTTCACATAGTGTAGGTGGAGAATTATGGTGTTAGTTTGCAATGAATATAAGTGGTACAAGTATGGTATTAAGACTCTTATATTAGAGCAATGAAGTGCAGCTAAGTCATTAGACTAGCAAGCGCATTAAGAGGTGTACACGAGATCGTATGTATTTGTAACACCTCGCTATTTGAAAGAACTAGAATTAGAAAGAAACCGTTTTTGAAAATAATTAAATTTGGAAAGTTTGACAAAGTTAAGCTAAGTTTGAGTTTTTGGGTCAACTTCAAACGACCATAACTCCTAGAACATGAGGAGTTAGGTGGTCTACATGATACCATAGGAAATATCTTTGAATTATCTTTCCAACGCCACCAAGTTTGCCCAATTTCGAGTTCGTATGAGGAATATATGCCCATTTGAAGTTGGGTTGTCTAGATAAGGAAAGTCAAAACCGAATTTTAGAAGGGTATTATGATCTTTTCACTACCCAATTAATTAAATTCATTTTTGGTAATTAAAAACTGATTGGATTAAGTTTACGCTTCATAAAAATAAGTTAGGCTTTTGAGAGAAGAGAAAAGAGGAGAAGAAGCTTAATTAGAATCGTCGCGTTCTTGAAGATTTGCTTGTGGATTTCGCCAAGGGTTGATCCCTACTAGGTATGTGAGATCAGATAGCGTTGTGTTCGTTCACCCACATGCCAATCATGATTTAATTCAGCGAAATTATGTTTTTGAAAGTATAGAAATTGAGTTCTTGATGGATTGTGTTGAAGTTTCTATTAAGTTCTTGATTGTTAAAGTTATTGAGAAATTCTTGAGTTAGATTCATGAAAGTTGATGTCGTTTTGAGTAGATTCTTGCATACTTTGGTTATGTATTCGAATCTAAGTGTTTGGGGAAGGAACCAATTGAAACTAGAGGGTTTCGAGTTGAAAAACGACAAATTAGAGGATTTGTCAAAAACCTGGGGAAAATAGGTGGGGCGCCGCGCCACTCAAAGCGCCCCACATAGTGTTTTGTGGTTTGGGCTCTGGGACGCCGCGCCAACCAGTGTGCCCTAACCCAGAATTTGTAGTTTTGGGGTTGGCTCCCCGCCCACTCAGAGCGCCAGGGTCGCCAGATCCCCTACCCTTTCCCACTTCTTTCCATTTGAGTTCCCTTGAAACTTACCTATGTTTTCTAGTTGGTTTCTACACTCTAAGGTACGTCTAAACAACATGAAATCATCCATAACATGAGATCATGAGCCTTGAATCCATAATTCAATTCAAGGAAAGTTAAGAGTCAAGTCAAGAGAAGTTCATAGAGTTTTCCAAAGGTCTTTTACAAATGTTTTAACTTTGTTTTAAGACTTGAGTTTTGAGTTGAGTAAAAAGTAAAGACTGAAGTTCATTTCTTCAAAAGAGTATATCGGGACTATGTATTCCCAAAGAGTAAATATTTTCACATTTAAACACGAAAGGAAACACCGATTTCCAATATAACATATGAGCTAGTTTTCAGTGAAGAACAAATGATTTCACAATTAAGCAATAGAGGAAACTTTGATTTCCAAGAGATCCTTTGAGCTAAGTTTTGAGCAATTATCTCAAACCACATAAAGAAGTTATGTTTTTAAACATATGAGCCAGTATCTTTTGGGAATAGTATTGAGCACCGATATAGAGGCGATTTCAGACAACTCCTAGCCCTCATAAACCATGTAGCCATCATGGGTTGAAAAAGAGTCATACTTTTTCAATGATTCCTTAGTGCTTTTTAGCATAGACTAGTGGATCCACTTAGTAGGTAGGTTCTATGCTCTTGGCAAGGTATAGGATGACCCTGGCAGTGTGAGGCAAACTGATGTATCATCACATAGTTTTATGCCTTGGCAAGGTATAGGACGACCTTGGCAGAGTTGTTATCTATGTTTTGAAAGCTTTTCTTTATATTATATTTATATTATTGTTTTATATTGAAATGAGTTAAGTTGAGTTGAGTTGAGTTGAGCCCATGTATGTTCTTCTAGTTTCTTTCAAGCTTATATCTTGTTTTAGAATTCCCCTCGCATGCTTATATCTTGTTTTAGAATTCCCCTCGCATGCCTGTACATTCAATGTACTGATGTCATTTGGCCTGCATCATTGTTATGATGCAGATACATGTAACCAGGATCAACATCCATCGCTTCGTTGATTCTAGTTGAGCTTTAGAGTTGTTGGTGAGCTTTATTGCTTTCAGAGGACCCCTTTTTACTGCTTTATAGTTTGTTCATTAGGATGTCATGGGTCTTGTCCCGACGTCCATCTCAGTTGTTAGAGGCATCATAGACAATTAGTTTGATGTTAGTTCTCGAGTCTTTCCATTTCAGTTATGCTTGAGACTTGAGTTGCCACTTTGGCCAGCGAATGTTTAATTATAATACATTCTCAGTTATCTTTGAGCTTTCAGTTTACTTTTAAAGTACAATTATGTTTAAGTAAAGTCTTCCGCTAAGAGTTAAGCCAGACAAAGGATTCTCTTGGGGCCAGCAATGGTTCTCGAGTGCCAATCACGGGGTGTAGGCTCAGGGCGTGACAAACTTGGTATCAGATCCCAAAGTTCAAGAGTCCTAGGGAGTCTATGAAGCCATATCTATAGATTCCTAGTTATCGGTGTGAAGCACGCCACATCTATAATTAGGAGGCTGCAATATTTTAGGAACTATCTCACTTCTTTCATATTCATTTCGTGCGATTGAGTGTATCTCTATAAAAGTCTCTTTCTAACTCGTGCTTGCGTGTGTCTTTAAGATCATGCCTCCATGAAAAACTGTTAAAGGTCGTCCGGCTAGAAGGAATGCTGAACTACATGAACAAGGGGTACCTAATGCACCAAAAGTGCAATCCTAAGGAGAGGTCACCAATGTTGAGTTTCGTGAGGCCATCCAGGTGTTGAGCCAATTTGTGACCAACCAAGCTGGGCAACAAAGAGAGAATCATTAGGAAGTGGCTGATACTTCTAGAGTTCGTGAGTTCTTAAGGATGAATCCTCCAAGCTTCACAGGTTCAAGTATCACCGAGGACCTGAAAAACTTTGTTAAAGAACTACAATAGGTTTTTGAGATTATGCATGTTGCTGATGTTGAGAGGGTGGAACTAACTTCATATCAAATGAAGGGTGTCGCTCGAATCTGGTTTGATCAACAGAAGAATAATCGAGTTGAGGGTGCACCACTTGTGACTTTGGCTTTGTTTGAGGAGGCCTTCTTAGGGCGTTTCTTTCCCCGAGAACTGAGAGAAGCAAAGGTAAGAAAGTTTCTCACCCTTAAAAGGAGTCTATGAGTGTTCATGAGTACAATATGAAGTTCACACAATTTTCCTGCTATGCTCTGGAGATGGTTACTGACATGAGGAGCAGGATGAGTTTATTCATTGCTGGGTTGTCTTGTCTGTCAAGCAAGAAAGGCAAGGCAGCTATGCTGTAAGGAGATATGGACATAACAAGGCTAATGATCCATGTGAAACGAGTTGATGAGGACAAGATGAGGGATAAAGAAAAGTTTAAGAATAAGAGGGCTAAGACATTAGGGAATGAGTCAGGGCAGCAAAAGGGTAATACGAACCGGTCTCCCTTCCAACAGAAAACAAAAGAGACCTTTTCATCATCTTCTAGTGCACCTGCACCAAGAATTAGAGGTGAGTTCCAAAATCAAAATTCCCAAAATTTCAGAGCTAGACCTGCACATTCTCAAGGTAGTATGGCACAAGGGGGTACTAAGACTCCGACATGTGCTAAGTGTGGTAGGAGCCACTTAAGGGTGTGTCTGATGGCTCTACTGGTTGCGTCAAGTGTGGTCAGAACGGTCATTTTATGAGAGAGTGTCCTAAGAACAGTCAGGGTAATGGTAATGGGGGCAATAGAGCCCAATTTTCTTCAATTTCTCCTTCAGACAGAGCTGCACCTAGAGGAGCTACTTCAGGGATAGTCGGAGGATCAAACCATCTTTATGCTATCACTAGTCGCCAAGAGTAAGAAGATTCGCCATATGTTGTCACTGGTATGATCCAAGTCTTTAACTTTGATGTTTATGCTTTGCTAGATCCAAGAACAAGTCTATCTTTTGTGACTCCTTATGTTGCGATGAATTTTGATGTTCTTCCTGAGCAACTTCTTGAGCCTTTCAATGTTTCTACACCTGTTGGTGAGTCTATTCTAACTGAGAGAGTCCATCGTGATTGTACCATTTCAGTCAATCACAAGAGTTCCATGGCTGACTTAGTTGAGTTAGATATGGTAGATTTTGATGTCATTCTAGGTATGGATTGACGTCATTCATGTTATGCATCAATAGATTATAGAACTTGAGTAGTCAAGTTCCAGTTACCTAGTGAACTAGTTATAGAGTGGAAGAGTAGTTCAGCAGTGCCTAAGGGTCATTATATTTCGTACCTTAAGGCGAGAAAGTTAGTTTCCAAGGGGTGTGTCTATCACTTAGTTTGAGTTAATGACTCTAGTGTTGCGATGCCTCTTATTCAGTCAGTTCCAATAGTAAAAGATTTTCTAGAAGTCTTTCTAGGTGATTTTCCCGGAGTCCCTCCTGAGAGAGAAATAGACTTCGGTACAGATATTCTTCCCGATACTCGTCCTATCTCTATTCCGCCATATAGTTTGGCACCAGTAGAGTTGAAAGAATTAAAAGGGCATTTGAAAGATCTCCAAGAGAAAGGTTTTATTCGACCAAGTGTCTCATCTTGGGGCACTCCGGTCTTATTTGTGAGAAAGAAAGATGGTTCTCTTAGAATGTGTATAGATTACCGTCAGTTGAACAAGGTTACTATCAAGAATAAGTATCCTCTTCCGAGAATTGATAATCTCTTCGAACAACTTCAGGGTGCCACTTGTTTTTTGAAAATAGACCTCAGATTAGGCTACCATCATTTGAGAGTAAGGGAGTGTGATATACCAAAGACAACTTTCAGGACCTGTTATGTTCATTTTGAGTTCCTAGTTATGTCCTTTGGTTTTACCAATGCACCTGCAGCGTTTATGGACCTTATAAATAGAGTATACATGCCTTATTTAGATATGTTTGTTATCGTATTCATTGATGACATACTAATCTATTCGAGGAATGAGGAGGATCATGCTAGTCATCTCAGAGTAGTTCTCCAAACTCTAAAGGATAGGGAGTTGTATGCTGAATTTTCTAAGTGTGAGTTTTGGCTTAAGTCTGTGGCATTCTTAGGCCATATTATTTTCGGTGATAGAATTAGAGTTGATACTCAGAAAATAAAGACAGTGCAGAATTGGCTTAGACCTACATCTCCAACTGATATTAGGAGTTTCTTGGGGTTGGCTGGATATTATAGAAGGTTCGTCGAGGGGTTTCTCATCTATTTCATCTCATTTGACCAAGTTGACTTAGAAAACAGTAAAGTTGCAATGGTCTGAAGCTTGTGAGAAAAACTTTCAGGAATTGAAAAAGAGGTTGATTACCAAAAGGTATATAAGGTTTTGTGGTATATTGTGATGTATCCCGAGTTGGACTGGGTTGTGTGTTAATGCAGAATGGTAAAGTTATAGCTTATGCCTCTAGACAGTTGAAAGTTCACGAGAAGAATTACTCAATCCATGATCTAGAGTTGGCTTCCGTAGTATTTGCTTTGAAAATATGGCGTCACTATCTTTATGGTGTTCATCCGGATATGTTCACCGATCACAAGAGCCTTCAGTATATGTTTAGCCGAAAGAGCTTAATCCCAGACAACGAAGGTGGTTAGAGTTACTCAAGGATTATGACATGAGTATTCTTTATCACCCAGGTAAGACTAATGTTGTTGTTAATGCCTTGATTAGATTATCTCTGGGTAGTACCACCCATTTTTAGGAAGCTAAGAAAGAGTTAGCAAAAGATGTACATAGACTTGCACGATTAGGAGTTTGACTAATGGATTCCACAGAAGGAGGAGGAGTGGTGATGAATGGGGATGAATCATCATTAGTGTCAAAAGTGAAAGAGAAACAATACCAAGATCCTATTTTGCTTGAATTAAAGGCAAATGTTCATAAGCAAAAAGTAATTGCTTTTGACCAAGGGGGAGATGGTGTTTTGAGGTATCAAGGTAGGTTGTGTGTACCAAGGGTGGATGAACTCCAAAAAAGGATCATAGAGGAAGCACATATCTCCAGATATTCTATCCATCCGGGTTCCATAAAGATGTATCGTGACTTGAGAGAAGTATATTGGTGGAATAGTATGAAAAAAATATTGTTGAGTTCGTTGTTAAATGCCCGAATTGTCAACAAGTTAAAGTAGAGCACCAAAGGCCTGGTGGTATGGCTCAGAACATAGAACTTTCGGAATGGAAGTGGGAGATGATCAATATGGATTTCATCACAGGTTTACCAAGGTCTCGCAGGCAACATGATTCTATTTGGGTGATTGTTAATAGAATGAGTAAATCAACCCACGTTTTACCGATAAAGACTACCCATTCAACAGAAGATTATGCTAAGTTGTACATTCAAGAGGTAGTCAAAATTCATAGGGTTCTGGTATCGGTTATTTCATATAGAGGAGCACAATTTACTGCACAATTTTGGAAGTCATTCCATAAAGGCTTGGGTTCAAAAGTGAACTTGAGTACTGTTTTTCATCTTCAGATAGATGGTCAAGCAGAGCGCACTATTCATACTCTAGAAGATAGGTTGAGGGCCTGTGTGATTTATTTCAAGGGTAATTGGGATGATCACCTACCTCTCATTGACTTTGCCTACAACAATAGTTACCATTCTAGCATCCAAATGGCTCTTTATGAAGCTCTTTATGGGAGAAGATGCAGATCTCCTATTGGATGGTTTGAAGTTGGTGAAACTGGGTTGATAGAACCAGACTTGGTTCATCAAGCTATGGAGAAGGTGAAAGTTATTCAAGAGAGGTTGAAAATGGCTTAGAGTCGTTAGAAATCCTACACTGATGTTAAGAGAAGAGACTTAGAGTTTGAAGTAGATGATTGGGTTTACTTGAAAGTTTCACCCATGAAAGGTGTTATGAGATTTGGTAAGAAGGAGAAACTTAGTCCTCGATATATTGGTCCTTGCGGAATATCCAAGAGGATTGGCAATGTAGCTTATGAGTTGGAGCTACCACAAGAGTTAGCAACTGTTCATCCGATATTTCACGTTTCCATGTTGAAAAAGTGCATGGGCAATCCTTCACTTATCATACCTACTGAATATATTGGTATGAAGGATAGCTTATCTTATGAGGAGTTTCATATTCAGATTCTAGACCGCCAAGTTCGAAAATTGAGGACGAAGGAAGTAGCAATAGTCAAAGTTCTATAGAGAAATTAGTTTGTTGAGGAAGCTACTTGGGAGGCTGAGGAGGATATGAAGAAGAGATACCCACATCTCTTCGAATCCGGAGAAGTTCCAAATTAAGGTATCAATCCTTTTCTTGGCATTTATTTTAAGTTGGCATGTTGTATTTACATTTTGCTTGTTGGGTGTTGGAGTTAGATGTTAGATATTACACCCTAGCCTACTAAGAGTAATCTCATTCGAGGACAAATGTTCCCAAGGAGGAGATATTGTAACACCTCACTATTTGAAAGAACTTGAAAGAACTAGAATTAGAAAGAAACTGTTTTTGGAAATAATCAAATTTGGAAAGTTTGACAAAGTTAAGCTAAGTTTGAGTTTTTGGGTCAACTTCAAACGACCATAACCCCTAGTACATGAGGATTTAGGTGGGCTATAAGATACCGTAGGAAAAATCTTTTAATTATCTTTCCATCTCCACCGAGTTTGCTCAATTTCGAGTTCGTATGAGGAGACATGCCCATTTGGAGTTGGGCTGTCTAGATAAAGAAAGTCAAAATCGGATTTTAGAAGGGTATTATGGTCTTTTCACTACCCAATTAATTAAATTCGTTTTGGTAATTAAGTTGGGGTCTAAACTGATTGGATTCAGTTTACGCTTCATAAAAATAAGTTAGGCTTTTGAGAGATGAGAAAAGAAGAGGAGAAAAGAGGAGAAGAAGCCTAGAATCGTCACGTTCTTGAAGATTTGCTTGTGGATTTCGCCAAGGGTTAATCCCTACGAGGTATGTGAGATCAGATAGCGTTGGGTTAATTCACCCACACGCCAATCATGAATTAATTCAGCAAAATTATGTTCTTGAAAGTATAGAAATTGAGGTCTTGATGGATTGTGTTGAAGTTTCTATTGAGTTCTTGATTGTTGAAGTTATTGAGAAATTCTTGAGTTAGATTCATGAAAGTTGATGTCGTTTTGAGTAGATTCTTGCATATTTTGGTTATGTATTCGAATCTAAGTGTTTGGGGAAGGAACCAATTGAATCTAGAGGGTTTAGAGTTGAAAAACGACCAAGAGGATTCGTAAAAAATCTGGGGAAAAGAAGTGGGGCGCCGCACCACTCAGAGCGCCCCACATAGTGTTCTATTGTTTGGGCTCTGAGGCGCTGCACTAGCCAATGCGCCCCAACCCAGCTTCAGTTGTTTTGGGGCTGGCTCCCCGTGCCACTTAGAGCGCCAGGGTCGCCAGGTCCCTACCCTTTCCCACTTCTTTCCATTTGAGTTCCCTTAAAACGTACCTATGTTTTCTAGTTGATTTATACACTCTAAGGTACTTCTAAACAACATGAAATCATCCATAATATGAGATCATGAGCCTTGAATCCATAATTCAATTCAAGGAAAGTTAAGAGTCAAGTCAAGAGAAGTTAATAGAGTCTTCCAAAGGTCTTTTACAAATGTTTTAACTTTGTTTTAAGACTTGAGTTTTGAGTTGTGTAAAGAGTAAAGATTGAAGTTCATTTCTTCAAAAGAGTATATAGGGACTATGTATTCCCAAAGAGTAAATGTTTTCACATTTAAACACGAAAGGAAACACCGATTTCCAATAGAGCCTATGAGCTAGTTTTCAGTAAAGAACAAATGTTTTCACAATTAAGCAAGAGAGGAAACTTTGATTTCCAAGAGAGCCTTTGAGTTTTGAGAAATTATCTCAAACCACAGAAAGAAGTTATGTTTTTAAACATGGGAGTAGTATTGAACACTGATATGGGGGAGAGTTCAGACAACTCCCAACCCACATAAACCATATAGTCATCATGGGTTGAAAAAGGGTCATATTTTTTAGGTGATTTCTTAGTGCTTTTTAGCATAGACTAGTTGATCCACTTAGTAGTTAGGTTCTATTCCCTTGACTAGGTATAGGACAACCATGGTAGCGTGAGGCAAAATGATGTATCATGACATAGCTCTAAAGTGATGGTTATCAGTTAGAGAAACTCCCACAGAAGTATTTTGTGTTCTTATATACACAGAGTTAATTGTATTTTTATATTCATCCAGAGTTTATATTGTATCTTTGCATACATATAGAGTTTATATTGTATCTTTGCATACATACAGAGTTACTATTGTATTTCTAAATACACAGGGTTGTTATCCATGTTTTAAAAACCTTTCTTTATATTGCATTTATATTATTGCTTTATATTGAAATGAGTCAAGTTGAGTTGAGTTGAGTTGAGCCCAGGTATGTTCTTTTAGTTCCTTTCAAGCTTATGTCTTGTGTTAGAATTCCACTCGCATGCTCGTACATTCAATGTACTGACGCCATTTGGCCTGCATCATTGTTATGATGTAGATACATGTAACTAGGATCAACATCCAGTGTTTCGTTGATTCTAGTTGATCTTCTGAGTTGTTAGTGAGCCTCCTTGCCTTCGGAGGACCCTTTTTTACTACTTTAAAGTTAGTTCATTAGGATATCGTGGGTCTTATCCCAACGTCCATCTCAGTTGTTAGAGGCTTCATAGACAGTTAGTTTGATGTTAGTTCTCGAGTCTTTCCATTTCCGTTATGCTTGAGACTTAAGTTGCCACTTTGGCCAGCAAATGTTTAATTATAATACATTTTCAGTTATCTTTGAGCTTTTAGTTTACTTCTAAAGTACAATTATGTTTGAGTAAAGTCTTCCGCTAAGAGTTAAGCCAGGCCAAGGGTACGCTTGGGCCAACAATGGTTCTCGAGTGTCAGCCACGTCTGGGTGTAGGCTTGGGGCGTGACATTAGTCATATGAGGTTCTAATTAAGTTTATGATTTTTTTCATGTGCCTAGATAGTATAGTTGAGTTGTCAATGTGGGGTAGACTAATGTAAGTATTATTTATTACCCTTACAAATTTGGTAAAATAGATTTTATATAGCCTAGACAATGATGGGCCTCTTAAATATAATTCAAGTTTCCTCTAGTTAGGTAGATATGAACTTAAAAAGGCGGTATTAATAGACTAAGAAGGAGAAGTCAAACTATTAAGAGTTAGACTAAGCAGCTTTATAACCCAATAACGAGAGGTTAGGAGATGTATCTCAGCAAGAAGTCTTAGAAGGAATCTTAGTACCTGCACATGGAAAGTTTAGTAGCCATGAGATTAGCCTTTTCAGAGTATGAGAGTAAATCCAATATAGACTAGTTTAGGAAAGATGGAATAGATCTATAACCTTAAAGTATCAGCTTTAGACCTAAGGGGGGAGATGATAAGATGAAAAACCAAGTCAAGTGCTAAGAATCAGTTATTGATGCGTTCAGAAAGAGCTATAGTGTTATATCAATCCATTTATACTCTAGCGTGTTCCTCAAAGTTCGGTCATTACAATATCCTATTGATGTTTCTAATATCATAATTTTGTTTCCATGACCTATGCTCACACATTTCAGACAGATTCACATATATGCTAAGTTTCAAGAATGAGAGGCAAAACCTTTAGCTCATCGATCTCAATCTTACACCATAAAGTTATGGATATTAACCTTATGATATGAACCTATTCATATAAGCACTCATGTCTCATAGTATGCTCGATCTTTCAAATTCATGATTTACTCTCAATGGCTAGAAACATAATGTTACGTCATTCATATTCTTATATCAGATTTCTCAAATGAATCGTGCTTCTGATCCTTTGCTAAACTCCTTCAGTGATCCTTTTTAGTTTTGAGAATGATGTTATAGATAGTATTTGTGTGATGATAGATAGGACAAAGTTGATGTTTCTTAGTATTGTAGTGATGGTGTGTTTATTCCATCTAAGGTTATAATTGTGGAGGAAGAAAGAGATGGGATTTTACGATGAGAAATAGTTATATGAGAGTAATTAGTCTATTTCCTGGTAGTAATGTGTGAAATTTCAGTTGGTAGAGATATCGAGAGAATGAAAAATTCTTAGAAGGATTAGCTAGTAGGATTCCATGGAGTGGTTATAGTTCTAGGCTTGAATGTGTTGTTTATAACATGAATATGAATGCAAAATGCATTAGGTACTTCTTGATTAGGACTCGAAGTTTTGTTGAATGCATTTGTAAGAAGTAGTATTTTTGGGATGAGATTTCTTATAGTGGCATAAGACATGAATCTTGTTATTTAGTTTAGTATAATCACCTCTTGATAAGGATTTGATTTGTGATGCACTATTGACATTATCATTAGTGGTTGCTTTTACGAGTCCAACTTGTGACAGTTAGGTCACAAAGAGATAACTCTACTATTGTTCCGATTGGTCCACCTTTCGAATTAATATTATATATGTAAGCATTATTTATTTTTTATTTGCCTTTAAATTCAATTCGACATTATTACCTTGCAACTTCATAATTTTTGTTGAGTTACATGGTTATCTTGTAATAAAATCACATAATATGAAAATACTAAATAAATGTGATAATAGACTTATAATATGAATGCATTAAATAAACGTGATAATACACGTGATATACATACTCGATCATAATATAAAAGCATTAAATAAACATGACAATGACAATACACATGATAGCTAGCTAGACTCATAACAAGAAAGCATTACAATACTCATGAGAGTACACTCACTCGCCTACTATAAATTCCACAAATGTTCCTCTTAAAATTGCTCAGTCTTATTCAACAAAAACATCTTACTTTATTTTTCATTGTTTTTCAATGGAAAATGAGACCAAAAAATTGAAATGAAGTTGATAGAGTCTGAGAGCACGTATGGTGAGTTTCTCAAAAAGAAAAAAAACTTTGTTCCAGGATGCAAATAAGTTTGCAACTCAGACTGGAGCAAACATTGGTGTTATGCTCTTTTCACCAAGTGGAAAACCATTTTCCTATGGTTCCACAGGCATAGAAGAAATAATTGATACATTTCTCAAAGTGAAACACGAGTACCGCAAACGTGATTATGCTAGGGTAAATCAAATGGTTTTGAGATATTGGAAGATCTCCATAAACAATTACAAGCATGGAACGAGAAAGAAAAAAACGAATATTAATGCATAAGATTATGCACCCTGGCTCAGAAATACCTTCAGATAAACACATGGAGGAACATAAGTTGGCATTGATGTTGCGGGTACAGAAAATTAAAAAAGAAACACAAAGTGCTATTCTGATTGAGCATCTGAAGTTTGATTTGAATGTTACCCTTTAACCAGAAGAGTAGGAGAGATATTGAACTCAAAATTATCACGGAGTTGATAATTGGATTTCTTGAAATTCAAGCTATGTTTGGAGAATACTTTACTAGCGATCGAGTCTTCTATTATGGTCAATTCTTGCCTTTTTTTTTTACCAAGTCACTTGTTCTTTTTATGAGGTTTTAGATTACAAAATAAAAGGTTATGGAGTTCTTATGTTATTAAATATGTTTTTTTCCTCCTTAGTCTTTGCTGATGCTTTGTGTTGCCTAGATTGGTAAATCAATTGAAATTTTTATTGAACTTGTGAACCAATTAAAGTGATCAATCAAAGAAAACCCTCATTGATTTTCTTATATATATATATATATATATATAATTTTTGAAATTTGAAATTTGAACAAACAAATTTGGGAATAACAACGTAGTGAAATTTAAAGAAGTGCTCGTCCAAGAATCATTTCTAAAGGTTTTAATATACTTTCTCATTCCAATTTATATAAGTTAGTTTGACTTGACACGGAGTTTAAAAAAAAAAGACCTTTGAAATTTGTGGTCTAAATTAAGTCGTAAATTTAATGTGGCTAGAAATTATTTCATTAAGGGTAAAATGGGCATTTTAAAATCAAATCAACTACTTTAAGATATCTATAATTTTTTTTATTACTAAAAATGAAAGTAAGTCATATAAATTGGGACAAAGGGAAAGGGAGTATTATATTTACAAGCCACACACTTCTAATTCTCAACAATTTTGTATCATCTACACGCATTTTTCTCCATAAATACTAATAAAAGAGATAATATCTCAGATGGTCACTCAACTTTGAATAGTTCACTTAAAAAGTCACTCAACTTAGACTTGTTCACTTAAAAAGTCACTCAACTTTGTTTTATAACTCAAAAGTCACTCAACAATTAATATTTCACTTAGAAAGTCACTCAACTTTTGATATTTCATTTAGAAAGTCATTCAATTATTAATATTTCTCATAGAAAGTCACCCAATCAATTTGATGGATTTTTTCATTAAATTTTATTGAAACCTAATTTTTATTTTAAGCTATGTTCTAAAGAAATAATAACATATCTATTTTAATTATCTTATTGACCCGCTCCAATTATTTAATTATATTTTTTTGAAAAATCGTACAGTGACAATTTGCAAAAAAATAAAAAATCCCATTTCCGTTTTAGCAATTGTCTAACAGAAACCATATGTTTTTTTTTAAAAAAAAAACTAAAGGTTTGAATAGAGAAGTAATCCAACACACAGTAGCCATCTTATTTTTTTTAAAAAAAATAGTTCAAAACAAAAAAATATATTTCAACAAAATTTAATAAAATAATTGAAATGAGCAACTTATTATTTTTTTTAAAAATAACTTAAAACAAAATTTGTATTTTAATAAAATGTAGTTAAAAAATTATTTAAATTAATTACTTGGGTGACTTTCATGTAAAATATCAATAATTAGGTTACTCTCTAAGTGAAATAACAATAGTTAAGTGATTATTGAGCTATAAAACAAAGTTGAGTAAGTACTTTCTAAGTGAACTACTTTAAGTTGAGTGTCTTTCTAAATAAACTATTCAAAGTTTATTAGTGACTATCTGAGATATTATCTCACTAATAAACATTTTAATACTTTGGAATAAGAGTGTCAAATCAAAATAAACACGTTCGAGAATAATATTGCAGCTTACTCATGTCACTCAAGTGGGAAAACAAGAATATTTAAACAACTCATTTTCAACTATTTTCTCTAGTAATTGTAAAACATCAAATGTGAACAAAAATATTGAGGAAATTAGGTTGAGGTATCTGCCCTGAGTTTCATATCAAAAATAAGTTTTCATTTTCCTAAAAGGAAACATAAAGTCTCCATATTTGGCTAGTTCTTTCCTTGTAGGAAAAAGTTTAAGACTCTATAAATAGATGTTTGTTCCTTCTAACTTAATCAACATTCACAATGTAGTCCTAGGGGCATTGAGATTTTTGATTGGGGGGAGAATTTGTGGGACACATGTGATATGTTATCACTTGTATGAACCTCGTTCTATTCCAAGTGAATTGTGTGAGGTTACTTCTCTCGCTATTGTGTACTCTCATATTTATGAATGTTCATCTCATTTTCTCGTTTGTCTTCTTACCTATGGTCTCTAGAGGCCGCTTTGCTAGCTTCTACATGACGCCTGATTATTTTTTGTCCTAACACTTATTAGTCGGATGAAGACAGTAGAAACATACAATATTTATGATCACGTACAAACGATGTTGTACAAATAGTCGCAGGACGCGTAGTATACACAGTTCACATATAGATTAGATTCTAGACAAACTTAATTATACCAATATATGTAGGTGTAGAATACAAGAATGTACCCGAACATTCTCATTTCCTTCATATAGGGCTGTAAAATATTCGCGATGCTGGCTGTTAAAGGACTATCTCACCAGTTCCTTCATTGCTGCAACAGAAGAGCTATTAGTTGCTGAAGATGAATTACCACTACAACAAATTCGATTATCAGGGACAAATAATTTCGTCATTTATAAATCATATTTTGTCACTAAAAATCTTGTGAGACGAAAAATAATTCGTCAATCAGTCATCACTAAATGTGTGTCGCTAAAAGTATACTAAAACGATTTAGTGCTTCGTCGCTAAAAGTATTATATTAACTACAAAAAGAAAAAGCGTCCCCAAATGCTTAAACATTTGTGACAAATTTATTTATCGTAAAAAGTATTTTTTTTGTAGTTAATAGTATGATTTGTCCTGAAAAGGTTATTACTACCGGCAAAATTATACCGTCGCTAATTATTTTAATTCAATCAGACATCAATTGTCTCTAAAGTTATATGTATTTCGTAGTTGAACAAAATCTAATTTCATCACTAATGACTATATTTTATATACATAAAATTATTTTGTTCTTAAATGTATTAATTAGGGACAAATTTATTATTATAAAAAAGGTTAATTTTCCTATTATCTCTCATCTCAATTTATTTTAATCCCTCCCCAAAAGAGCTCCCACACATTATGCTTTCTTGGGGACTCGAACTCACAACATTAAATATGAAAGTGAAGAGTGCTTACCATCCGATCAACTCTCTCTTGTCTCTCATTTTTATTTTATTTTTAACTTTATTCACTTCTTTCAAATTTAACTTATGTAGATATAATATATTATATGATTATTTCTATACATACACAAATGCATGAAATTTACCACCCACAATTCATTCAAATGTAGATTATATTTTAATTAAACTGTATATTTTTAAAAATATCTTTAAATAGATTCAGTACGATTCTGTCATTTTATTTATTTTTATAATTTTTAAAAATTATTTAGTACAATTATAAATTTATATAAAAATAAACTTTCGATTTTATTACAAAAAATTGAATAATCAGTTCCATTCGATCAGTAAATCAATTGTTTTGAAAATAAACATCGATACCCATAACTATAGTACTTCATCATAATATATTTGAAATCCTAGTTGGTTCATTGCTTTCATTTGTGCTTTCATTTTTTAGTTTATTTCGATTTTCACACTGATGGAAAAAGTTAATAGAAATTTTTGAAATATTTCGCACCTTTGCAAAGTCTAAGTTTGTAAGTCGATGTTATCTCTGTATAGTTGTTCTACGTAGTACGTATGTGGAATTACTATAAAATATGTATATATTTTTAGACAGAAGCAAATAGATCGACTTAGTCTATGCAGTTTACCAATCACAAATCAATAGACACGCACAAAAATTAGCACCAAAACTTGAGAATTATTTTTTCTATCGTCTTTATCGATGAAAGTGTATCAAATAAAAAACAAAAGTGTTAAATCAACAAATATTAGTGATCTAATGATAGAACCGTACCCCACTCACGCGGTACTTATACCCTAGATTTTATTTTTCAAATGATGTATTTTATAATTGTGTAATTTAAGAAAATTGATGAATTGAACTTTTTCATTTTTACAAAATTGACTGGATTCGTTGGTTTTAATATTTCCCCTCGCCAATTAACGAATGGACTTTGTCTATTTCTTATGAAGCACTTGTATTATTCTTTTTGTAAGTTGTCACTTGTAATTATGAATAATTGTAGCAAAAAATATTGTATTTAGCTATGAATTTTTTTCGTAGCAAATAGTTGAATTATTCACTACAAATTTTAAGTCGTCACTATTTAACACCTTACATAATTTGTGACAATTTTTTTGTTGTCACTAAATCACAGATTGATTAGAGACAATAAAATCTTTATCACCAATTATTTATACTATTAGTGACGAAAATAAATGTCAAAATTAAATCTAAATTTTTATAGCTAAATCTTACAATATTTAACTTTGAACTCTAATTTATTGATATTTTAATAACTTATTTTTTAAATGAAATTTTTTTGTGTCCAAAAATTAATAAATTTTAAGACAAAGATAATTTGTCATGAATTAGATACATTATTAGTGACGAAATAATGTGTTACCGATAACTTTAAATTCATGACTAACACCATTTAACAAATGGCGCCAATTAATTTTTTGGTGGGAAACTTTAGTGGACAAAACTTTGCTACGAATTTTTATGTTTAGTCACTAAAAGTATGTGTCTTATATATTTAAGCACGAAAAGTAAATTTTGTCACTAAAAGTGAATAATTGGTGACGAATTTGATGTCGTAACTAATAATTTCGTAGCTATATATCATATTTGTTGTAGTACCAGCATTTTTCTTTGTTGGTTTCTTGCTATCTACCTTTGTTCCAGTTTGACTAACTTTTATTCCCCATGTCAACTGATGCATTTAATATTCAACAATTATATATCCAAGAAATTAATTAACACTAGAAGTGATTTGAAGAGAAATACTGGTAAGTGCATACTTACATATTTGCTACACTTGATGTTTGCATATATTACGATGAATTCTCCTTCTTGAAATCCATTATCTTTGTAATGCCCCAAAACTTCAAACTATGATCCGAATTATTCTTTAAATGTGTATAGACTCCAAACTCGATGATTTCTAATATTGGATAGATATTGAAAATAATTTTTCTATGGAAAGATCTTTGGATGTGAATTAAGGTTATAAGGAAGTCCTTGAGTATTAAGATTTTTTGGCGTTATACCAAGAATATGAAAGGTCGTGAAGCCTTTGTTTCAAAGCCTTCCACCGTTCGTTAATCCAAGTTGTGTGCTAAAAGTTATGCCCATTATATTGGGCACTACGGGTCCGGCGCAATCTGCCGCGTGAAGTGGACGTCACCTGCACGACCACATGGCATAGTCAGTAGCATTGTTAAGGTCCCGTGAAGTGTCGCTTGAAGTAGGCTCTTGTTGCGCGATCGCACATCGGCGTTGAAGTTATTTAAGTCTTCTCTTATCTTCACATTTTAAGAGGGTGTTTTATTTGTCCTTTCCCCATCTCACAAGCCTAACCCATAACTATTAACATCCCCCATTCATATCCAAAGGGATTTTTGGATAAGTTACAACAAACTCATTTTCTCTTCATCCCCAACACTTCAAGAAGCAAAATCTAAGGTTAATTCTCAAAGTTTCTTTCCTAAGTTCTTCGTCAAAAGGTATGTTTGAACACTCTCTACTTCAAACTACTCATACAAGGTTCATATTCTATTATTCATATTTTCTAAATTATGATTTGAGGTAAGGATTGAGAGATGATTTCATGAAAATTGATTACAAATGTTCCTCTGTTGTTAATTGTGTTCAAATACTTTATGATGATTCCAAAATTTGTATTGTTTATTTGAATGGGTGAATTGTCTCATATGATCTTGAAAAGAATTTTTCTATAAATAATTTTTTTTGAAATCTTTGAGTCTTTCAAAAGCTTTGGTTTAAAATGATGACAAAAGGGTAATATTATGTCCTTGTTAAATGCTAATGATTTTACATTTTATATGTTGTCTTATAACTTGGAAAGACTTGGATGTTGGCATTGAAAGGAATGTCTTAACATAAATAAGTCTTTGGTTTTAAAGGATGAGTTAAGAGTTTTAAATGGCTATCGTCTGTGAAATTGGCATGGTTAGAACAACTTGCAAGTCTTGGTATGACGATATCAATGGGAATATGCCTTATTCGTATAACTCTTACTAAATAGAAACTTGTAAATGTTTTAATTGGGGGCTTAAAAACAGTTTGGTACTATCACCGAGAAGGTGCATTCCTTGTGACTCATCACCCAAACCGCGTTTGTCGATGTGGAACGTCTTTGTCCTGAAATATGGATGACCACGGTAGGTTGTTAAATCAGAGCAGCCTCTATAGTCTTTTATTTGGAGAGTTTGGTTTGCCAGATTATTATACTTCTCAAATCCATGTGGCATACATGGATGAGGGGCCTCGGTCGGCCAGAGGCTAGACCCATATAGCATGTGGTTTGCATTATGTAGGTGAATACTACCTTACTCAGGACTAATGATTTTTTAAAGTTCTATGTCCATATGCTTTGGGTCGGAACTTATGATTTTGCCTTTCTTTTATGGTTATGTATAATATATGTATATTGTTTATCCTTTTCCTTGGGTTGCATGCCAGTACCCGTTGTATTGATTGTCCTCGGATGCTACATTATTTCATGATGTAGAATCGGAGATAGAAGTTCGTGGTTCCGGGCAACAGTAGATCATTGAGCGATAACAATCAGAGTTGTGGTGAGCTTTCCATCTTTCAGAAAGCGGACTTTTCTTTATCAGTCTTCCCATTTATTTCATAGTATGTCGGGGGCCATGTCCCGATGTAGACATAGTTCTTTTGTTAGTAGATGTTTTGTAATTGGATTTGGTTTTCTAATTAAGAGTTGAATTGGTTTTTCCTCTTTTGAATTCTCTCTAAGGTTAATTGAAATGGGCCATACTTTCCACATTGTTATTTAAATAAATATTTATATTGGATTAGTCAGGTTAAACATATTAGTTGGTGCTCTCAGGCCTAATGGGGTTTTGAATGTCATGTCACGTCTATGGTGGGGTTTCTGTAACACCTAAAAAAAACTGAACTAAGATTGAACATGAGAGAAGGACAAACCACGGAGGGGGTCCACGGGCCGTGAAAAAGACCACGACCTGTCACCCTGCCCATGGTTGTGCACCCAACAAAAGGTGAAAGACCACGGACCACTAAATGGTCCGTGGAGCTCCACACGGGCCGTGAAGGGGACACCGATCCACCATGGCTACTTTGAAGGACTATAGGCCACTAGATGGTCCGTAGAGCTTCACACGAGCCGTGAAGTGGCTCGTGAATGAGGCTTGAAAGACTTTGAGGTTTGGGTCAACTTCTAACGACTATATCTTTCAGCACATAATGATTTAGGTGGACTATGACCTATCAAATTAAAGATCTTTGAGTCCTCTTTCCAACGCCACCAAGTTTGCCTGATTCCCAGCTCAGAGTAGAAATGTATGCTTGTTTTAGTTAAACCCTGTAGGCCAGAGCATTTTCACGTCCCACTTGACGGGTTGTGGTGCTCTAAACGGCTCGTGAAGCCTGTCTTGAAGTCACTTCGTCAGCTTTTAAGTGATTTTTCACCCCCAAATTCACTAGTTAAGCACCACAGACGTCTAAATGGTTTGTGAACCTCCACACGGACCGTGAAGTCATTCTTAAACAGGACTTGTCAGACTTAGAGTTTAGGGTCAACTTTAAACAACAATATCTTTTAACACAAAATACATTAGGTGGCCCACAACCTATCAAATTAAAGATATCTGAGGCCTCTTTCCAACGCCACAAAGTTTGCCTAATTCCATACTCGGAGTAAAATTTTAAGCCCATTTTAGTGAAGCCCTGTCAGACAGGGCATCTTCACGAGCTGCTAAACTGGCCTTGGTCATCCTGATGGCTCGTGAAGCCCATTTTGAAGTCACTTCGGCTACATTTAAGTCAGGGTCGCACTAGACTTTTCTCCTACGCATTTGGTACTTAAATTATGTTGTTTAATGCTTAAACTACGTCATTTTACTCAGTCTAAGCTTAGTAAACTAGTCACAAACTACCTAAAACTCTCACTCTCCTAAAATCGTCTAACTTAGAAAGAAAAGAATAGAAATAGGAGACAATTTCTTCCAAGAACAAACAGAAGTTTTCCTTACGTTTAGCCCCGAAATCCAAAGGATTTCTCTGTTGTTTTCATCGCCAAGTATGTGGAATTTCACCAGTGGGTTCCTTTCACCCATTAGGTCCCTAGAATTCAGTCAGTTCTTCGATTTCTCATAAACTGTTCCGACCTGGGGTTTCTAGTTATTGTGATTTTAGCTGTTATAGTTTCCATGATCTAAATAACATTGGTGAATTGGTGTAGTTCCATGCATAGAACTCAGAACCTAGCTTGTGTAAATTGATCATACTTCATGAATTATAGTTGATAGGAAAATTAGACAGAAAACCATGCTTCATAATTCAAATACCATATCTTCAGTATATATGTTGCATTCTCAGTTAGCATATCAGTACTTTTAGCTACTCAGTATTTTCGTGCATTTTAGCTTTTCATATTCAGTTATGAGTAGACTTAGCACCGAGTTGGACTAGGGTTCAGTGTACCCTTAAGTCCCAGAAGGACGTGTCCGTGTAGATTTATAAGTCCTCTTTGTTGGGCATCAGTTTTAGTGATCACACCACAGTCATGCCTCTATACACTTGGCAATGTATATTGGGTCCTCTCGATGGGGCTCACGTGGTTTATGTCGATTAATAGGACCTCCCACAGTCAGACTCTTATTGCATTGACCATGCTTTCAGAATTTACATCAGTATACAATTCAACATGTTATCTTCATGATTAGTACTTGGTCATTGTATCCAGTTTAGTTTTCAGTTATACTTCAGTACAATTTATTTCTTTGTTCAGCTTATATATATATTGTTCATCTTATCATATCTTATCCTACTGCTCAGTACATTCGAAGTACTGACGCATACTTTTGCGCTACATCATTTTATGATGTAGGTTCAGGCGTTCATCATCCAGATCACACTTAGTTTAACTCCCAATCCGAATTCAGCAGTTTCAGTGGTGAGTCCTCATACTTCGAGGACAATAGACATGCTTTACTTTTCCGTCTTTATTTCAGTTTTCAGTCTTGTTAGAGTTAGATGGGGCATGTCCCAACAACTCAATTCAGTTAGAGGCTATTCAGACATAGCAATAGATTCGGCTCGAATTGTTAAGTGTTGTTTCAGTCATCACTAAGCTCTTATTATATCTTATATACTTAGACTAGTTGGGTTTTCCCCATTTTAGATATCCACTATTTTTAGCTTCCGTATATTACATGATTTACTAATTTATTTTTTAGTATGCTTGTTATATGCTAGTGTTAGGGTTAGCTAGGGGTCACTCATGATCCTAGGTCCCGTGTTACGTTTAGGGGATAGCCTCGGGGCGTGACAAAATTGGTATTAGAGAATCAGGTTCTAGAGTCCTAGGGTGTTTGAAAGACACACTAAGTAGAGTTTATTTCATGAGTGTGAAGTGCGCCACACCTATAGAGAGAGGCTACTAGGTGTTCTAAGAAAATTTCACTTCTTTTATTATTCCTATTATGCGTGAAATGTGATTCAAATTCTTCTTTCTAATATGCCATTATGTGTTTCAGATCTTGCCTCATTGCAGAGCTAACGCACGAAATGGTAAAGCATGTAACGCTAATGCAATTTCTCTAGTCCCAAACCATGAGGTTACGAATGCAGAGTTCTGTAATGCGATCCAACTATTGGCCCAGACCGTATCCAACTAGAATAATCAGCATGCCCCAGTTCATGCGAACCTCACTGGTGGATCATCTGCAGCTAGGGTTCGATACTTTGTTCGTATGAATCCACCAGAGTTTCTAGGATCGAGGGATGGTGAGGATCCACAGAATTTCTTTGACAAGATTAAGAAGATTCTAGGAGTAATGCAAGTGATCGATACTAAGAGTGTTGGGTTAGCATCCTATCAACTCAATAATGTGGCTCATATCTAGTTCATACAGTGGAATGAAAACAGGAGTGAGAATGTAGCTCATGTGACGTGGGCCTGTTTTACTGGAGCTTTTCTGGACAGGTTCTTCTCGAGAGAGTTGAGGGAGGATAAGGCCCAGGAATTGATGAACTTGAAGTACGGTTTAATGTCAGTCTAAGAATATGAGTTGAAGTTCACCCAGGTCTCTAGGTGTTCTCCAAATATGGTTGCCGATTCGAGAGCAAAAATGAGCAGCAAGTTCTTCTTTGGAGTATCTGATTTAGTGAAGACCGAGTGCAGAAATGTCATGCTATTGGGAAATATGGTTATCTCCAAAATAATGACTCATGTTGAGCAGGTTGAAGGAGATAAGCTGAGGGAAATAGCTAAGGATACCAAAATAGCTAGGACATGTAACTATGAATACTCACAGCAGAGATAGGGCGGTGGAAATCACTCACAGTTTCAGCAGAGGTCTACAACCCCATCACCTTCATCAACTAGCATTCCGTCCCTTAGGTTTTTACAGGATTAGAAAAGGAGAGCATCAGGCTCTAAGTCACAATGGAGTGCTTCAAGTAACCAGACTTTTCCAATTTCTCCAAAGTGCGGTAAGAATCATCCGAGCAAGTATCTTACAGGCAGAGAGGGGTGCTTTGGGTGTGGTCAGTCTGGTCATAGGTTGAAGGATCGCCCTTCTGCTAGGCAAGGACAAGGAAATAACAGGGCTCATTCTACAACTTCAGCAGCTTTGGTGGGTCGCCCCACTCATTAGAGTGCCTCGCCTGGTAAATGTGGTGGTCAGCGCTAGAACAGGTTATATGCTCTTTAGGCTCGCCAGGACCAAGAAGATTATCCTGATGTGGTCACTGGTACGTTGCAAGTCTTCTATTTTGATGTATATGCATTATTAGATCTAGGGATGCACTTTATTTTGTAAACTCATTATATAGTAGTAAACTTCGGTCTCATTCCAGAAAGTATCTCAAAACCCTTTTCAGTCTCTACTCCAGTTGGTGACACATCTATAGCTAGACAGGTATACACAAATTGCCATGTCACAGTTTCCCAGAAATTCACCTCAGCAGACCTTGTAGAGTTAGAAATGCTAGATTTCGATATCATTCTAGGCATGGATTGGTTACATTCTTGTTATGCCTCAGTTGATTGTAGGATTAGGATCGTTTTATTTTAGTTTCCAAACGAGCCAGTCTTAGAATGGAAGGTTAGTAACTGAGTGCCTATGGGTCGATTTATCTCTTACCTTAAGGCTAGGAAAATGATTCCCAAAGGGTATATCTATCATCTTATTCACGTTAAGGATTCAAACTCTAAAACCCCAACTCTTGAGTCAGCCCCAGTCGTAAATGAGTTTCCAAAAGTGTTGCCAGAATATCTTCCTAGAGTTTCTCCCAAAAGGGAAATCGGCTTCGAAATAGATATCCTTCAAGATACCCATCCTTTTTTGATTCCTCCTTACAGAATGGCTCTAGCCGAGCTGAAGGAATTGAAAGAACAATTGAAAGACCTTCTAGATAAGCGCATCATCAAACCTAGTATCTCTCCATAGGGTCACTCGTGATCCTAGGTCCCGTGTTACGTTTTTGGGGTAGCCTCGGGGAGTGACAATTTTGGGGCATGACACACTTGGGATCAGAACCTAAGGTTCAAGTGTCTTAGGGTGTTTACAAAACCGTGTCGAGTTGAGACCTCTTTATAAGTATGTAGCACGCCACACTTATAACGAGGAGGTTATGAGACATAAAGGAAATTTTCCATTTTCATATTCTAGTGTCGTGATATAAAGTCTAAGTCTGATAAATTCACTATAATTCCTACTATTCCCATTTTCAAACTATGTATCCACGAAGAGTTAACATTAAACATCAAATGCGAGAACCTCAACCCCTATTGGGGTGAATGCGGAGCAGTTCGCCCTATTAATGTGACACAAACCCATCATGGGGTTTGTACTGCTAGATCAACTTCTCGTGGGATCCCACTGACTCAAACTCCTCAGTGTGATGTGACTAATGTTGAGTTCAGACAAACTATGCAAATGTTAGCTCAAATTGTGACATCCTAGGCAAATAGACAGGGTGCTACTAGTTTTGTTTCTCACGTTGCTTAAGATGCTACTCGATTTGGTCAATTTATGAGGTTGAGTTCTCCAAGATTTTCTAGTACTACGGTTGAGGAGGATCCTCAGGATTTTGTAGATGAAATGGAGATAATCTTTAGGGTGATACATGTTAGTGAGACAGAAGAAGTTGAGTTGGTTGCTTACGAACTAAAGGGTGTAGCTTATCAATGGTATTATCAGTGAGAGGAGGTCTGGGTGAGAATATTGAGCCAGCTTTTTGGGAAGACTTTTCTGAGGCTTTTCTTGATCATTTTTTCCTCAAGAATTGAGGGAGGCGAAAGCATAAGAGTTGGTGAATATGAAATAGGGGAAGATGAGTGTAAAATAATATTATCTAAAGTTCACTCAGTTGTCTGGTTATGCCCCTGATTTGTTGTCCAACATGAGATCTAATGTGAGAAAGTTTGTGTCGAGAATTTTATATGAGGTAACCCTCAAATGTAGAGCGATATTGCTTAACAAGGACATGGATATAGCTAAGTTGATGGCGTACGCACAACAAGATGAAGGGGAAAAGAAGAAGAGAGCGGTTAACGAGGAGCAGTTAGGTAAAAGGAATAGACAAACCGAACATGAGACACAACATCAGGACAGTGGTAGGTGAAAGGACAAGTTCTTTCTAAGGAATCTTGGGTCCAGCTCCTTCATCATCTAGTGCATCCACACCAAGGCGTGCCAATGACTAGAGATCTCATTCCAACCAGAATTGCAGGATGCAGGGAAATTAATTTCAGGGCAATGGAGCCCAGTCTGCCTCATCTTATCCTCCTTTCCGTATTTGCAAAAAGATGCACCGAGGGTGGTGTAATATCGGAGGGAACACATGTTATAGATGTGGTTAGCCAGGTCATAATTTGAGGGATTGTCCCTTTGCTAAGGAACTTCTGGGGTGGCAAGGCTTTGACTACTTCTTCGGCCCGGTAGTTGATAAGTCAAATTTTCACTCATTTGGGGATTTGTTTTCATAGATTTATTGTCCTTAATGCCTAATTTATTCTCTAAACTGATGTTAAAATGTTGATTTGCAGCAATTAAGGCAAAGGAGCAAGGCAAGGACATTATCAGGCAAAAAATAGCAAAAAATTTGAAGAAGTGGAAGAAAGGCAATCCTGGTGATCGCTAAGACTACTAGGCAAACCATTGAGTGGTCCCTCAGCTCACCTAATGTTCCAGTGTGCAAGCCTTGGGGAAAAGCCTACTTGGCAATGGAAATGGACAATTGGTGAATCGCCGAATGGATCAACAACTTAGCTCCTGATCGCCTAAAGTTACAGAAGCATGTGGGTCAAGAGGCAATTCAAGATGGTGATGGATAGGTCGACGACGTTTGACTTACTCCACCGATTGACTCTGGAAGTGGAAATTCTGAAGAGTATAAATATGAAATTTCAAAAGAGAGTTAGGGAGTTCCGAAATTCCAGTTCCGAGTCAAATGTTTTGAGAGTTTTTACCTTGGGTTCTTAATTCCTAACACTAATTTTTGAGTTTTTAAGTAGAGTTTTCAAGTGGGTTTTGAATTGGAGTTGAATTGAAGCATTGTAAAGACTTGGAAATCATTACCTATTTCATGGATAACATAATTGGTAATTGTTTCTTCCTTTTTATGATATGTGGCTAAAACCCCCTTTCTTGGGGCTGTTATCATGTGATTACTTGCTCTAATTAGCTTATGGGTATTGTTGTTTAATGATTTAAATGTTGTTTTGAAGTGAGTTTGATTGATAGATGTGTATTAACCTATGAATTGTAGTTGCAAATGCAATTCTATCTTAGTGTTCTTGGTTTACTTGAGAAAGAGTTTCTAGAATTAAGGTTATTGATTGATGATTATATTGATTGGGTTGTTGTGGGTTCAGCTCGAGAGACTATATTTTAATTTGATCCTACCTATCTAGCTCGAGAGAGTGGATAAATTGAGGTATTGGGCTGTTTAAAGTATTATGCTTGTCGAGGTTTGAGAGAACTCACTTGAATCATAATAGTTGTTTGAGAGAAAGCTATTGCCTATATAGTCTAGCCTATGCACTGAGATTCAACAATTGTTAATAAACTATAATTACCCACATAGTGAAATTAGCCTTTAATCGATCACATCCCCGAGACTCCTTCTCTACTTATCTACTACCCTATTTTCGTAATTGTTGTAGTTGATAATTGACACTCTTAAATCCCTCATCTGACATTCGTTGTCAAACCTTTATATTTATTTTACTTGGTTTCGATAAAGTCTACTTCTGCAAATGAAAAGAGCACAACCTTTACTTCTTAATTGAATTACGTACTGCACCGCTCTTTGTGGGTTCGACCTCAACTATTTGTTGGGTTTATACTAGATTACGATCGCCTACACCTAGTATTGGATAAGGTGTAGTTGAGCGTTATCAGTAGTAAAAGGCATAGTTTTTGTTAATGGTAGAGGTCAAAACCATTTATATGAGCTACCCACTCACTAGGAACCCGAGACTTCACCAGATGTTGTTACAGGTATGTTAGATTTCTTTTCTCAAAATTATTATGTATTATTTGACCCATGTTCTACCATTTCATATGTGTCCCCTTTTATTGCTATGAGTTTTGGGTTTAGTCCTGAAAGTATCCCCAAACCCTTCTCAATCTACACTCTTGTTGGTGAGTTTATTATTTATAGGAGGGTCTATAAATATTGTGTGGTGGTTGTTTTGAATAAGGAAATTGTTGGTGGATTTAATTGAGCTTGCTGTGATAGATTTTGATGTAATTCTGGGGATGAATTGGATACATTCATCCTATGCGTCTTTGGACTATAGAACCCGTAATGTTACAATCCGTTTTCCGAATGAACCTATGTTAGAATGGGAGGGTATCTCCATGGTGCCAAAAGGCAACTTTATTTCTTATCTTAGAGCCCAAAAATGATTTCCAAAAGGTGTATGCATCATCTTGTCCGAATCAATGATTCTCAGACTGGAAGTCCCTCACTTTAGTCAGTTTTGATAGTTAATGAGTTTCTCGAGGTTTTTTGCGAGGACCTTCCTGGAATTCCTCTTAATAGGGAAATAGAGTTTGGGATCGATCTTCTGCCTGACACTCAACCAATACCCAGTCCATCTTATACAATGGCTTATGCGAAATTATAGAAACTTAAGGACCAATTGAAAAACCTCTTTGATTAAGGTTCATCCTCCCTAGTGTGTCATCTTGGGGTGCTCCGGTACTTTCTATGAGTAAAAAGGATAGGTCTCTTTTCATATGTATAGATTATCATCAACTGAATAAGGTTACGGTCAAAAACAAGTACCTACTTCTCCAAATCGATGACCTTTTTTACCAACTTTAGGGTGCAAAATGTTTCACTAAGATAGATCTCCAATCAGGTTATCATCAATTGAAAGTGAGAGAAGATATGATGTTTCCAAGATAGCTTTTCAAACCCGGTATGGTCATTTTGAATTTTTGGTTATGTCTTTTGGTCTAACAAACGCTCATGCAGCCTTAATGGATCTTATGAACAAGGTGTTTAAGCAGTATTTTAATACTTTTGTAATTGTGTCTATTATTGACATCCTGATCTATTCCCGAAGTGAGGAGGAGCATGCTAATCATCTATGAATTGTGCCTCAAACTCTCAAAGACCAAGAATTATATGCTAAATTCTCTAAGTGTGAGTTTTGGTTAAACTTTGTGGCTTTTCTGTGTCATACTTTTTCTAGTGATGGAATTAAAGTGGACGCTTAGAAAGTAGAGGTGGTGAAGAAATGGCCTAGACCCACAACTCCGATGGACATTAGGAGTTTCTTGGGTTTGGCGGGTTAATATAAGAGGTTTGTAGAGAGTTTTTCATCTATAGTGGCACATTAACAAAGTTGACCAAGAAAAAGGTAAATTTTCAATACTCTAAGGCTTGTGAGGGCAGCTTCGAAAAATTGAAGAAAAGGTTGACTATTGCTCCTGTTTTGACCCTACCAAAGGGTACCAAAGGATTTGTGATTTATTGTGATTCATCTAGGGTGGGACTTCGGTGTGTTCTTATGCAGCATGGTAAGTTCGTAGGGTATGCTTCTAGGCTACTCAAGAAGCACAAGCAAAATTATCAAACCCATGACCTTGAATTGGCGGCCGTTGTTTTTGCACTTCAGATTTGGTGTCACTACTTGTATGGGGCACATGTGAATATCTTCACACAAGAGTTTGAAATATGTGTTTGTACAGAAGGAGCTCAATCTCAGGCAAAGGAAGTGGCTAGAGTTATTAAAAAACTACGACATGAGCTTACACTATCACCCATGTAAGGCTAATGTAGTTGTGGATGCTCTTAGCAGATTGTCCATGGGGAACCTTTCGCATGTCAAGGAAGAGAAGAGGGAGTTGGTGAGGTACATCCATCGGCTTGCAAATCTTGGAGTTTAACTTCTAGACTCCGAAGAAAGGGGAGTAGTTGTTCACAATTTTTCCAAATCATCTTTAGGTGCTGAGGTTAAGGAAAAACAGGCTAATGATCCCATACTTATGCAAATTAAGGAGGATGTTGGCAAGCAAACAATAATGGATTTTGAGATAGGGGGTGATGGAATATTGTGATACCAAGGGAGGTTGTGTGTTCTTGATGGTTATGGTTTGTTTTAGAGGATCTTGACTGAAGCGCATGCTTCTAGGTATACCGTTCATCCTGGTTCTACAAAAATGTACCAAGATCTAAAAGAATTTTATTAGTGGAATAACATGAAGAGGCATGTTGCCGAGTTTGTTGCGGGGTGTTCTAATTGTAAGCAAGTATAAGTGGACCATCTAAGACCGGGTGGTACTTCTCAGAACATAGTCATTTTGTTGTGGAAATGTGAGATGGGGAACATGGACTTTATCACAACCCTCTCGCGTACTCGTAATCAGTATGATTCTAATTGGGTCATCGTTGATAGAATGACTTAGTCTTTTCACTTCTTGCTGGTGAGAACTACTTACTCTGCGGAGGACTATGTGAGCTTATACATCCAGGTAATTTTCAAGTTGCATGGTACCCCGGGGTCAATTATTTCTGATCAAGGTACGCAATTCTCCTCTCAATTTTGGAAGTCCTTTTAGAGAGGTTTGGGCACACAAGTGAATCTTAGTGCAACTTTCCATCCCCTAACGGATGGGCAAGCGGAGCGAACTATTCAAACCTTGGAGGATATGTTGAGGGCTTGCATCATTGACTTTAAAGGGAGTTGGGTAGATCACTTACCTCTTATTGAATTCTCTTATAACAATAGCTACCACTCTAGCATCCAAATGGCTCTTTTGAAGCATTATATGGTAGGAGGTGTTGTTCTCTCATTGGGTGGTATAAAGTAGGTGAGGCAAGATTGTTGGGTCCTGATTTGCTTCACCAAGCAATAAAATAGGTTAAGATGATTCGAGAGAGGTTGAAGACCGCTAAATATCGCCAAAAGTCTTATGTGAATGTGAGACGAAGGGAGTTGGAATTCAAGGTGGAAGATTGGGTATTCCTAAAGGTCTCGTCGATAAAAGGAGTGATGAGATTTGGGAAGAAGGGAAAACTTAACCGTCGACATATTGGTCCTTATCAAATTGTGAGGAAGATTGGCAATGTTGCATATGAGTTAGACTTACCTACGAGATTAGCATCGGTCTATCCTGTATTTCATGTATCCATACTTAAAAAGTGTGTGGGTGATCATTCTCTTGTTATTCTCGTAGAGAACATTGATGTGAAAGACTCATTGTCTTATGAAGAGGTACCTATAGAAATTCTAGATCGCCAGGTTCAAAAGTTGAGGACTAAGGAGATTGTCTCGGTGAAAGTATTATAGAGAAATCAAAGGATAGAGGAAGCTACTTCGGAATCTGAAGAAGACATGAAGCTTAGGTACCTTTTCTTGTTCACTCATCTTGACGATGTTAATGAAGGTACCAATCCTACTCTTATCTTTATATCCCTACGTATTCTTATTTTTGTTCTTATCCTTAATTGAAACTTAAAAATGGTTGGGTTCATAGGTGTCATGTTGGGTTGATGGTTTTAAAAGAATTGGTTTTGGCCATTAAGGTCTTAACATGAGTTCCTTAGGTAGTGTACATACCTAACATCGTACTAAATGAGTTTTAACTTCTCATTCGAGGATGAATGATTCGGAAAGGGGGGGGGATATTGTAATGCCCCAAAACTTGAAACTATGATCCTAGTTGTTCTTTAAATATGTATAGACTCCAAACTTGATGATTTCTAATATTGGATAGATATTGAAAAAAATTCCCCTATGAGAAAATCTTTGGATGTGAATTAAGGTTATAAGGAACTCCTAAAGTATTATGATTTTGTGGCCTTATACCAAGAAAATGGAAGGTCGTGAAGCCTTTGTTCCAACGCCTTTGACTATTCGTTAATCCAAGTTGTGTGCTAAAAGTTATGCCCATTTAACTGGGCACCACGGGTCCTGTGCGATCCACCACGCGAAGTGGATGTTACTAAGGCAACCGCGTGGCATAGTCAGTAGAATTGTTAAAGTCGCGCAAAGTGCCGCGAAAGGTAGGCTCCAGGTGTGCGATCGCGAACCGGCGCGGAAGTTATTTAAGTCTTCTCTTCTCTTCACATTTTAAGAGGGGTGTTCTTGTCCATTCCCATCTCATAACCTAACCCATGACTATTAACTTCCCCCAAAAGTCATATTCAAAGAGATTTTTGGATAAGTTACGACAAACTCTTCTTCTCTTCTTCCCCAACACTTGAAGAAGCAAAGTCTAAGGTTGATTCTCAAAGTTTCTTCCTAAGTTCTTCGTCAAAAGTTATACTTGAACACTCCCTATTTCAATCTAATCATACAAGGTTCATATTCTATTATTTGTATTTTCAAAATTTTGATTTGAGGTAAGGGTTGATAGATGATTTCATGAAAATTGATTACAAATGTTTCTCTCTTGTTAATTGTATTCAAATACTTTATTATGATTCCGGAATGTGGATTGTTTGTTTTGAATGGGTGAATTGTCTCATATGATCTTTAAAAGTGTTTTACTATAAATAACAGATTTGGAAATCTTTGAAACTTCCAAAAGCTTTGGTTTAAAATGATGAACAAAAAGGTAATTTTCCATCCATGTTAAATGCTAATGATTTTACATTTTATATGTTATCTTATAACTTCTAAAGACTTGAATGTAGGCATTGAACGGAATGTCTTAACATAAATGATTCTTTGGTTTTAAAGAACGAGTTAAGAGTTTTAAATGGCTAACTATAAAATTGGCATGGTTAGAACGACTTGCAAGTCTTGGTATGACGATACCAATGGGAATATCCCTTATTCAGACAACCCTTAATAAATGAAAACTTGTAAATGTTTTAATTGGGTGCGTAAAGAGAGTTTGGTAGTATCATCGAGAAGGTGTAAAGTCTTTGTGACTCATCACCCGAAACCACGTTTGCCGACGTGGGAGGTCCCTGTCCTAGAATATGGATGACCACTGTAGTTGTTAAATCTGAGCAGCCTCTACAGTCTTTTATTTGGGAGAGTTTGGTTCGTCAGATTCTTATATTTCTCAAATCCATTCGCCATACATGGATTGGATCCCTCGTTCGGGCGGAGGCCAGACGCATATAGCCCCTGGGTCGCATTATATATGTTGGTGAATACTAGCTTACTCAGGATTAATGATTTTTGAAAGGTCTATGTCCAAAAGTTTTGGGGCTGCACTTATGATTTTGCCTTTCTTTTATGGTTATGTTTTATATATGTATATTTTTATCCTTTTCCCTAGGTTGCATGGTAGTACTTGTCGTACTGACCGTCCTCGAACGCTACATCATTTCATAATGTATGATCGGAGACACAAATTTATGGTTCCGGGCAGCAGATCATTGAGGGATAACAATCAGCGTTGTGGTGAGCTTTCTATCTTTCAAAATTTGGACTTTTTTTATCTGTCTTTCCTTAGGTTTTCATGGTATATCAAGGGCAATGTCCTGATGTAGACATTGTTATTTTGTTAGTAGAGGTTTCTCATACCTATGGTTAGTTGGATTTGGTTTTCTAATTAAGAGTTGAATTGATTTTTCCTCTTCTGAATTCTCTCGAAGGTTAATTGAAATGGGCCTTACTTTCCACATTGTTATTTAAATTGGTATTTATATTGGATTAGCAGGGTTAAACAGATTGGTTGGATCTCCGGGCCTAATGGGGTTTCGAGTGCCATGTCACGTCTAGGATGGAGTTTCGGGGCGTGACAATCTCGCACAAAATCTCCTAGAGAACCATACATTTATTTATCAATAAATCTCATTCAGCTAGCTAAGTTTTACAATTTTTTACACTATCGAGTCAAATGATTTACTACTCCATGTTAAAGTGTATAAATAATATAAAATTTCTATTTCGTAAAAGGAAAAGAGACATTCATTTTGAAACAGACTAAAAAGAAATAGGTTAACCAAAATTGAAAAAAATCGAAAGTATCTTTTAGTAAGATGTTAGCAGAATCATAGTGGAATGCACCCAAAAAAGTTATAAGGGAATTTTGTCTACACACCTATACTTCATTATAAGGGTTTTTTTTTAACTAGTGGTCATCTCCATTAAAATTGAGTCTACACACCTATACTTCATGTTCCGCACACGAGAAGTTACAATATCTTCCATAGCAGTTGAAATTCCATCTCTTGATTCAAGTTTTGGCAGATGAGATTCTGCTTCTTTCTATTTGTTAACAAAATTAAGAATTTGCCAGTCATATTAACTAAATGAGGTGCCAATGTCAATGCTAAGATCTGTTAAAGAAGATGAAAATATAGTGTAGAGAAGAAAGTGTTATCTCCTATATTCAGATTAGCAAACCAGAAATAATAAAAGATGAAAAGAAAAACAGAAAGAACTATCCGAGTCCACAAAACCCCCTGTGTATCCTTAAGAAATTTAATCCCCTCAAGTACCCGAGGTTGCAGATTAATTCCTCCCAAGATAAAATGGATTAACCATTAAAGAAGTAGTGGTACCTCAAACTTCGATAATTTCAACGAACTCAAAATGACAGCAACGAATCACACACACAGACACGATCGATCGATTTTATTTTGTAAGAAATGTATGCAAAAGAAGGGAAGAATTCGATGCAGAAAAATGAGAGAAAACCTCTCTATTTATAGCCAACAAAGGGTAAAGGTCACAACCCTTTGGAAAGAAGACAACCTTTCAGAAAGGTCACAACACTTTGGAAAAGGCATAACCTTTCAAACGGTCACAATCCTTTAGAAAGGACACAACCTTTCATAAAGTTCACAACCCTTCGGCATAGTCACAACTCTTCAGGAGAATCACAACCCTTCATTTCTTGTTCACACCTTTAAAACCCAACAATCCCCCACATGAATAGGGGAATGACTATTGTTAAAACATATGCATAAAAAATTGTGTGATTCGTAATTAAGGATTGATTGCCTCTGGATAAGTGGGTTTCCCTTTGAACTTACCGTAGTGAACATATATCGAATATACTAGGTCAATCGGTAGATTTGATATCTTTGAACCGTCGAGCTTTGGTGTATACCTAGACAACATAAGTCACACAATCAACCCTTGAACTGTTTTTGGTTCTCATTGTTTTGTTCGTTTGAGCCATGAACACGTCTCGGTTTATAAGTGCGTAGAGAACTGGCCTTACCGGATTCTCCTTGAAGCGACTTACACTTCACACTTACATAGGTGATTTCTAAATGTGTTATCCCATAGATACACCATTTGATATACCCTGTATCAAACTTAGAAATCATTAAAAAGTCCTAATGCATTTATCCTTGTTACTGAACATTGTTTTATCATGAGAATGGACCATAAAAAATATTTTGACAATGTTGAACCGTCATCAATGACTTTGTTTGATCTCCTTGAACCTAGATCTTGGGATCTCCAGTCTTCTAGGTAGAGTTACCGCCACAATGACTTGTTCTCAACCATAGTACCATTCCCTTTGATAATCTATCAACTCCCTCTCTAGTTAGGCCTTTTATAAGTGGATCCGACACATTATCCTTTGACTTTACATAGTCAATTATGATAATTCCACTAGAGAGTAGTTCTCTAACGATATTATGTCTACATCATATATGACGAGACTTTCCGTTATACATCATGCTACATGCCCTACCTATTGCAAATTAACATTCACTGTGTATGCATACTGGAGCTAAAAGGTTTAGGCCAAAAATCTTTCAAGAAATTTTAGAGTCATTCAACTTCTTTACCAGCCTTATCTAAAGTGATAAACTTAGATTTCATAGTAGAGCGAGCGATACATCTCTGTTTGGAAGATTCCAAGAGACTGCTCTTCCACCAAGAGTAAATACATATCCACTCGTGGATTTTACTTCATTTGACCGGGTGATTCAATTTGCATCACTATATTCTTCCAATACTGTTGAATATTAGTTATAATGCAAAGCAATAGTTTTTTTTAAGTATGTTTTAAATACTCCAAAACTCTTTTCATTGTCATCCAATGAGTTTGATTGAGATTACTCGTGAATCGACTTAGTTTATTAATAGCATATGATATATCTGATCGCGTACACTTCATGATATTTATCATACTTCTCAATACTCTAGCACAATCCAATTGTGAGTCACTTTTGCCTTCATTCTTTTGAAGTACAAATATCACATTTATTGGAGTCTTGACAATATTGAAATCCTAATGCTTGAACTTGTCAAGTACATTTTCAATCACATCAGTAACTTCAATGTCTTTCATATCGAAGTTACTTTCTAGCATATACTTAGTAGTATTTATGTTAGAAATGTCTCTTTTGACGATCACAATGTCATCAACATAAAAACAAATAATGACCTTGTGATTTGGAGTGTCTTTAATGTAAAAACATTATCACATTCATTAATCTTGAATTCATTTGCCAACATAGTTTGG
The DNA here is from genome assembly GCF_900185275.1 of Solanum verrucosum. Lineage (NCBI taxonomy): Eukaryota > Viridiplantae > Streptophyta > Magnoliopsida > Solanales > Solanaceae > Solanum > Solanum verrucosum. The sequence goes on along the minus strand of NW_026020111.1, from coordinate 266,155 downwards.
TCAAACTTCGCATGTCATTATTTGGGCGCTTGTTTTTAGTCCACAGAGTGACTTAACAAGTTTACAGACTTTCTTTTCTTTACCAGAATCACAAAGCCCTTGGGTTGTTCCATGTAAATTTCTTCCTCCAATTTTTCATTTAAAATAAAAATGTTTTCACATCCAATTTGACGAATTTGAAGGAAATATTTCGCAACTAGCGCAATTAACATTTGAATTGATGTAATCCTAGTTAGTGCTATTATCTGTCAAACAAGGCTTTCTTATTGTCTAAAGCCTATGACAACAAGTCTATCTTTGTATTTGTCAATAGTTTCATCAACTTTCTTTTCCTTTTGTAGATCCACTTTGAATCCAAAAGTTTATTTCCTCGAGGAAGATCAACCAACTCTCAAGTATGGTTGCTCAAGATTGAATCTATCTTACTATTGACAAACTTTTCTCAAAGAGAATGAGTCCACAAAGGACATAACTTTTAGAATATATGAGACTCATTTTCAAGAAGAAATGTTACAAAATCAAACTCGTAGGAAGTAATTTGTCCATTGACATTTACTACGCCTCCGAATCTCTTTATTAAGTACATTCTCCTTTGGTTCTTTCCAAGGTCGTTTAGACCCTTCACTTGACTATCCAACAGTTCGGACTTATGAACATAAATCGACATGCTTTATTATTTGTAGCATATCCAATGAACATACAATCCAAAGTCTTAGGTCCTATTTTGACCCGTTTGGGAATAGTTCCCTCATTTCCATTTCTCATATGAAATAGACTGTATTGGAAATTATTTGATCACTATCTTTCAAGAGTTATTGCTTGTATAAACTTTAAGGGACGACAAACAATTCTCTATCAGGATACAACAAAGACTGAACAAACACAACTTTCTGTTGCTCCCTTTACTAACAAACAAAACTTTTTGTTTCTCTTTATGAACAGACAAATTTTTTTGTTGTTCTCTTTTGCTATAATGATAGCACCCCCCACAAATTTTGTGGTAAACCTGAACTTATAAATAGGACATTCAACATTTCCTTCAAAGTTTGGTTTTTTCCTGTCAACAATTTCATTAGATTGAGGTGAGAATGTGTAGTAATTTGATGGATGATTCCATTTTTCAAATATATTTCTGCAAAAGAAGATTCATATTCTCTACATCTACCACTTCTAATCATGACAATCTTTTTATCCAACTGATTTTCAACTTCAGTTTTATATTGCCAATATGTTTCTATTGCTTCATCCCTACCATTCAGTAAATAAACATAACAGTATCTAGTGTAATTGTCAATAAGGGCAATATGACCCAAATGTTTGTTTTACAACACAAACATAACATATCACTTTTCACCAATGTTCATGTCTATAAAAAAAAAATTTAATAGACATATCTTTTCATGAAAAATCACAATATTTTAAAGTGAAACTTTTTCATCAAAGAATACAATTCTTTTCAATGAGTAATATAATTTTGTGGTTTCATACTAGTCATATCATATACTAGTAAAGAGAGACTCAACAACCACAATATCAAATATACTCCAAGAATTTTGTGGGTCTAACATAATACAAGATTGTCATTAAATTTCATATCTTGTACTTTGAAATTTAAATTAGATAGTAAGTCTAATTTTGTCTTTATCACAAGTAAAGAACCCCCCACATTTTAAATATGTTCTCAAAAATATTTTTCAAGTATTTGAAATTATTTTTCACATATTTTTTTCCCATGCTTACACATTGGCAACACGAAGCCTTCTTTTGGAGATTTAATCCATATAAACACCCATTGCAAGCACAAAAACCACTAATTTTATGTCACTAGTGTTTTTTTTTCTCTTTTTGTCACAACTAGACAAACCACTTAGTATTTAGAATACTAACAATAAAGATTCAATCTTTATACAACTTGTTTCTAGTTTAACGATGAAGTTTTTATATTCTTCTAATCGTTAACCGAATGAACCTTGAATTCTGATGAAGTTTTAATATTCTTCGAATCAGTTTCACATTCAGACAGAGTAGTAAATCAAAAAGGTTTTAATCTCCAGAAACCTCAAATACAACACTTTTTCGAGCTAATGATGAAGATTTTATTTTTTTCAATCATTTAGCCTTAATATTCCTGACGAAGATTTTGTACTCTTCAGGTCAAAATATTCATTCAAACAGAGTATTTAACAAATTGGTGAAGTTTTTATATTCTTCAAACCAATGCACAATTTGATTTGTTCGTGAAGTTCTTATATTCTTCAAATCAAAGGAGAAAAAAATATCTCCAAAAGTCAAACACAATCAAATTTCACATGGAGTAGAAAACTACAAAAGTTTTATTTTTCCTCCTCTAAACAGAATACATATTAATAATAATAAAGACAGTTTCTGAGATCATCACATAATGATCATCTATCCTAACATTTATGAAATAAATTTCATAACTTATAAAGAATCTGTCAGCAATAATTCCATGCAAGTCACTTTTCTTGCTAATTTTTTTTTCTTTTCTTAGTTTCCATCATATTCGGATTTTCCTCAGAAGACATTGAATTTCAACGAGAAACTAAACTCATGTTCAAATATTGTTAGGAGACAATATCTATTCATTTACTTCTTCTCATAGTTATATAAAACCAAGAATATAGGAAAAACAATTAAAGTTCACATCTTAGCCATTATGCACAAAATAACTTTTCTCATTGAAAAGAAAACTGAAGGGGTGCAATGCTTGAATGCAATTGGGAAGAAAATAAAAATAATCTTACCCATCCAAGGAAAACTTACTACAAAAAATATACTCGAACATATTAAAGTAGTACTAAATCATCCCAAATCTCTTTTATCATATGATAAAATAATTTTCTGTTTCTTCTTTTTCTTTCCCCATAAAAAGAACACAGAAAATAGAAGTAATTTCCTTACCACAGAAAATACCAACCATAAATTTCTTAAGCTTGTTATCTCCTGTATTCACATTAGCAAACCAGAAATAATAAAAGATGAAAAGAAAAACAGAAAGAACTATCCGAGTCCACAGAACCCACTGTGTGTCCTTAAGAAATTTAATCCCCTCAAGTACCCGAGGTTGCAGATTAATTCCTCCCAAGATAAAATGGATTAACCATTAAAGAAGTAGCGGTACCTCAAACTTCGATAATTTCAACGAACTCAAAATGACGGCAACGAATCACACACACAGACACGATCGATCGATTTTATTTTGTAAGAAATGTATGCAAAAGAAGGGAAGAATTCGATGCAGAAAAATGAGAGAAAACCTCTCTATTTATAGCCAACAAAGGGTAAAGGTCACAACCCTTTGGAAAGAAGACAACCTTTCAGAAAGGTCACAACACTTTGGAAAAGGCATAACCTTTCAAACGGTCACAATCCTTTAGAAAGGACACAACCTTTCATAAAGTTCACAACCCTTCGGCATAGTCACAACTCTTCAGGAGAGTCACAACCTTTCATTTCATGTCCATACCTTTAAAACCCAACAGAAAGAAAAAGGGTTTGGACAGGGATTAGAATGGCTGAAAAATGGTGGAGTGTGTGAAAAAGAAGATTTTTAAATTTTTTTAATTTTACTCTTCTATAGTTTTAATATTTTTTAACTTAAATATGGCATTCACTTGGCTTTAACGCACAAGTAGTCACACTTTCTCGCCAATTTAGCCATCTTAATATTACATCAACATGGTCAATGATTAGAGAGGTTTGATATATTATGTTTTATTAAGTTTAAGAATTCAGTTGATACAAGGCTTAGTAGAAGGGTCTATAATATAAATTAGTACAAGAGATCATTTCGCCTTTTATTCATGAACTCACATATTAATATATTTATGTATGGACATGCTATCATTTCACAGAGTCTAATTTATAATCTAATAAAATATTAAAATATTTGAGCCTAAAGGTGAATATCTATGGAAATTAATTTAATAAATTCATTATACTTTTCCTCATGTCTGAGGCAGACTTTTGTGAAAAAAAACATTTCAGAAATCTTAAAAGAATTTGGTCTGTAAACTAGAAGATAACAATTTTCTCTTTCTCTCCATCTTAGAAAAAGAACACTGCAAAAAAATGTTCTAAGGTTTAGAAGATCAAATTCTTTAATAATATTGTTGCCATAGAATACGATTAGGATTCGTTTTTTTATTCTTATGAATTTATATTTATGTCTAATGATTTACTTGTGATTTTGAGTAAGTTTTATAAAATTTTCCAACAACTCATTTTGATATGAGAATTTTGTCAGCCTATTAGTTCCTGAAAAAATATTAGATAATAAGTAATAAATATTAAGAATAAATTATGAAATAATAAATATCTTTTCTTGATTTGTTAAAGGTAATAACTATTAAGAGTAGTAAATTTTTTTCTTTTAAGATAATGAACAAATAAAACTAGATGGAAAGAGTATATTAAGAAATTAAAAATAGAAGAAAAGAATATATTGAACAAGTAAAAGTGAATGAAAAGAATAATAAAGTGGATGGAAATTTAAATTTAAATTTAAACAAGAACAAATATTTTTTATCTACTTCAATTTTGATGTTCAAATTTATACACCAATCAAATAAGCATAGAATGATTGGTAATAGGCAAAACATTACAACAAAGCAGTAAAAATAGGATTGGACCGACTTGTTGAGAGGGATAATGATCGTGAAACCAATATGGGTTGTGGTGTAGTGGTGAGACTGTTTCACACTTAATCAAAGGTCTCGGGTTCGACCACTGGGTATGGAGAAAATTCGATTGGGAGCGCCACTCCCAAATGGACCATGCAGTGCACGATACAAATTTAGTCGGGGCTCCAATATGGGTTTCGGACACCGAATTGGAAACCAAGAAAATAAGATAGTGGGAAAAGACTTCTTTCTTTGCTCACATGACTTGTCTTCATTTGTATGTGAGGTTTTTCATTTTTCTTCCCTTTGCTCACATATACTAAAATTAAAAAAATGTAAAAATACATGCAAAATACACCTTTTTGTTTTGCTCAACCAATGAAGAATCAGGGAAGTGTTATTCCTCTTCACTTTTCAAAAACTAAAGCTTGAAAATGAACCAAAATACCTCAAAGAGAGCTAAAGTTTAATAATAAAAGGCGACTAATAGGGTGATGACAGTACACACGAGAGGGTTGAGGATGAAGATTTTGATTTGGGCCAATTTTTTAATGAAAAAATAAAGGTTTGATTTCGGTAGATGATATTTATTTAAAATAGAAATATATAAACAAACACACGAAGAAGTTGAAAATAATTTACATCTTTCATATATATGTATAAAAAAATATAATTTTTCGCCCCAATAAAACTTGAAGGAACCCTTAGTCCTACTTGGTTCTGTCTTAAGAAAAGATGATTGGTCGAGGGAGGGGTTAGTTTTTTCATGCGTGCAGAATGTATTTATTTTCCCATTGTGGTGCCTCACTTACATAAATTCAGGGCCTCGAAGGGCCTTTCAGCGTATTGGATTCTGACATCTCATTATAATAACGTCTTTCGACTTTCTCATATCTCTCTCTTCATTCACATTCAATGCCAAAATTATTGAATAGAATATAGGGATAGAGAAACACAAAAGAGGAGAAAATATTGAGTTCAATATCGTGTTATTGATGAAAATAAAGTTTGCCTATATGTGGCTGAAAACATAACATGGATATCAAAACTTATGGCAACCTATTCCTAAATAATTGCTAGTTATCAACAACCTATGGTTGATTGTGCCTTGCAAATACCTCAAAATGCGCTTAGCATCTAGGAGGTGAATTTTTTTAAGATCTTCCATGTACCTACTAACAAGGCTGAGAGCATACATTATGTCTGGCCGAATTATTGTGAGATACATCAAACTTCCTACTAGTTTCTAGTTATAGTAGATTCCATCTACGACTTGGTCTTCTTAATCCTTATCTAACTTCAAGCTAGGATCAGTTGGTGTACAAACTTGGTTGCAGTTCTCCATCTAAAACTTCCGCATACATCTTTTGAGATACGAAAAACCCATCACTATTGTAACATCTTGCAATTTGAAATTGCTAGGAAGAAGCTAAGAACTAGAAATAGTAATTTTTGGAAATAATGAAAATCTAGAAAATTTGTTCAAGTTAAGAAAAGTTGAGTTTTGGCCAACTTCAAACGACAATAACTTCTAGCTCATGATGAGTTAGAGGTACTTCTAGATATGGTTGGAAATCTCTTGGAATAATATTTCCAATGCCGCTGAGTCTGCACGATTCCGAGTTCGTATGAGTGAGTTATGCCCTTTGGAAGTTGGGCAGTTCAAATAAGGAAATGTCCAATCTGGATTTTTGAAGGATATTTCAGTCTTTTCCTTATCCAATTAATTAAATTCATTTTAGTGAATTAATTAAGGGTCTAAACTAAACTTGGTCAGTTTTACGCTTTTGGAAAAGAGTTAGGGTTTTAGAGAAGACGAAAGAAGAGGAGAAGAGAGGAGGAGCAAGGAAATCATCAAGTTCGTCGAGTTTAGCTTGTGGATTTCGTCAGGAGTGATCTCTACAAGGTATGTGAGATCACATAGCGTTGGGTTAGTTCACCCACGCGCCAATCATGATTAAATTTCAACAAAGTTATTAGATTTGAAAGTAAATCCTTGAGTTCTTGATAAATTTTATTTGAATTCTTGTGGGTTGTGTTGATTGGAGTTTCTTGAGATTGATTCACTTTTTAGTCGTGTTTTCGAGTAGAATCTAATGTATTTTGAACATATAATCGATTCTAAGAGTTTGGGGAAAGAACCTATGGAGTTTAGAGCTGAAAAACAAAGAAGAAATTTCGTCGGACGAAATCTGGTAGTGGTAGCGCATCGCGTAGCTAGTCCCCAGAATTGGGAAAATTCATTTCGCATCGCGGAACCGTCACGGACCGTTCTGCCTCAAAAGTCATTTTTGAAACCAAAAATTAAATACCCCTCCGCATCGCGGATCCACCCTCAAATATTGATTTTTCAGTCTTTTCTCATGTTTAGCTATCTAAAATCATTCCTAAACATCATGAGATCTTTTCTATCACAAATCTCAATCCTTGAATCCATAATTCAATTCAAGGATCAGTTAAGAGTCAAGTCAAGATCAGTAAAGACTCAAGTCAAGAGAAGTTAAGAGTAAAGTCAAGAGAAGTGCATAAAGTTTTCAAAAGTCTTTTACGAATATTTTAACTTTGTTGTAAGGCTTGAGTTTTAAGTTTAGTAAAGAGTAAAGTTGACGTTCATTTCTTCAAAAGTATATGGGGACTATGTCTTCCAAGAGAGTTTAAAATGTTTTCACATTTAAACAAGAAAGGAAACCTCGATTTCCAAAGAGCATTCGGGCTAGTTTTTAGAAAAGAGTAAATGCTTTCATAATTAAGCAAGAGGGGAAACTTTGATTTCCAAGATAGCCTTTGAGCTAAGTTTTTGAGCAATTATCTCAAATCACAGAAAGAAATATGTTTTTAAACATAAAGAGCTAGTGTCATATTTTGGGAGTAGTATTGAGTACCGATATGGGGGAGCGTTCAGAGAACCCACATCCCCCATAAACCATGTAGCCATCATGGGTAGAAAAGGGTCATACTTTTTAGATGAATCATTTAATGCTTTTTAGCATAGACTAATGGATCCACTTAGTGAGTTAGGTCCTATACCCCCGGCATATGATGGTCATTGGCAGCGTGAGGTAAAGCGTTGTATCATCACTATAGTTGTTAAGTGATGGTTGTCGATTAGAGAAACTCCCACACCTGTATTTTGTATTTATATATATATCAGTTTATTTGTATTTTTACATACATCTCAGAGTATTATGTATCTTTGCATACACACAGAGTTGACATCATGTTTTAAACAGTTTTCTTTATATTGCACTTGTTTTTAAACTACTTTATATTGAAATAAGTTCAGTTATGTTGAGTTGAGTTGAGCCAGGTAAGTTCTTCAGTTCCTTTCAGATTCTTTTCAAGCTTAAGTTATGTTTAGCATTCCAACTCGCATACTCGTACATTCAATATACTGATGCTAGTTGGCCTGCATCATCTTATGATGCAGACGCAAGTAACCATGATCAGCATCCAGCGCATCGTTGATCCAAATGAGCTTCAGAGTTGTTGGTGAGCCTCCTTGCATTCCAGATGATCCCTTTTTTTCATTACTTTATCATTTTAGTTCATTAGGATGTCGTGGTCCTGTCCCGACATCCATCTCAGATGTTTTAGAGGCTTCATAGATAGTCAGTCAGATGTTAGTTCATTCGTCATCATTTTGTTATTGGCTTATGTTTAGATTTGAGTTGTCATTTTGGCTAAGTTAAATGTTTATTTTTAAAACATTATGAGTTCAGTTTGAGACAGTTGAGTTATTTAGCATATGAATCCTTTTCTTAAAGGTTAAAGTCTTTCGTTGAGTAAGTAAGTCAGGCCAAGGGTTCGCTTGGAGCCAGCGATGGTTCTCGAGTGCCGGCCATGTCCAGGGTGTAGGCTCGGAGAGTGACAACTATATTGGATAACCATTAATCCAAGGAAGTAATGCATACTTTCTAAATCTGCCATATCAAACTCTTTTATCATGGATTCCTTATATTGTTTAAACATAGTCTCACTACTACGAAGAAAATTAAGTCATCAACATATATATATACAGATAATGAAAATATCACTTTTATTGTACTTGATGGAAAGAGTATGCTCATATAGACATCTCTGAAATTCTTCCTCCATGAAATAAGCATCTATGTGGCTGTATCAAGCTCTTGACGCTTGTTCCAATCCATATATGTCTTTCTCAATCTATACACCTTATGCTTTTCACCAATCCTAATATAGCTGGGAGGTTGATCAACATGCACTTATTCTTCTAAGTTTCCATGTAAAATGTAGATTTTACATCTAGTACATTGAACATCCATTTTGAGCTTGGAAAACCTTTCATAACAATTTTTGAAAGGATTTCTTGTGCTAAATCATTTGGGTAAGCTTTTATGACCCTAAAATTTCATTTCCCTTTGATTATTTATGAATTCTAACATCAAAATTTGGAATTTTGATTTGTAAATTACAAGGTTTTTCAAGAACTCAAGTTCTTAACTAAAATGGAGATTGTGAATTGATTTTTGAGTCTTTTCCGAAATAGTTTTCACCAATGAGTTCCTAAAGCCTTCAATATTGTTTTCAAGTATTCATTTTTGGATTCAAACATATGTTTTTGAAATTGAACTTTGACTAAGTAATTAATGTGGGTATTGTTGTCTCTGGAAAGTGAGTGTGAATACTTGATTGATTTAGATTGTATGGCTTTGGAAGTGCTTCGGAAGAGAAAAACTCAAGTTTCGAACTGATTAATTGATTGATTAAGACAAGTGATATCTTGAACCTTGCATTCTAGTAGAATTTATGTATTCTTTTCGTTGATTGTGTGTTGTGAGCATGGGGATGAGGTGAAGGGTTATTTTTCCACTTGATAAATCTTAATGAATAAAAAGGGTTGAAATGAAAAGGCTATGCGCAGATCAAATGCTTGTGAATTGCCTTATTGTAACCCCTATTGATTGATTGATGTAATACTTGATAGCATGAAAGTGGACTTAAATTGTATGAATTGTTCTCTTCTATATGGTGTGATATTGCTTATGTGTTGATTGTTGAACATCATGATGAGACATGCGATGGTTTTGATGCCGAGGTCATTTCTGGTTAGTGATTTGATATAAAGCCGATAGGAATGGTTTCGGCTAGTGATTTAATATAAAGCTGATGGTAAATGATTTCGTCTAGTGATTTGATTAAATCCTATATGGAATATTTCCCCTAGTGATTTGATATAAAACCGATGGAAAATGGTTCCGCCTAGTCATTTGATATAAAGTTGATTGAAAATGATTCTGCCTAGTGATTTGATATAAAGTTAATGGGAAATAGTTTTGGCTAGTGATTTGATATAAACCCGATGGGCAATGGTTCCGATTAGTGATTTGATACTGTACTAATGGAAAATGGTTCTGACGGGAGATTGATTATTGTGATTTAATACATTTTAATTCTTATGTATGACTTACTTGTTAATTGCGATTGATACACTTGTTATGTGTGATTGTTTTACTTGACCTTGAGATTGACCTACTTATTTCGTGTTGGTTGTTGACCTGTGACTATAGAACTATGATCATTGTGCCTTGTGAGTTGTGTATTGAAGAACAGTTAGGTTGAGCTGATTTCTGTGCAGCTGTAGTTTGAGGAGGTTTGATTGGGATGGAAGGGGTTGTCACGACCTAAGCCTACACACTGGACGTGACCGGCACTTGAGAACCATTGTTTGTCCCCAAGCGAACCATCATCCTTGATGACTACAAGCAGAAGACTAATTCAAGCATACAAAGCTTAAAAACTTAATAAAATTCATTGAAACTCAAATAATTAACTCAGAATATAATTTTATATTCAAAGTAGACCAAAACTAGGCAACTCAAGTCTTTAAAACATTTAACAAGATAAATGAAACAAACTTCACAAACTCTACTGTCTATTTATAAAGCCTCTAACTAACAAGGATGAAAGTCGGAACAAGACCCATGGCATCCTAACAACTGATATAACTGAAAGTACAAGTGGAACCCTCTAGAAGCAAGGAGACTCACCATAGCTAACTCGAACTGCATGTGGTATCAACAAAGTGCATGTTGATGACCCTGAATACCTATATTTACATCATGAAACGATGCAGGCCAAATGGTTTAGTACGAATGTACGAACATGTAAGGGGAATTCTAAAACATAACATAAATTTGAACTTTATAAAAAGGAAACATACTTACCTTTATTCAAATCAGAAATAAGATATTCAACTCAAAGATAAAATATTCAACTCAGTGAAATAAATCTCAACTCAATAATAAGACACTCGACTCTTGGTACTCAAACTCTGAATACTCAACTCCGGATAACTCAATATAAAGCAACAATAAGAGATGCAATATATGGAAAGCTTTTAAAACAGTAGAAACCAATTCAATATATTTAAGAATACAATATACTCAGTTTGTATGCAAGGATACAATATAAACTCTATTTGTATATGAAAATACAAGTAAACTCTGTGTATATAAAAATACAAATATCTCTGTGGGAGTTTCTCTAACCGACAACCATCACTATGAATTATGTGATGATACAATGTCTCGCCCACGCTGTCAGAACTGTCCTATACTTTGCTAGGGTATAAGACCTACTCACTAAGTGAATCCACTAGTCTATGCTAAAAAGCATTGAGAAATCAACTAAAAAGTATGACCATTTTACCAACATTGGCTACATGGTTTATAGGGGCTATAAGTTATCTGAACTCTCCCCCATATTGGTGCTCAATACTACTCCCAAAATATACTAGCTCGTATGTTTAAAAACATAACTCTTTTTGTGGTTTGAGATTATTACTCAAAATCTTTCTCTTAAAGGAGATGATACACAAACTGCTCAAAAATCTTTTGAAAATCTCAGTTTTCTCTCATCTTAAATGTAAAAACATTTACTCTTGGGAATACTTTGTTCCCATATATCATTTTAAAGAAAATGAACTCAACTCGGCTCTTTCTCAACTCAAATGCTCAATTTTAAAACAAGTTTAGAAAAAATTGTAAAAGACTTCTCAAAATAAGTACATGCCGAATTATGCATGTGAACGACTCAATTCAAGGTTTTCAATAACCATACATAAAACTCAATACTCGAGACTCAACAACTCAAGAACTTCAATGGTAATACTCGTTTCAAGAATGCTCGACTAAGAGGGTTCATGCGAAATTATGGGCATGAACTACTCAACTCAATGACTCAATGATACCTCTCATCTCAAGACTGCTCGACTCATAGGGTTCATGCAGAATTATGGGCATGAACTACTCAACTCAAGGAACTTCATGGATAACATGTAGTAGCCCCATGATTAGGAATATAATCCCAAAATGATTAGGAATTCAATACTCAACACTTAGAACTTGAAGATATTATTCCTCTCAAAGATACTTTACTGATGGAGTTCGTGCGGAATTTATAGGCATGAACAACTCGAATCAAGGGACTAAATAAAAATATGGAACTCAGATATACGACTCTACTCATTCTCATACTTACTTCCTCAAAACTTAGCTAAAATCGACAGTTGATCTCAAAGGATTCACAATTGAACTCAAATACTTTCTTGAACTCTACTCTTAACTCTTTTTTGAATTATGAATTCATGAGTTATGATTCATGATATGAAGGATCTCAAAAACAATATAGCAATTAGAATAGAACTTTTAAAATAAACGTGAACTCAAGAACTCAAAATCAACTTATATATCTAAACAATACTCAAATCTAGGGGTAGAATCCTATATTTCTCTTTTACTGATTTGAAAGTAGATGTAGGGTGTGAGGATGAATTAGTCCAACACTATGATAGCCTTACTTACTTGGAAGAACAAGGTTCTTGAAGAATCTTAAAAGGATCTTGAAGAAAAACTTGATTAGATGCCTTGAAACCCTAACTTGAAGGTAAACGATCAAGAAAACCTTTCTTGAGATTCTTGAATTAGTTTCTTGAAATCTCTATGGCCAAGAATTATGATTTTTATTAGAGATTCATAATTGTACGGAGGAATTTCAGTTGAAAAAAATGAAATTCTTGGAAAAAGACTTACCTTGAAGCAGAATCTTGAAAAAGATTGAAAGAATCTTGAATGTAGTCTTATACTTTGATTTTTCCTTAGGGTTTTGCCCTAGGGTTTGAGAAAGAAGAGAATGATTGATTAAAATACGAAAATTTGATTGTTTTGAGCCTTTATTAGTCAAGAAATTCATTTAGGGTTTTCTTGGAGGTAAAAAAACAAAAAACAACACTTTTTAATGTTTTCCCGTCGGCTAATTCGTAACAGCACTGTATAGGTTACTAAAATAGTCACAACTTTTTACTCAGAAATTGGATTGACGCGAAATTGGTGGCGTTGGAAATTAGATTCAAATACCTTTAATTTTATAGATTGTGGATCGCGTAACTCTCTATATTCTAAGAGATATGGTCGTTTAAAGTTGACCCAAGTAGAATCTTACATCAAAACTTAATCGATAAGGAAACTTCAAGAACACTAATCAAGAACTCATCAAGAAATTAAATTGCTCAATATTTATGGATAGATTCGCAAAAGAAACTCATGATTGGCGTGTGAATGAACAAACCCAACACTATAGAAGCTTACATACCTCTTATTTATTACCCTTACAAGTTTGGTAAAAGAGATTTTATGTAGCCTAGACAATGATGAGCCGCTTAAATATAATTCAAGTTTCCTCTAATTAGGTAGATATGAACTTAGAGAGGCGGTATTTATAGACTAAGAAGGAGAAGTCAAACTATTAAGAGTTAGACTAAACAACTTTATAAGACAATAAGGAAAGTTTAAGAGGGTCTTAGAAGGAATCTTAGTACCTACACATGGAAAGTTTAGAAGTCATGAGATTAGCCTTTCCTGAGTATTAGAGTAAATTGAATATATACTAGTTTAGGAAAGATTGAATATATCCATATCCTCAAAGTATCAGCTTTATATCTAAGGGGGAGATGATAAGATGAGCAACCAAGTAAAGTGTCAAGAATCAGATAGTGATGTGTTCAGAAAGAGTTATAGTGTTATATCAATGCATTCATACTCTAGCATGTTCCTCAAAGTTCAGTCATTATAACATCCTATTAATGTTTCTAATATCATAATTTTATGTCCATGACTTATGCTCACAGACTTCATACAGATTCACATTTATGCTCAGTTTCGAGAATAAGAGGCAAAGCATTTAGCTCATTGATCTCAATCATACTCCATAAAGTTATGGATATATCAACCTTATAATGTGAACCGATTCATATAAGCACTCATGTCTCATAGTATGCTCAGTTTCGTGAATTCATGATTTACTTTCAATGGTTATAAACATAATGTTACGTCATTCATATTCTTATATCATATTTCTCGAATGAATCGTGCTTATGATTCTTCGCTAAACTCCCTTAGCGATCCTTTTTAGTCAATTTCTTGATACTTATGTGTGAAATTTCAGTTGGTAAAGATGGTGAGAGAATGAGAAATTCTTAGAAGGATTAGTTAGTAGGATTCCACGGAGTGGTTATAGTTATAGGCTTGAATGTGGTGTTTATAACATGAGGATGAATACAAGATGCATTAGGGACTTTTTTATTAGGATTCGAAGTTTTGTTGAATGCATTTGTAAGAAGTAGTATTCTTGGGATGAGATTTCTTGTAGAGGCATAAGACATGAATCGTGTTATTTAGATTAGTATAATCTAAATAAGGATTTGATTTGTGATGCACAATTGACACTATCATTAGTGGTTGTTCTTACCAGTCGAACTTGTGACATATAGGTCACAAAGAGATAACTCTACTATTGATTCAATTGGTCCACCTTTTGAATTAATGTTATATATGTAAGCATTGTTTGTCTTTAAATTCAATTCGACATTATTACCTTGCAACTTCATAATTTTTGTTAAGTTACAAGGTAATCTTGTAATAAAATCACATAATATGAAAATACTAAATAAATGTGATAATAGACTCATAATATGAATGCATTAAACAAATGTGATAATACACGTGATATATAGACTAGATCATAATCTGAAAGCATTAAATAAACATGATAATACACGTGATAGCTAGCTAGAGTCATAACAAGAAAATATTATAATACTTGTGAGAGTACACTCATGCCTACTATAAATTACACAAATGTTCTTCTTAAAATTGTTCAGTCTTATTCAACAAAAACATCCTACTTTATTCTACATTTTTCTTTCTAATGGAAAATGAGACCAAAAAAGGCAAGCAAAAAATTGAAATGAAGTTGATTGAGACTGAGAGAGAACGTATAGTGAGTTTCTCCAAAAGAAAAAAAAAACTTTGTTCTAGGATGCAAATAAGTTTGCAACTCAGACTGGAACAGATGTTGGTGTTATGCTCCTTTCACCAAGTGGAAAATCATGTTCCTATGGTTCTATAAGCATAGAAGAAATAATTGATAAATTTCTAAAAGTGAAACAAAAGGATCGCAAATGTGATTTTGCTGAGGGAAAATCAAATAGTTTTGAGGCATTGGAAGATCTCCATAAAGAATTGCAAGCATTGAACGAAAAAGAGAAAAAACGAATACTAATGCATAAGATTATGCACCCTGGCTCAGAAATACCTTCAGATAAACACATGGAGGAGCAGAAGCTGGCATTGAAGTTGCGGGTAGAGAAAATTTAAAAAAACTACAAAGTGCTATTCTGACTGAGCATCTGAAGTTTGATTTAAATGCTGCCCCTGAGCCAAAAGAGTAGGAGGGATGTTGAACTCAAAATTATAATGGAGTTGATAATTGGAGTTCTTGAAATTCAAGCAATGACTTAAGAAAACTTTACCAGTGATAGAGTTGTAATGACCCTCCAGGTCATTTCTGTGTCTTGCCTTCTGTATGTCGTTAAGAGCGTTCCTGTAGAGACCCCAAGTCATTTATGACTTGCTGGGACTGACAGTTCGGTCACCTGGTCGTTCATTTGGTTATGGTGTAAGTTTTAGTGTTTTGGAGCTTATGAACCTTGAACGAATATTTTCGATCAAAAAGTTTGAGAAGATGACATCGGAATCCAATTCTGACGATTACATCAGCTCCAGAAGGGTCATTTTAGGCTTGTAGCATGGTCGGCATGACTCTCGAGGTTTTCAATGTGAGTCGGTGCGATTAGGCGTTTTAGCCTTTGAAATTTAGCTTAAGGTTGACTTTGGTCAACATTCTTGGAAAACGCGCTCAGATGAAAATTCCGTCAGTCCAGTTAGCTCTGAAATGTTGATTTGGTCTGTAACGACCTTTCGTTCGACTCTCGAAGCCTCCGGACTCATTTCGAGTCCCTTAGTGGATTTTGGTTAAAAGGGCATTCGGAAGTGGGACCCACTTTTTATTGAGATGACCTTTGATGGAAATTTCGACTGCACTTTTGAGTCCGGAATATCGAATTTGGTATGTTTGCATATCTCGTTTGCGTGCACGGGGTTCCGAACGAGTTCGGAGCACCCCGTCGGAGTTTTTAGTTTTTGGAAAATTGCAGAAATATCTGCTATAATTGCAGATATATCAGCCAACTTTCCCAAACTTCAAACCCTCATAACTCTCTCATCTCTCAACCGATTTGGGCGATTCTAAAGGCAAAGTTGTGAGATTTTTCGAGGACAACGTGTTGATGAGCTCGGATAGTGATTTGGGGTCCCCGTTTGAGGTAATTTTCGTAAAACACCTGCTGCCATGACCCTTTTGTGAGCTTGATTTTGGAAGATTTTGAGACTTGTTTTCTCAGCCTTTCTAGGTCCGATTTCAGTGATTTTTGAGGCTATCTTGAGTGGTTTTTCGAGGAGAACGTCGTGGTGTTGTCGCATTTCACTGTAGACCTCCAGTTTCTGGTAAATACACTGATTCAATTGCTGTCCCAGTTAGGTGTAGTTAGTTTATAGATTACTTTAGTTAGTTCTTTGTACACTCGTGTGCATTCCTTTGTTAGTTAGATTTTTGTTCTCGACCTCGATTTGTGTATTCCTTCTTTTCATACTGCCTTTACTTTTCAAGTTCAGTCGGCCTATGATGCCTACTGGGTACCTGTTGTTTTGGTACTCATGCTACGCTCTGCATCTGTTTCGTGATGCAGGTCCGGGCACTAGTAGCCAGCGTTGATCGAGCTTGGAGCAGACTAATCCAGAGACGGGGGTGAGCACACGGCGTTTTGTACTATTTCAGTCTCCATCTGTATATATAGACTTGTCTTTTTCCTTTCGAGACAGTCCAGTCTATGTTGTCCACTTTTGGGACTTGTACTCATTTTGTTAGTAGCTCTGTACTACTGACTTCCAGGTTCTAAGAGAGATCTTTATTTGTATATATGCTTTCGGTTTGCTTCCGCCTGTTTATATTGTTATTTTCCTACTCTTGTTTAGTTTCTACCCTCAGACCCATTACTTATTATTTCGGGTTACGGGTTGGCTTACCTACTGGTGGGTTATAGTAGGTGTCATCATGACTTGAGAAATCGGCTCGTGACAAGTTGGTATCAGAGCCCCAGGTTTATCGGTCTCACTTGTACAGAGCTAACGTCTAGTAGAGTCCCGCGGATTGGTGCGGAGACGTCCGTAGCTTATCTTCGGGAGGCTACAGAATGTCCTTAGGAAATTTCCTCTTTTGTTTCACCTTCGTGAAGCATGTGTCTTATTGGTTTCTGGAAATCTCACTTGTTTCACTCTTTCGCAGGATGGCTCGCTCGCGAGGTGGCGCGGCCAGGGGTGGTGCACCCGGGACTGCAGGCAGAGCCTCAGCTTGGGGTAGACGCCGATTCCGAGGTTGAGGCAGGGTTGTAGCACCAGCCCAAGATAGGGAGGAGGAGCCTCAGGCAGCATATGTACCTCCACAGCCGGTGGGACCGGGGCCAGCCCAGCCACTACCTGCACCAGCTGCAGCTTAAACTCCTGATCTTCATGCTCTGCTGACTAAGTTACTAGCAGTTATTGGGGAGATGCGACAGGCACCAGCTCCAGCGCCGCAGGGTCAGCCTGCCGCAGCGGCACCATAGGTTCAGCTGCCACCAGTTCATGTGGTTGTTGTGTCAGACTTAAAGGACGGGGAGATCCCACTGCGCAAGCAGAAGATGCTCGGGGTATTCCAGAGGTTGGCACCGCCGATATTCTCAGGGGCAATTGGAGAGGATGCCCACGAGTTCCATCTCACTTGTCAGAAGCAGCTACAGTCATTAGGCCTCTTGGAGTCGAGAGGAGCTGACTTCACCGCTCATCAGTTTCGTGGGCCAGCCAAGCAGTGGTGGCGCTCATATCGAGAGTCCAGGCCAGCTGGATTGCCTCTTGTATCTTGGAGTGAGTTCTCAGAGGCTTTCTTGGCCCGGTTCATGCCACGGAGCGTCAGAGATAGGATTCGCGATCAGTTTTCCAGATTGGACTAGGGCCCTGTGACCGTCTCAGAGTATGAGACGAGGTTCCATGAGTTATCTCGACATGCTACCATAATCCTACCCACAGAGGAGGAGAGAGTTCGTTGTTTTATACGTGGGTTGTGGTACCGTCAGAGGTACGTCACAGAGCATTTGGTTTCGGCCGGCCGTTCATTTCTTGATGTGGTCGACCATGCCCGATCCATAGAGCATATTCATCGTGAGGCCCAAGGGGGCAGCGATAAGATGGCAGCTACCAGGGCAGCTACAGTGGGTCCCAGACTAGAGGGAGAGACTCCTATGATAGGCCCTGCCAGAGGTTCAGCAGGGTCAGTCCAGTCGGCCTGTTTCAGGTGGCATTACCTGCTTCTGAGGGAGGCCAGCATCAGCAGAGTGGTCCTAGTATGGGCCAGAGTTCGAGGGGATCAGATTCCCTCCCTTCCTACCACGGTCGGGTTACTTTAGGGCGTTCAGTTTCGAGGTGTTTTGATTGCGGTGTAGTTGACCATTGGTCCAGAGGGTACCCCCAGCAAGGGCGAGGGGCAATTGTACCAGCTCCCTTTGCACCTAGACTAGTTTCAGCAGTGCCCCCTCCATTTAGAGGTGGTGGTCAGGGCTAGGATCGTCGAGACAGCCGACAGGGTACCAGAGGCGGAGCTCGGGGAGGTAGGTTGACTCGTGTTGATGTTCCCTTTGTTTGGTCAGAGGAGTGTGAGGCAAGCTTTTTGAAGCTCAAGGAGTTATTGACCACCGCTCCTATATTGACTCTTGCAGTTGAGGGTGAGGGATTCACGCTTTATTGTGACGTATCCGGTGTTAGTTTGGGTAGTGTATTGATGCAGCAGGGTCGGGTTATTGCTTATGCATCGAGGCAGCTTAAGATTCATGAGTGCAACTACCCCACCCAAGACTTGGAGTTGGCAGCGGTAGTTATCGCACTTAAGATTTGGAGACACTACTTGTATGGAGTTCGATGTGAGATCTATACCGAACATAGGAGTCTTCAGTACATCATGAGCCAGACGGACCTTAATTCGAGGTAGCGTCGTTGGATTGAGCTCCTGAAAGACTACGACCTCTCTATTATCTATCATCCGGGCAAGGCGACTGTGGTAGCGGATGCCTTGAGCCGGAAGGCGGTGAGTATGGGTAGTCTAGCCTTCTTATCTGTTGAGGAGCGACCCTTAGCTTTGGATATTCAATCCTTAGCTAATAGCA
This sequence comes from Solanum verrucosum, assembly GCF_900185275.1. NCBI lineage: Eukaryota > Viridiplantae > Streptophyta > Magnoliopsida > Solanales > Solanaceae > Solanum > Solanum verrucosum. The sequence continues at coordinate 246,904 of NW_026020111.1, read as the reverse complement.
TGGTTCAGTTGGATATCTCAGATTCTAGACGCATCGTGGCCTTTATGGGAGTTCAGTCTTATTTGCTTGATAGGATCCGTGGTTGCAAGTTTGAGGATGATACCTTGGTGGCCCTTAGAGATCGAGTGTTAGTGGGTGATGGTGGTCAGGCTACCTTAGATCCTAATGGAATGTTGAAATTCGCCGGCCGCATCTGTTTTCCGATAGTTGGAGATTTGATACAGTTGATACTTTCTGAGGCCCATGAGTCTAGATACTCTATCCATCCGGGCACAGCGAAGATGTGTCGTGATTTGAGGCAGCATTACTGGTGGAGTGGCATGAGGAGAGATATTGCTGACTTTGTTTCTCGTTGCTTGTGCTGCCAGCAGGTAAAGGCTGAGCATTTAAGGCCTGGTGGCGAGTTCCAGAGATTACCCATTCCGGAGTGGAAGTGGGAGCGTATCACTATGGACTTCATTGTGGGGTTGCCTCGGACTTCTACAGGTGTTGACAACATTTGGGTCATCGTGGATCGATTGACCAAGTCAGCACACTTCCTTCCTGTTCATACTACTTTCAGTGCCGAGAGGTTGGCTCGTATCTACATTAGGGAGGTGGTTCGTCTTCATGGCGTGCCTTTTTCTATCATTTCAGACCGGGGTTCACAGTTTACTTCCAGCTTTTGGAGGGCTTTTCAGGAGGAGTTGGGCACCCGTGTCCACCTTAGCATAACTTTTCACCCACCGACAAAGGGTCAGTCAGAGCGTACTATTCAGTTTCTTGAGGATATGTTGCGGGCCTGTGTTATGGATTTTGGAGGTCAATGGGACCGATTCTTGCCTTTGGCGGAGTTTGCGTACAACAATAGCTACCATTCTAGTATTCAGATGGCCCCATTCAAGGCCTTATAGGGTAGGCGTTGTCGCTCTCCAGTTGGTTGGTTTGAGTCTACAGAGCCTAGGCCGCGTGGTACAAATTTGCTTCAGGAGGCCCTGGATTAGGTGAGGGTGATTCAGGATAGGCTCAGGACGGCTCAGAGTAGGCACCAGAGTTATGCGGACCAGAGGCGTCGACCTTTGAGATTCTCTCTTAGTGACTGGGTATTCCTTCGTGTGTCGCCCATGAAGGGCGTGATGAGATTTGGGAGGCGGGGCAAGCTTAGCCCCAGGTACATTGGGCCTTTTGAGATACTCCGGACAGTTGGGGAGGTAGCTTATGAGTTGGCCCTACCTCCAGCATTTTCAGCCATCCACCCAGTGTTTCATGTTTCGATATTGGGCGGTATGTTCCTAATGAGTCCCATGTGCTCCACTATGATGCAGTCAAGTTGGTTGATCGTTTGACATTTGTAGAGGAGCCAGTTGCCATTCTTGCCAGAGATGTGAAGAGATTGCGCTCGAGAGTCATTCCTGTTGTTAAAGTCCATTGGAGGCATCGTCCCGTCGAAGAGGCTACCTGGGAGACCGAGCAGGAGATGCGAGAGCAATTTCCCGGCTTGTTTGAGCCTTCAGATACTCCTTGATCGTTTCTTTCGCGGACGAAAGTCCATTTTAGTAGTGGATATTGCAATGACCCTCAAAAAGTTTGAGAAGATGACATCGGAATCCAATTCTGACGATTCCATCAACTCCGGAAGGGCCGTTTTAGGCTTGTAGCATGGTCGGCATGACTCTCGAGGTTTTTAGTGTGAGTCGGTGCGTTTTAGCCTTTGAAATTTGGCTTAAGGTTGACTTTGGTCAACATTCTTGGAAAACGCGCTCAAATGAAATTTCCACCAGCCCAGTTAGCTCTAAAATGTCAATTTTGGTCTATAACGACCTTTCGTTCGACTCTCGAAGCCTCCGGACTCATTTCGAGCCCCTTAATGGATTTTGGTTAAAAGGGCATTTGGAAGTAGGACCCACTTTTTATTGAGATGACCTTTGATGGAAATTTCGACTGCACTGTTGAGTCCGAAATATCAAATTTGGTATGTTTGCATATCTCGTTTGCGTGCACGGGGTTCCGAACGAGTTCGGAGCACCCCGTCGGAGTTTTTAGTTTTTGGAAAATTGCAGAAATATCTGCTATAATTGCAGATATATCAGCCAACTTTCCCAAACTTCAAACCCTCATAACTCTCTCATCTCTCAACCGATTTGGGCGATTCTAAAGGCAAAGTTGTGAGATTTTTCGAGGACAACGTGTTGATGAGCTCGGATAGTGATTTGGGGTCCCCGTTTGAGGTAATTTTCGTAAAACACCTGCTGCCATGACCCTTTTGTGAGCTTGATTTTGGAAGATTTTGAGACTTGTTTTCTCAGCCTTTCTAGGTCCGATTTCAGTGATTTTTGAGGCTATCTTGAGTGGTTTTTCGAGGAGAACGTCGTGGTGTTGTCGCATTTCACTATAGACCTCCAGTTTCTGGTAAATACACTGATTCAATTGCTGTCCCATTTCTAATTTTTGAGAAAATTTGGATTTTAGTTGCATGTTGATATTATGTTGTTCCCGAGCCCCGAATTGTGTCCCATTTTGGGACATGATCTGGGGGAACTGGTTAGGACCCACTTTGGGGGTTAATTCTGGAATTTCCTACGCAGGACCCACTTTCCCCGTTTTGACCCCGAAATTGGTCCATCTCTGTTTGTTGTGATTTTGTTGTCTAAATGACCGTAATAACGTTGTGACTCTATTTTTTATAGCGGGGCAGCATTTCGAGAATGTTCGGAAAGGGAAAGCTCCGGAAAAGTGATTTTGGAGCGCGTGTGATCGGCTTACAGGTAGACTACGGTTTCCCTCTCTTAGATTGAGCTTGAGAGTGTGAATGCATGTTGATTAGTTGGGATTTGGGTTGGTAGTGATTGAATCATGCATAGGTGTTTGGATATCATGTTTTTGACCTATTTCGAGAATTATCGGGTAACTGTGTGCATGCTTTGTGTTATTAATTGACCCTCTTCGCTATGTGGAGTGCTTGCATGCTTAATTTACTATTTGTTGAAGCATTTGGGCCTTATTTTAGGTTTGACTAGGGCATGCCTTAGAAATACATGATTCAGATCCGATAGGCCTTAGTTTTGTCCCGACATTGCTCGGCCAACTTAGATCCCTGTAGACTGGTGTAGCAGACTTGAGCCTGACATTTTGGGCCTTAGCTAGGCGATATGTTTGCTCCGATGATAGTTATCCTTATTTCCCCGATGTTACAGCTTCAGGAGTTACGTCGGCGACACTAGTTCTGCTTCGCGATTTGAATTTGATTTTCAATTCGGTTCCAAGGACTTTCATTGATTGGCTAGGTGTGGACGGCGATCCACGGACATTTATGAGAATAGATCGACTAGGACTCTTTCAACAGCTACATTGGCACCTTTATAGAGCATTCGGTTTAAGGTCCGGCCTCTATTACCCAGATACTTGTATAGAGCATCCAGTTTAAGGTCCGGCCTCTATTGCCCAGATACTTATATAGAGCATCCGGTTAGAGTTTCGACCTCTATTGCCCAGATACTTATATAGAGCATCCGGTTAAAGTTCCGGCCTCTTATACTTGTTACTTGTGATTGGTTACTTGGGTACTTCTTGTGAGCATCCGGTTCGAGGTCCGGCCTTCGCACTGTCAGATTCTACTAATTAGGGTTGAGTTTCTGGTTCGATGTTCTTCGTTCTTGGGTTTTTATATGCAATTCTCTTTAGTTATAGTTATTCTGTGTACTCGTCGGGCTTATGGGGGTCCATTCGGGTTTTTATTTAACTTGTGCACGAGTGTACCTTCTGGGCTTATGGGGGTCCAGTTAGGTGTAGTTAGCTTATAGATTACTTTAGTTAGTTCTTTGTACACTCGTGTGCATTCCTTTGTTAGTTAGATTTTTGTTTTTGACCTCGATTTGTGTATTCCTTCTTTTCATACTGCCTTTACTTTTCAAGTTCAGTCGGCCTATGATGCCTACTGGGTACCTGTTGTTTTGGTACTCATGCTACGCTCTGCATCTGTTTCGTAATGCAGGTCCGGGCACTAGTAGTCAGCGTTGATCGAGCTTAGAGCAGACTGATCCGGAGATGGGGGTGAGCACACGGCGTTTTGTACTATTTCAGTCTCCATCTGTATATATATACTTGTCTTTTTCCTTTCGAGACAGTCCAGTCTATGTTGTCCACTTTTGGGACTTGTACTCATTTTGTTAGTAGCTCTGTACTAGTGACTTCCAGGTTCTGGGAGGGATCTTTATTTGTATATATGTTTTTGATTTGCTTCTGCCTGTTTATATTATTACTTGTCTACTCTTGTTTAGTTTCTACCCTCAGACCCATTACTTATTGTTTCGAGTTACGGGTTTGCTTACCTGCTGGTGGGTTATAGTAGGTGTCATCATGACTTGAGAAATCGGGTCGTGACAAGAGTCTTCTATTATGGTCAATTCTTGCCTTTTATTATTAAGTCACTTGTTGTTTTTATGAGGTTTTAGATTACAAAATAAAAGGTTATGGTGTTTATATGTTATTAAGTCAGTTTTTTTTTATCCTTTATCTTTAATGATGCTTTGTGTTTCCTAGATTGGTAAATCAATTGAAATTTTTATTTAACTAGTAAACATTGTTAAAGTGATCAATCAAAGAAAACCCACGGTACTCATTGCTTTTCTTTTTATTTTTTCATAGTATATATATATATATGAATAAACAAATTTGGCAATAATAATGTAGTCAAATTTAAAGAAGTGTTCGTCCAAGAATCATTTCTAAAGGTTTAAATATACTTTCTCTATCTCAATTTATATAAGTTAGTTTGACTTGACACAGAGTTTAAGAAAAAAAAAAGACCTTTGAAATTGGTGGTCTATAATAAGTCATAAATATTTATGTGGCTTGAAATTATTTCATTAAGGGTAAAATGGACATTTAAAATTAAAGAAACTACTTAAAGAAATCTATCATTCTTTTTAGTGATTAAAAAGGAAAGTGAGTCATATCAATTGAGACAGAGGGAAATGGAGTACTAATACCGGAAGATAAGGATGAGAATGCATCTAAAAGCTGAAAGTTTGTGGACTATTGTTGCAAATGGCTATGAAGAGCCAGAAAACGATGTTGAACTTAGAGATAAAAATCTTGAGGCTAAGTATCGTGAAGATGCAAAAGCCTTGACCAAAATTCAAATGGGAGTCTCAATAATATATTTTGCAAAAATTACTACTTCTGCGACTGCAAAATAAGTTTGGTAGTCTATAGAAACTGAGGTGTATGGTAACGGAAATGTACGCACTATAAATTTTCAAACTCTTATAAGAGAGTTTCAAAATTTGAAGATGATAGAATTTGAAAAAATAGATGAATATTGCACAAGAGTCGTGAATATTGTCAATGAAATAAGAAATCATGGTGATACAATTTGTGACCAACAAGTTATGAAAAAGATTCTAATAAGTGTCACAGAAAAGTATGAGTACATTGTTGTTATCACTGAGGAGATGAAAGATCTTTCTAAGTTTTTCATCAAAGAGCTAGTTGGATCATTTCGTGCACACGAGAAGCGAAAATTTTTTCATGAAGATCAACCCAAAGAGACAACTTTCCAGTCCAGAACCAATGAGAATTCTCATAATTTCTCAAAAAATAAACAAAAGAAGAATTACAATCCAAAAAAGAAGCAGGATCATGATGGTTCCTCTAAGAAGGTTGAAGAAAAATGAGAGAAAGGTTCTAGTCTTTTTAAAAAAAAAAATTGCAAAAAAACTAATCACAATGCAGAAAAATGTTGACACAAAGGCAAAACCCAATGTAACTTTTGTAAAGAGTTTGTCAACATTGAGAAGGATTACTGGCACAAGAAACGGGAGCAAGCATTTTTTTGTGAAGAACGGGAGGAAGAAAAGGAAGAAAACTTTTTCTTTGCTTCTCAATCTGATGCTTCAGCAAAAAGCAATGAATGGTATGTTGATAGAGGTTGTAGATTGGAGATAAAAAGGCTTTCCTCTCAATTAATAGTAGCATCACTATTAAAATGAGAATGGGATATGGAACCTTAGTTGATGCAAAAGGTAAAGGTACCATTTCGATCAATATAAAAGGGAGCGACAAGCAAATTTCATGATATTCTTTATTTTCCGACTTGGAAGAAAATGTGCTTAGTGTTGGTCAACTCATGAAAAATGGTTATCTCTTGTTCTTAGAGATAATTATCGCAAGATTTATGATAAAACTGAGCCAAATCAAGTCATTGTTGAAGTAGAGATGATAACAAGAAATTTTCCTTTACAGTGCATTCAAAAATGAAGTTGTAGATGATCATGGTTTTGGCACAAAAAAATTTCACTTGAATTTTCATGGTTTGAAGCTTCTCAAGTAAAAAGACATGGTTCAAAGCCTTCCTGAGATACATACTGAGATTAAGGTAGAGAATATTTCTATCATATCGTTAGATGTGTCAAACCAAGATGATGATGAGGAAAAGGAAGAGGAAGATGTCCCTCAAGAGGGAGAAATCTCAGATTCAGATGATGAAGAACCACCTCCAAGAGGAACAAAACTGTTTAGTGACATATATCAAAGATGCAACTTTGTCGGTGTTGAGCAAGAAAATTATGATGAGGCAATAAAGCATGACGTTTGAAAGAAAGCCATAGGAGAAGAAATTCAGATGATTGAGAAAAATAATATTTGGGAATGTGTAACTACACCCAAATAAAGAGAAGTTGTAAGTCTAAAATGGATTTACAAAACCAAACTCAATCAAGAAGGAGATATTCAAAAGCACAAAAGAAAGGCGAAATTCCGTTGCAATTATTGTCAGACATGAGAACAACTTGCTGACATCTTCACCAAAGCACTTCCAAGAGAAAAGCTTGCTATCTTCGAGAAGACATTGGAGTTGTCAAGCAAAATTCATTAAGGGGAGTGTTGGAATTAATGCATTCACACCTTGATGTTTGGTCTTCCAATATTGTCTCTTAGTTTTTAAAGAAATCTTTTAGAATTTTGTAATACATGTATCTAGTAAATTGTGATACATATATATATATATAGATAGATAGATAGATAGATAGATAGATAGTTATTTGTACAAGATCTTTGGTTTTACATTGTTGTTAGTATAAATAAAGTTGTAATTGATGATTCTAATCATCTCAAGTGGCCTGTAGCCTATATTAAACTTGAGCATTCACTGAGAAAGTGTCCTCCTTCTATATTTCCTACAATTTGCTATCAGAGCAGGCAAAGATCTTGAGATCGAATCTCACGCCACCCAAAATTATAAATAACTTACACGTGCTTGGCCCATGAAAAAAATTAGGCTCGCACGCAAGGGGGAGTGTTGAGAATATAATTAAATAATAAAAGTGTGCTCTCTCTAACAGCTTAAGCTTTTAGATGAGATGGTCACACACTTCGTCATGCGCAAACCGAATCAATAATACTATTTCACTCTAATCCCTTTACCCCAAAACATTTATCTCTATTTGTTGTTCACCCCAACTACCATCGCCTTTGGCTACTAACCGTATTCTCCACCAAAAGCAACGATAGCATCCGATGGTTTCAAGTCGTTGGAGCAAAAGTTATCGGTGGAATACATAAAACTTATTCTTTCTTTGATTTAATTTTTATACTAGATAAATCAATTAATCGATAACCCTATGAATAAATGTTAAGTCGAATCAAATCAAACTGATATCTTATTAGTTTGATAGCAATTTAGAACATATATAAAATCAAATTGAACCACCCCATAAGCATCTCTATAAGTAAGAGATTAGGCTGTAGTCTTTCCATTTTAGGCTCCAATCATCTCCATTTTCTCTCCCCCTATCTTCTGAAATAAGAACATGATTAAGTGAATTGTAATCGAAAGTTCATTGCAAAATTTAAGGGAAAAAACATTCAACTTCAAACCTTTGATGAGTTATAACCGTAGTGAGAGTTCACTTTTTCACTTTCAGATCACGTAGATTAAAAGGAATGGCCTATCAATGGCGAAATTACAACAAAATTACATGAACAATTAAACATTGAAGGTATTGTAATTAAAGACCCATTAAAAAGTTTCAAAGCTTTGAAATCAAATAAGGGAAATAATAGGTGTTTTCGAAATTGTTATTTGTTTAACCTTAGTGTTGTTAGTTGTTACCAACGATTAAAAATATTCTTTGGGGTTTATATCTCAATTCTAAAGGAGTTTGGCGATGATTAGAGTTAATTATTATTGAAACTTCATATTGAGACTTTAATAGGAAGACATAAATTAGTTGTATTTAAATTGTACGTAAAAATAGTATGTTTTGTCCGAATTTGTATACAACAAAAAACTATATGCAAAAAAATGTATGGAAATTATACATAGTTGTATGTTTTGACCAGATTTATACATATATATATAGAGAGAGAACACTTCTGCTAATTTTTGAAAATCAAAAAATCAAACTAGATAATGTAAATGTTGTCATATGTTTATAATTATAGGAAAAATCACCATAAACCTAAACATTTGTTTAGGTATATCAACTTATAATCGATTGCTATATTTTCACCATTAACAATTTATTAAATTACAGAAACAGACTTTAAAAGTATATAATTAAGTGTAAATAATAATTATGCCTCTAATATTGCGATAGTATAATTCTGCTCTTTGATGTACATGTCTATTTTGATAAAGGGTGTAAAAAATAAGCCTAAATATAGGTAATTCGATCAACTCGCCCATAATTTTAAGGGTTGGGGCTCAAGATAATTTAAATTAGGTTCAATCTCAACTAATCAAGTCTTAAAATCATTTTAAGTGAATCCTTAATTGAGCCCAATTTAATCTCCAATTTGATCAACCCGTTTTAAAATTCTTTATTTGCATTGATGTAACGTATATTCCTATATTGAAGGTATGAATTACTATCTATTTTGTATCTGTTAAGATTTATTTATCCATTTGTAACTTTAAAAAAAATGAGTAAAAATTCAAATTGTGATTATAAAAGTTAAATACAAGTCAAATTGGGCGGGTCATGACTCAATCCGAATTTTAAGCATATTTGAGCCCAAAGTAAACTTGAGCAGGTCATGACCCAACACAATTTCTATTTCAACTCATTTGACACCCCTAATTTTGATTAGCAGAAGCATAATTATATGTATATTATATAGACACAACCTTTGTGATGTGTCAGTGTTGTTACACCTTGAATTATAAAAGATAAATGTATTTATACCTAACTAAAGAAATATGGTAAACTCAGCAAACTTGTGTCTGCGGTTTCAACAAAAGAAACTTAAACCTTTAAACATTCAAATAAAAAAAATAAAAAAAAAGGGTGCAGGAATGAGAGATAATGTCTCTGTGTCAAGAATTAAAAAGTTTTTCAATTCTTGTTCATGGTGCGGTTCACATTATTTTTAATAGCATCTTTGGATTCTTCAGCCTTGCCTAGCACAGTGTCTTTCACTTTTTGGGTTGTGTCCTTAACTGATCCCCATGCTTCTTGGGCTGTTTCTTTTGCTTTTCCAGCCATGTCTTGTGCTGCATCCGCAACCTTTTCTCCCATTACCTTCGTTTTCCTCACCGCCTGTCAGATACATTTTGTCAATTAAATACTCATTAATTAGTACGAGGGTATTTATATCAGATTGATCTTCCTATGTACGTGTATCATATGTAATTTTATTCAATATCAATACATATTGGTGCAGGTAATTCTCATCATATGCCACGAGACTAATGTAGGAGATGACCAGAGTTGTACGTCCTTTGCTTTCTACCTCATCAGAAACGTTAAGAGTGTTAATAATTACCTCATCAGCAACAGAGGCAGTCTCATTTGTGACTTCTTGGGCGGCTTTTTTGGCCGTCTCAGCGCCTTGTTTCGCTGCATCGACTCCTTTTTCAGCTGCGTGGCGTGCCTCATCTTTAAATGCCATCCCTAGGTGTCGTTTACCTACCTGTTAATTACACACACATTTATCTAATTACATCATACTTCTAAAGATATAATCTTCAAATAGAGTTTTAACATACATTGCCAATAAATGTTGTTTATACTATTAGATTATTTGAAATGTAATCGCAAGTACTCCCTCCAATTCAAAAAAATGGTCTAGTTTGACTTGACACGCACATAGTTTAAGAAAATAAATAAGACTTTTCAATGTTGTGGTTTTAAAGTAAAGTTATGTCAAATATATCAAAATGACATTTAACCTGTGACTTAAACATGCCACGTAAAGTGTGACAAAAAAAAGGGTCATTTTTTTTAAACAGACCAAAAATGAAAGTAGATCATTGTTTTTTAAATGAAGGATATTATAAAATAACATTACTATTAAGCATGATCATCACCTGGAAAGGTTTGGGTGTTGCACCAAGAAAAACCCTAGTTCTTAAAGGCTTATGTCCTATGATAGCTCCTGCATTTTGGAGCTTTGTAAGAGTAGGTACTAGATTCATCATGCTTGCCATTTCTCTCTAATTTATTATTTTTTTTTTTCTTGAAATTGATTTGATATTTCTTTTTAATTTGTTTTACAAGTTGGAAGGGTTTGTACTATATAAATAGGAAGAGAGAGAGGTGAAAGTCCAGTATTTCTTACCTGTTTTCCGAATTTTAAGTTACCACTCAATAAAAACTTACGAGAGAAATGAACGGATCGCTCTCTTCTTCACTACCACTAATTAATCCTTTTAATTTTAATTTTAATTTGTCTAGAAGAAGATATATAAATAATGTAGCTTCCAAATTGAATTACATTTTGGGGAGTTGGGCATTTTATCACTTATTACAAGTGCAATTGTCGACATTAAACTGATATTAGGTGTAGACATTGAACTGATATTAGGGCATTTTATCACTTATTAGTCTATTCTCTAAGATAGTTACAAATTAATTAATAAATACTAAGAGTTCTAATAATTAATAATGGGTGTTTGGTATAACGAAAATGTTTTTCAATTTTTTCATGTTTGGTTGACTTAAATATTTTCCAAATTAACTTATTTTCCTCAAATTTAAGGAAAATGACTCATCTTTTAAAAAGTAAGAAAAACATTTTCCAAAACCTATTTTGAACCTAACACCTCAACTTTTCATCCTAATTCAAGTCTCGAGTATCGATTTTCTATACAAATCCTGAATCTGACTCTCTATTCGAGACCTGACTCTTGACCTAGATTCGAGACTTAACTAAGTTCTGGATTGAATCGTAGTCGAATCTCAAGTTAGGATTAGAGGTCAAATTTTGGTTTAGGTCGGGATCGGGTCCCGAATCAGATATTAGGATGGAGTATCAAGTTGGGTGTCAAAGTCGGATTTTGGGTTGAGAGTAGAGGTCGAGTGCTCAAATTATAATATTTGCACTGTATTCCAGAATTTTGAGATTTCATACCAGATGCCTTTAGTAACGACGAATCAAATCATTAAATGAGGACCAAAAATCTTAATCTAATCTTATCAAATCATGAATTGAGCCGGCCCAGTCCAATAGAGCTAGCTAGTCCATATTCACGATTTTATGCATCAGTTTGTGGGACAACCCAACTAACCCTAATAACATCACTGAGGTGATTTGTGTCTTATATATATTCAACAATTGACATTAGTCCATATCGACGATTCTATGCATAATTTTGCGCAAAAACCTAAATTACGCGTATAAGCAAATATATGCTAGTTAATTACTTAACATAGCTATAGTTTGTCTTAATTACAAGTTACGGTCTACTTTAAGCTATAATTACACGGCTCAGTTTTTTAGTTTTGTATAATTCGCATGTTTGTATAATTCGTAATTTGTATAATTTTTGTATAATTCGAAATTTGTATAATATAATTTGTATAACTGTTTACACTTCTGATGTTTGTAATTGTATAAATTCGTTATTTCGAGTTTATACAAAATAACTAAATTATAAAAATGTACCCGCGAATTATACAAATGAGGCAGCTTATATTGTAGCTACAGTCCGTAAATATGCAAACTATATCTATAGACCATAATTAAGTTTATTATAGTAGCTATTTGTGAAAGTTTCTCTAATATCAATGAGGTGGTTTGAATCTTATATATATATATATATATATATATATATATATATATATATATCCAACAATTGAAATGTTAACGGGTTCATACCATCAACAACACATACATAAAACCTCACTAAATTAATATAGGTGGGACCATGAAATATTATTATTTTATAAATATATTATTTAATCAATAAATTAATATTTATTAATTTAAAGAGTGTTTTGTGAAAATGTCATTCATGAACTTGAGTTCATGATTAATCATTCCGGTTACCGCTAAAAGGTTGACGTCAATAACCTTTTGGATTACTCGGATGAAAGAGATACATGTACAGAAGTTCATTACTTAGAAGAAATTGTGGATACCATCGAAAAAAAATAATGTTGATGATGAAGTTGAAGATGATACAATACCTTTTTGCAACCAGTTACGCGTAAGGAAACACTTATCAGATCTAGAACTCTTCGCAATTTTATGCTGAAGTTTGAAAAGACAACACCAGAATTTTTTTATGCAATAAGAAAAGTTAGAGATCAGCTTCAGCTAGATTTAAATTTTAACAATAAAAAACACAAATAGAATCATATTTCACTAAATTGTCTTAAACATATTATACTTGTAAAGGTTATTGATTTATAATATTTATGGAATCATATATTTATATAGGGGTCTTCTAAAAATATATTGCTCCCTCTATCTCAATTTATGTGCCACTTTTTATTTTTCGAGAGTGAAATAGTTTAAGTTTGACTGGAAATTTGCGCATGGAATCTTCATTTTTTTCGAAATGAAATTTATATATTTGTAAACTACGTAAAAAGTACTATAAGTCACAATAGTTGATAATTCAAAATGTTTAAAAGATCTAGAAAAAAATTACGGTCAAAGATAGACTTGTTTGAATCTCGAAATCTGAAAAGTGTAACATAAAATGGGACGGAGGGAGTATCTTATTATCTTATCAAAATGAGTGATTCTTTCCATTGGCCCAAGTCGGGACTTGAAGAAAATATTATCTTAGAGAGATTAATAATTTACCGAGTATTAATTTAGTGAGGTTTTACTGTATATTAAATACTTAATTATTTTTGTATATTTATTATTTTAGTTTTTTACTTGGTGTTCAATATTTACATTGAAGCCCGATTAAATTCATACGTATGTATGAATATGTTTCGCTAAAATTCTGGCTCCGTACATACGTATAAATATGTTAGATCATTATTAGATTTATGAAAAGAAGAGTAATTAACCTTAGAAGAGTTTCGATTTTGGTAGGTCCCCACCATATAATTATGGGAAAAAGGACAAATATACTCCGGAACTATCGTAAATGGTATGTAGATACCCTCCGTCATACTTTTGGGGCATTGGTGCCCTTGCCGTCCAAAAACTAGAACATATATGCCCTTCACTCTAACGGAAGACTAATTAGGGACACGTGACACAATTTTATCTGTCGATCCGATATTTAATAAATGTCTGGTCAGTGGATAAGATTATAGCACGTGTATGTCCGTTAGTATAAAGGGTATGCTCTAGTTTTTAGACGACAGAAACACTAATGTCCCAAAAGTATGACGGAAGGTATCTGCATATTATTAACAATAGTTCAGGGATATTTATCTTTTTTCCCTATAATTAAACGTTCAGTTTGAATTCATTTGGTGTGTGTAGTTGGGGCATAATAATGATAAATAGGAAGAGTTATACTTAGCATAGAATTCATGTTGCACAAGAGGGGGGAAAACTTAAAGTGGATGCAATATCTTTACTAACAGCCAGCAACTTACTGACAAAAGCATTTACTAGTAGCCTTTGAAGGGGTCTTCCTCAGAAAGCAAAGCTGTCATTTTTATTACTTAGCTCTGTGGAAAAATTTTAATATGGTTGAGGCACAACCAACAATAATTGTATGAGACTCCATTCAATTTTTGACACTTAAATTTATGAGCTCATTTTAACACCACACACTCTCTCACCTTATTTTCCCCCAAATTCCCCCCTTTTCCTTCAAAGTATTTTAGTTCTTTTCTGTACAATATTCTTCTCTTTTTCACTTTTTTTTTTAATTCTTTGTGCTCTTTATTAATTAGTAACTTGATTAGCTCTTTCTTTCCCATTAATCATTTCTGTCCCTCAACTAAATCAATTTAAAAAATTGCCACCTCTCAACCAATTCAACTACAACATAATTATTCCTCGTAGCCTTAGAAAAAAAATCTTTGAAAATTTTCATTACATCTCAAAAAATTGAATAAAATCCCTAGGATACCTTTAAAAGATAAATTTTGACTGAGAAATTCACACACTTTATATTTGTATTAAAAAGTATTCACTGAATATCGAAAATTGAACTAAATAAAAATCTAGTCAAATTGAATATTTCTTCTACTTTAATTTATTTTTAAAAATTTGACATAATCAGTTTTGGTTTTAAAGTAAAAATAAATCGAAAAACCACCAATGCTTAAAAAATTTGACACAATGCTTAATTTATTTTCAAGAATCAATTGGTTCCATATAATTTTAAATTAACTACTCATTATATTATTATTATTATAATAGTAATAATAATAATAATAATAATAATATAATAATAATAATAATAATAATAACAACAACAACAACATTCAGCCTTAATATTATTAGAATTCATTTTTCATATCTTTACGTACATTCAGTTATACTATATATTTCCCAACATTTTTCTATTAAGTATTTTAAAAAATTATAACTTAAATTAAGAAAAATAATGGATACTCTCTGTTAAGAGAATGACTATAATATATGAACTAAAACAGAATTAAAGTAACAATGACTATAAATATATGAACTAAAACAGTATTAAAAAAAAATATGAAAACTAAATTTGAATTAATTTGTTTTTTTAGGTGCTAGTAATTGAGAAAACACTAAATATTTTTTTAGTTAATTTGATATTATTAAAAATATTGAATGATATGAGGATTTTAAAAACTCAGTCCTAAAAACGTTTTTAGTTATTGTGATAAAAAAAATATTTATTAATTTGTTTATTCAATATATCAACATCTTAAGAAAATGGAATTAAAAAATATTTATTAGGAGTAAGAAAATAAGAAAATGAATGAAAAGAAGGGTGAGTATGAGAGAGATAGTAAAAAGATAAAGAAGTAGACATATTATTCAAGTATCAATTAATCAATAGAGGATCACACAATTATTATTGATTGGACCTCTACATTGTAAAATTATTCTGCTCTCTGCATAAGAAGAAAATGAACAACTGTTTCCCTCTGCCCAATCATAAATTTCATATGTTTAAATGCCTTTTAAATCGTTTTCATGGAGTTAGTTTCACAAATCAAATACTCCCACTCTCTCTAAAGGGCACTAAATGCACTGATAAGTCGGTAGAGTGTATAAAAATAATACTAAAAATGGTGTATTAGTAAATTTTACATTAGTTATGCTTGAGATTATATTTTATATAGTGTTTGAGTTGATTCGTTATATTTTAAAAATAATATGCATTGCATTATTTATAAAAAAGGGAATATTTATTTATAAAAATATCCTTCACAAATATAATGGAACAGATATGGAAAAGATTTTGAGGGATAATTGTGTTTTGAGGGTCGGTTCGGTTTTATGTATTATCAGTTCGCTTTATTGGTTTTCAATTTTTTAATATGCTAAATCAATAAGAAAATGCTTATAAAACAAATATATGATTTTTCCAATAATTTGTCGCGACAAGATAATAATGTAACTCTAATACAGAACGCTCATAAAATAGAAACAATAATAACTAACATGAAAAGAATTATACAAATGCAATATAAAGCGAAGTTAAGAGGAATATAATATTTACTTTAGGTATTAACAATTTGTATAATGTAAAGTTGTGAACTCAACGTCATTGTGAAGTATAAATTGAAGGTTAAAGGGTAAATGCAATAACTAGTAAGTTACTTAGATTATATTTAATATTTATGAAGGGATAAAGTAATAAATTACTACATTCTTAATGATTTTCGATTTAACCAATAACCCAAAATTTAAAAATAAAATCAAATTGATTATCTGATAAACTTTTTATAAAATCATTAAAAATCTATTAACCTAATAACAATAAACTTATAACATTTTTTGGATTCGATTTATCGATCGGTTTGAAATGACTGGTGAACCCCACACAATAATGTCAAATAAATAATTTCCTTAGCTAAGTATGATTTGGCATATATATGTCTCACACAGGTAAAATAATTTATTTTAAAAAAAAAAAACCATTAGTGTAAGCAGGTCCCAGACAGAGGGTCCACAGGCGGGTAGCTCAGTAATAACCAATGGATCATCTATTTAACACAACGCTTTATTTTGACCTATACACCTTTCTGAACTAAACAAAAATAAATATTTTAAAATGTGCATGTTAATTGTTAAAGACTGGAGCCAAAACAACAAGAAAATTAACAAAAAATTTTAAAAAGACAACAAAATTGAGTTGAGAATAAAAGGGAAATACTTAAACGGTTTAACAAACGTCGATTAAATTAGGGAAAAAGGAGCGCCTTACAAGGCTCAAGCTCCTGCGCCTCTTTCCTTTATTTTTTTTTAGTTTATGTTTTAAAATTTTTTTTAGTTAGTTTATTTTTTCCTTTTGATTTTTGTTTTTTATTTTGAAGTTGTTCCTATTTATTTTGCATGTAATTTTTATATTTTTTTTAGCAACTTACTCATTTCGATTTTTTAGGTAAAATTTTATTAATTCAAGTTTGAAAAATATCATTTTATATTTGCTAAAAAATTATAAAAATCACATGCAAAATAAATAAAAACAACTTCAAAGAATAACTTTAAAATAAAAAACAAAAATTAAAAGAAAAAACTAAAAAAAAAAAAGGAAGAGAAAAAACTAACTAAAAAACACTTAAAAAAAAGAAAAGAAAAGAGGCACAGGGGCCTTGCGCCTTGTAAGGCTTCACACCCATGCGCCTTATATGGCGCATCGTACTTCACCCTAAATAATTTTTCTCTAATTTAGATGTTGTTTGTTATGCCTCCACCCTAAATAATTTTTAATAGTCAACAAAAAGAAAATAAATATCCCTCCAGTCTACACCCTAAATTATAGTTATATACCGTTTAATTTGTTTCAAAATATTTGGTGTTTTAAAAGTATATATATGAAGCTACTAGTTGGTGATGTTTTAACTTTTATTAAGTGAAACTTTTAATTAAAACGGTTAAATGTGTTAGTGATGTATATATATATGAAGAGTATTTCACTTATAATTAAAACGGTTAAATGTGATAGTGATGTATATATGAAGAGTATTTCACTTATAATTAAAACGCTTAAATGTGATAGTGATGTATATATGAAGAGCATTTCACTTATAATTAAAACGGTTAAATGTCTTTATAGTGTTTGACCACAATTTTTAAATATTTTTGGCAAGTTATTTTTTACTCATATTTTGGGTAAAGTTTCATCATGTGTTTGGTTATAGATTTTGGGAGAAATATTTTACTTTTTATAAGAAAAATGATTTCTACCCATAAGTTTTAAAAATTATTAAAATTCTCATAAGTTTGTATTATCATTTTATAATGAAAATGTCTTGTGAAAAGTCATGACAACAAACATAATTAATAAGAATTTGAAAAAAAAATAAAAGGAAAATTATATTGATTTGTATACGAAAAACTACTATTACTATCTGTAATTGGAAGTGATTTTTCAGAGTTTGTTGTATAAAATATGCATATAACGATATAAATTTTGTACAACAAACAAGGAATGAAATTTAGTCAAAAATTATAAATCATGGTGTTTTTATAAAATATAAAAATTTGGAGGATTGTTGAAAAATTTCCAAATACTAGAATTTGGCCCAATTTTTTTAAAAACATGAATGTTTGTCAAATATATTTGCTAAGTAATGACAAATTATATGGTTAAGAACTAATTTTTCAAAATTTTCTCAAATATATTTGTTGTCAAACAGAGTCTTAAGGCCTAAAGAGGTGTCCAAAAGTTTAAAAGACAAACACTAAAATAAAAGTTTTCTGATATAAGTAGAGAACAATTCAGCAAGGTGTCATTTGTTTTCATTAAGATTAACACGTATGAATTTGAATGTACATATGAATATTATATATTTTTATATGGTAATTAGTGGTGGTGATGATGACCAGGGGCGGACCTACAGTGGTTCAAGTGGGTTCATATGAACCCACTTCGTTGAAAAATAACACTGTATATATATGTATATTTAATCAGATTTTAAAATTTTATATGCATATATTAAATTTTGAACCCACTAACACAAGTCTGAAGCTTAGCCGAGTGGTTGAGGGGGTTCAATTTTCCCAGCCAACCCGGGATCGAATCCCCATTGCCACATTTTAATTTTAATTCTTTTTTTGAATATATAAAACGTTCACACACAGTTTTGTCCTCTATGTAGGTGTAACTTTTGTCCTTTTAGTTACTTAGAAACTATAAAAAGTAGAACAACTTTTTACTTTTACAATTAAAAGTCCAATAGTCAACAACTTTTGTCCTTTTTGTTTTTAATTTTTTTTAAAGAAAAAAAGCTCAACTAAAAAGGCACTAATCCCTATTATTCTTAATTCTAAAAACCCTTTTGTCTTCTTCTTTGTTGAAATCTTCTTGAACCTCTCTTACTTTTCCCCCCAAAATTTTGAGCATATTTTTTTATTGAAGGAAAAAAACTCTCCCCGTCTCTCAAATCTCGCACAATAGTCAATATCCATCAAGTATGTTTTTCTCTCTTGATTCTAGTCTTTATATATACATATATGATTATTGTGGTTATTTTTTATTTCTTCAACTAAAAAATCCCTTATCATTCGAAAATCAACAAAAAATTACAAATAATATTAGGTATATTTCTATGTATTCGATTATGAAATTAAGGTTATAATTATTTTGTTTAATATTTTGTTTTTATTTGTTAAATGTTGAATGAAGAGAAATCATTCATAATATTCTTTTATCTTCTTAGTTTATATTGAAGCCTAGTTTTTCGTCCATCTTGTTATTTACCGTCTCATTCATAAGTCAATGTAATTTTTTTTCAAATGTATTAACATTGTTTAGTACAGTCAGATATGTATGTTGTTAGCCTCATAAAAATTACAAATAATATTAGGTATATTTTTATATCTTGAACCCACTTCGTGAAAATTCTAGGTCTGCTACTGATGATGACTAACGATGGTGAATGTGTGTAGATTTGGAATGATGTTGACTGATGATGATGGTTGGAGACAGTATCTTATGTCTAGTGATTGGCATTAGCGACTAAATGTGGTTGTTGTTGGTGGAATGATACTAATAGCTAATGGTGATGGTGAATATTGATGAAGGCGGTTAGCGATAATAATGGTGATAAATGTCGGTAGTGATTAGTAAGTGTAATAAGGTTTGGTGGTGATGATTGCAAATGATGGCTAAATGACGATTGATTTTTATAATTGACGATAGTGGTGCATGATTGTGGTTGGGGCTGAGGGTGGTGGTTGTTGATGGTGATTCACAGTGGTGATGATTGTGGGTCATGGATAAAAATAGATAGAGTAGCAGTAAAATGTCATCTTTGTATAAATTCTTAAATAAACATCTTAATGATACCAAAATTTTGTTAAAAATCTTAATGTCCTATTCTTCAGACTCATTAAGTGGTTGTAAAATAAGAAAAACAAATACACTTAATAATTAAGATTTGAAGGGTTAATAATATTCAGAATTTCAAAACAAATAGACTCAATGACTGAACCTTCGCATTGATTGTCTTCTCTTACACAAACAATACTTGCCTAAACTATATACAAACACTTTTTGAAATAATATTACCTTCTTAACTATCAAATGTCAAAAAGTTACTTATTTTACCAAAAATAAAATAAAATTGAGGAAAGAATATTTTGTGGGAAAATATATTTTTCCTTTGCCAAACAAACACAAGGGTTTCTCCAACTCCTTGAACAAGTGGTTACAAGATGTATACAGATAGAGGCATTGAATTCCATTAAATGTTTGTATTCATTCCTCCACCAACCCATTTTCTGCCTATAAAAGGATACTCAAGGAAACACCACTTCATCACTCATCAATCAACAAGTGTAAAGGCATAGGATAAAGAAAAGTAAAGTTATTTAGGCAATAATAGGAAGTGATGACAAACAAGTTGTCCATAGTTATTCTTTGTCTTGCTTTGGTAGTGGTACATACCACAGCATCAAGAGACATGCCAAGTGACAATGGTCTTACTGACCAAAAGAATGTTTTTGTAGGAGCTGGAGGTATCGGTGGCATTGGAAGCAATGGACTGCCTTTTGGTGGAGTTGTTAGCGGAGTAGGTGGCGATGTTGGTGGATTTGGTGCTGGAATTGGTGGTGGAGCTGGATTTGGTGGAGGAATTGGGGGTGGTGGACTAGGTGGAATAGGTGGAGTAGGAGGACTAGGTGGTATTGGTGGCGGTGCTGGTGGTGGTGCAGGAAGTCTTCCACTTCCATGAAGATTATTCATCACTTTCATGTAACTAAGTTTTATTCTTATCTTTATAATTAGTTCAAGTTTGTTTCATGCATGTCAAGTTTGCTTGCTACTAGTGTGAGAAAGAGTGTTTTATTTTTATTTTTTAGGTTGTTGATGTTTGGATTTATTCATATTGTAATGTTACGTGATTTTTCCTGTGTTCAATGAAATGTAAGTGTTATTGCACTTCTTTAATTTCTTTTAAAGTCTCACTTTTGTACGTTTCTTATGTTTACTTTGATATGGTTGATGAAGTAGTACCTAGGTGTAAAAAAATCTTGTGGTTTGGTGGAGCTAACCACAAACACAACATAAATAACATGAAAATAATTATGTAGTCCAAAAATAGCTGGTGACCTGAGGTGTTCCTGAACATAACAGATTGGAATAGAGCTACAATCCATAAACAATTTTGAAATCTCTACATGAAAAAAAGATAGACTATAGATCCAATGTAGTTATGATATGCATACTACATCAAGGGAGGGGGAGGAGGGGGGGGGGGGGGGGGGTAACGTTTGGCACACAAATGCTCCCCATTGGATAATAAAGAGGATATTTAAGGCAAAGGAGAGTACTCTCGAAGCTGTTGAATATGAGGAACATGAATTGATAATTATGGAAAAGTTTAGTACAAAGCTAATATACTCTAAATTGAGGGGTATTACACCAAAATTAATTGGAGAAGACAAGTGTGTGATAACCCTAGAGGCTCAAAATGGATTTTTGTACTATTTTTAGTTACTTGAAAGAGATTATGACTAGAGACAGACTAGCAAAATGAGATCAAAGTTGTCTACACTTAATTAATTATTACCCTTAGAAATTGATCTTACAATTTTATACATGATGTAATTTGTGAACCTTGACTGAGAAGTGCTGCGGCTGTCCAACATTACTCTTTTTGCCTTCAATTCTCACTTTGGCAATAAAATCAAGCTAGTTATTACAAAAAAAAAAAAAAAAAATTGACATGATATATATACACCACTTGAACCAAATAGAAATATTAATAAGCACACTAAACAATTAATGAATAATAATATAACAAGATAAATAGAAATATTAACTTGTACTAATATTTATATACGATGGTTTAAGTAGATTTTAGGTTTATATTCCTCTTATTATTTACGTTTTTTTAGTATTCCAACTTTATTTATATTTTTAAATTACTTTTTTATTTGATCTACGGGTCGGTCCAACCCAAATTACTTACACCTACGATCTAGCAGACTTACTCAAGTCGAGCTAAAAAGTCATATTCTTAAAAGAATACCAAAAACTAAATCCAATCTTTTCAAATCATGAATTGGGTTTGACCGGCCCAATATACCTAACCCATATTAACGGTTCTATGCATTATTTTGTGCGACAACCAAACTTACCCTAATAATATCAATGAGATGGTTGGTGTCTTATATGTATCCATCAATTGAAACATGTTTTTAAGACCTCATTTATTGGCACTTACTAGATGTCTGAATCTGAATCATTTAAATATTAGACCATTAAGTGCATTTATTTTTATTAAGATTTTAAGCACTTAATGGGTCTTTCTTTTTAAAACAATTGTCTTGTCATTGCCATTAATGTGGATTACAAAAGAGGATGGAGGACTTTACCATGCCTTCCTAATCAGATTTGCATAATATACGAGCACAAAGGAGGCACAAACAATGTCAAACACATAGAAGCACCTCAAGGAGGCTAAAAAAAATCATACTCGGTTTTCTTTTTTTACTCTGAAGGAGAGAAATTGCCATTTTTCAATGTTTAGTAGGCCTCTAATCTACCTGGGAATAGTGCTAGGTTGGGTAAATACTTTAAATTCCTCAACAACTTGTCTCATTGAGGCCAATTTATCGGCTACATGATTTGCTTCCCTAGAACAATGGTTAATAATTACATCATGTCTCTGAATAAATCTTCTAGTCTCCTCCACTGATTCCTTAATCCTCTATTGAGCGGATCAACTATTATTAATACAATTTTGAAGGAGTAGAGAATCAGTCTCAATAATTAATGATGAGATTATGACCATTGTTAATACACCATCTAAGTCCAAAGAGGAACACATTTGTTTCTGCAATGTTGTTAGTGCCACTTCCAAGTGGGAGGATGAAGATCATCAAACATGTACCCATGGAATCTCTCACTATTCCACCACCTCTGGTAGAATTTCCAACATATGAACCATCAGAGTTCATTTTCCCAAATAAGAGAGGGGGTTTCAACCACCTCACAGGTACAGAGCTAGTATCAACTATGTTAAGTTTCATGAGCTTCAATAAATTAATTCTCTCATTTTTCAAGTATATTAAGATTTGTAAAAAAATTCTTCGACAATTGACACATGTTGAAAGATATGCGGGACGTAGATCTAATGATGGAGGGCTTTTCTTCCTCATATCTAGAGTTACACCTTGATCTTCATAGTTCCCATATTAAAACATGAGGGAGAATTTTACAACATAGTACTAATTTTTGGTGGTACAATTTCAACAACTTTGAATTGAATCCCAAAGTTTGATATTCCTGGTACTACTGATACTCATTCTTCCTAAAAAAAGAACTCCATAATAACGGTGCAAAATGGCCTAAGCAGAAGAGATGTTCAGCGGTCTCCATCCCCAATTTCATACCAATTATGGTACACTTGCAAGTTTGGGCTAGCAATTCATTTTCTTCATTAGAAAATGAAACTACCGATTTATTGTTTAGAAAGTTGTGAATTCTTGGTGATAGTCAAACTTTGGGTCTTTGAGCATTTCGATTCCTTGCAAGATTGGCATAGGACATTTTAGTGTTTTCAGCCCCTTTATTTGCCAATGAATGAGAAGATTTTGCTTTGCTAGAACTAGGGGTTGATTATAAATGGTTGAAGGATTTTAGGTAACTGGGTAGCCTGATTTAGGAGCTGGCAGGGGTGGGAAGTGAACAGTAAGAGTGGAAAACTTTGGATTTAGGGATAAAAAAGGATGAAAAGCCATCGAAGGGGGAACATCAAGGACCGGGAGCTCCACGGTGAGGAACATGAGCTCGCCGAAATCTACCAAAAGGCTAAGCAACGGTCAATTTTTTAAGAGAGAGAAAAGAAGAGATAAGTATTTATGTTGGTGATGATTCTACTTCGCTTAGTTTTATTATATATAACTGAATAGGACTTAATCATTAAGATCTAGAAAAAAGTCTTAATATCATTAATAGGCATTCTTTGTGGATAATATTCACCATTATTCTATCAACAATCACCAACCATCACCACTAATCACCTCGTCATCACAATTACCACCATTGTCAACCACTAGCTATTATCTTTGTCTACTATCAACCACCACCATTGCTAACTACTACTACCAGTTGCTACCACACTTACTGTTGACACCAAATTTTGGTCTGATATTTCTAAAGTTAATACTTTTTAAGTATTTATTTTTTAAATAGTTCAAAATACATGTTTTGCCATTTTAATGCAATTTGTTGATAATTATCCTTATTCTCAAAGTATTAGGATTTTTATTGGTTAATTCTGTTTATATTATTTTGTCAAAACCGGTTGAATACGTTCAAATATTTGTTCACTTTTTATAAAATCAATATTTCTGTTAAATTACATTTTTTTACATGTCATTGGTTACGTTCATTACATTTTTCATATTCATTTTCTCTGTAACATTTGTTAATATTTATTTTGATATTTTGCACAGTTCAGGAATTCATAGATAATATTTCATACACAAATATTTTATTAACCGATATTTTGACCCACGGTTTTAAAATAGTGATATTGTACTATTGGAAGTTTTCAATTCCCTATTTAAAGAAAAGCTTGTTCACTAGGTTAAAGGGTGGTGGATAAGATTTTTAGGGGGTAATTTACAGATTTTTTATTCTTTAGTTGTTCATTATTTTTCGGCAAGTCGTCGGAGTTCCACTGGAATCCAGCGAGTCCACCACCAAAATCACTTTGTTTTTTTCTTGTTCTTCCGGTGAAATAGTTGCTGGAAACAACTCCAAATAACAACCAGGCATCTCCAGTCACCACCTTCCTTCCCTATTTCTTCTCCAGTAGCTACAGACCATGTCCAACACTTACCTCCTCTATTATTATGATTATATCCATTGCCACCACTACCCCATCTCTCTAGCCACCGCCAACTCTACCACCACTATTATCACGCTATAGCAATTCCTACTAAATAAGCTTTTTCATCACAACTAGCACCGCTGCCAACTACCACCATACACTCTTCAGTCATCATCACCAATATTGTCACCTTCACATCCACCACAACTATCAACCACTTCACCACTATGATCAATCTCTACTACCAGCGACCTCCATCATCATAAGTAGCACCGCCGCCAACTACCACAAACACTTCACCAACCACTACACTTTCGTTTTTCATCACCATTAACACAGTCAACAACTAACATCAACACCACCAACTACTAACATCAATCAATTTCATCATTATAACTACCAACACCACTACCATTCATCACCATTATGTTAGTTATCACAACACCAACCACTCCCACCATCACAACTATCACCATCATCATTACTAATTTACTAGCTACTAACAACAACTATTATTATCAGCACCATCACTAGCGAGTATAAGTGTTTCATTTTTTTATCAAATAATAATTTTATTTTTTAAATTCATTTTTAATATTTAATTAATTTTTATTTGAATTGTATATTTATTATGTACATATAAATAATTTATGTACATTCAAATGTTTAAAAACAAATTGTCCTAATTATTCAGTGTTTAGATATAACGACCACATCTTAATTATTCAGATTTACACTACTAAATCTTAGGGCCCGTTTGGCCATAGATTTCCCAAGTAATATTTGGGGAGGGAGGGGGGGGGGATTTGGAAAATAGTGTTTATTTATACAATTTGTCATTATTTGACAATATTTTTTGGCAAATATTCCAAATTCCCAAATACTAGTTTTTTTCTAGTATTTGGACCAAATCTCATTATTTGGGATCTTTTAAAAATTAAAATTTTACACCAAACTTTTATATTTTACAAAAACACCCTCTATAGTAGTTATTTGCGTTGTATTACATAATTTTTTACGTGAACACCAAAATAGTTATGAAATATTCAGTGAATATGAAATTGATGATATGGTTGTTGATGAAAATGATGAACAATTGGCCCATGGTAACAAAGTCATGTGATTTGTCTACTTCACGATGTATGAAATGATGTTTGTTGCACTCACTCCAAACTACCACATTGTTCCAATGTCATGGACACTAGTTATTTGTTGCAACGAAGATCCATTGACTTCTAATACAAACTTATGGTTAGTTTTGATAGTTTTTAAAACTTATGGGTATAAATCACATTTTTCTTAAAAAGTCAAATATGTTTCTCAAATACTATGACCAAACACATGGTGAAATTTCACCCAAATAATATTTACCAAAAATATTTGAAAATCTATGGTCAAATGCTAGCTTAATGAAAACAAATGAGACCTAACTGAATCATATAATAAGGTCACGTTCAATTAGCCACATAGGCGCGACCCCATATTCGACCCAAACTAACTAGCAGCAGTGGAATATATGATACTAGCAACAATATATATTAAATTCTTAATCATTATTTTTTGGGAAAAAGATAAATATATCCCTGAACTATCATAAATACTATTTAAATATCCTCTGTTATACTTTTGGGACAGTACTGCTCTTGTTGTCTAATTTTTGGAGTGTATATATCCTTTGTACTGACAGGGGGACATATGTCTCAATCTTAAAGACCTATCCGAAATTTATTTGATTTTTACCCATAATTAAAAGACTCACCCAACAAATTCAAAACTCGTCCAAATAACTAAGATCCAACCCAAATTATAAGCCAAAATTTTCATATGCCCATCTCAAAAATAAAAATAATTTTCATTCCTAAAAGAACTCAAATCTTGATACCACAGACCACAAGGTACATCTCAAACGAAGAGC
Organism: Solanum verrucosum; assembly: GCF_900185275.1. NCBI lineage: Eukaryota > Viridiplantae > Streptophyta > Magnoliopsida > Solanales > Solanaceae > Solanum > Solanum verrucosum. Next base: position 220,366 of record NW_026020111.1, on the reverse strand, counting down.
AATACATTGAAGCATATCAAAGAATCAAATCGGAAACAAAACTACATCAATAAACTTTCAAATTCCATGGAAAAAATCAATCTTGGGTAAGAATTTACTCTACTTCAACCAACAAATTACAAGCCCTAATATGCTTAAAGAAGTAATGGAACACTTTGAAGACCAAATCGATTAAAAGATCAAAATTTTATCAGAAATCTCAACAACTTACTATCATCGGGTCAGATCTAAGCCCATCACTAAATTAGAAGACAAATTCAAAAATCGAAATGCTCCAAAAAAAAAGAACTAATCTTTTTCTAGGTCTATTTCCATGGCAGTTGAAGCAAGACATCTTAGTCTTTTCACTCAACAACAACAACATATCATTTCAAATCAAAGAAATGAGTTTTCCTACAATACCCAGATGAGGTTCTTCTCTTTTGCCGTTGCCAACGCCGGAATTGTTTTTTGCCCTTTTTGTGCGATTCCGTTCAAATTAAAATGTCTCATGAAATTTGATATAAGGTCTAATTTAGGGTATTAAATGGCTAATGAAAGTGAAGATTTTTGGGGTGTTTTTGGATTATAATTTGAGTGTGGGTTTCTAAGTTATTTGGGTGAGTTTTGAATTTGTTAGGTGAGTCTTTTAATGATGGCTAAAAATCAAATAAATTTTGGGTAGGTCTTTAAGAGTGAGGTATGAGTCCATCCGTTAGTCCAAAAGTATATATATACTCCAAAAATTAAACGGCAAGGGCATTAGTGTCATAAAAGTATAATAGAGGGTATTTAGATACCATTTATAATAACTCAGAGGTATATTTGTCCTTGTTTCCTTATTTTTTTTATGTCCTGCTCAGTGTTTGATATTGATATTGAAATTCGACTAAATCCATACATACATATGAATATGTTTTGTTAAAATTCTAGCTCTGTACACATGTATGAATATGTTAGGTTGTTAGATTTATGAAAAAAAATTAACTTCAGAGGAGTCTTGCTTTTGGTAGGTACCCACCATATAATTAAACGTTCAGTTTGAATTCGTTAGGTTTGTGCAGTTGGGGCATGATAGGAAGAGTCATAATTATCATAGAATTCATGTTGCAGTAGAAGGGAGGGATTAAGAGTATGTTTGGATTAGCTTAAAAATTAATCAAACTTACTTTTAAGTTATTTTTAGCTTTTAAGTGGATGGGATATGTTAACAAGAGCCAAGAACTTACTGGAAAAAACATTTACTACTACGCATTGAAGGGGTCTTCACTACATAAAATATGATCATTAGCGGTAATTAATTAATGACTATAGTTTAATTGTTGCTAAATATGTATTTTTAGCGGCAATAAACACTCTTTGTATATGTCCCTAAAGCGTTTAGCGACATTGATTCTAATGACACTTAACTAATGCCGGTAAAAACTTTAGCACTCCTTATTAATGTCTATATTTATTATCGCTAAAGGTTGTTTTTGTTGTAGTGCTTCCTAATCACTCCTCAGTTGAGAGCATTAGCTGTCAGTTTTATTTCTACTATATTATATCTGCAAAAGAAGAAAATGTCATTTGATGAAAGTTGTTTTCAAATGTTTAAATGTCTGTATTCATTCCTCCACCAACCCATTTTCTGCCTATAAAAAGATACTCGAGGAAACACCACTTCATCACTACTCATCAAGTGTAAAGGCATATATAGGATAAAGAAAAGTAAAGTTATTTAGGCAATAATAGGAATTGATCATGGCAAACAAGTTGTCCATAGTTATCCTTTGTCTTGCTTTGGTAGTGGTTCATACCACAGCAGCAAGAGAAATGCCAAGTGACAATGGTCTTTCTGACCAAAAGAATGCTTTTGTAGGCGCTGGAGGTATCGGTGGCATTGGAAGCAATGGACTGCCTTTTGGTGGAGTTGTTAGTGGAGTAGGTGGCAATGTTGGTGGATTTGGTGCTGGAATTGGTGGTGGAGCTGGATTTGGTGGAGGAATTGGGGGTGGTGGAATAGGTGGAGTAGGTAGTATTGGTGGCGATGCTGGTGCTGGTGCTGGTGCAGGAAGTCTTCCACTTCCATGAAGTTATTCATCACTTTCATGTAACTAATTTTTATTCTTATCTTCATTAGTTGAGTTTGTTTTATGCATGTTTGATTATGGTCAAGATTGCTAGCTAACTAGTGTGAGAAAAGAGTGATTTTTTTTTCTTCATTTTTTGGTTGTTGTTGTTGTTGTTTGGTTTTATCCATATTGTAATGTTACATGATTTTTTTCCGTGTTCAATGAAAGTAAGTTGTTGCACTTTTTAAAACTTCTTTTAAAGTTAGTGTTCAACGTTCCACACCTCTTTTCTCTCACTTTATTTCTTTTATTTACATTGATATGGTTGATCCAAGCGGCTGAATCTTTATGTAAAAAAATCTTATGGTTTGGTGGAGCTGACACCACAAATACAGTATTAATAATATATGAAAGAAATCATGTAGTCTAAAAATACCTAGTGGCTTGGGTTTCCAGCTGGACATAACAAAATTATTTTTATTACAATAATATATTTTAACATCGTTAATAAGAAGCAGAAAAACCGTAATATATTTGAATTCAATATATAATATATATATTATAGGTATGTTTCAATCGTAAATAACCACTATAATAAACTTAATTATGATCCATAGCTATAGTTTGCATATTTACGAGTTGTAGCTACAGTTTAAGTTGTCTCGTTTGTATAATTCACGTGTTTGTATAATTCGTGGGTTTGTATATATAATATGTGGGTACGTTTGTATAATTGAACTATTTTTGTATAAACTCGAAATAACGAATTTATACAAACACATACATCTGAACTTTAAACAGTTATACAAACTATATTATACAAAATTACATTATCCAAAAGTTATATAAATTATATTATACAAATTTTGAATTATACAAACTCGAAACTCCAACCCACGTAATTATCACTGAATGTTGGTCGCAAGTGATAATTAACTAAAACTATAGCTATGATGACTAATTAACTAACATATGTTTATTAACCATGTAATTTTATATAACTAAAACATTTTTAATACAAATGTATTATACCATTAGTGTGTATATATATATACCCTAATGGTATCAATGAGTAAATTATTAGTTTTTTCACTGAATCCCTATTTGATTCCACCATAGTATATATATACTCTAATAGTATTAAGAAGCAATTTAGTAGTTTTTCACTGGAGTGACTTTTTCTTCGTTGATACCATCAGAGTGTGTATAATATATATATATACTCTGATGTTATCAAGGAGTAAAACGGTATTTGGATTGACTTAAAAGTTGACCAAACCTAAACCCTAAACTTAGGTCAAACCTACTTTTAAGTCAATTTTTTTACTTCTAGAAATGTTTGGCAAATATAAAAATAACTTAAAATAAATAAAAAATAACTGAAAATAAGTTAGGAACTTTTTGACAAGGTTAAAAAAAATTTAATATAAGTTAAAGACCAAAGGTAGGTCTCTCATACTTTTAATTTTTTGACTTAAAATTTATTTAAGTTTAACTTTTTATTTTTGACTCAAAAACTACTTTTTAAGTCAATCCAAACAGGCTCTAACTTAATAGTGTTATCACTGAAGTGACTTTTTCTTTCTTGATACCACCAGAGTATATATATATAGTAAATGATAATAAATATAAAGTAATATTAAAAATATAATTAATCAAATAAAATATATAATTTAAATAAAAATTTGAAAGTTAATTATATTCTTAAAGGGATAAGGCACTAGTACCCCCTCTAGACTATAACCGAAATCCCAGAGACACACCTTAACTAAACTAAGGTCTTATTACCCCCTTGAACTTATTTTTTTTTATAATTTTGTACACCTTTATGGCCTACGTGGCCTCCAAATATCTCCCATGCACCTCACTTAAGTGGAGTCACGGAGTGTGCCACATAAGTCCAAAGGTGTACAAAATTACACAAAAAATGAGATTAGGGGCGTAATAGGACCTTAGATTAATTAAGATGTGTCTCTGGAATTTCGGTCATAATCTAGGGGGTACTTGTGCCTTATCCCTATTCTTAAATGAACACCAGAAATCTTAATCCAATCTTACCAAATCATGAATTGGACCGGATTGGCCCAATGAATCTAGCTGATATTAACGATTCTATGCATAATTTTCTGCGACAACCAAACCAAGCGTAATAATATCAATGAGGTGGTTGGTGTCTTATATATCCATCAATTGAAACATTAACTGAATCACATGATAGGTTACGATCCAAACCAACCAGCAGCAGTGGAATATACAATACTAGCAACAGTATACATAAAATTCGTATTTATATATATAGTTATTTTTTTATTTTTCTACTCAATGTTCGATACTTATATTGAAATATAATTAAATTCATACATATGTTTAATTTGTTTCGCTAAAATTTTGGCTTTGTACATACGTATGAATATGTTAGGTCGTTAGATTTATGAAAAAAAATTAACTTCAGAGGAGTCTCGCTTTTGGTAGGTACCCACCATATAATCAAACGTTCAGTTTAATTTAGGGATAGATGTTCGGTTCTTTAGTTCGTTTTTATTAAATTATGGTTCGTCTTTGATTTTCGATTTTGTAAAAGTGTGTACCAAATATCGAATCGAACTAATTCGGTTCGGTTCGGCTTTTATCAACATTAGTTTGGTTTGGTATTTTGAAAACGGGTTTTCAGAGCGAATAAAAATAATTAACCATGTTAAGTGATGATGATGTGTCTCACCATGGAACACTTATTGTGCTTAAAAAAAACATATTTGTCTTTCTCAAGAACATTGTACCACCAACTATTGCTCGAGGAATACAAGGATGAAGACCAATTCCTTTACATGTACATCGACAAAAATACGTTCGACCGGCTCCTCTTGGAAATTAATATTCAAAGTTAACTATCTTGATTGTAAATTTGTTGCTACGATACTTTGATTTGTTCATAAATGGTTTAATTGCTAATTGGTATATATATATATATATATATAATATTTCTATTTTTTTTTTTTAAAAAGATTAATAAAAATTTGATTCTTCAATGCACCAAAATTCCGAAACTCTTATATCGAACTGAAGAACTGATTTTTTTTTTAAAAACACCAATATCAAACCAAAAAATTAAAACTTCAAATCAATTCGAATCGATCAATTTTTTTGATTTTTAGATCCACCGTTTGGTGTGTAGTTGGGGCATGATAAATAGGAAGAGTTATAATTTGCATAGGATTCATGTTGCACAAGAAGGGAGGAATTAAGTGGATGCGATATCTTAACTAACAGCCAGCAACTTACTGACAAAAGCATTTACTACTAGCTTTTGAAGGTCTTTAGTTAGAGAAAGCATTAGCTGTCATTTTTATTTCTTTGATCTCTGTAGAAGAAGAAAATGTCATCGGAGTTCAACTGTTTCCATCTGCCCAATCATAAATTTCAAATGTTTAAATGCCTTTTAAATCCTTTTTATGGAGTTAGTTTGACAAATCAAATGCTCCCACTCTCTATAAAGGGCAGTAAATGAATTAAGGGGTCGTTTTACATACTGTTGCGTGCGTATAGTGTTTTAGTAATGATGGTATTAGTTACGTTACGTTTATATTAGTTATTTTGAAATTATTTCTTACATAATGTTCTATTGCATAAGCAATTGATTTGATGAGACGTTTGTTAAAAAAAATTGAGGTTTATAAGAAATAATTTTAATAACCTCTTTCGATACAAGTTCTTTAATTTTTACCCCTTTTGATTTGTTGGATGTGAAAAAAATGTCATTTTGGCGTCGGAGACATGAAAAAGATGGTGGAATCCTTTTGTGGATCCGGAGGTAAAATAAATTGAGCCAATTTTTGTGATTAATAACTGATTTTACCATTATTTGTTTAAAAATTTATTTGGAAAAAAATGATGGATGAAGATATGGAATTTGAAGGAATTGACAAATTGGAAAGTGAAGTTGAAGAATATAATAAAGAATTTTGATGGAAAAGAGAAAATGAAAAGAAAAGTAAAAAATAAAAAAATAAAAAAGAAAGATGTGAGCCTAGTGGTTGAAAACCAAGATACCTGATGTTTAGTTATGAGTGAAAACAAAGAACATTAGTTAATTTTTCCATCCATCTTAACCTTGATCGATAAAGTTATTCCACAAAATTAATTGATATGTGAAAAAATTGACCAGACACATATTAAAAAAAAAAGTGGTGTGAGATGAGGAAGTGGTTCCCACACTATAATGTCAGTAATAATTTCCTTAGCCAAGTATGATTTGGCATATGTCCCACACACGTAAAATAAAATTAAAAAATAGAAATTAATTAGTATAAGTAGGTTGCAGACAGAGGGTCCATAGGCCGGTAGCTCAGTAATAACTAATAGTAACCAATTGATCATCTATTTAACACAACACGTTCCTTTGACCACCTATACACCTTTCTGAAACATGACTAAAAAATAAATAGTTAATGCTCAAAAGAAAGAAAACATATACAACCTCCCACCATAAATAATTCATTTATAGCGTTTAATTTGTTTCAAAGTATTTTGGTGTTTTTAAAAAATATATATGAAGTTATGATGTTTTAATTAAGTGAAATTTTTAAGAGAGAAGCCTTAATTATATTTAAAACGGTTAAATGTGTTTCTTAAGGGATAAGGGTGTCCAAAAGTCTAAAAGACAAATAGTAGTAAGAACAAAGAGTGTGGTTAGAATAGAAGAAAATATTTTTAAAATATTTCGCTAGTCAAAAGTTTTAAAAAAATATTGTTTAAGAAAATAAAATTTCTTAAAATTAGAAAAATAACTTTTATGTAGAAATAGAAAACAAATTTCACACAGTCCTCTCACGCGCACGGAACCAAAATTTTGATTAAAAGGTGTTCAAACATAAATAAGTAAAATTGTGTAGAAGTCAAGTAGTGTCAATATGTAATATATAGACATAAACAAAAATGTATTTACCTAACTACATGACAATGTAATTTTTCAATGAATGAGGATGTCGATGGACACCCCTCAAGTTTACATGGCTCCACCATTGCTCCCGCTATCACCCCAAACCCATCTAGATAATAATTTATCTAAATTATATATATATATATATGTTGTTCATCTTGTATTCCTAAGATACTTAGAACAAAACTTTGAAAAACTTGGTAAGACACAATAAAGTTTAAGAACATTTTCACAACTAGAAAATAAAAACTTGTAGAGAAACTAGAATTAGAAACATATTAGAAAAAATATACAAACTATTTTTTTTTCTTAAAGAAGAATTGTTGTCAATCCGTGTTTAAAGAATCTTACTGATTCCAACAAACTTTGCAGAAACACGAAGTTACCAAAGTTTAATGAACCAATGAAGAACAGAAGAACATAAATTAATTCACAAATCTAAAATCTGTAACACATACCAAAATCTGGAAAAAACATAAAGAAGATCAAGCCCACTGAATGCACAGTGTCCCCTTAAGGAAATTATTTCCCTCTAGTATCCGAGGTTTGATTTGCAATATGATCTCAATCACCAGTGTATTGATACCCAAAATGCTGGTGTCAGCGAGCCACTCAACGGCAGTAAAGTACACTTAGAATACTAGATTTAGTAATAGAAGAAGAAGTTCAGAAATTCATTCTTAAAATGAGAGGAAATCCCTCAATTTATAGAAAACAAAGGGTAGTGTGAAAAGGAGAAAAAAGAAAAAAAAAATAGAAAACAAAGGGTAGTGTGAAAAGGTTCTTATTGTGCCTTACCGGAAAGGTCACAAACCATTGGAAAAGTCACAATCTTTCGGAAAGGTCACCACCTTTCATAAAAGTCACAACTTTTCATAAAGTCGCAACTTTTCATAAAAGTCGCAACTCTTCATAAAAGTCGCAATTTTTCATCAAAGTCACAACTCTTCATAAAAGTCGCAACTCTTCATTTTCCATTCACACCTTTTAAAAACCCAACAATCCCCCGCATGAATGGGGAATGACTCCAAGACAAAGAAACGGACAAATATGTGTACTTTACAAGCAAGAATTAATTGCATCTGGATAAGTAGGTTTCCCTTTGGACTTTCTGTAGTGAACATATGTCGGATATACTCGGTCAATCGGTAGATGCGATATCTTTGAACCGTCGAGCTTTGGTGTATACCTAGACAACCATATGTCACACAATTAACGGTTGTGTTCGTTTCAGCCATGAACACCTCCTGGTTTCATGAGTGTATAGAGAGATGGGCTTTTGACAATCATCCTCTTTGAAGCGGCTTACACTTCACACTCACATAGGTGATTTCTAACCGTGTTATCGCGTAGATACACTATTTGGTCAAATCTGCCAAACTTAGCAAATCATCAAAAACATTAAGCTTTATTAACTTTATAACAAGCCTTAATGATGTATCCTTGTTCCTGAGCATTGTCTTCATCATGAGAATGGATTGAGTTGGTTGACAATGCCGAACCGTCAGTCATAACTTTGTTTTTCTCCTTGAATCTAGCTCTTGGGATCTCCAGTCTGCTAGATAGAGTTACCGCCATGATGACTTGTCCTAAGCCGTAAATCCATTCCCTTAGATGATCTTTCAACTTTCTCTCTAGTTAGGCCTTTTTGTAAGTGGATCCGACACATTATACTTTGACTTTACATAGTCAATTGTGATAATTCCACTAGAGAGTAGTTTTCTAACGGTATCATGTCTATGTCTTATATAACGAGACATTCCGTTATACATCATGCTCCATGCCCTACCTATTGCATCTTGACTATCAAAGTGTATGCATACTGATGCCAAAGGTTTGGGTCAAAAATAATATCTATCAAGAAATTCCGGAGTTTTTCAACTTGTTCACCGACCTTATCTAGAGCACCTAGCTCAGAGATCATTGTAGAGCTAGCAATATATGTCTTCTTTTTTTTGGAAAATTTCCAAGAGACTGCTCCTCCACCAAGAGTAAATACATATCCACTCGTGGATTTTACTTTATTTGATCCCGGTGATTCAATTTGCATCACTATATCCTTTCAATACCGTAGGATATTTGTATAATGCAAGATATAGTTTTGAGTATGTTTTACCTTTAAATACCCCAAAACTCTTTTCATTGTCATCCAATGAGTTTAATTGGGATTATTTGTGAATCGACTCAGTTTATTAATAGCACATGCTATATCTGATCGCGTACACTTTTTGATATACATCATACTTCCCAATACTCTAGTATAATCCAATTGTGAGTCACTTTCACCTTCATTCTTTTGAAGTGCAAAGCTCACATTATTGGAGTCTTGACAATATTAAAATTCAAATATTTGAACTAGTCAAGTACCTTTTCAATGTAATGAGACTGTGACAATGCTAAACATCTTGGAGTTCTAAGGATTCTTATGCCTAAGATCACATCAGCAACTCCACGATCTTTTATATCAAAGTTTCTTTCTAGCATATGTTTAGTAGCATTTATGTCATTAGAGTCTCTACTGATGATCAACATATCACCAATATACAAACAAACAATGACCTTATGATTTTAATGTAAACATATTTATCACTTTCTTCATTCTTAAATCCATTTACCAACATAGTTTGGTCAAATTTCTTATGTCATTGTTTGGATGTTTGTTTTAGTCCGTAAAGTGACTTAACAAGTTCGCACACTTTCTTTTCTTTACCAGGAACCAAAAAAAACCCTTGAGCTGTTCCATGTAAATTTCCTCCTCCAATTCTCCATTTAAGAAAGTTGTTTTCACATTCATTTGATGAATTTGGAGGTCATATGCCACAACTAATAATATTAGCATCCGAATGGATGTAATTCTTGTTACTTGACGAGTATATATCAACAAGCTCAAGACCTTGTTTTTGTCTAAAGCCTTTGACACAAAGTCTTGCTTTATATTTGTCAACAATTCCATCGACTTTCATTTTCCTTCTGAGATTCACTTTGAACCCAAAGGTTTATTTTCTAGAAGAAGATCAATTAACTTCCAATATGGTTGCTCAAGATTTCATCAATCTCACTATTGACACCATCTTTCCAAAAGGATGAGTCTACAGAAGACACAAGAAATGTTACAAAATCATATTCGAAGGAAGTAAATGTCCTTTGACATTTACTACGCCTCTGAATCTCTCTATTAAGTACATTCTCTTTTTTTCTTTCCAAAGTCTTTTAGACCCTTCACTAGACTACTCAAGTCTAATTTTACAGTCCACAGTCATAAGTCCTATTTTAATCCTTTTAGAAATAGGAACTTGGACTTTGGCTAGACACCCCCACACATTGAAATATTTCAAGTTGGATTTCCTTCTTTTCCATTTCTTATATGGAATAGATTGTGTCCTGAACAAACAAAATTGCTTTCTTTCTAAAAAGACAAAACTTTTTGTCGTTCCCTTTTGCAGTAAGGATAGTTCCTCCACACAAGATTTGTAGTAAACCCGAACTTATAAATAGTGCATCCATCATTTCTTTCAACGTTCGATTTTTCATTAGATTGAGGTGAATAGGGCAGCAATTTGATGGATAATTCCACTTTCCAAACATAATTCTGCACAAGCAGATTTATACTCTCCATTCTTATCATTTCTTATTTTTTTCCCAACTGATTTTCAACTTCGATATTATATTGTCTAAACATTTCTATTGCTTCATCCTTACCATTCAACAAATAGACATAATCATTTCTAATGCAATTGTCAATGAAAGTTATGAGATACTTTTTTCCACCACGAGATGGTGTTGACTTCATATTGCAAATGTCAGTGTAAATCAACTCTAATGGATTAGAATTCCTTTCAACAAATTTATAAGAATGCTCAGCATACTTAGACTCCACACAAACATGACATTTTTATTTATTGCACTCAAAGTTAGACAAAACTTCTAATTAAGTTCATCAGTTTTCCTTACAAGGTTTTGTAATTGACATGCCCCAAGTGTTCATGTCACAAACATTGACTCAAGCAAGTAAGAACAAATAAAAATATTGAGTTTGAAAAGCTCTTCGCGAGGTAGCTTTTTTTTCTCTAATATTTTGTTCCTATTTCTTACAATTTTGTGTGATACAAACATTGTTTAGAGTCATCACCTTGTCAAATGTCCTTTTCAGAAGGAACTTTCCATAACTTTCAATTTGATTGTTATAGAAATACCCATGAACAAAGTTTCATCGGGTCCAATAAACGCAATATAGTCCAAATGTTTCTTTTACAGAACATAACAAATGACTATTCACCAATAGTCATGTCTATGCAAATACTTTTATTATATTAGACATATCTTTTCATGAAAAATCACAACATTTTAAGTGACACTTTTTCATAAAAGAACACAATTATTTTGAACAAGTATATATAGAATTTGGTAGTTTCATTCTAGTCACACCATATACTAGTAATAGAGAAACTCAACAACCACAATACAAAATATACTCCAAGAATTTTGTGGGTCTAACATAATACAAAAGTATCATTGAATTTCATATCTTTTTCTCCAAAATTAAATTAGACACCAAGTCTAATTTTATCTTTATCATAAGCAAAGAACCCCCACATTTTAAATGTGATCTCAACAATATTTTTCAAGTATTTAAAAATAATTTTTTCACATATTTTCCCAGACTATCAAAATGTCATTGGCACTATGAAACCTCTTTTGAAAATGTTATTCTACAAAAGAATTATATTGCTTCAATTCTATGGTATTTTTCCATCTATCACAAATAGACATACCACTTAGTATTTAGAATACTAACAATAAAGACAAAAAAGATTTGTACAATTTGTTTCTATATAACAATAAAGTTTATAGAAAGTCAAAAGTACAACATTGACTTATTATGTGAAGTTTTCATATTTTTCAAACCAATTGCATAGTCTGATTTATCCAGAGTAGTAAACTACAAAAGTTTTTAGTCTACAAAAATCAAACAATCAAATTTCACATGGAGTTCAAAACTACAAAAGTTTTTTTTTTTTTTTGGTCTCCAAACAAAATTAAGCATATTCTTTATCACATAGAAATGTTTTTCTTTTCAAATAGTCTTCCAACTATAACATTTTGACATACTATTTTATCAAACAAAAATGTGCATCTCTCATTTTGCAAACTAAAGAATTTTAAAGGCAACACTATTTGCCAAGCAAAATTCATTCAACAACAAGTGGTTTGCAGATCTTTTTTCAAAGATACACATGATAAAAAAAATCAAAATTGTTAACTCTTAGAAACTATCTTCCTCCTTAGATAAATAATAAGAAGGTTACCTGGTGCAATCTTTAACCAGAATAGCACCAATTTTTTTTTCCTGTACATTCTCACTTCGACCTTGCTAAACAAAGCATCGAATTCTGGAGAAGTAATGCATTAATCTTCTACTTCCATGATCTGTTTCTCTCAAACAGTAGAATACAAGAAATACCAACAGTATAATAATTTCCTTAAGATTGTTGTTCATCTTGTATTCCTAAGATACTTAGAACAAAACTTTGAAAAACTTGGTAAGACACAATAAAGTTTAAGAACATTTTCACAACTGGAAAATTAAAACTTGTAGAGAAACTAGAATTAGAAACATATTAGAAAAAATATACAAACTATTTTTTTTTCTTAAAGAAGAATTGTTGTCAATCTGTGTTTAAAGAATCTTACTGATTCCAACAAACTTTGCAGAAATACGAAGTTACCAAAGTTTAATGAACCAGTGAAGAACAGAAGAACATAAATTAATTCACAAATCTAAAATCTGTAACACATACCAAAATCTGGAAAAAACATAAAGAAGATCAAGCCCACTGAATGCACAGTGTCCCCTTAAGGAAATTATTCCCCTCTAGTATCCGAGGTTTGATTTGGAATATGTCCTCCCAGGATAGAATGATCTCAATCACCAGTGTATTGATACCCAAAACGCTGGTGTCAGCGAGCCACTCAACGGCAGTAAAATACACTTAAAATACTAGATTTAGTAGTAGAAGAAGAAGTTCAGAAATTCGTTCTTAAAATGAAAGGAAATCCCTCAATTTATAGAAAACAAAGGATAGTGTGAAAAGGTTCTTATTGTGCCTTACCGGAAAGGTCACAAACCATTGGAAAAGTCACAATCTTTCAGAAAGGTCACCACCTTTCATAAAAGTCACAACTTTTCATAAATGTCGCAACTTTTCATAAAAGTCACAACTCTTCATAAAAGTCGCAATTTTTCATCAAAGTCACAACTCTTCATAAAAGTCGCAACTCTTCATTTTCCATTCACACCTTTTAAAAACCCAACAATATATATATATATATACTTTTGGAATAATGTTCTCTTCCTCTAACCATCAAACATAAAAAAAAAAAAAAAACTAGTTAAAAAAATGAGTTATTTTCAAAAAAAAAAATAAAGGAGGGAAAACATATTTTTTCATTGGCAAACCAACCAAAGGGTTTCTCCAAAAAATAAATAAAGGAGAGAGACATTGAATGTTTGTATTCATTCCTCCACCAACCCATTTTTTGCCTATAAAAAGAGACTCAAGGAAATACCACTTCATCACTACTCATCACTCATCAGGTGTAAAGGAATATATAGGATAAAGAGAAAAACAAGAGAGACTAGGAAGTGATGGCAAACAAGTTGTCCATAGTTATCCTTTGCCTTGCTTTGGTAGTGGTACATACCACAGCATCAAGAGAAATGCCAAGTGACAATGGTCTTTCTGACCAAAAGAATGTTTTTGTAGGCGCTGGAGGTATCGGTGGCATTGGAAGCAATGGACTGCCTTTTGGAGGAGTTGTTAGTGGAGTAGGTGGCAATGTTGGTGGATTTGGTGCTGGAATTGGTGGTGGAGCTGGATTTGGTGGAGGAATTGGGGGTGGTGGACTAGGTGGAATAGGTGGAGTAGGAGGACTAGGTGGTATAGGTGGACTAGGTGGTATTGGTGGCGGTGTTGGTGGTGGTGCTGGTGGTGGTGCAGGAAGTCTTCCACTTCCATGATGATTATATTAATATTAGTTCAAGTTTAATTTGTCATGTCATGCATATTGTTTGGTTAGTATTATGGCTAGTACTGTGAGAAAAGAGTGATTTTTCTTTTCTTTTTGTTGTTGTTGGTGTTTGGTTTCATTCATAGTGTAATGTTATGTGATTTTTTACGTGTTTAATGTAATGTAATTTGTTGAACTTCTTTCTTTTTAAGTCGGGTGTTCAAAGTTCAATGCTTTTTTTCTCTCACGTTGTTTCTTTTTATTTTTTTTGCTTCAAGACGTTTGATTTTGCCATACTTAAAACTATGGCTGGAAAAGAAAAAACGTAACAACTCTTCTAGATATATACTCTAGCAAGCTTGCAACTTGAAGGTGAAGAAAGGTGAACTAGCCACAACAACAAATTCATTGTAATTTTACAATTACAAATAAAGAATGAAAAGGATAATATTTACGTAGTTTTATTTTTACCTTGTGAAAATTAAAAAGATATATTTATTATAGATTCTTGGCTCACGTGAAACCTTGCTAGATATATAAGGAGTAAACTCAAGCAAGTATAGAAGTAGAGCAAAAGAATTTCAATGGTGCGATTACAATAATTATTGAAATGTTTTCTCCAAGAAAAGTACACTACTAATTTATATTTTTCACTAAAAGAGGAGCATATATTATTTATTTTTCTTGACAAACATCTCAAATTAATCCCAATCTATATCAATTATTTCAACTACGTACCTCTTAAACATTATATTCGTCCTTTAACCATAAAAATATTACAAAAGGAGAACTACTTCCATACCCTACATCCACCTTGTCTCATTACCATGTATCTTCTATTATATAGGGTTAATTACACTAAATATTTATGTAATATGACCCTATTTTGGATACATTCTATGTACTTTAGAATTAAACACTAACATCCCCCATATTATAAAAAAAATTATATTTACATACTCTATGAGGTATAGCTATAACTAAGTTTATTAAATTATAATTATTACTAAAAGACAAATTAAATTATGAATAAAATTTCGTTATGCATTTATTTTTTATGAAATTTCAAAATGAGGATAAATATATTTGTTGAATTTTTCCACTCATGCCTTTGATTAAAAATAAGAATAATTATTTTTTATAACTCCAATTATATCATATTAAGTAAGTTGTGTTCATTTTCCATTGGGCAAATACATATACAAACTCTTATACTTGACCCTAATTTTCATTTTTTTACACTTTAACTAATGCTTTTTCCTTTCAAACCCTCCAAGTCTCCAACATCAGTATAGGAACAATTGTCAAAAATATAATTTGTGTGCAGTTCACACACTGGTGAAATGGCCTTATAAGCCACCAACAAAATGACACATGGCTCTAAATAAAATATAAGTTTTTGAGCTTTAAAAGAAAAACCTCAATTTTTTCAAGTCTTGGAATTTGAGTTCAAGATTTGGTCTTTAACTTCTTCCATTTTGTTAAAATAGAAAATTTTGACTATCATTACTGTATTATCTTTTTAGAATTTTATACATATCAATCATTGTATTGAGATTGTTTATTATTCCATTGGAGATGGTAAATAAGGTAGAAAAAGCTATAAGATGGAGGCAGTAAATATAGAGGTAGAGGTGTTGCAAATGTTTTCCAACCTATAATTCGTTATTAATCTTTTATTGTGGTGGCTATCATTTTCTCGAATCACGAAAAAAAATAATCTTAAGTTGTATAAACTTTAATCATCAATTGAATAAAGTTGATAAGAAATACATTTAATATATATAGGTAAATCTCATAGACGTTTCTTTGAATAAACTAATGAGTTTGAATTCATGACTTATTTTTAATAAATGAGGGCTTAACGTATAAAATTCATTAGCCTATTAAGAATAAATAAAATTTTCATGAAAAAATATACAAAGTATTTAAATGATTTATAAAAAACAACATATTGTATACATAAAATTATATAAAATTTGTGTATATAAGTATCGATTTGATTCCATTTTCTGTTTAGTTTGTTTTTAATAAACCAAATCAAATTAAATATTATCAATGTAAAAAGAATTAAATCGAAATCAAAACAAAATAAAAAATAATTTATATAATTAATTTAATTCAATTTCGATTTAAATTGATTATTAACCAAACACAAATAAATACCCCTTGACTCCAAACGTACGTTATTTTGGAATAAAAAAAAAAATACGTTATAGTTTCATAACTTTTAAAAGAAGAGAACTACACCTTTTCAAATGAGTGTGTAATTGTTAGCAAGACCAAGAACCACCAACTTCATAGATTCCATTTAATTACTCCTCACAGTATTATTAATAAGTTCATAAATGAGTGCAACCACTTAGTTTGAACCTATTTTTCACGCGTCTGACATGCATCTTCATTTTTACCTTTTGGCCAGAAAAATTGGTCAGAAAATGGCCAAAATGATAAATAACATATTTCACATTATGTTATTTTATTTTATTTTGAACATTTTTACCCTTTTAACTTTAATACTTTTTAATTAAAAAATAAAAAAAAAATCAGTTTATTTTAAAATAAAAAGAATATTATAGACTTTAAATTTCTGGCTAAATTCTGGCCAAATTTTTGGCCATATAACATTACCCTTTAAATTTTTTGTGATCAATATTCCTATTATCTTTTTAAAGCTGCAAAATTTAAAAGTATAAGAAATTGCGAGGAGGAATCAAGGACACATATCGATTTAGTTACTCGTAGATTCGATTATTAGCAGTTAATTACATTCACTTATAAGTTAATTAAATATAGAATGAAGACAGTAAAGAAAATAGAGAAAGTCGTATCAAGCAATAGAGCTCTGATACTATAGGTTTTCTCTTTAACCAAGAAAGTTTGAGTGTGATGGGTCTGAGATCCAGGGATGTTTCAAAATGTAAAAGCTATGTAGGAAAGACATAAAATATAGAAAGCTTAGAGCATAAGAATATTAATATATTTCATTAGTATTGTTTAGTGTCCAATGTACAGTTGTGTACTACTATTTATAGGTAACAAAAGTACTACATCAATCAAAAGAAAAGTTCCACTTGAGCCCTAAAGTACTATATCCAATTGCCTCATTCCACGTGGAAATACTGTTAGTTATACTAACTAATATCTCTATTTTATTTACGGGATAACATACAAATATATCTAGTGTATCTGTCCTTTTGCCACATCATCGGCACACAATCCTTTCCTATCCTTGGGAAACAAGTTTCTGGCTTTTTCCCGAGGATGGTCATTTTATGATTTCGGTAACAAGTCGGGGTTGAGATTCATCAAACACACCTCCAAACCTATCATTCCATCAAAGAGCCTTTTGAATATCCTTTATTCATTATATATGTCATGTGTCTATCATTCGTCCTACCATGTATGTACAAGCTAAATATTTTTACCCAATGTAGATAGTCCCTCCATTTTTTGAATCAACTGTGATAAAAAAATAAAAAATTCCCCAAACACTATGTGAGGAAGTTTGAACCGAAAAGCTTTTTGTATTTCAAAAAGACGTTAGACCAACTAATTTAATTGCATTAGCCATGTGTGACTTGGCTATTAGTTTGAGAATGCCTCGTTGCCCAAGACAAGTATTGAGACTCTTTTCTCGCTTAAAAATTACAGTTATTGACATCCTTCATTTCTGTTGTCAATTATTCTGGGAAATGAAGGGGAATGCCCAACATCTTTCTAATAAGCGGGAAGCCGCCAATGACCGAAAGATGAGCTTTCAAGACGAGAACTTTGACACATTGATTTTTCTTATTATCAAGAAAAGGGTATGGCATCTCTCTATCACTAAATTTGTTGTTGCTGTTGGAAATCAAGATCGCACAACGTTGTTCTGATAAAAAAAAACAGAGGTTACTTTGGTAAAACAAAATTGGAGAAATCAAAAGATGAAAAATCTGAAGTTGAGTTCAATAATAAATAAATGAAAAACTATATCATTGCAAAAGGAATTTGGCTACAAATCTTTGCTATGTATAGTTTTATGTTTCTAGTTTGGAAAAAATCAAACGACATGTGATTTTAATTTTTCCACAGCGAGCTATGAATTTTACTATAAGCGTGTAAATCTTAGTCATAAAAATGGCTAACTACAAAATTAAGTTAAAGTTACATGAGAAAGTACAAAGATTTTTTTGCTTCAAGTTTTTGTGATATAGAGGCCTATGTCTCTAGATTCAATAAAATTAAGTGGTGTCACAACTTAGCAGTTAAACACACTCAAGTAACTTTTCTTTACAGATTTTGAATTCGTTGATGAAAATCTTTTATGCTTTGAAAAAGCTTATATAAAGGTTCTAGAGAATGATTCTCAATCCTTGTACTAGGAAAGTTATAGTGAAATTGGAAGAAGACAATCTAATTTGGATTACTTGAAATTACCATTAGTTTCAAAATCATATCAATGGATAGAGAAAGAATGAACCAACGACTTAAGGAAAGAAGGAGATCTTAATTTAGAACATGTGAAGTATTTATGTGATCTCTAAATTTGATTATGAATTGATCGAGGTAAATCTATTAGAGAGTTTTGTTCCATGGTAATTGAACAAAATCCTTGACAGCATATCAATTCCGAGTAGTTGACTTGTTAATTGGAAAACTACCATATTGAATGAGATTTCTTTGGAGAAAATTTTGATCCCTTTTGAATTCCAAAGGAAAGTAAATATTTTTTTTTGGTTCAAATGTTCTAATCAATTTTTTTCTTATTCCTTATGACAGAATGTTACAGTAAGAAAAGGTGATTACTCAATAAGACCCTTCTATTTCAAATACACATAGAGGGGTCATATTATTGTCGAACAAGAATGATTTTAAATTTTTTTTATTAGAGATCACTACAAACAAATTATGTGTTACTTTAATTTGGTAAGGAATTTTACTGTGTGAAAGTGCACGAAAGAAAACTTAGTTAGATCACTTGCAAGTAGTAGCCTAGCTAGAATGCGACAACAAGAAATAACTTCTTTTGAAGCCACACAAATTAAAACACATTCATGAATATTTCAAGTCTCATTGTCAAGTTTCGGCAGGTCTGCAGGTCTACACGTCTACACGTCAATAAGTCTCAAAGTAATTAAGGGGTATTTGTAGACATATAAATTTTATTGGGTTAAATTCATACAAAAATTTGAAATTCATGTTCATTTGAGTTGATTAATTAATTTGGACTTTACAAATTAATTAGTCCATTTTAATAATTTCAAGTCTGGTCCATTACACCTTGAAGCCTAAACTCATGCCACATGCCATGATGACTACGCATACAAGACTAATAAGATGAAATCACGTATCCAAATGATGTGGTAGTCCTAGTCAAATTCAAGAACCAATTGTTAGGATATCTCTAGGATAGGTACCCATATCATTAGGAGTTTATTTCCTCTGTTTCCAGACTTCTTATTATATCAGGAGTAAATCTCCTCTATATCTATTTAATATGTATGTGTATGCTACAATTGAATGAGTAGAGAAAGTGAGATCTTCTCTAAGTCTTACATGGTATCAGAGTAAAGTAGCGATTCACTTTCTTCATCCATGACCATCACCATGTTAAACGTTTCTCCTCAAAGCTCATCCACCAATTATGGTCCCATGTCCAATTTTACTCATTTTAATATTATTAAGTTGGGAATAAAAAAAACTGACGAAGAAGTGGCGCAGGATATAAGTCTCTCTCAGCGTAGGTTAGCATAACGTACGCCATCCATAGGAAAGCTTGTATCCCCTCACAGAAGGCGTTAATGGCATAGGGGAACACAACGAAAGGAACTCACACACTAAGGGAGAAAGAGGGAACAATGGAAGAAGGTTCGACACCATCGAAAAGCGACGAGGGTGCTAAACCTACTAATAAAGCAGGGCAAGTGAAGGTGACGAATGAGAGTAATAGTCCGAAATTGATGAGGGTGACGGTAGGTAGCGAGCTGCATAATTCGGTTGAAGCTTAACCCACACCAGAAATAGTAAAGTCAAACATGGAAGTGGGGAATCACACTTATGCGAGGCAACTGGGGGCAGAGTGGTCTGAAAAACGTAGTTCAACTTCTAAAATGTCATGGGCTGCTGAAGTAGAGGCCATGCCAGATAGAACGAAGAAGCCATCTATCTGGGATAATTTTGATATTACTAAGATCTCAAATGCGGGGTTCAAATTGGATTATGTTGTGCCAAAATGCAAGGGGAGATTCTTGTATGTGAAATCGAAATTGAAGATATTGGTACTAAAATAGACTATTGGAAACACTCTGTAATCTGCTATGTGCTTGGGGATCATCCCCATTTTGCTGTGTTGAATGGTTTTATCCAACGTATGTGGGCAAAGTAGGGTATCAACAAGGTTGTAATGCTACAAAATGACATAATTATTGTTAAATTTGAAACTACAACAGGTAAGGATGATGTTGTTCAAGGAGGAATATACCATTTCGACAACAAGCCGTTTATTGTAGAGGCATGGTCCCCTGAGATGGGGTTCACAAGGAATGAACTTCACTCAGTGCTAATATGGGTTAAGCTACCTGGCCTGGATTTCAAGTACTGGAGCCCAATCGGTTTGAGTAAAATTAGAAGTCTCATCGGGAAACCTTTGATGGTATACAGTCACACTGAAAAGAAATAAGGGTTGAATTTTGCAAGACTCCTTATTGAAGTGGACATTGATACGGACTTTCCAGAAATGGTGATGTTTAAAAATGAAAGGGTGAATTTGGTGGAGCAGAAAGTTCAATATGATTGGAAGCCTATAATATGTAAATTTTGCAAAAAGTATGGGCATAATATAAAGGAATGCAGGAAGAATAAACCACCAGGAGAGGAAAAAGACCAGGATCGGACCAGGGTCAAGAAAGGAAAGGCTAAGACAGATGAATGAATGCCACAAGCTACACAAGTTGGGGTGCGAAGACAGGAACTGAGAAGATGACGAAGATGCTATCTCCAACAAAGCAAGGTAATACTGAATGGATTACGCCAACAAGGATACATATGCCAACAAATGTACAACAAGAACACTACAAGAAAAGGCAGATGGGGCTGGTTAAGAACACTTTCCAAGTTCTGAACCAAGAATTAATAAACACAAAGGAAGTAACAAGTCAATCCAGAAATGTGAGAGGCAGTAATATCCCTATTATTGGGAATGGATAACATGATATGCTGGAACATTAGGGGTCTCAGTGGCCCTAATAAGCAAAAGGAGGTTAATATCTTTTGCAATAAAGAGAGGGTAGGACTAATTGGGCTGGTTGAAACAAAAATAAAAGTTGGAAAGATCAAGGAAATTGCAAGGAAAATGTTTGGGGGATGAAAATTTATCACAAACTTACAACATCACTACAATGGAAGAATTTGGCTCACTTGGAGGCCGAATGTGTTCCAAGTCGTGGAAGAAAGTAGTAGTGCTCAAGCAATAACATTTTGGGTAATACATAATGGAGTAAGAATTCCATTCATTCTAACAGTGGTGTATGCTTTTAATACCAGGGATGATATGAAGGATTTGTGGATGTATCTAGAGAGAGTGATCATGGGATGTAACGATCCATGGCTCATCATAAGTGATTTTAACTCAATTCTTAAGGATGATAGCTGTGGTGGGAATCCTGTTTCGATGGACAAAGTACTAGACATGCAGGCATGTATTGGAAAATGTGGACTTATAGAATTCCCTCCACATGGGAGTAGGTACACATGGAGTGATAAGCAAGGAAGTAATAGGATTTTTTTGAAGATTGACTGGGTGTTTGTAAACACAATATGGTTGAACAAGATGCCAGATTATAGTGCTACTTTTCTCAACGAGGGAATAAACGATCATTGTCCAACGAAGCTAGAGAGAACTAATGGTAACAGAAAGTCTAGACAATTTAAATACTGTAATGTATGGTACAGTCACCCAAAGTTTATGGAAATAGTAGAAGCAATCTGGGAAGTTCATGTTAGTAAATGTAAAATGTTCCAATTGGTAAAGTAGCAAAAAAAATTGAAGGTGGAGCTAAGGAAATTGAATAAATAACACTTTTGAAATATAGTGGCAGAGACAGATGAAGATAGAGAGGCATTGGCGTCAGCACAGTCAACTCTACATGTTAACCCCATAGACAATAATCTACAACAAAAGGAAAAGGCGCAGTATCAGAAATTCAAAAAATCTTCATATCTAGCATATGTGTATCTACAACAGAGGAGCAAAGTAACTTGGATTCAATTATGGGATGATAACTCTAGATACTTCTTTTCTGTGATCAAGCACAAGAAGATGCATCAGGCTATAATGCAAGTGAAAGATAGAACATGAGTGCTTCAAACAAAGCATGAATGCATAGCTAATGTATTCGTGGCATTTTACCAAGATTTGCTAGGTACTAAGGAGATCAACAGGAGAAAGGCTTTAAGGAATTTCCTGAGATATGGCCATACTTTAACATTCATTCAGCAGGTTGAGTTGATAAGGGAATATACTGAAAATGATGTCAAGAAAGCCATTTTTAGCATTGGCAGTAATAAGAGCCCTGGTCCAGATGGATATGGAAGTGATTTCTACAAAAAGGCCTGGAAAGTGGAAGAACTTTTGAAACAATTAAATGCTACAATGATCTCTTTAATTCCCAAAGTACCAGCCCCACAATCGGCTAGTCATTTTAGACCCATTTCATGTTGCAACATCCTATATAAATTGTAACACCCCGACTTTTCGAAACGTCTAAACATACTCGTATCTCCATGGAAAGACAAGGAGGGTGGGTAATAAATTAAGAATGATGTGGTATGTCCTATTTTAAGTTTTCAAGTGTTGCATCTCAAGTTTTGAAGTTAGGTAAGTGGCAAAATAAAAGTTGGCGGAAGTTAACGTAAGTTCCTTCTTAAAGATTTCTCTGAAATTTGGGTCAAATGTGTTGGAGGTTTTCTCCCAATCTATAAAGAGTTATGGGGCCCACAAACTATCAAATCGAAGGTCTACGAGTCTAGTTTCCAACGCATCAAACCGTTTGTTAATATGACTTCAGAATAGAGAGATATTCACGTTTTCGTAGGACTGCGCAAGCAAGGACATGAGGTGAGGCCCTAGGTCGGTGGAAAGTTGCATATATCGTCTTCTTTGAATTTTTTCTTCATTTTTAAGCTAATAACCAGAGAAATTAGAGAAACCCATTTCTAGGATCAAGTGAAGTATAAATTTTCTCGACTTAAGTCCTTGACGAAAGTTGTTCTACGCGTTGGGCTCATCATCGTGGTATAATTTGTTTTATCGATTTCGTAGCATATCACACTTTAGTGTTGTGACATCAAGGGTTTGAATATATTTGAAGGTTTTGAGGCGTATTACGAACCTATGATTGAGGTAAGACCCTTCTTTCATCGACTCTAGCTTTTATAAGCAGCAAATAGCAATTTGCGACGAAAATACATATCTTTTATCGTATTGTCATGGTATCTTTTATTTTGTGAGTTGATTATGGTCCTACCTTGTTGTAGTATTGAGGGAGTTATGAGTAAAAGTCGTTGGCCACGTGAATTTAGCGAAAAAGGTATGTTAAGGTTATTTCCTACTTACGACATGTTCCTTAATATACTTGATATACTTGTAGCGTCATTGTTGATTATTGGCTGCTCGAGTTGATCTAATCCTCCCTTGTCAGGATTCTTATTCATTTAGTAGTGTCCCTATGTTGGACACGACTTAGAGGCTATTTGTACAGGTTGCTTATAACTAGATTGCTTGCTTTTAACAATTTGATATTATTGCCCTTGAGGCTATTATGGTTAGCTGCATGAATGTGATTTATGCCTAGAAGGACTATGTTCTGCCTACGAGGCCATATGGATAACTAAAAGGGCTATATGTTGCCTATGTGGCTATATTGATGCCTAGCAGGGCTATGAGTTGCCTACATGGCTATATTGACGCCTAAGAAGGCTATGGGCTTCCTACATGGCTATGTTGTTGCCTAAGAGGGTTATGCGTTGTCTATAAGCTATGTTGATACCTAAGAGAACTATGTGCTGCTATGGGGTTATATTAATGCCTAAGAGGACTAGGTGATTGCCTACAGGGCTAGGGGACTATCGATAAGGGTATATAGACTGATTGGCACCTTCCGGGCTTATGGGGGCCTGAGTAAGTGGTCTTGTGTGCTGTTTGTACCTGTCGAGCTTATAAGGGCCCTGTTAGGTTGTTGTTTTATTATTTTTGATAAATTTAGATTTATGAGCAGGTCAGTACACTTATCTTATCCTTGATTTATTTATCGGATTATTCCAGTATATTAAGATACTTGATCATAGCCTATTACCTTTCATACTCTGTACATTATTTTGTACTAACGCCCCATTGCCTGTGGGCGCTGCATTCATGCATGCAGGTCCTGACAGACGACTGAGTAAACCTCCTCAACAGAAGGATTGACTTCTATCCCGTTGGCTAGCCCCTTTCCTCCAAAGCTGCCAGTGTTTGGAGGTTTGTTAGATTTTGTTGTACATATTTCTATGGGTAGGCTTGGGCCCTGTCCTGCCAATCGTTAATACTCTTAGAGGCTTGCAGACTAGTGTGTGGGGTTTATAACTACGTTATGGCCATGCTGGCCTAGTTTGTTGGTTTGCTGAAGCTTGTTGGTTGTGTGATGTGTTGTCTTGTTATATACATGCTTTCAGTTTTGGTATAGAGATCATGGTGGCCTTGACGGCTCAATCAGGACTTCTGTGTTAGTTGACAATTTCTTTATATGAACTCTTGGGGGTAGCTGTTTCTTTTGTAGATCTGTTGACAGGGGCCTTGCCGGCCGAGGGCTTAGTTTTAAGCCGAGATATACTTGTTTGTTTTCTTAATTGCATGTGACTGTCATGCGCTAGTAGCAAATGGTTCAGCAGGGTCGGTTCGGGCCTGAGTTTTGGCATTAGGAGTCAGTTCCGCCCCTTGAGTTTGGGGCGTGACATAAATGTATCTCTAAACTATTATGTGAAAGATTGAAGGAGGTACTGCCTAGCCTAGTGTATGATAAACAAACAGCTTTTGTTACATGGAGGTTTCTAGTACACAACGTATTGATATGTCATGATCTATTGAGGCACTATAACAAAAAGACTTCACCAAGGTGTATGATGAAGATCGACCTGAGAAAGGCATATGACATGGTTAGTTGGGAATTTGTTATAGAAGCACTAGAGGGGTATGGTTTTCCTAGTTCATTTATTCAAATGGTTATGGTGTGTATATCCTCTACAAAGTTCTCTGTAAGGATAAATGGAGAGGGGCATGGCTATTTTGCAGGACAGAGAGGATTAAGGCAAGGAGATCCAATCTCTCCTCTGTTATTTGTCGTGGTTATGGAATATCTCACTCGGACACTTAGCAAAATGAGTAAACTTCCAGATTTCAAATTTCATCCCATGTGTAAGGAGCAAAGGCTGACTCACTTAATATTTGCGGATGATCTAATGATTTTTTGCAAAGGGGATATAAGGTCCATTCAAAGAATCCGGGAAGCTTTGGAGAACTTTGGTGATACCACTGGATTAGTGGCTAATGTGGAGAAATCCAATATTTTTCTAGCTGGGATCACTGATTATTTAAAGGAGGAGATATTAGAAATGACAGGATACTCTTTAGGTACTCTACCTATTAGGTATCTTGGGCTTCCACTATCTTCAAAGAAATGGGGTAAGATGGAGTGTCACCAACTAGTGGAGAAGATTACTGAGAGGGTTACAAATGTTTATGCTAGGAAGCTCTCTTATGCAGGAAGACTACAAGTAGTTAACGCTGTCTTTTTTTCGCTATTTAAATTTTGAGGTGAAGTCTTTATCTTACCTCAAAGTGTGCTCAAGGCCGTGGATAGAAAATGCAAAGATTTTATATGGGGAAGTAGTACAGATCAGAGAAAAGCACATTTGGT
Organism: Solanum verrucosum; assembly: GCF_900185275.1. Lineage (NCBI taxonomy): Eukaryota > Viridiplantae > Streptophyta > Magnoliopsida > Solanales > Solanaceae > Solanum > Solanum verrucosum. The sequence goes on along the minus strand of NW_026020111.1, from coordinate 194,453 downwards.
TGCCTGGGACAAGGTGTGCCTCCCAAAGAAATTTGGAGGACTAAATGTTAACAGGTACAGAAATTGGAATGAAGTTTCAGTTGGGAAGTTATTATTGCAGGTTTCAGAAAAACAAGACATTCTCTGGGTAAAATGGCTACGTAGAGTGTATATAAAGCAACATGGAAATATTTGGAATCACATATCACCTACAATTGTAGTTGGTATTGGAGAAAGTTAACCTCTCTGAAAACTCAGATGGTAGATTGGTACCAAAATGACAAATACAAGGTGACAAAATGTGGCACTTATTCAGTAACAAGGAGATATAATGTACTGATAGGGGCTCAAACCAGGCTTTGGGAAGCAAACCTTATATGGACAAAAATTATGCAGCCAAAACATAGATTTATCGTATGGTTAGCAAACCAGAACAGACTGCTCACCAAGTCTAGAATGATGAGATTGAACATTCATGTGGAGGATACAAAGTGCTGTCTTTGTTTGGCAGGGGTGGTAGAAACTCCTCAACATCTTTTCTCCGAGTGTGAATGGATTACTGCAGTTCGACATGGTTTGGCAAACTGGTTAGAGGTCCAAATGATTCAGAAGGATGTCCCACAAAGTCTGAAATGGATAAAACGAAGGAAATGGAAGCAAATACAAAAAGGAAGTTGTGGTGGCAATATGGGGGGCAATGATCTATCACACATGGAAAGCAAGGAATTGGAAGATTTTTTGAAGCATAGATGTGAGTACAAGTTGTGCGATTGTACAGATACAGGAAGAAGTGAGAGCTCGACTAGCCACTCTCCAGAACACAAGGGTTGTTGTGAGGTGTCAGACTCTGTTGAGAAGACTAACTAGAGAGTAAATAATTTAGATCAAAAGAATAAAATTGTTTGTATTTGGTAATAGCTTATGGTTTTTTCCTGGAATAGTTTTGCTTGAGGCCTGGATAGTCCTAAACATCTTCTTAGAGGTGGTTGGGACTAGAGGTGCTCTTTAGGTTGTAATTTTGAAGTTTTCATGTTGGAGTAATGGTAGTAGTTCACAGTTATTACCAAAAAATATTATTAAGTTGGACAGACATAATTATATTTTGTGGAAGTCCCAAGTTTTATCCACTCTAAGAGGGCATGGCCTTGAAGGTTATGTAGGTGGGTCTCACAAATGTCCATCAAAATTTGTTGCAAGTAGCTCGATAAAAGAAACCTCTGCCGAAGCTACTATTAATCCAAATTATTTGGCATGGCGGAAACATGACCAATTTCTCCTGAGTTGGTTCTTGTCAACACTCACAAAGAGTGTTTTGGGGCAAGTTGTTGGTTGTACCACAGTCATGGAGGTTTGGCAAGCCCTGGAACTATGTTCGCGTCACAGTCAAAGGGATTGGTGCAACAACGAAAAAAGGGATCCATATCAATGATAAACTATTTACAGAAGATGAAATATATTGCTGATAACTTGACCGTTGCGGCACAGCCTCTTAGTGAGAAAGATCTTACATTGTATATTCTTGGTGGCTTAGGTCCCGATTATGATGCGTTGGTGGTCTCCATTACCTATAGAGTTGGAATCATATCCCTTTCTGACTTACATGGGTTTCTGCTAAGCCATGAGACACGTCTTGAAAATCTAAGTACTATTGAACAAAGGCAAGTGCACTTTACTGCAAAATCTTCAAATATTAATCCTAAAAGTGATGACGGCTACAAAAAGAACACTAACCCGAACCTGAATCAGCATTATGGAGGACGCTCGGGAAGGGGTCGAGGAGTGGTTGCAAGTTCAATAATGCACATCATCAGCCTCACAATTTTACAGGTTCATCACAGTGTCAAGTGTGTAATAAGTTTGGTCATATGTCTCTCAATCGTTAGCATAGGTTTTATCATAATTCTTATCAAGTCCATGCATGCACAAACTCAAATGGCTGCCTACATCGCTCAACCGAATGTTGTATCTGATCCAGCTTGGTATCCAGATTCTAGTGCTACGTACCATCTTACAAATGATCATCTCAACAATTTGGCTCTTAGAGGAGACTACCATGGTACATATATACTAAATTTTGGTTGGTAATGGAGCTAGTTTGAAAATTTCTCATATTGGTGATTCTAAATTATTATCGTCATCTAGAGCCTTGCACTTAAATAAAATCTTATTTGTCCCTGAAATTACTAAGTGTGGATTAAGTTACTGCTGACAACAATGTTTATTTTGAATTTCATCCTAACTTTTGTGTTGTGAAGGATCGATCGGGCAACGAGGAAGGTGCTACTGTGAGGCCGGGAGACTTGAGCATGGCCTTTACAAGCTTCTTTTCACCCGAAGATCCAACTGGTAGTCCTTAAATAAACCACAATTTTTTCCTTTGTCCAAATCCTCTTTCGATGTCGTTTGGCATAATAGATTACGTCACCCCTCAATAAACGTAGTTGAAAGTGTTGCTAGAACACTTGATTTTTCCATTCTAGCAAATAAGAGTTCTAGCATTTGTGGGTCTTGTCAACAAGGAAAAAGTCATAAATTACCTTTTACATCATCCTCTTATTTGTCTTTGAATCCTTTAGACTTGATTCACCTGATGCATGGGGTCCTGCCCCTTATTTATCAAATAATAAATTTCGTTACTATATTATCTGCATTGATGATCGCACAAAATTCACTTGTTATTATCCCATGTCCTTTAAAAGTGAAGTCTACTCATTTTTTCTGCGATTTAAGTTGAAAATTATTTTGAACGCAAAATTAAAGTAGTTCAATCTGATTGGGGTGGAGAATATCTAAAATGTTCAAAGTTCTTTGACCAAGTTGGTATTCTGCATCATATTTCTTGTGCTCATATCCATGAACAAAATGGATCCGCCAAACGAAAACCGTTATTGGTGCATGCCTCACTTCCTCTTCATTTTTGGGATGATGCCTTTTCTACTGTCGTGTATCTCATCAATCGTATGCCTACTCTTATCCTTCATAACATATCACCTCTTGAGAAATTATATAAGAAAATTCCTGATTATAATTTCTTAAATGTATTTGGGTGTGCTTGTATCCTTATTTACAACCATTCAACTCTCACAAACTTGCTTTTAGATCTTGTCGATGTCTCTTTCTTGGTTATAGCCCAATACATAAAGGCTATAAATGAATTCATATATATACCTAGTGGTCGAATCTATATCACTCGTCATGTTGTCTTTGAAGAGTCGATTTTTCCGTTTGCACTAAACAACAGTACAATGCCCGTGCCACTGCCTCCTTCACAAGTTCCTTCAATGTTATATGTAATTGCCCCTTTTTCAGCACCAACACCTCTTTATTCCTTAAAATCTATCAATCCAATAAATCTCTTCAAGCTAATATTTCTCCCAAGTCTCCACCACTGTCATCAAATTTACTTACGACTGTGAATGTCACTGTTGACTTGCCCTTATTACCGAGTGTTGTCCCTTCACCTTTACCAATTCAGTCCGAACGACACAACACTACTTATGTCCCACACCATATGATCACTAGATATAGAGCAAAACACTCACAATCTAAAGCCAACTTGACCACCAAATATCCCCTTCCAAATTCTCCGATCTACCCATCGAGCCTACTTGTTTCTCCCAAACCAATAAGGATGCAAGTTAGAGAAAGGCTATGCAAGAGGAATATAATGCTCTCATCCAAAATGGTACCTGGACCCTTATGCACGCATCCAATGCAAAGATCATTGTTGGTAGTAAGTGGATGTTTTAAACTTAAGCTCCATACAGATGGTTCTATAGAGCGATACAAGGCTCATTTAGTTGTTAAAGGATTTAATCAAGAGCCTGACATTGATTATCATGACACATTCAGTCCAGTAGTGAAGACTACTATCATTAGAGTGGTTTTACTTTAGCATTATCAAAAGGTTGGTCACTACGTCAACTCGATATCAAGAATGCCTTTATACATGGTGAATTAGATGAGGAGGTCTATATGACTCAACCTACCAGGTTTGTTGATCCAAAATATCCAAAACATGTTTGTAGACTTCACAAGGCTCTATATGGCCTTAAACAAACCCCCCGAGCTTGGTTTGCAAAACTAAGTAGTGTGTTACTTCATGTTTTTCTTGCCTCCAAGGTTGATTCATCACTATTCATTTTCCATTCTAGCGACATACATTGTGTTGGCCTATGCTGATGTCCTTATTGTCACTGGAAATCCACCCATTACAACTATAAATAGGGGATAGACACGACATTCAGAGGTATTCTGCGAACACTTCAACAAGCATTGTAGAAAACTACAATATCAACTACATAGTTCTTCCAAAGAGTGATCAACGTAGTTTTTTCCAGAGATCTTTTCTGAAGCACAAAGCACTAACCAACATTTTCGACGATTGCAATACATCTCTAGGAGATCCAAGTCATCCAACAATTCGAGAAGTTTGCTATTGAAGGCCCTCAAATCTTGGAGAAGTTTAGGAAGAGAGTAACAAAATTATACATAATTTCATCAATAAAAATGACCTTTTCTTTTATTTAGTTTTACTGGCAGTTAATTTTTGGTATACCAAAAATTAATTGCGAACTGTAAATCCTATTAAAATCAAATAAACTAGCGATATATTGTGTCATCATCCCCATTTGCTACAAGTAAACTAGCGAATATATTGTGTATTGTGTCATCATAGCATTCACTTGGTGGAACCTCTGTACTAATTAATGAAACAAATGGGGATGATGACGCTGATTTTGAGAAAAAACTATTTAGCTGTAGAAAGAACAAAACGCAACTGCTAACTTTTATATCGAATAATTAATATAGTTGCAATCATATCAAGTAACAAATAGTACTATTTAAAAATGAAAAGTCAGAAATTTATTTCAGAAATGAAAACATAATACATTGCGTTCATAGTCGATTTTTAGCGTTTGTAGGATAATTGGAAGAGAAAGAGGAGAGTTGGAGGCGACCAAAGTGAACAACTATTTTCTAAACCCTAATCCATTTTTCTTCTCTTTAGTCGCCCCCAACTCTCCCAATCATCCTACAAACCCTAAAAATGGATAGAATCCCCTGACAATTTAGGACAGGAAAATAAGGGAATCTACAAGTAGCAATGGAGTGGCCAAACAATTTTGTATAAGTGCCAAAATTAACATAGACGATCGTGAGTTGTAAGCTAGGAAGATCTGAGAAAATATACTGTGGAAAACGAAGATAGCACATACTGAAAACGGTTCATGTAACTAACCCACATGTTCTGAATGTAATTTTTACCCCAAATGACTGAAACATCACCGTACAAAATGAGACCTAATGCTAATGCCCTTCTCAGTGAAACAAACTAAACCAAATCCTGAACAAATATGAGCAAAAAACGATGCGTAGTTACTACATGTAAAGTCCTTCTGGCACTCCTTCTTTCTTCTTGAACATCACCTTATCTTTCGCCTTCTTGAAATCTGCATGAGTCACCTGTAGAGAACAGAATAATTTTGTCAACGTCTATAGGAAAATGCAAACTATTAGCTCCCAAGCTTTACCGAACCCCTGTAACATGATTTTAAGAACCCCTACGGGACATGAGCCAAAGTTAATGAACCAATTATAACATGCTCCCTAATCAATTTACATTACAACATACAACCCCACACATGAATGAAGACGTGAACTTGGTGAATTCCAAAGTTTTGAGCATTTGGGTGCAAATTGGGACCGAACTAAATCCCTCATTTCTAAAAGAAAAACATAACTTCCCATTTTGAGGTCTTACCTTCATACGTCGTTCTCTTAGAGCAAGCAATCCAGCTTCAGTACATATTGCCTTGATATCAGCTCCAGAAAATTCATCCTTGGTCATAACAAATTCTTCTAGGTTGACATCATCAGACAGAGTCATCCTTGCTGTGTGTATCTGATATCCCAAATTAGATTTTCTAGTCAGCAAATAGGAGGCAATCCAGGATTCATCACTCAGTAGTATTTGCAAACATCACAATAACAAACCTGGAATATGCGCCTCCTTGTTTTAATATCAGGAAGAGGGAACTCAATCTTCCTGTCTATTCTACCAGGTCGCAGTAAGGCAGGATCAAGACTCTCGATTTTATTTGTAGCAAGAATCACTTTAACATCTCCTCTGGAATCAAAACCATCTAGCTGGTTCAACAACTCTAACATGGTCCTCTGGATCTCACGTTCACCACCAGAATGTGCATCGTACATGCAGATGAAGACATTAATTAACAGAAATGCACAACATTCCAATTTTCAAGTTACTGATGCCAGAGACAAACCTCTTGGTACCGACTGCATCAATCTCATCAATGAAGACGATATAAGGTGAGAGATCGTCAGCAACTCTGAAGAGCTCCCTCACCAATTTAGGCCCATCTCCCAAATATTTCTGAATCAGTTCACTTCCAACAACACGCAAGAAAGTTGCCGAAGTGGAGTTTGCAACTGCCTGAACAAAAATCATTAACACAGCTCAGATTTTATCTTTTGCATACCCAAAGAGACAATGGTACCTCGACAGCAATTAATAAACACTCAACAAAGACTGTACTATCTCCGGTCAATTTTAAATGTATCCATTTAAGGAAACCAAGGTGGCATTTAGTTCCCCAAAATCTACCTGTGCTCCTATAGATGACCTAAAATATCTTAGAAGAGATAAAGGGTAATTTGAAGTGATATAAAGGGTAACTTAGTAAAAAAAAACCTTATAATTAATGCTATTATATGGTTTTGGTAAAGGGTGTGCCCCTTAAATACCATTTAAAACGGACCGGACGAAGTAACTGCTAGCAGTTCTTACACAAACACAAATAGATAGCATGACAGTTGAACGGGCTAATGGCAGCCAGACCCGGAAAAATATCCAGCAAACAAATTATTCCTCAAAATTCAAAGACATAGCATGACACTCAAACAGGCTAATGGCAACTTAAATTGTAAAAGGCATCCAACAAACCAGATTTTCCTCAAAAAATTGACATGGGCATTATGAAAGAACTTTTGTTGTACCATCATAGTAATATCCCATGTTGATTTCAAGTAACTCAACATGCCAGGACATGTAAAAAATCTTATCCAAACAAAGAATGACACTAAATCGTCCAAAAGAATCTGCTCATTATCATATGAATCTATCCCAATAAATAATTCCATTGATACCGGACTTCAGTCAAATGTATTCTTAAGTAAACTCCAGCACTTTAAGAAAATTCCCAATTTTCTACCTGATAACACTTATCATTATTTCCATTTCTTCACAAAACCTTAATGGCCTCCTACATACCCCAGTTTAACATTAGAAAGTCATCTGGGGAATATACTTGGACAGGATTAATTCTTTCTTTAGAAATTTCAAAGAACATGAAACAGTATTTGGTCCAATATTCTTCTGATTTACTCTTAGGATGGAAAATGTGGCGGCACGGGGCAGGTGCAGGGAAAACCCGCATAAACCCACAAAGACTTCTCCCCATCCCACCCCACATAGCATAATTTTTTTGTTTTTCCCTGCCCCGTATAGCTCCAACATTATTATTATTCTGGGGTTGGACACAGAGGATTGTAGTTTTTACAGAACTTGCGATGCATAAATTACTCCCAATAAGATAATTTTAACTTTTCTATTCTCATCACCTATATTGAACTTACTCTATAGAAGAATGTAGAGGCAACTAATATGTTCTCTGAAAAATGAAACCAAAAGATCCATTTCTGGTGGCTATTTTGACACGCAATAATACCATTTCGTTAAGCCTCCATTTGACAAAAGATAATGTGTTAGAACTAATTAAGTAATCCAAAGTGTGTTCACATTTTTGTCAATATGTAAAAAAACTTTATTAGCTAACTTAGTAGTGCATCATTCTCAACACTGCAGTACAACATATCACTTCTAGAATTTCTTCATCCGTCACAGATATTGGCTGCAGAATCACACACAACAAAATTATGCTAAGGCTTATTATCATTCAAACATGCACAATATGTCAATATAGCATTGGTTGTCTTCAGGACTGAAAATCACACTCTGGAAAAGCAGCAACAAACCCCAACCAGCACACCCGCCCCACCCCACATATTTTTTCCAAAAAAATATTGTACTTGCCCCCGCTCCCGCAAAAGATCTAACCAACAACACTGGCCCACAAATACTATAACCCGCCCCGCAGCAACAAACCCCAACCAGCGCACCCGCCCCACCCCACATATTTTTTCCAAAAAAATATTGTACCTGCCCCAGCTCCCGCAAAATATCTAACCAACAACACTGGCCCACAAATACCATAACCCGCCCCGCCCCGTCCCGCCTCATTGCCATCCCTATTTACTCACCCTCTCGGTTTTTCTTCAATCAAATAAGAGACCTACCACTTTAGCCAAAGGAGATCAAAGTGTAGGCTTAAAGAGAGTATTTTTAAGTCCATTATACAAAAGAAAATTTCACAAACCTTTGCAAGCAAGGTTTTGCCAGTCCCGGGCTCCCCATAGAGAATGACCCCATTAGGAGGTTTTATACCAATGTCTTCATACAGCTCAGGGTGAGTCAAGGGAAGCTCAACAGCTTCTTTAATCTCCTGAATCTGAGCATCCAATCCACCTATATCAGCGTAGGATTCCAAAGGAGCTTTCTCAACCTTCATGACAGACACCATTGGATCAACGTCGTCTTGTAGAAGCCCAACAACAGATAGAACCTGAATAAGAACATACAAAAGTCAAAAAGATCCACCCTCAAACTTACATAATTTTCTGCAAAAATAGAGGGCAAAGATGGAGATCTTTGCTCAGAAGTTACTGCTAGAAAGAAGAGAAACTATACATAAGTCGCAATGACCCATCCTCAACCAGGGACACTTCTACTACAAATATTAAACGAAGAGGGAGAGATTTGCTGAAAAGTTACTGCTAGAAAGAGAACATAAGATGTTTGATAGCATGTGGATTAAGAAAATAAGAGCATTACAGTTAAATTTTGAGACCCATTAACCCACGAGAGATAGTGAGTCACTTAGCCACTAGAATTATTTCAATGACTAAGCCACTCCCCAACTTAAACAAAAAAGAAAAATTGATAACCATATATGAATCTTTTTATTACTTCTCAAGTGTGGCATAAATATTCTCACAAAGCGTAAAAACCTGACTAATAGAAAATGTTACCAGAAGACTTGTCAAAAAGAATATAAAATGTCCATTCAATGAGGTATCACGAACTCCAGGTATTTTATCAGTGTTTTGCTGACATGGTAAAATGTTAATTCAAAAGGATATAACAAACTTCAGTTATTTTAGCAGTTTCTTTGTGGCATACTACAATGTCAATTCAAAAGGATATTAGAATTCTGGATAATTTATGAGTTGTTTTGTTACACGATGCTAATATGTAATTTGATTGGACCATACAATACAAACATTGGAAAAGTTGACCTTCATAACCAGGAAAACTAATCAAAGCAATCATATCCCACTATCCTTGAGCACTTCGAAAACAGCTGAATGATAGCTGCCTGACTGTACAACCCCACTGGCACTTTTATAAGGCTCTCATGTACACAATCTAAACCAGAAAGGGTATGGAGGTAGAAGAGCATTTATAAGGTAAACTTGGGGTTTGGGGTGGGTGGAGAGAGAGATACCAAATGAGTTTTAAACATGAAAGGTTAAAAGGTCTTGCTACAGCACTAGAAAACCAAATCAAATATAGAATGATATCATCAAAACCACTGCAAAAATCTTCACAAGATTTGCAAGCCTACAACAATGAAAATCCATAGACACGTGTGGAACTGCAAAGCTAAAGCCTAATTTCCCTAAAAAAAATTGAGTGGCAACCCTGACAAATATTTGAGTTTGGTTTCCACTATACAGACAATAGATAGGAAGGTGTGGAGGATACGAATTAGGGTGGTAGGTTAGTATGTAGGAGTGTGTCCATATTAGTAGGTAGGAGTGTTTTGTCTTTTTGCCCTTACTAGTAGTCGTAGGACTATTCTTGGTGTTTCTTGTTCTTCAATTTTTATTACTATCTATTGTTTTTGTGTAGTTCGATCATAGTCTTGTTTTGGTGTAATACTCTTTTGCTACTATTTGTTGTTTATGTTACTATCTATTGTCTCTTGTACTTCAATTACGTCTTTTTCTAGATTGTTTGTGTCTTCAATTGATGGTCTATCAGAAACAGCCTCTCTAAAGCCTCTCTAAATCACCTATGAGGTAGAAGTAAGGCATGTGTCACCTCTACCCTACCCCACTTTGTAGGACTATACTGGGTATGTTGTTGTTGTTGTACAAACCACATTATAATAGCAAGAAGTAAGCATTTAGGCAGCCAATGCTCAAAAAATATAATGTAGAACATATAAAGTAAGAGCATCTAAAAAGGACCCATCAAACTACTAACTAGCTGTTGTATGGGGATAAAACACCACTTAAGAGATTACAATTGAGAAAAACACCCCTTGATAAGATAATAGCTCCACCCAACAACAACTAAGCGACAGTCTCAAACAAGTTCGGATCAACAATATGAATCCTCACTAACCATGTTTCTTCATATGTTCATCTCAGGCCAATATTATACAAATTAAAATAAAAAGCACCAAGAAAGTTTTCTGTATTCTCTATGTTCCCCAACCAAACAACCAAAAACCCCTTGGTTACCCATGTTCATATCCTGATGAAACCTTCAAGAATGTAACTATTGCATGCCCCTCACTGTAGGATATACTTTGTACAGTTAAATGCACTAAACCCTTACGTTCCCTCAGTTCAGAGCAGTAAATCATAATTAAATAATATTAACAAGAACTGTGAATAATTAACCAGACCTAAAATTCCATGATTCCAATCACTAACAAGGCGTTGTTTGAAACATATTCTGCTATTGTTCCATTTCAAAGTTCAAATACCAAACCATTACCTAGTTAGGAGTATAGCTAACTGTACACGAACTTGCCAATGTCAGTTCTTAACTTCAAATCTGCAATTCGGGGCTATAGAAACGGAATATATATACTACTCCAAACCCTAAGAAGGCAAGACCAACAAACATCAAAATGAACTAAAAGTAACAAAGTCAAATACCTTATTATGCATCAAAATGGCACAACCAGGCTCCAATTGGTCCTTATCTACAAAGGACAAGATCCCAACATAATACTCTGGCCCAACTGAAGAAGAAACTATGGCATGGTTCTCATCAATAAGCTCCTCTAGATTACCCACGCTCATGGGAGAACCACGTAGATCATCAACCTTAGATCTATCCTCTTCGGTTTTCTCTTTCTGAGGTTTCAGTCTTTCCTGATTAGCCACGAATTCTTCCTCCATCAATAGATAATCTTTGATCCGCTCAAGCTTTAGTAGCCGACGCTTGCACTTGGTCAGCGGTGTAACAGTCGGGAGCCGAGCTGCCGCTTCAGGTCCTTTCTGTTTGCGCTGCTTACGGCCAACTCGAGCCGGTGGAGCAGCCGGCTCAAACTTTTTCTCCTTCTTGTCTCCGTCATTCTTTCGATCTCCGGGAGGTTGCCGGTTAAGTCCACCGGGCGTTCCTTGACCCATTGATTCAACAAAGGTTTAACCGTGGAGAAAGGGGGAAAAAGGGCTTCAGAAATGGTGTCTTTTTTAACAAGAAATATTATCTGAGCGTGGCTAAATTGAGAGACACTATAAATACGGGTATCTAACGAGCCCGGACTGGCCCGTTAATATTTGGGTCGCGGGTTTGGGATATTTTTCATACACATACAAAAGTATTTTTCAATATATATTTGCTTTAGCTTTAATTATGGGTTTTCAGAAAGTAATAAAAGTTTTTTTGATAAAATATATATAAATTCCAACAAAATATAGCTTGTATATAATTTTATATAAAAAAATTGTTGTATATAAAATCGATCAAATCATACAACTTGCATATAAATTTTATTGTATACAAATTTGATCAAAATATATAATATAGTTAATTTTGCAACTTATTTATGTCTTCCTTAACGAGTCTTGATATGAAAGTTCAATGAGAAAATAATCAAATGTCCTTCTAATTTATATTCAGATTTCTAGCTACACACTTCAATTTCACGGGATTCTATATATCACCCCCTTGAATTGCTTAAAATTGATATTGTTACACCGTTAAAAAGTGTCACACCCAAAACTCAAAGGGCACAATTGGCACCTAATGTTAAAACTTGGATTTAAACCGATTTTGCTGAACTATTTGCTAATGGTGCAGAACAACCACATAGTTAAGAAAAATAAACAAATATATCTCGGCTTGAAAATAATCCCTTGGTCATGCAACAGCTCGAAAATTGATAAGTAGAGTTGGAAAGAAAGTTGCAAAAAAAATTTATGTGGTGCAGGTCCTACAATCTGTCAACAGTTCCTAGAATGTTCTATGGATTGTAGAAGGCAGACGTAGAAGTTGAGTAAGACTTTTGGGAAATGTTAAGTCGCAGATGAAGGGTCTACGGTTGAATATGACTAATCGTAGAAATAACTACGGGCCGTAGGAAATGCTCGTAGAATGGCTTCCAATATTGATGAAATTTATGTATATTGGGTTCTACAGATGAGGTCTATGAGCCGTAGAAAGGTTGACAACCTATAGAAAGGGTTCGTGAAAATTGTAAGAATTGTCGGTCTCTAGTAATGTGTTTACGATTGAACAGGGCGGATCATAGGATTCCTAGTCCATAGAAGTCCCTCGGTAGTTTTAAGTTAGGGTTATTTGGGTGTTTTCCTACCCTTTTAACTTCCACTACTAAAAAATTGTCAAAAAACAACGGTCAAAAGCGACGGACTGCGTTACTTTTTTGGTCAAAATCGACGGAAAAGCGACGCAGTCACTTCCGTCGCTTTTTAGCTCGACGCTTTTCAAAATGCGACGGATTGCATCGCTAAAAAGTGAGTCGTTTTTCAAATAACTACGGACTGCGTCGCTAAAAAAGTGACGAACTGCGTCACTTTTAGCGACGGACTGAGTCGCTTTTTTACTTTTTTTTTTTTAAAAAGCGACGGACTGCGTCGCTTTATTTTAATTTTTTTTTTAAAATTTCTAAAGGGCGACGCAATCCGTCGCTTTTCTGGAAATTTTATTTTTGAAAATCCCAGAAAAGCGACGGATAAAAGGACACTGTCCGTCGCTTTTCTGGAAATTTTATTTTTAAAAACCCAAAAAAGCGACGGACAAAACCACGCTGTCCGTCGCTTTTCTGCAATATTTTTGACAGCAGGCCAGTTTCTGTTGCCCACCTGCAAATGCAATTCAATTCAATTCTACACTATTCAGCCCAATCAAACACACAATTATAAACAATCTAAACAATACATAAACCAACAAACTTAAAATAACATTCAAAAGTATCTAAATCATAAATTAAAGACTTATAAAGTCTTTTAAAATTCGTTTTAAAATTTCAAAAAGTTCATAAATGTCCAGAGATCTAAACTAGGAAGTGAGATCTACATAATCATCCTCATCACTCTCGTCGTCGGTGTCATCGGGAGCCGAAGTAGTAAGTCGACGAGCGAGGTTCATCACTTGTTCTTTGATTTGTTGAACGGTCTCACTCATGATTTCTTGTTCAGCTACTCTTCTCCGCTTCGACTCTGCTAGTGCCGTTGTAAGTTTAGCTATTTGATCCGACATAGCAGCAATCTGAACACCGTCAAGTGCCTCGGCATGATGTGACGATCCAATACCTTCTAAGCCTGACTGAAGGCGTCTAACATCGTTTCGAGAGCTTAGACCATAGCATCTACCCTTGTGTGTCCCCCCTACCACTTTTTCTTTCCAAATCTGAGTGGACAGTTCAGGTGTCAATTGAACCGAACTATCTAGATTCTCAGCGGCGTACTTATGAAAGTCATTCTCCATATTAAATATAAAAATTGACATAAATATATATACATATCATAAATATATTCACTATTGATAAATATTATTCATATTAAATAACTTACAAAAGTTCGTTCGGCCCTTTTCTCCACCCACACATCCGGATCCAACTCATTTTCTTTCTTCCTGACATGAGTCTTTTTGAAAACCTCTAGTTCAATGGAAGTGCATCCCAATTCTTTTTTCTATAAATAAAAACTGAAATTTATAACGATATATATGTATCAACTAATTATTTATTTAAAAGTTTGAATTAGAACTTACCATCTCTCGTGCAATTGTTCAAACCGTCTTTGCACCTCCGGTGTGCAACGAGCCACCTTTAAGACTTCCTCTAGCCATTTTGGCTTGATCTGATATTGCCTTAAACTTGTCGGTGTTCCAATACTGACCCAATTCATCAAAAACATGAGGTAACATCTAATCGGGACGTTCACCACTATCCCGAACGCTCTTTAGCCAGCTAGACAGTCTGGCGGATGCCTTCCTCTCAAATGTGGTCCCAATGACCAAATTGTACCTCGACTCCCAAGTACACATAGTCTGGAAAAAAAATTGAATAACGTTAATTAAATCGATAGTAAAAAAAAGTAAAGTATGCTAAACTTAACTAAAAAATATATACCTTAAAGTTATTAAACATCGCCTGGCGTATACTGTTTGGAATCTCGCTCCAAGAATGATAAGCTTATGTATAGAGTCTTCTAACACACTCTTTTAAAGCCCGAGCAACATCCTTTGCAGGATACCACCTGCAAAACACATAATAAATATGTTAGTTCATGAATAATATATTAAAGTATAAGAAATAAATAAAATAAACTAACAAATAGATAACAAAACAAACTTACGATGATCGATCCGGCTCAATCATGACTCTACCAAGTCTGTCCTTCTGGCCAGGATCTAGAGCAGACATCGTATCATGTGGTGTAGCACTAGGTGCAGCTGTAGACGAGGGTGATACATCAGGATGCACAAAACGCTGAGTCAATGGAGGCGTACCGGCCATAGCATCTGACTGCTCGCTACTAGAATCTCCAAGCCTCATGGCAGATAACTGAGGAGATGTACCTGTGGGAGATGGAGTACCTGCCGATAAGGGTCGTGCTCGACGAATAACCTGTAAAGGTAGGTCCTCATAACGTCGTGAAGGCAATGCCTATGAAGTAGATGAAGCACCGACTGGTCGACGATAATTAGGATAATACTGCCGAGGATCCGCCGTACCAAACGGAACAACAAATAAATGAGTATCATGGCTGATGCGCTTTGCGCGTTTCCTAAAAAAGGGCATGTAGATGCAGAAATGGGCGCGAAAAAAATTGTGTGAGTATATATGTGATGGTTCCCCAACTCAATATGGAGGTCCTTATAAAGTATTTTGAGAAAATAATTGGATGCTCTGGGCGATGAATAATGGGATAACACACACGAAAAATTAAGGAATTTGCATGATTCCAAAAAAAAGGGCATGTTGAGGAAGAAATGGGAGCGAAAAAAATGATGTTAGTATTTATGATGGTTCCCCAACTCAATACGTAGGTCCTCATAAAGATTTTTTAGAAAACTTTTTGTGATGCTCCAGGCACCATATCCATGGACAAATACACACGAAAAATTCAGGAATTTTGCATGATTCTTAAAAAATGGATTGTAGATGCAAAAATGGGAGCGAAAAAAATAGTGTGAGTATATGTGATTGATCGGCTAAAAAAAAATAGGTGCTTCGGGCGCCAGATTAATCGGCTAATACACACAAAAAATTGTGAAACTTGTACGTTTCCTAAAAATGGGCATGTAGATGCAAATATGGGGGCGAAGAAAATGGTGTGAGTATACGTGATTTTTCCCCAACATAGTAAAAAAGTTCTCATAAAGTTTTTTGAAAAAATAAATTTAGGTGCTCCGGACGTTTATTCTATGGGCTAATACATACGAAAAACTAAGGAATTTGCGCTATTCATAAGAAAAGGCTTGTAGATGAGGAAATGGGAGCAAAAAAAATGTTGTGAGTATACATGATAGTTCCCTAACTGAATACGGAGGTCCTCATAGAGTTTTTTGAGAAAAATATTTGGGTGCTCCGGGCGCCAGATCTATGGGCTAATACATACGAAAAATTGAGAAATTTGCTTGAGTCCTGAAAAAGGGCCTGCAGATGCGGAAATAGAAGCGAAAAAATATTGTGAATATACGTGATGACTCTCCAACTCAATACGAAAGTCCTCAAGAAAAATATTGTGGCTGCTCCGGGAACCTTATCCATGAGCTAATACACACGAAAATTGAGGAATTTGCGCGATTCCTAAAAATAGGCCTATAGAAGCGGAAATGGGGAAAAAAATAGTGTGCGTATACGTGATGGTTCCCAAAATCAGTACAGTGGTTCTCACAGAGTTTTTAAGTAAAATTATTTGGGTGCTCCTAACGTCGGATCCTTGGGCTAATACACACGAAAAATTGAGGAACATGCGTGATTCCTAAAAAAAGGCATGTATATGAGGGAATGGGTACAAAAAAATGGTTTAAGTATACGTGATGGTTCCCCAACTCAATAAGAAAGTCCTCAAAAAGTTTTCTTAGAAAAAATTTAGGGTGCTCCAGAGGCAAAATCCATGGCTAATACACACGAAAAATTGAGAAATTTGCGTGATTCCTACAAAAGGTTTTGTAGAGGCGGAAATGGGAGCGAAAAAAATGGTGTGACTATACGTGATGATTCCTAACTCAATACGGAGGTCCTCATAGAAAAAATTGAGAACTTTTTTGGGTGCTCCGATTGCCAGATCCATAGAAAAATACACACAAAAAATTGAGGAATTTTACGCGTTTCCTAAAAAAGGGGCTGTAGATGCGGAAAATTGAGGAATTTTGCATGGTTCTTAAAAAATGGTTTGTAGATGCAAAAATAGGACCAAAAAAAATGGTGTGAGTATACGTGATTGTTCCCCAATTCAGTACGGTTGTCTTTATAAAGTTATTTGAGAAAACAATTTGGTGCTCCGGGCGCCAGATTCATGGGCTAGTAAACACGAAAAATTGAGAAACTTGTACGATTCCTAAAAATGGGCCTGTAGATGCAAATATGGGGGCGAAAAAAATGGTGTGAGTATACGTGATTTTTCCC
Source organism: Solanum verrucosum (assembly GCF_900185275.1). Lineage (NCBI taxonomy): Eukaryota > Viridiplantae > Streptophyta > Magnoliopsida > Solanales > Solanaceae > Solanum > Solanum verrucosum. The sequence continues at coordinate 177,432 of NW_026020111.1, read as the reverse complement.
CAACATAGTACAAAAGTTCTCATGAAGTTTTTTGAAACAATAAATTTAGGTGCTCCGAGCGCTTAATCCATTGGCTAATACACACGAAAATTTGAGGAATTTGCGTTATTCCTAATAAAAGGCTTGTAGATGGGGAAATGGGCGCAAAAAAAATGGTGTGAATATACGTGATGGTTCCCCAACTGAATACGGAGGTCCTTATAGAGTTTTTTGAGAAAAATATTTAGGTGTTTCGGGCACCAGATTTATGGGCTAATACATACGAAAAATTGAGAAATTTGCGCGAGTCCTAAAAAATGGCCTGCAGATGCGGAAATGGGAGGGAAAAAATAGTGTGAGTATACGTGATGGCTTCCCAACTCAATACGAAAGTATTCAAAAAAAAAATTTGGCTACTCCGGGCGCCTTATCCATGAGCTAATACATACGAAAATTGAGGAATTTGCGCGATTCCTAAAAATAGGCCTATAGAAGCGGAAATGGAGGCAAAAAAATATTGTGCGTATACGTGATGGTTCCCAAAATCTGAACAGTGATTCTCATAAAGTTTTTAAGCAAAATTTGTTGGGTGCTCCTAACGCTGGATCCTTGGGCTAATACATACGAAAAATTGAGAAATATGTGTGATTCCTAAAAAATGGCATGTAGATGAGGAAATGGACGCAAATAAATCGTTTGAGTATACGTGATGGTTCCCAACTCAATGAAAAGGTCCTCATAAAGTTTTCTTAGAAAATTTTTTAGGTGCTATGGGGGCAAAATCCATGGCTAATATATACGAAAAATTGAGAAATTTATGTGATTCGTACAAAAGGGCTTGTGGAGGCGGAAATGGGCGCGAAAAAAATGGTGTGACTATACCTGATGGTTCCTAACTTAATACGGAGGTCCTCATAAAAAAATTTGATAACTTTTTTGGGTGCTTCGGTCGCCAGATCCATGGAAAAGTACACACAAAAAATTAAGGAATTTTGCGCGTTTCCTAAAAAAAAGCCTGTAGATGCGGAAATAGGCGCGAAAAAAATGGTGTGAATATATGTGATGGTTCCCCAACTCAATAAGGAAGTCCTCATAAAGATTTTTGAGAAAAAAGATTTTGGGTGCTCCGGGTGCCAGATCCATGGGCTAATATACACGAAAAATTGAAGAATTTTCACGATTCCTATAAAAGGGCCTGTAGATGCGTAAATGGAAGCGAAAAAAATGGTGTGAGTATACGTGATGGTTCCCAAACTCAGTATCGAGGTCTTCATAAAACCTTTTGAGAGAAAAATTAGGTGTTCCGGGCTCCAGATCCATGGGGTAATACACACAAAAAATTGAGGAATTTGTGCAATTCCAAAAAAAGGCTTGTAGATGCGGAAATGAGTGTGAAAAAATGATGTGAGTATATGTGATGGCTCCTCAATTCAATACGGAGGTCCTCATAGAGTTTTTTAAGAAAAAATTTGTGGTTCTCTGGGCGCTAGATCCATGGGATAATACACACGAAAAATTGAGGAATTTGCGCGATTCCTAAAAAAGGACAAGTAGATGCGAAAATAGGTGCCAAAAAAATGGTGTGAGTATACGTGATGGTTTCCCAACTCAGTACGGAGGCCCTAATAATGTTTTTGAGAAAAAAAATTTAGGTGTTTCGGGCGCCAGATCAATGGGCTAATATATATGAAAAATTGAGAAATTTACGCGATTCCTAAAAAATAGCCTTTTATTGCGGAAATGGGAGCGAAAAAAATAATGAGTATACGTGATGGTTCCCCAACTCAATACGGAGGTCCTCATAAAGTTTAATGCGAAAAAAAAATGTGGGTACTTCGGACGCGAGTTTTATAGGCTAATACACACGAAAAGTTAAAAAAATTGTGCGATTCCTAAAAATGGGGTTGTAGATGCAAAAAAAGTGCCTAAAAATGGTGTGAGAATACGTTATTGTTCCCCAACTCAGTACAGAGGTCCTCATAAAGGTTTTGAGAAAAACAAATTGGTGCTCCGGGCTCCATATCCATGGGCTAATACTCAAAAAAAAATTGAGGAATTTGCACGATTCCTAAAAAAAGGCATGTAGATGCGAAATGGACTCGAAAAAAATGGTGTGAGTATACGTGATGGTTCCCCAACTCAATACGGAGATCCTCATTAAGATTTTTGATAAAAAAAAAGTTGGATGCTACGGACGCCAGATCCATGGGCTAATACACATGAAAATTTGAGAAATATGCGCAATTCCTAAAAAGGGCTTGTAGATGCGGAAATGGGCGCGAAAAAATAGTGTGAGTATACGTGATGGTTCCCCAACTCAATACAGAGGTCCTCATAAAGTTTTTTGAGAAAAAAAATTTGGGTGTTCCGGGAGCCAGATCAATAGGCTAATGCACACGAAAAATTTAGTAATTGGCGTGATTCCTAAATAAGGGCTTGTAAATGAAGAAATGAGTGCGAAAAAAATGGTGTGAGTATATGTGATGGTTCCCCAACTCAGTACGGAGGTCCTCATAAAGTATTTTGAGAAAAAAAAATTGGGTTCTTCGGACGCCAGATCCATGGGCTAATACACACGAAAAATTGAGGAATTTACGCGATTCCTAAAAAAGGACCTGTATATGCAGAAATGGTTGCAAAGAAAGTGGTGTGAGTTTACGTGATGTTTCTCCAACTCAATACGGAGGCCCTCATAAAGTATTTTTAAGAAAAAAAATTGGTTGCTCCGGGCGCCAGATCCATGTGATAAAGGTTTGGGTTATGTGAGAGGACCAGGGATGTGATTATGGTTCCATGAGAGGACTTGGTATTTGCATTTTAATCATGTGGGACGTGTAGTTATGCATTGTTGACCCAAGTGCTGTTGATTTATGATATGTGACTGAGAGTCTATGTGGTTGATAATTGTTATGCATGTTCTGTGCTATTGTATTGTGGTGACAATTTGCATTCATATTTTGGATTGGCCGCAAGATCCTATCAGTACACTGTGGTTTGTGAACTGATACTACAAATATTCTTTTCCTTGTTGAGTACATGCATCTTCCAGTGGTTGATCCAAGATCTCAGTTGAGAGATGCTTGATTCAGAATCCAAGGGTGAGCTTCGTCTTTCAGGCTATCGTGGATTCTTCTGCATTATCTTGGCCATTTGTACAGACATAGACTTCTAGATTTTCTTTATGTTTGGATTTGGGGTTGCATCCCCAGTTTGACTATGTCAGAGTTTTGGTTATGATAACTTTCATTTCTTAGGAATAATTTTCCGTGTTAAATGCTTTGGCTATTGGGTTGAGTTTATTGGAACTCAATTCTCTAGCTAACCAAATTGTTTGCTTTATTTTATACTCCCTCTGTCCCTAATTACTTGTCCCTATTAAGAAAATAATTAATGGCATAGTGAGTTTACCATTTTACCCCTATTAATTATGAATTCGATGAAAAGTTCTACATTTTCAAAATAATTAGTCAGAATTTGTCCTTTCTTGATTTGTCAAAATTGACAAGTAATTAGGGATAACTATAAAAGAAAAATTAGACAAGTAATTAGGGACAGAGGGAGTACTAAACTTGGTTCTATTTATAGAGTGTTGGGTGGTTCGGAATAGTCTTTGGTTCTCCCACTAGGTGGTTTAGTGTGGTGTCACTAACGGCAGTTGGGGTCGTGACAGTGCCACTCATGAAAGTAGGGGTCATGACAATGCCACTACCACAAACAATGACCTTCCTAAGCTTCTTCTCTTTTGGGTTGTAGAAAACTAGTTGCATGCCAAGTTCCATTTGCATTAAGATTTATCCATTTTTCTAGAGTATGATTGGTATTAAATTATTCTTATAGATATCAAGCGGGATAGAATCCATCAAAATGTGATCTTCCGTTAAAAGATTCAGCACAATCCCTTTGCCATCTACCGTAAGTTCTGTTTTGAGAGGTGAAATATTGACCATTCTAATACTAGATGAAACAAAATTTAGAAATAGGATGATTTTTTTAAGATAAATAAAAATGTGCAAATGGGGACGATATACGGGGGTCTTGGATCAAACACTGAAATGAAAATGACACCAATTTTCTAACCTTTCAAAAGTATATTTGAATTCGATAAAAAATGCTAAAAATAAACTTGACCGACACAGAAAGCAACAATGAAGTTCTAAATTGTTCTACGTTAAGATAGCTCATTTTGTTCACCTCACCATCCAAAGAATGAGGAAAATAAATAATGTATAACAGAACTCAAAAACATCCTAAAACAGTAAAAGTTGATTGGCCTAAGCTTGATTATAAAAGAAACATAAAAGGAAAACATAATAGCCAGAAGGAAATAAGACAAATTAAATATCTAAACTCTCTCAATCTTCTTAAATGCATATGAGACTTGTAAACCTTCCCCAATGACAGTCTTGAGTCGGTAGAAACTTGGGATGTAGCTAGTCGCTGCAAACCCAAGGTACGTTTTAACCTTCGTAAATTTCTTTTCTTTTGGATTGTAAGAAACTACTTGTATGCCACAATCCATTTGCATAAATATTTCTACATCTTTCCAGGTTGAGATTGGTATAAATCTATCAGAACGGATATTTAGTTGAATATTATCCTTCAAAATGTGATCTTTAGTCCAAGATTTAGCTATTCCATACTCTTTCATCCACCATATATCAACAAACTGACTATTGTTAGTATTACACAAACATAGACAATTCCCCAACTCTACTAGTGCCAAGCAGAAAGATGAAGTATTTAGACCACCTGGAACTAACAGGGCCTTCACATCTTCTGTCCAACTCTTATAGGAGTAAACGTTGGAATCTTTTTAATTCATCCATTGAACAACACCATTGACTTTAGCGTTACTAAATGATTCTCATAGAGATTCTGGAGACTCTCCCACGTTTCTCCATTTCTCATCAACCCCAAGAGTATAAACCTACAATTTTGATACCTGTGGATGTCCCTCAAACTTTCTAACTAATGATCTCAATACTTTAGACTGTCCAGAGGCTTCACTAAAGCAGAATGCATAAGCAATACGATAAATTCTTTTTTCCCATTCATGCAATTTAACCTTGAAATAGTTACCCAAAAGAGGATCACTGATATAAACCTAATGGTCTGCATCATCCCTTGAACCATTCAACAAAAAAATGAGCCCATTACATGAACCAATTAATATCATTTTATATCTAGGAAAACCGAGTGAAGGGAGGTGAAACCTAGGGCTCAACAAAATGGCTCTGTATAGTGGTGAGAATCATCTTCTTTGAATTCCACAAGTAACTGGATAAAGTCATTAATATGATACATGTTAACAAATAAAGAGTCAGCGAAGTTAAAAGTTAAAATATGATACCAAAGTTTACAGACAATCATACAACGGAAAATGAGTTTGATTGGCAATAGTGAAAGAGGGCCATAATTATTCATGGAAGATCCATAATCCTCGTGACATGAGAGATTCTGTTTCCTTTGCAATCTTCCTTGAAGATCTTAGATTTTTGGGTGTTCGTGGATGTCACTTCCTATGAACAAAAAGGGAGATAATTCTGAGGGTTTTGGTCTTATGGATTGATTGGACTTTAATATATAGTAGGCTTCGAGAGTTTGGAAAAATATTTCAGGCTAAAATGACTATAGAGTCCACTTTAAGTTCCAAAGTAATCGTACAGAGTCATTAAATGAAAGTAATTATTGAAGTCTAACAAGTCGTTAACTAATATTAGTTTGTTTTCCTAGTATTGTTTCTTACACCTACTTAGTATCTAGGAATCAATGAAAGTTTAACTAGCTAGTTGTTGGAGTGAAAGGAAAATTAGCAGTCGTCACTGATCGTTCAAGATGGGATGTGGGAGAAATGAATTTGAGGATTTTTTAGAGTTGTGAAACTGAAGAATGGATAAAGCAAACCATCGCGTTTCTGAGGGCGACTTTGTTCTAGCTTGATACAACGTATTTCTCGTGTTGCTTTGATGGCAGTACACCTGCTTTTTTTTGTATTAATTCTTATGGAAGATATCATTGCTCTTGTTATTTATCTATACTTATTCCTTAGGACTACTTCTATTATTAGAAAATTATTTTTACTTTTTTTCCGTCAAGGAAAATAGAGAGAAATTACCCAAATGAGGACCCAATTAACTTTATCCAAACAAGGCATGTTTGATTAATAGGCCAACGTTTTGTTGCACATATTCAAACAAGTGCATAATGAAATAAACAAAAGGAATGCAGCTTTGGAGACTTTACATTGCAAATAATGTTAAAATGGACAAGGTATGCTACCACAACTCAATAACATCCTAATACAGTAAAAGTTGACAAGTTTTAAGTTAGATTATACAAGAAATTAAACATTAAAGTGAAACAAAATATCCAAGAGAAATAAGACATTAAATATCAAAACTATCTTAATCTTCGCCTTACGGATAAACATATGAGACTTGAAAACTTTTCCTAGTGACATTCTTGAGGGAGTAAAAAATTGAGATGTAGCTTGCCGATGCAGATCCGCCGTACACTTTGACCTTCCTAAACTTCTTTTCTTATGGGTTATAAGAAAGTATTTGTGTTCCACGATCCTGTTGCATCAAGATTTCTTCATCTTTCCAAGTTGAGAGTGGTATAAGTCTGTATAACAAATATCTAGTTGAATACTATCCTTTAAAATGTGATCTTTAGTCCAAATTCAGTTATTCCATACTTTTCATCCGCCATATATCAACATAATGACTTTGATCATTACTACACAAGCATAGACAATTCCCCAATTCTACTAGCGTATGAAATCATCTCGATATTTCGAGTCTTTTGACATATAATCATTTGAAATGATTACGGTTTATGGTACGTTGAATTTTAAAGAAAAAGGGAAAACAGCCAAGAAGAAGACAAAGTAGCAGAATGCAGAAGAAGAAAAAAGACGCACATTGCCATATTTGTTTTGGAAAAAAATATGGCTGAATGGCCATTATAGGTAAATTTCATAAATTGTATTAAAAAGATAGTAAGTAAAACTATTTTTCCTTTACGTTTGTCTTTTTGTTTTTTGTTTTTGAGCTGGGTCAGTCACTATCGAGCTAGCTTATTGATGAACTTATGGAAATCCCACTAAATTTAGGAGTTAATTACTTAGATACGTTCTAATTTGCAATGTCACGAATTTTATGAGTTTGGACTTTGGATACATATATAGAGCACGTCTAGATATGTTTAGATACATGTATCTCGGATACATGAGTCAAAATTAGGTATAATTTATTCTAGATACATTGTATCCAACTGCATTTGCATGTATCTGAATATCTCACTCTCCTTTCTCCTATCTCGATAGCCACTCTCCTCTCTCACTCGCCTCACTCCTGCCTCACTCGTCACTGTCCTCCCTCACTCGCTTCTCTTCCTATATCTGATATCCCAGATACAATAGTGTGATTCACATGTATATGGGAATCCCTTTCGTCTTTTTCCTATTTCGCTTGTCTCTCTCCCTATTTTAGTGTATCCGATAGTAAAAATTCATGTATTAAGGTGTATCTGACTTGAAATTTGATATGAAATTATTAATTACTGAAACAATATGTGATTATTTAAAATTATATGGAGAGTTATATAAAACAAATTAATAAAAATACTACAAAAAGTTAAGACTGCAACAATCTAACTTGACCGGATAAATTCAAGATTGTTGGGATTCCAGAGTGTAGTTCGGATAGCACCATCATCTCTTGTGCAGATAAAATCTTCCATACTTTCTTCAATGTAATCTAAGTATGGAATCATAGTAGAATGATAATTAATGCTTGATCTCCAAGGGGTTCACTATCTACATTGACATCATTATCATCATCGGACATTTAATCATTGTTTGTTGTTTCATGTTCCAAAGGTTTATCATTATCCAATTTACGAAGGCGATCATCACAAGTATCATTATTGTTCACAATTTGTGTACATTGATTCCCTGCATCTTTAAAACGATCACACCTATAAAATATAAAAATATAAATATATTGTATATAAGACTATTTTTAATTTAATAAATAAAAAATTATCACTTTATTTACCGATTAATTAACTCTGATGAAAATAGATGTGTCACTCGTATTCAAAGTATCCAAGTGCATGAGAGCATTTCTAGGCTCTCCCATATTACCACCTTATGCACTTGGAGAGTATTCAAACTATCCAAGTGCATGAAGGTGGTTCTATACGATACAACCCTGATCATTTATACTCATTTTGTTCATGCACAATATTACCACCCCAATATAAATTTGCTCTCACTTTAATATCATCCATTTTGTTTTGAATAAACAAAGTTAAAATACAACAATCTTTAGAATGAATGAAGTTAAATAATGAATGGATTTTTTGTAAGGAGAATGACTGAATATTTTAGTAAAGCGAATAAATGAAACTGAGCATGAATACATAGGGCAAATCACTCAACTACATAAATGAATGAAATCGCGTACTATCAAGCGATATAATAACTAAGCAAATAACCCACTGTGGAGCGATTTTATTTTATTTTTTTGAAAAAAAAAGGTTTCGCTCATAGTTTAGCAATTTGCTCTTTATATTATTGTTTATATCATTTCGTCAAAATTATTGTATATAACATTTCATTTTCTTCCATCTCTTTGATGGATAAAGGGTCTGAGAATTCATGAGAGTCGTGTAAGTTTAGGGATTTTCTTTAATGAATAAATAGTGTACATCATTTTATTTACTCTTTAATTGTTGTTTACAGCAATGGTGTTTGACTCAATTGATGGACAATTCCAATAGAAAGAATGGGCTGGCATTATGCCTTATCTAATGAAAGCACACAAGGACACTTATAAATGACTTTTTTTTATTGATTGAAAAAGAGACTATTTTTATCTTCTTCTTTTTTTTTGGCTTAACCACAAAAATGAAATATCATCTTCTCCAAAATAGTCACCAACCTAATTGTAAGGTAAATTATGGGGTGTTCAGCTAATATGCTAATCTCAGCAAGTTGAAGTTTAAAAAATAAATAAATAAGAAAATGCTAACAGTACAGCGATATTGAGAAAAAAAACATATCAAATTGCTCACTGTGAAGTGAACTTTAGAAAAAGGAAAACGTTAAGCAGGTTGCTCATTTTTTCTTAAAAAAAAATAAAAAAAATATCCTCAGAGTGGAGCAAGAGGGAAAGAAAAAAAAAAGAAGAGATAGATAATTGCTGATGGTGCAACAATATAAAAACTTTTAAAAAAATAAGAGCAAAATCACCGATATATGGTGCAGCGAGAAACAATTTTTTTAAAAAAAGCGAAAGTCGATCTGTAATGAGCAAGATTAAAAGATAAATACTGTCAAACGGTAGTTAAATCACAACATTTATGGGATGTCTGTTTTGGTTAAATCCAAAATTGAGTGGCCCTTAATGCATTTTGAAGGGAAAAAGTGGCGTATTTTGATAGCATATATGGACTTGCACAAAATAGTATAGTAGAGAGATATCAGTAATACAGCCGATGCATACCTCATTTTGGTGCATCAGACTGAGAATTATCATGAATATGTTTATGATCATCAATGTCTGCAGCAGTTAAAAGAGGCAGCAGACAGATGAATTTGGGGGTAAGAAGAATCATATGCCGGGAAATGCTTAAAACCTCTTCAAGATCACATATGCCGTTGAAACACTGGCCTCAAATTATATCCACATATGCCAAATGGAAATGAGATTTCAGGGCCACAATATGTAAAAGCAAAATGGATACTCTAGTAATAATTACAAGTTAGTGATGCTATATTTGTATCAACCTGCACTTGATGTTCCTCATACGCTACAAAATTTAGTTTCTGGAATCTTCAAACGCTCTGGCGTCCAGCTGATCAACCTGAAAATAGATTACAACTCAATGAGGTCTCAATTTAATTTTCTCTTTCTCCAGTTTGTTGTTTAAGAACCGCCACATTATGGCATATATTATAAACAATAAGATCTGAATAGTAAGCTTGCCAGATTGATGATTCCCTGGATTTCCAACTTCTTTTTTGCTGCTGGATTTATTGCTACTTGGCTGTTCTACTGCCTGATTCTGCATTTAAAAGCCAAGTTTTATAAAATGACATATCACTAGAGAAAGCATATGGATCACATTGAAAGGAAAGGAGAAACAGGCTTGGACTGCATCCATCCTATAAACACTCATTCAAGTAAAACTCAATTTGGCAAGTTATAGAAGTAAAGCAAGAGTATCTGTTTCTTTTGGAGAATAAGTTTAATCTAGAAACACAATCTTCTGTGAAGTGCAATTGACCAATGAGGCAATGACCAAGGTGAAAATAAATCGTCATCGCAAGATGCATAGAGTAAACTTGTTGCCCGTGGTCTCTACATGGACATAGTTATCATGATAATTAAGCAACAAGTAGATTTGTTCATGGTGCTCACTACATTGACATAGTCGCTATGAAATGAGTTAAGGACCAAGTAGAATAGGAAGGGCTTGCCTGCGCTAATGCAACTTGCGCCTGCTGGAGACTAAAAAACTGCTGATATGGATCACTAAAATTCGGAAGTCTTGACTGGTTCGAATTATGTGCAACAAGTGAATTTAGCATTGGATCTGGTTGACTTGAGGCTTGCATTCTGGATGGATCTGCAACTGGAACTGGTGGCAAATGAAATGGAGGGATAGGAAATCTAGGACCCATTTGTGCTGCTGCAGCTGCATTCTGCATCACTGCACCTGGTAATAGAGGTGGATATGGCACCATTGGCCTGTTCATGCCAATCTCCATACCCATCCCCATTCCCATTGGCGGCATGTACGGCTGCATTCCAGGATACATCATCGGGACCATGCCACATCCCATGGACATCATCTGTAGACAAACAGATCATATGATCAAACTACACTCTGATGCGAGTACAAATCTTTTTTAAGATAATAACAAAAAGGAGTACATGGCTATATCAACAACTAAGTTCAGCATGCATATTACACAACCAGAGATTAGTTGAGAAACTCTAATAAAAGATACTCATGAAAACCTCCTTGACACTGAATATATGTACACCAGCTCAGACCAAGTCTGAGCTGGAAACGTAGGTCACTAAGGAGAATAATGAACTTTATTTTTTGACAAGCAAGGAATGTCACTTTTGGAAGAGGAGGTTAAAGGCAGTGAGAATATGATGAGTGAATCCTTAATATTCACGATGTAACACTGAAGATGTACATTGGTCTATTTTATCTATATTTTCAACTACACTAGGTGAAAGAGATAGGTTAATTGTTCCAGCAAAGGAGTTACATTTCCATTCACGTCCAACTGACATTCAATAATGACGTTTGAGCACCTTCATGGAATTTGAATCAAGAGTGTGCTACAAACAAATTAAGCACTTAACTCCACATATTACAAGGTGAACTGCTCTTTTATGAGCAATGATGGAACTGGGAAAGAATTAACACTATAAAGATTTTTGTTGCAGTGTCTAACTCAACCCCAAAAGTTAGCTCATGGAGGGAGGATTGCCCAAATCCATATAAGCATATCAGCAGTCCATTCCCAACCAATGCGGACTTTAACCTACTCTAACACCCCTTCTACACCCAGGTCCAACTGAGCGTGGACCGGAAGCTCAAATGGGAATGGACTTGACTCTTACACCATGTAATCAGATGGAAGAGGTTATTTTATTCCAAAAGGTAAGCAGTGAATAAATATGATAGACTGTTGGTTAGCTTATGAAAGAGATAGAAGATGATTCCTACAAAATTTGCTTTCTAAATATGGCTATGTACTTTACAGGAATGAAGTCTATATACATTCTATACCATATAAAGATATGATAATTGAGTCTAACACAACTCCAAAAGCTAGTTCAGGAGGAGAAGATTACCCAAGTCCATATAAGCAAACTATCAATCTATTACCCAACCATTGTGGGACTTTAACCCACTCTAACACCCCCTCACGCCCCAACCAAACTGGAGCGCGGACCAGGCACCCAAACGGAGATGAACTTGGTTCAGATACCATGTAATCAGATGGAAGAAGTTATCTTATTCCAAAAGGTAAGCAATGAATAAATACAATAGATTGTTTGCTAACTTAGGAAAGAGATAGAAGATGAATCCTACAAACCTACTATTTAAATATAGTTATGTACTTCACCGGAATGAAGTCTATATACATTCTATACCATATAAAGATATGAAACCTGAGTCTAACTCAACTCCGAAAGCTAGCTCATGAGAAGTAGACTGTTCAAGTCTATATGAGCAGACCGTCAGTCTATTTCCCAACCATTGCAAGACTTTAACCCACTCTAACACCCCTTCGCGCTCCGACCCAACTAGAGCATGGACCGGGATTCCAAAAAGGGAAGGACTTGACTCTGATACCATGTAATCGGATGGAAGAAGTTATCTTATTCCAAAAGGTAAGCAATGAGTATATACAATAGATTATTTGCTAACTTAGGAAAGATATAGAAGATGATACCTACAAATTAATCTCCTATCTTAATATGGCTATTTACTTTACTAGAAATGAAACCTATATACATTCTATACCATGTAAAGATATAACATTTGGACCTAATTCAACCCCAAAACCTAGCTTATGAGGAGAGGATTGTCCAAGTACATATAGGCAGACCGTCACTCCATCACCCAACTAATACGGGACTTTAACCCACTCTAACAAACACTAATGGAGCCCAAAAGAGTTCTTCCAAGCAGTTTTTAGGGAAGAAACGTTGAATGCCCTAAAGTGGCCCAGTTTAGTTGTCCTTGCCCTTAGTAAGGAAGCATTAACTATTGGTCATTCTCATAGATAGAATATGAAGAAGAAGACCATGATAATAACACCACGGGTCGTAGAATTAACTAAACTAGTGTAGAGACTTAAAAATTTTGCAAATAAAGAATGAGGATTTGTTGTTCTATTTATAAAAAGGTTTTCATTTCATCGATTAAATTATTTGTTTCCTCCTTCAACAAAAAGCAAATGTAATCTTTTAGCAGTAAATATTTGGAAACTAAATAGTAATGCCGTTATGTAGTGGACATAAATATACTGTATACATACATTATGGTATCAATAGAAAAAATGGAAGTATAGCACCAGAGTTATGATTATACAAGTCTCCAATCGAGCCCTAGCAGTGTTTACAACGTCATTTGAATAAGTTATACCACAAAGAAATACATAATTTCACACTTAAAATAATGTTAGGGAACACACACACATGCACACATGGTGTGTGCATGCGCATATATGTGTATATATATGTAAAATATATGAAAAGCGTAATGTAATAAATAGGAAAGGCATGTGTTATAGCTTTCACTTTCGCAAGAAATCTGGTAGTGAAGTAACGACGAGATTTGGTTTCACTAGGACAATAACACTAAAAAATAGTCCAACGCTGTAGTACTTAATTAACATGCAAGTTCTTAAAATTTAGACAATATCCAAATATTGCATTAGAATCATCCAGATATTGCTACATGAATTACAAATACTGGTAATTTAGATTCTATATTTCTTAGATATTATATGATTGCCTTATTAGGTTGTTCTTTATTTGAGTATCTGTAGTGCTATGAGATAAGGATATTCTGATCGACCCTAACTGGTGCTCTGAGTAATCTAGTTACCATTGCTACTTCCTACTAATATTGTAAATGAGAAAAAGTGTGTTATACCAGAAGAAAGGCAGTAGTTTGAATATACAATGTTGTTGACTTATAACTTACTAAGAGCATGTTTGGATTGAAGTCACAAGCCATAAGTTATAAATCCTATTTTATGGCTTTGCTTATTTTTATGATTTTGTCTTTAAACCAAGTGCTTTCAAGCACTTCTTTTTAATCCAAACACTCCTAAAAGTTATTTTAGCTTAAAAGCACTTAAAATAAGCACATCCAAGAGGGTTATAAAAAAGGATTTGACCATATACAAACATTAAAATAAAGCAACGAATTGACTTGCAGACAACGAAAGAATGTAATATTTACATAAAAAAAAGTAGTTCTAAATATTTCTAGTAATATCTTGACTTTCTATTATTTATATTTAAGATGCAGGCATTAAGAGAATGAGGTTCTTTAGGTGTAAATTTATCCAACTTTCTGGTGTTTAGGCCAAATATTGTATAGGACTACAATAAACTATTCCCTCTCAGAAAGGACTATCAAATTCCTTTACTATAAAGAAATTGAACAAGAAGGGTTGGAATGTATCAAGAGGCAATACATGAAAAAGATGTTAATAAATGTACCTGCACTTGCAATTGCAGTGATTTCAAATACTCAATTGCCTCATCAAGCATTGAAGCTTTGTCCGTCTGAAATTCAACAAAAGATTAAGTCAAATATATTAAGAGGAGAGTAAACTATATGTTCTATATATTGTAGAGAATTCAACGAAGAGGCCAAAACCTTGTTACAGCGTGGTATGAGTTCCTGCAGGGCCTTCATCTTCTCATTTATTCTGTCTCTACGTCTCTGTGGTGATTGGAGCATTGGCATGTTGATTAACAGTCAAATGACAAAAACAGTGAAATTCTCAAAACTCTCAAATCAACAACTGCACAACACATACCCTTTCTGAAAGATTATGGACCTCCGCAGCACGAGATCGCTTTGTGGATGTTGAACCGCGTGCTTGCTTTTTTGTATCAGGAGACTCAAATTCAGCTTCCTAGGGAAATTGAGACATAAGTTAATGAAGCATTAATAGTAACTCAACAAAAAGGAAACAATTTGTTCTCAACTTCCAGAGTTTCTTGTCTTTCTCCCACAAGACAAGACATCAGGAAAGTTGAGTTTAACAATCTTACAACAGAAAAGTTCACATGATCTCCCAAAAAGTAAGATGGCGTATACCTTTCTGGTGAGGAGGGAAGTTAAAAGTGGCCAGCAATTGCCAAAATCCCTTCACTCCCACCACTTTGAAATTTTCTTTCTGCCACCTTCTGGTAGTTCTTACATTTATACATCAAAAGACCATGAGATTTTCTAAGTGCTCCTGAGTTTTCGATTGCTCCTACTCATCGGTAACCTTAGAAAGTATTTAGACTTAAATGTACCACACTTCCTTTCTTTACTTCATTTAATTTTCTTCTTTTCTTATCGCAAAAAGAATTCTGCTTGAAACAAATTATTAATCCTCTCAGAGGAACAAATTGATTTAGAAGTAACTTGCAAGTCGACCCGGTGCAATTTGGAATGCTGTCTGCAAACTAGGGAGTCAAGAGAAATAGCAAAGAACAATGAGGTGGGTTTCATCTGATGTAAACATTATGGTACTGAGGTATACATACAGCTTGTTCAAACAGTTTTTCACTCATATTCAGGTCCTTAATGGGAATTCAATGTTCTAAGAGTGTTGAGAAAATGAGATGCTTCTCGATTGTTTTGAGAACACTCTCTTGGAAAAGAGATTCTACTCTTTGTCCACTCAAAGTTGTCTCCTAAAAACTAAACTACCACTGCTCTGATTTGTCATGTGAAACTTGCAAGTATCCAGTATACAGTAGCAAAGACAGTAGTCAAAGCCAAATAAGGTGTGTTTGGTATGGAGGAAAACACTTTCGTTAATCATGAGTTCAGTATGGAACAAACACAGTTATTCACAAGCCTCATACCCTAACTACCACTCCCTTTGTATTAAAACAAATTTCGATATTGAGTTGGCTTACACGCACCTATTGTCGAGGGAACATATATTTGGCTAACCCGGCATCGAGATACTTTTTACTATTATAGGAAATGATAGTTTCAATAAAGTAGAGATCAATGAATAGTTGAGTTATGAAAGTGTGTGCATTTACTTTTTCAGTTTTTACCATTAACTCATTTTATTTTATAGGTGAAAAGGTCAACAATGCCTAACTAGTAACTAGTATTCGAAAGTTTGGCACATCCATGACCCTACGTTATAAATCTAGGAAAAAGAACTGGAACTCCTTAAAACTATTTAGTTTAAATTTTTAATTTAATTATTAATAACATAACTTCATATATGCATAGACATCACATGACAAGTTTAAAGTTAGGAGTTCTAGGATACTTTTATTAACTTCTTATTCACGACATAAAATGAAATTAACAAATGAGGTAGACATTATTTTTTTTAAAAAAAATAATTTATCCTCATATGACACTATGATTTTAAGACTGTCAGAAAATTCAGCACAATATAAGATATGCTGATTTCAGAAAACATTCCCAAGGAGATCACATACGGCCCCCCTCTTC
The DNA here is from genome assembly GCF_900185275.1 of Solanum verrucosum. Taxonomy (NCBI): domain Eukaryota; kingdom Viridiplantae; phylum Streptophyta; class Magnoliopsida; order Solanales; family Solanaceae; genus Solanum; species Solanum verrucosum. The sequence goes on along the minus strand of NW_026020111.1, from coordinate 161,196 downwards.
TTTAAGCTCCGTTGCATCACGAATGGTTAACACAGACAATGGGACAAAGTTAAATAAGTCCAAACACTCCAGTGACCTTTGCTATAAACAGGGGGCAATAAAAGAAAAAAAAATACTCTATTCGTTTAAAAAAGAATGACCTCATTTCTTTTTTAATCTGTTTCGAAAAGAATGACCTTTTTTTTTTTTGGTAACATTTTAATTTCAACTTTTCACGTGGCATATTTAAAGCCACAAGATTAAAGGACAATTTTGTTTATTTGACAGAACTTTTATTTAGGACTACAAGATTCAAAACTCTTCTTAATTTTTCTTAAACTCCGTGTCAAGTCAAACAAGATCATTCTTTCTAAAATGGAGGGAGTAAGTACTTTCTAAAGGTTCTAGAGTCGCTTATTATTTTATTTTAACCACTAATAGATGTTTCCTTTTCTTTTTCACCTCATAACTAAAAGCAGTAGAAAAACTTTATTTTATGGTTAGTGATCTGCCACGTGTCCTAAACAACAGCCACAAAATTGCCGGCTCGAAGCCACGTCACGTTACAGCACAAACATGTGACGTAACCAAGAAAAATCCCTCCTAACGCTAAAATGCACCGTAAGTTAGATATTCTTGCGAGCCACGAAAAACGACAGCGCCTGTGAAAGACAGGTGCGAGTAATTGGGAATTACAAGAGAAGAAAACAACAATTACTGCTCACCTCATTCTGACCTTCGTCGTCCGTTTCTCTTCCTTTCCGTTTCCGATCATCCGCTGCTGCTGCTGTTGCCGTTGCCGTTGGCGCCGCCTTATGCGACGGTGCTGGTGCTGGTGGTTCGGCACTGGCGCTTACACTATTTCCTGAGCAACCCGGAGATGACGTCATTGAAATGTCACATGTTGTTGTCGGTTCTCTAATTGCCGTTGACGTAGTCGCAGTTCCGGTGCTGCCGTTTATAGTACTACATCCTACATTTCCGCCGGGAACTGGTACCACATTATCGGGTACGTGTGAAACTCTAGATTCCTGCCCTGTAATTGGAGTTACGTTTGAATCCACGACCGTTGAATCTCTCGGTGACTTGCTTAAATTTGCCTGACCAGGTTCTAACCTGGCTGTAGGCAATCGCGAGAAGTGTCCGAAGTTCTGGAACCGATTTGAATTTTCTGTGACGGAGCGTCTAGAAGGAGGTATAGGTGGCCGAGGAGCCGTTCCAATCGGCGCTGCTGGCGATGGTTGTGGCGGAGGTGGACGGATCTCCAACGTAGACGTACGGCTATCTCGTGGCAGCGCGGCGGTGGTTAAGGTAGAAGTCGGCGTGGGATATAGGAGATCGGAGTAGAGATCACGTTCGAAGGAGGAGTCATCGAGTGGGTAGTGAAGCCATGAGGCCATCTCATCCTCCTGCATAAACAGATGATGTGGAGTAGTTTCCTCTACATGTCGGATCTCTCTACTGACACCTTGGTCAGAGGGAATAACCGCATCACGACCGCCTCCACTGCCGTTACCGATGTGAGATTTCTTAACAGATCTTTGATTCTGACTCTGCATAACCACTTGACCATTTTGCCACAGTAGTTCCATGATTTCCTCTTCCGCCCTATGAAAAGAACAAACAAAAATCTCTTCCACTTCAAAATCACAAATCAGAAAATTAAACCTTTCATTCAAATGATTAAAAAAGAACATAAAGCTTACATTGCGGACTTCTTAGTTCTGGTAAGACCAGATGAAGCAGGAAGAGAGTAGTCATCATCCATATCAAAATCAGGAACAGAATGATTCATCGTGACGTAGGCAGCTCAAATCTCCCAAATAAAATAATCAAAATTGGTCAGGCACCGCCGCAACAAGCAGTCCCAAACTCACCATAACACTGGAGCTGCTTATTAACACCGCCCATAAATCTAGGAAATCAAAAGCTCACACAAAAGGCTGCTGCTTAATGTTAAAAACGTCTTTAACAACCTCCAGAGTTAGCTGAAAGTACCTTTTTGAAACCCTTTTACTGTTGTGTGTAGTTTGAAAATGGAGAGACGAGTGACGATTGATTGAGTAGCAGAGAGCAAGAAGGTGGGCGATTTTGGGTATGAATACTTTCCTCTTTCTATTCTTTCCTTCTTTCCTTTCTTGGTTTTTGCCTTTATTGTTAATGTCCTTTTGCAAGAGAGATAAGGTCCGTTCTCTCCTCCTCTCTCTCTCTTTCCTCACCGTGCCTTTAATCTTCGAATAAAAATGAAAGAAAAAGACGAAATTGATTTTTGACACTATTGCATCGGACACAGTTATTTCACTGTCATTATAAACACATTTCCCCACCTGTTTCAATCAAGCAGCTTATCATCAATTACTACTAAACTACTACTACTATTTCCTACTCCTCTCTCCCAACTTGAGTCTTTTACATTTTTGCCCTAACAAAATTTAAAAATTTGTCAACAAATATTTTTTTCAGATTTAATTGGTGTTTCAATACGGATATGGTATGGGAGACCAATTTTTTTTCCCTATCCATAATTAGAGAGGGTACAAAAGGTTTAATAAAGCAGTAGTCTTTGAACTCGTCACTCCGAGTCTAAATAATAAATTCTTGGTCAATTATTCGTTTATACACATATGCATAATTGTTTGATTTGAGAAAATGTGTAACACATACATAATTATATTTGGGAAAATGTGACACACAGACATGATAATTTTGATAAATGTGAATAGAACATGGAAAGTTTGCATTTTATTAACTTTGTTGCGTGACTTCAAATTAGGTCGTGATGATAAGGTGTTGATACAAAATTTCATGTGCCGATTGGTATTAAAATCAAACAAAAAAAAAATGATTTGGAAAACAATTTTTGATGTGTTTGAGAGCCGACTTAAATTGTAAAATTTAATAATTCTTCTAAACTGATTATTTAAGCATATTAGAACTGCTTAATGACATTATTTGTTGCTTTGTCTGGTGGGGCCCTGCACAAATTACCTTATGTATATATCTACAAAAACTATTGGTTAATAAGAGAAAGATAGAGCTGATAGAGACATAGTAATATATGAATTCATATTTGGATAACTTTGGATTTCCAATTAACACGTAGTATTATTTATAATATATGTACAAATACTTTAATGATTCGAACAGAAGTCCATCTATCACCAAAAAGAATATGATTATCTATGTTGTACAGTAGCAGTTTTATGTAATGAATGTTAAATAAAATAATTTGCTAAGCACATGTTTAAGATACACTTATCATTGTTTATATTACTTAAATATTAACACTTTAATTAGTTGACAAAAGCTAAAAAGTAGTGATTGTTCTGTATAATATATCATTATCCATTGTGGATCCTCCGCATATTAAAAGCTGATTCGGGCGTGAGCGCTGAGCAGTCCACAATTATTTATTTAACAAAAAAAAACGTCTAAAAATCTTTTATTACATGAAATTAAAAAAAATGTCTAGCTAATAATTTGGTCTAAAAATATTTATATTGCTAATAATTTGGTTCAAAGGTGCCTTTCTGGTTCAAAAATGTCATTTTTTAAAGTAATTTGTTTGCATAGTTTAACTACCAAATACCAATCACTAATTTTATTCTATTATTTAACTTTTTCTTCAAAGCTTTCATCATTTTATTCTCTTGATAACTCAGACTTATAATCTTAAGATTAAAAGTAGCAAGTACTTAACTACTTATCATTCAAGGAACCTTATTTTGTCAAACTATGATCCTGATTAAGTTGAGTCCTTTCGTTATCTTAAAATATAAAGTACTACTTTTGTTTTTGTTAGTAATTTTTTTTATTGTCATAGATAAGAATAAAAATTGATATTTTTTTTTGAATTATTAACCTAGGTGGTCCTAAGAATGTAAGGTACCCCTTGGTGGTGCTAAAGCATAATTCTTACTACATGTCCAAGTATATCGAATATTAGATGCACTGGAGATATTGAGAACGATAGTGCTCTAAGAACAGAATATATATCTTTAATTTGAATCTGACATGTCAAAATGATTTATCTACTTGTGGCATAACGCAAGAAATGACCATTTTTTTCTTAGAGGAATGATATAGTATAATTAAATTACACATTATGGATAATAAGAAACACATTATAGTAAGGCCTCGTTTTAAAAGAATTTGAAGTTGAAGTTTTGTCTGAACATGTAATTGGAATATTTTGTCAGACTATGAGTTGCAACCTTCTATTCCAAATTGTCAAAGAATGTTATAATGAAGAAATTGTAAGTCAATATATAGCTAACTTTACAGTTTTTGCAACCAGATATTCTTTGCTCACTTGTTTTCTCACTTTCTAAGTGATAAAGGTGATGGCTCAGTTCCTGGGGTTGATGTACACTTACTTGAGCATATCCATAACCAAAAACATTGGATTAAATTATTCATAAGACACTATTATTGCTCTGTACTATTAGCATAGAATAAGAAATGTGGATATGTGGGACAAGGTGGGAGTGGCTTTTTGTGGAGGATATGATGTGAAAAGCGAGGGTGAGATGATTCGGACTTGTGAAGATGAGATACACATATGCCTCAGAGTAGAGGTGTGAGAGATTGTTTATGGATGGTTTCAGAATAAGTAGAGGTAGACTGAAGAAGTAGTGGATCATTGGACAGGGCATGAAATAGTTTCGGTTTAGCAAGGACATGACTTTAGATATATAGGAGGGTATGAAAGACACAAATTAGGACAGAAAGTTAGTATGTAGCCGTGTTTCGTCTTATTGTCCCTTCATATTAGTAGTCGTAGTATTGTTCTTATAGTTTCATTCCTTCAAAAAAATTTACTATATGTTGTTCTTTATATCTCGATTATCATTTTGTTGCAGTATCTATTGTGTTACTATCTATTATTTTTATTATTATTTGATGCTTCTTGTATTTTCATTACTTTTTTTTTGAGATTATTCTGGACTTTTTTTCTTAAGCCGGGGGTCTATCAGAAACAAGATATCTACCTCTGAGGTACGAATAAGACCTATATATACTCTATGGCCTTTCCAAACTCCATTTCGTGGAACTTACCCGTGATATGTTGTTGTACTATCAGCATAGAATAAACTCATTAGTGTGAATAACTCAATAGTAAAAGATTTATGGAATCGGAAAGAGCAACTTTTTTATAATACCAACTTACAAATCTTTGTTTACATTTGAAATAGACGGTTGGTAGATATTGTAGGTAGTTATAACTATATTAACTTATGAATTTTTTGTTTACAAAATATAAATTTATTGGCCAAGTTTTACTTTAGTTTACAAAATTTGTTGAAATCATGCTCTCAAATCCTATTACCAAATGCTTACTAAATCAAATAAGGAGTAAACTACGAAGTTGCTCTCATTTCAGAAATTATTCTATATAAATATGTATCTTAATAGGGTGATAATATGTAGATGATGTGAACATAACGTTAAAGATATATACAATCCCAATAAATAGTTTGCACTTTGCTTAGCTCTTAAAATATATGCACACCACAATTCAAACTCATAGTAAACATTAACAAATTTTTTCATGACATAGCGATTTACACAAATTGAGAATTCTTGAAGATGAAATCTTTCCTAAATAAATACGTCAACATGATTGAGCCAAACCCCTTTGCAATTTTTTTGTAAAACAAAATAGAGAAAAATATTCACAACAAAAAAAAAATCTAGGGTTCTTCATTTTAAAAATAGAAAAGAGCAAAACTAATTTCAAAATTTAAGGATTCAACTTTCAATTTTATTGTTTTAAAATAGTTGTTCTGGTAGTTGTAAACAAGAAGAAATTCAAAACTTAGAAATATTAGTACATTATATACGTCATATACATTATTATACATAGTGATACACATAATATACATAGTATATACATTATTATACACAATGTTATAGGTTGTATATATATATTTGTTATACATAACACAACTATAATAAAAGCATTGTCCAACCACCCTGAAAATGTAATGTCGGTTGGTTTGGACTCGGGTTGACTTTTTTTATTTAAAACCAAATTAATATAAGTATAGTTGGGATTTTTTTTTCCAATACCAAACTAAGGAAACCAAACCATAAGGCGGATTTTTTTTCTGATTTTCAATTCGATTTTGTACATCCCTATCATAATGCAGAAGTTAGGATTATAATGGTCAATATGACTGCATCTATTAATTAATTAATTAATACCTGGACTCACCCATTAATTACTTTAAAAGCTAAAACGTTTAGGGCTCGTTTGGTGTGAGGGATAATATCAAATAGTCCCGGGATTAAATTATAGTACCGCTTATTTTGTTGTTTGGTTGACAAGTTTGGATAACTTATCCCGGGATTAATAATTAGTACCGGGATAAGTTATCCCTCTCTTTGGGTGATATAGTAATCCCGGGATAACTTATCCCGGGATAAAATAGGTAAATGACAAAAATGTCTCTTTCAACCCTTTTGTTATATCACTTTTTACATTAATGAAGGGCATTTTTGTAAACAAATAAATTGTTCTTAAAATTTATTATTTTGAATACAACAAACCAAACACTCAATAAAAAATAATCCCAACACAACTTATCCCATCATAACTAATCCCAAAATAACTTATCCCAACATAACTTATCCCATCATAACTCATTTTCAAACCAAACGACCCCTTATTGCCTATATTGAGATAGGATCTTGGGTATCAGAACATGTAATTAGTCTTGCTAGACTACTGAGCCATGCTTCTCATTATGTTTAGTGGGCTCATTTTGTTTACCTCTAACATTTTATAATGAATTTATTCATGTAAAAAACCAAAAAAAATTGATGAAGCGGATTCAGCTGAACCCTCTTAAACCAATATAGATATAAAAAGTGAGTCAAGTAAAAATACATAAATTAAAATATTCGAATAACCCATATTTGATATACGAATCAAAGATGGGGTAGACCAACAGATATTATGAATCATATTATCAATTGTTTTCTTATTATGTAAAAGAAATAAGTACTCCTAGATTACAAGCATTTTTTTTCTTATTGTTTTTCTTTAAAGGTGTGTTTGGTATGAAGCAAAATATTTTTGTTCTTCCCTAGAGAATACATTTCAAATAAGTACTTCCTCCGTCTCATTTTATGTGGCAATATTTGATCGGGCACGGAGTTTAAGAAATAAATGAAGACTTTGAAATGTTTACCAAATTGCCCTTTAAAAAGTAGATTCACTTTTCTCTCTCCTCATAAATGTAATGGAGTATTATTTTAAGATTAAGTGGGACCAACAAGGGTAAAAGAGGAATTGTACCTTTAAATACTTACCATATAAGGAAATGTGACATTCTTTTTGGGACTGACCAAAAAGGAAATGGTGCCACATAAAATGGGACAGAGAAAGTAATATTTTTCTTATACCACACCCTTAATAAGAGTGTTTTTTAAAGGTTTTTATATGTTACATACTTTTAAGGGGAGTGCAATTGGTGGTTATATTCATGAATTATTCATGTTTTATGATGGATAATATGAATTGATCTATGTTTGACTATTTTTGAATGATTGGATACCTAATTCATTTAACATGAGCTAATTCAAGCAGATAATTATTTCACCCCTAGTTATGAGTCATTTAGGTATTATTTCATGCAGAAAAAAGTTAAAATAACTAATACGTAAACTAGTAATACATGAATAACTCTAACCAGTCACCAAACAACCCTTTTATGTGTTGTGAATGTATTAGAACACTAAATAATTGAAAGACGAAAAGATATAAGCAGAAGTATCTACAACTTGAAGTAAAACACGTAAAATTTTGAGAGAATCATCATTCTAATGCGATTAACTAAAAGAGAAAAATGAAGGGAAGTGCATCATATTCTTTGTGCTATGCCCACATATTTCATATTATTTAATTCACTAGGAGTAAAATCTATATCTATATGTATATATATATATATAAAGGAGAAACATAGAGAAGGTGATGTGGCACTTCTCTATGATCTCCATTTCAATTTTTCCTTTTTCTCTTTTCTTTTGGCCCTTTTTTATATTTAAAATATTTAATTTATTGTGAAAGTATTATATTAATGAAGGAACATTTATGTATATCAAAGACTCTTCACATGTCAAATATTTTATTTTTTTTTATATTATATAAAAAAGAAAAATGACAATTACTACTCCTCCATTTATTTTATTTTTAATGTACAAAATTGAATGTCTAAAAATTTAATTACTACTCCACTCAATTCCTATAATTTGAAAAATTAAAAGTCTCATCAGTTTTTTTTTTTTTTTTTGCCTTGTGGGTATTTTCTTATTATATAAAAAAGAAAATGACAATATATATATATATATATATATATATATATATATATATATATAGCTAAATGTAGACAAGGTGATGTAGCACTTATCTATGGCCTTCATTCCTATTTATCTTTTTTCTCCTTTTTTTTTGGGGCATTTGTTAGTTTTTCTCCTCATTTTTAATGTAGTTAATATTTATATAATTGTTGAATAACTAATGCTTTATTGTAAATATGTTATATTAATGTAGACGTCCATAATTTCAAGATGTAATTGCACCATTATGTGAATAAACTCACACCTCCACCACCTCCTCTTTTATCTTCCACACCCCTTAATCTTCCCCACATTCTCAAAAATTAATGTCATGTTTATTATTATCTCTTTATATGTCTTTATGTAACAATATAAATAGAGGTCTTGAGGATTATGTTATGCACTTGAAGATTTGAGAAACACTTGAATATACTCAGAAGAATAAGAAAACTCTTCTATCTTATCTCTTTACATTTTTTGTCTACTTTCTTACTTATATTATTACTTCTTTAGATTAATTTGAAATATGTTTTGATTCTTGAATAGCCACATCTAATTGCATTTACCTTCTAGACTAGAAAAAAAATGTATTAATACTTTGTAATTGTTTAATGTAATTATATACGATGAAAATTCATTGTCTCCCAATAGATATGCGATTTGTTACAAACGAATTCAAAGAGACAAAAATCTACGTGAAGACTTCTGCTATTAAATATTATTTTGGTTATGAAGTTGCATTTTCAAGGTAATAATTTGCCCACTTCTTTCTTTTTTGGTTGTTTTAAAGTAGTATAAATATGCAATAGTGTGAAAAATATTTCGGAGTTTCGAAAATATAATACATTTCAAGTACTTTATTTTTTATTTCCTATTTCAGTTTGTCTTTGATTCATTTAGTTGAAGAAAAAATTGACAATGGTTTAAATTATCTTTATGTCCAATGCGATGGACAGGAAAAGTAAACCTACAGTAAGTCACTAAGGTATAAAAAACATTTTATTCTTTGCCTTTTTTTCTTTTATTCAATATAAATGCATAATTATTTTATACTTTTAATTTAAAATTTTGATATGTATTTATACTTTCGAATGCAATAACTTTGAGTAGGTGATTATTTCCTATGTTGAATTGAGACTTTGACGTGTGAGTTTTCATCATGCAATAACTTTTGTATGCTCTTCCTTTGCCTTTATTTTTTTCTTAAATAATTTCTTTGTAATTTTTCATGATCTATAATTATTTTTCATCAATTCTTTTGACTTTATAAATTTTCATCAAATGATATGAGTAATATAAATTTATATTATATTAATCTCATAATGTCTTTTTCTAAAAAAAAAAAAATCTTGATTTCTTTCCATGTGCTTTTTCATAATACTTAAAAATATAATTTTTTTCAACAAAAAAACTTAATTTTTTCATTCGATTTTCAAAAAGAGGAAGAAAAAAACCTAACAATACAAAAAAAAAAATAATCAAAAAACAAATAATTTCAAGAAAAAAATAATGACAGCTCTATCACCATCCAAATCATCATGGTCTTAAAACTTGACTTGTATTAGAAAGGTTATGCCAACACATTTTTAATTAATTAATAAGGCATTAGAAAGGCTATGCCAACACATTCTTAATTAATTAATAAGGCATTAGAAAGGCTATGCCAACACATTCTTAATTAATTTATAAGGCCAAACATACGCATTGACAATTTTTAGATATTTTTAAGTTAACACATAATTTTATATAGATAGGAATAGACAAGATGATATAATACCTTTTTATGAAATTAAATATTATTTACACCCTTTTTTCATTTAACACTTTAATTGTGAAATAAATTGGACACATGATAAAAAAAATTGAAGATTAACAACATGATTTAATATTCATTCAAAAATATTGGTACTTAATATTTATAATAGAATGTTCAATGTAAATTTACGAGGAATACGAGAAAATGGGTGAGGTGAAAAGATTGTAACTCATATAAACTTGCAATGTTAATTGAAATTCAATAAATATGTTAACATAAATTTATGTTAAGAAAATGTAATAAATGGTCTTTTGAAGTGGCTTTTGAATTTTTATAGTGTCTCTTTTTTCTCATGTTTGTTTTGATTTTTTTCAATATGATAATTCAATTCAATTTATTTTATTAATACGTCATACAATTCCTATACTAATTTGGATTATTAGCTTATATACCAAGTTGATGAAGTATAATATTTTTTTCATTGTCTTTTCTAAAAATTCTCAAATAGATTAAACATATTATTTCCGTTATAGTATTACTTTGTGTATTATGAATTTTAAAAATTTTAAAAACTTTATAACTTAATCAAAGAATTTGAACATCGCTATGTTTACACCTACACTCAAATGAATAGCAACATTTCATGAAACATCTTCAATTCATAAATTCAAAATATTAGAGTGGTGAGTATGAGTAGAAAACTGATGAATTTTTTTTTAGTTTATATTCTTTTTTGAGTGGTATAATAAAGTATGTTTTTTTAGAAATTTTTTTATATCATGTTTTCATTTAATTATTTCTTGAGTAGCAAAGACTAAATATATATAAATAACCTAGGTGGACAAATATATAATCAAAGGTCTATCAAAAAGTTATTTTTATACATAATTTTTTTTATATTTGCTTAAAACAAAATATAAATAAAGTTCAATTCGAATTTTCATGGTCAAATTAATATTCAAATAAAGTAAAAAATTTCAAATTCTTTTAATTTATAATTTCTTATGACCAAACAGATGGTGTAATTTTTTTTATTTTGCGCAAAGCACGAATAAGTTCCCTAGTAGAGAAATAAAATGAAAGTGATCAAGTAGTAATATTTTATACTCAGATAATGCAAACATCCAGGAGAGAGAAATTATTGTAATGTGTGCGGAAGTTAAGAATCATGCGTGCAATGTTGGCTCCTTTAACCAACAGATGAGATTCCATGAGAGCTTGGACCCACCCTGTCAAGCTTTTCCCTCTACTCTCACTCAAATCAATATTCATTCTTTACTCATCTAGTTTTTTCAAACTTCATCCTTCAAAATTCTTAGCACTAAACTCGTATTTCTAAGAATTATTATATTATTATAGAAAGATATAGTAATATTTACAAATCCGAAATGAATGGCTAGGATCTGAAATTCACCAATGTCCATATTGTAGCCCTATGATTGAAAAATAGCCATTATTATAACAACTACTTTTCAGAGCAGGGCTGGAAGTGGCCAGTGGAGTTATTTCTGAGTGAAAAGGCATCTTACCATAAGCCAATTCTAATTTCTGTCATTTCTTTAGACCTCCCTCTGAAATTTTTATTCCTACCAAAGATAAGGTAATCAAAGCCCAAGTTGGAATTAGTTATTATAATCTTACATATTGTGGCAGGGAAAGTTCATTACTGCTAACATGTGACACACACATCTTTACTGTGCAGACCAACTCTGCCTAATCAAAAAGATAAGGATAGTGCTATCCCAATTGAAATCTGCAGACCTGCAGAGACAAGTTGGATTTTGCTGAATCACAGATAACGCATCTGTGAAGGAACAAAATACCAAACCCCAACTGTAAGCCTGGCTCAGGTGTATTTTCACTTCTTTCAACCATCACATATGTACTTGTACAACAGTCAACAGAAAATTAGAGAATATTAAAATGCCTCACTTTCATGTAACGGAATGAATATATCTGAATTAGATCGAATAATGAGAGCATAAATCTAGTTACATACGACCAAAATACTACCAAAAGAATCATCGTTCAATCCTTCTCCCTGTACTTTCTGTTACCAGTGGGAATATCGTACACATTTAGGTGGAGTAAGTGGATAATCAGTTCATTTACATGTCTCTAGAATTCAAGAATAGAACATGAAAGTGACGAGGAATGCAAAAAAATTGATTGTTTTACTTCTCCAAAAGCATAAACCGCCAGACCACCTTAACAACTGGAGATGTAATTCATAAGAACCAATTAAGGCTAATCTTCCCAAGCCAAAAGAGAAGAGGAAATTGAGCTAGGGCAATAAACAATAGGAGATAATGATGGCTACTTGAATCGTACGTCCTCACCTCTGCAAAGAGAACTCTCTTCATCGTCTTCACCAAGAATATTCCCATGCACAAACATGTCCACGGCATCAAAAAGTAGTAAGAATAGTTCGATATAATTGTTCCCAAAAGAGCTATGGACAATCCTGCAAAAGCATATCCTGCGTATGAAACAATGTCAAGGAGAGGAGCCTCTCCACTACCCAATGACAACAACGTCATCTTCAGCAACGAAACTTGTAAAAACCAGCCAACCAATCCCTTGATAAACAGCCAACTGAGAGCTTCTGGGCTAAACCTGACAAGATATGACAAGATTAAGAATTAACACAAGCAAAAGGAAGAGGATATAGTGCAGGGAGGTATTCCACACTACAGAAGATATTGCAAGAAAGTAAAATGTCACAATTTGCAGTACAGTGGGAACATCAAAAAAGAGGCATACACATGGGTAGAATATGACTAAACAGACCATAGCCAGAAATCAAGGAAACATCACCAATTATATCTGACATGACATGCCGAAAACTACTCCTTTTTCCATAGCTAACTATCGTATTTTCTGTTGAGTTGTGCAAGATTTGTTTACTTTCCTAAAGAACATTCTTTTATATACTCTTTGGCAGGAGTATCTTCTTATAATTCAGTATTTAGAAGATATCACATGCCCTTTCTGTAATGTTAATTTTAATCCTACCTTTTGGACCCACTTCAATCTAATATAACAAAATTTCAATTGTTACCCAAGTCATACTGTCCAACCAAAGAAGGAACCTAGATTGGGATTGACGAGATGGCCTAAAGGAGATTAGCACAAAATGAAATCATCTGGTGTAGCAGATAGCTTCACACAAATAACTGAATTAAGTACTGTTGCTGAAAACATTTTAAAATTTCATACACTTCATGTTCAAGTATAAATGTCGTGGCATTTGGCACTTCAACAAATATGAGGTGAGCAACCATTACCAAATTCAACACAGATATTTGATGGGTAAAAGATCATGTACTTATTACTATTACTAACCACCACATTCAAAGCCTAAATGAAGCTCAACGAAACAATAAGCTTACCTCCCCTGTAGACCCAATGATAAGCCAGCAAGAACAACATAAGTACCAAAGGCCATAAACGGAATGTATAAATCTGGAGCATTTATGTCATAGATAGGGGGCTTATAGGATAGCCTGCCACCAACAGGCTCTGTGATTCTTGTCCAATGACCCTGCATACAGTTGAGAAGATTACTACTAGGGGAACATAATGCTAAGAGATACTCCAATGAGATCAAGGCTAACAAAATCTTACTCTGTGTAGGAAAGGGAAAAGGATAACTTTCAGTTTGTTTCTCACGTACTGGTCATTCACTTGGAAGTAGTACTGGGGATCAGAAAAATATCTACTTACCTGTTTACATAAAAAAGTTGCAAGTTAGAATTCATTTCTACGAGCAAAGCTACACAATCAGTGTCATCCAAAAATAAAATATTATGGATGGAATGGTAGGTGTTTTTATCTGAAAGAAGGTAAGTATTATGGAATGGTAGATGTTTTGGGCATTAAAAATGTTGAATAAGGCAGTTAATGGTACTATCATCGAAAATATCTTTATTGTGTTGCACAACCTTATTGTTCCAAAACATCACTACAGTCAATGTGATTCCATGAAATACATAAATATTTTTTTCTTTATTTGCAACAACGATGAAGCAAAATGGGAGGGATAGCAGCGATTTAAGTGCAAGGAACGGAAGCAGGTGAACGCTCCACTAAGAATGTAATTATCATTTAGAATTATTTAGGCGAGAGAAGTATTTGCTGAACCCCTGACTATTTCAGAAATTAGCTTTTAAGCACTTCAAAGGCGAAAAGACATTTTTGTGGCTCATGATAATATAGAAAAATTACACTTGTCTTTCGGAAAAAGCCTTTCTACCTCCACAAGGTAGTGGTAAGGTCTACATACTTTCTACCCTCCCCAGACCTCACTTATGGGATTGCACTGGGTATCAGTTGTTGTTGTTGTTGTTGCTGCTGTTGATAATACAGAAAAAATCCTGATGCACATGAGACTTCTGTTTGCTAAAACACTTTGAAGTACAAGAGAGGAAAAACTATATTTTAGAAAAGAAAGTTCTAAAATACTGTTGCATTATCAAACCCTAAAAAGTATGGCAATTTACTTAATTCCCACTGATGGTTTCCTCATTCTTTCTTTTATTTATTTTGCTAGTTTCTGCATGATGCTTCAGTCACAAAAGCAACTCTAATTCAAATACATATATCATTTATGAAGAAAGCATCTATATCACTTGCTGTGTGAGGGCAAATCTTTTTCCCTCCCTTAGCAGTGTACTTTATAATCCAACTGTTGGCAAGACAAAATACCCTGTCCGACCTCTTCCCCTTTTCCGGTCCCAATTCCACTTCCCTCAGCATTTTACCACCCTGTGCCCCTTCTCTAATCACCTTCTCCTTCATTGATCAACCATCAGGGTAATTTCCTGGGTCAATATGCCTGTCATTTGCTAAATAAACTATAATCCCACAGACTTATGTAGTAATGTTACTTTCTTTTATAATGGTGGTACCCAAGTCATTTGTGTGCCTCCTTGACTAATCCACAGGTACCTAATTCAAATCGGGTAACTCCACCCAGCAAGGCTTAGGCAGATTGGGAAAAAAATGAATAAGTAAACAGATTGCAGATTGGAAAATCTTCACCGAGTGTCGCCTCTATTAGGACTTGAATCTTCATTCCTCATTTTACCCCAACTCTTAGAGCGCTACATCACCCCCTTAGGGATCACAAATAATTATGTCACATACAAGCGCCCACAATTTCAATAATCGCCCTTGTTAACAATCATTCCATCCAATCTGGTACGCACACTTTACATCAAGACATTACGAGTATTCAAACATCAACGGGGAGGCAAATACCTATTTGTAAGAGTAGAATCAGAAGATGGTGCAATAATTTTCCAGTTTTATTATTATTGGTTCCATCTCCTTTAACCACTTATTCCTCTTCTTCTAAGCAGAGGTCATATAGTTTTTTTGCTCTCAGGTAGATGCCAATTTGAGTGATACTGACTCATCAATTGCAGTTATTAAGGAGTGGAATTTTCTTCACCTTGTTTCCAAATTTCAATCACTATATGATGATGGACGGAAGAACCCCCTTACATCTGAAATTCAGCTCAAAGTTCAAATCACACTTACATTACTGTATTAGTAACAATGCCTATTGAATGATGTCATCAAAGTAAAGACAAAGTGTGCTACTTGCCCTTGGGGATTTCTCGGTTATAAAAGAAAAATCAAAGTACAACAAAACAAATTGAAATCTTACAAGAAAACTATTACTATGGTGGAATGACTATAGATAAAAGAAAGTAAATAAAGAAAGAAAAAGAAAGCATTATTCCTTCGCCTATTGAGAAACAACATTCCTTTGCCTACTGTTACGTCATTATATATTCCTAGCATATGTTCCACCACCTAATGATTAATGAACAACTATTAACATAAGAATCATTATTTTTAAGAAACCTATACAAATAAAATAAACTATGGGAAAACTTACATTGCTTTGAACATAATGAGAACTTGATCCAAGAATTTTTTCTCCATAAGCCCCTAATCCACCTCTAATGAACCCAGAGCTAGCACCAGAGAATGCATTTCCAAAAGGGTTCGCTTGTGTATTAGCAGGCGGTCCTCCGGGCTGTGCTCCAAGGTTATCATACATTTCTGCAATATGTGTGGTTTTTTCAACACAAGTGTGAGTAACTCAACATATGCAAAATCCTTTGATTGGAAGCCATGAGCAGTAGCGGCTCTCTGTTTCCGATTTCAGACATTGATAGGATAGTGTTTAGAGAAAATTTTGCAGCTACAAGAAGTAAAGAAGTTGAAATTTCAAGCAGCAAGTGTAAAGAAGGTGAAGGTACAGCTGAAGTAGTTACTAATCACTGCTTCAAGTCTTCACCATACCTTCTAAACACCCCCAACTAAGGGTAAAGCTCAAGAGTAATAGCTGGATAGAAAAGGAAGTGATGAAAGAAGGAAGCTTTGACCCCATCTTTTGCATGCAGGTAATAGCATCAATTACACACAAACTTACACCTAGTTGAAATGTGATATTGACGCTTTACACATCAAATAGTGGAGTACAAGAAGGATTGATGGAAACCTAGAACCAAAGGAATTACCTAAAGTCATGCTTGGCGGGCAAGTTTGACCAGTTTATAGGAGTTGGTGAAAGATTAAGCCACGTCAAGAGTAAGGATGTCTATTGGGAGAAGCCTTGTTTGAACTGCTGTCAGATGATGAAGCACATGGGATTGGAATGGGGGAGGGAGTGTTCCATCTCGACTGATGATCTATTTGAGATTGGTGAAGGGAGTAAGAAGCAAATTCCACAACAGAGTCCGAAATTCAAAGCAACTACGAGAAGATTGCAGGGATGGCTAGAGAGGAACTGTCAATCTGCCACCATGAAAAGAGACTCTGGGAATGTGCAATCATACATGTCTAATATTTGCTTCCTGAGCATATTTCTGATCGAGGGGATGATGAAGACAAAACCCAGTCCAGCTACTGGGAAGTATCAAAGGTACATGGTTTCCATGATGGAGTCAGAATAGGAAGGGGAAAGACTGTTTGCTGGGTCTGAGAAAGCAGAGCTTTTGGAAGATTCTCTAAATAAAATTGACAGTTTCGAGAAAGAGAAATGACAACTGGCACAGATTGAAAGGAACAGAGAGGCAACCAAAAGAAAAATGCTAAAATCACAGGTATCAACTTTCATGAGAGTAGTATAGGTTGGAACTTAAAATATTTAGAGTGCTCAGTCATCTATGATGAGAGGAAGTGGAGAAAAGCCATGGAGGTGTGAACAAGACGAGGGTAAGGAGATGATGCTTCCATAACCCCGTGAAAATTAAAATGCTATCATGAAATGTAACAAGTTTTAAATAATTACAACAAGAGATGTGAAAAGGCATGTTGTAAAGTTGATGTCCTGATGTGTTCTACATTCAAGAGACAAAAGGGAACTGATTACGGAGCCTATAATCCGAACTACGGAATCAATTAGGGGTGGGGGTATAGGGGTTGCATATGTCTTCGGAGAGCAGCCTAGCATACTTTGGTGATTCGGAATAGCTGGATATTTTTTTTTATTAGAGGCTATTATGATGCCACAGTAAATATCATAAGCTTGCCGTGCACTAATGAGGATTTTTAATGAGTCTATTAAAGAATGAATAGAGATTTCAGGTGTAACACTACATGTAAAATAAAGTGTAATGCTAAAGAGTTTAATGAACTTTTATGTATAGTGATGGCAGGTATCATCACGAAGACACAAATTAAGGTCATCTATCATATAGTTGTTAAGACAATTGAGATGTTAACCTTACTGAAATAGTACTGTACAAATTTAAATGGGTGTGCCCAATTGGCAAAAGGCAAAGCTTCACGTAATTGTGCACTTGGGCTTTTCAAATATCTGCAAGCAATAAGCATTTTTTAAAAATAAAGATCTTCAAACACTAACCAATTAATAAAGGTTGCATTTTTTCTATAGATCAGGTAAAGTAAAATAAAGTTTTATTTTCACACGAGAGAAGCTAAAACAATTGCCATGCAATTTCCACTTCAACCAAATGAACCAAATTTTAAAATTCCCACAACATACTGCACTACATATAACAGCTGAAAGTCAGACTCTGTACAAATTACAACACATAAATAACGAAGGATGGTTTTGTGCTGTATTAAGAAATCTATTTTAGTTTATTGACCTTTAGAATTCTCAGTTTTCTTTACTTCTTTCAATAGGAGTTTCACAGTTTCTTCCAATTTCAGAAGAATCTGTTTCATGAAGAAAGTAGGCGTGTCCAAACACACCTATTTCTAAATTCTCAGCAGGCCATATTACCTAAGTAAATGAACAGTGTCTAATAATACAGACGAAGGAACAAATTTTATCTTCCCAAGTGTAAATTGCCAAGAAGGAGGAGACTTTAAATTTTTGCATTGCCATCACCACAAAATGTAAACAACAAGTGTCATTTTCCAAGCTTCCTCTATCTCTTTCTAGCAGTACTGAGATGAAGAACTGCTAAAGTTAGTTACTTGATCAAATCCTAAAAACTTCAAATCCCCCCCCCCCCCCTTACTTGATCAAATATCAAATCCTAAAAACATCAAAATCCCCCCTACTGAAAAGAACGAAAAAGTGGTTAGGAGACTTGGTGCTCAAATAAGTAGCCACTACATGGATAACTGCAATTCAAACATATAATGAGAAAAGATAGGTGATTAATTTAGGTCCAAGAACTCTGTAGAACTAGACAACTGTGTGAGATCACTTCCCACAAAGGTTAATCAATTTACTATAGCTGGGGAGAAAACATCCATTGTTCCACGCCACCGATTCAAATTAAATTACACCAGCAAAATATCTCATATCTTGTTACACAAAAGGGTGCAGGTTTTACAAGTTTCAAGAGCAGAAAGGGAACCCATAAAATCAATATTTTCAAATTGCATTTCATTTCTGTCTTGTTTATGTCTGGAAAATGCCATGGATCCATAACACCAGTACTCAAATCTCTACAATAAATCATTCCCCAACTCGACCTTACTAGTATAGAGAGAAAATAGAAATCAATTAAAAAAGAAAAATCACAATGCTAAACTTTTACGAGACAGGATCATATATATAATTCATGCGTTAGTTACAATAATTAATCCAAAAATTTCTCAGTTAGGAAGAGAAAATTTTACCTTTTCTGGAGAAAAAACCAGAGATAATTGAAATGTAGCAGTAATGAATATCTCAAACAGCAAGTTTAAAACTTAACAAATAAGGCGTTGAAGGGCAGATCCAAACTTAGAAGCCAAGATTGCAGACCGAGAAAAGAAATCAAATGGGTGGGCAACCATTTTTTTATGACCCGTATTCTATAGCTTTTCACTAAAATTATTTCGGGGTGACCAATAAGTTAAATAACAGAGGAATTTTAAAAAAAATACTTATTAACTTTTCATAAAGGTATTAATTATTCAATGCAATAAGGGGTCGTTTGGTAGGGAGTTTTATTATGAGAAATAGTTCATGTATTATGTATGGTATTATATAGTACTGTGTTTGATCAGAATTTGAATCTATGTATAACTAATTTATGGATTAGTTATACACCTTACATGGTATTAGAAGATGCATTACTAATAGGATTTAGGGCTAACCCATCGGTAGCCCCCTAAATTTGGCACCAACTTTCACTTGGACACTTTAACTAGGCTTTGATCATTTTAAACACCTCATGTCAAACCTTATTGTGTCATTTGGACACTTTTTATATTTTCAAAACCGCATTTTAAGTGCGTACTTCCAGATGCCTCTTATGTGGAAAAATAAACAAATTGGTATGTGACACGTGGAATTTTTTAATTTTTTTTTTAAATCTCAATTTTACTTTCTTTTTTTCTTTCTTCCAGATCCCAAACCCCATGCCCCCACCTCTTTTCTTCTCCTTCTTGCGCCTCCTTCCCCTTCATATGTTCTTCTCCATCAAAAAGGCAAGAACATAAGTTAGTTTACAAAGTAAAATACGTTTTGGAGAATAAGGGAAATCATACCAAATCGAAAAGTTTTTATATGACATTTAAAAGAAGATGATTTCTTGTGCTACTACGATTGGGATTTACAATGAAGGATATGTAAAATAAATTTCTTTTTTTTTTCATTGGAGGATGTTCTTTATTTATTTTTTATTCCTTGAAATCAATTTAATTTTCAATGAAGAAGGTAAGAATGTAAATCAGTTTTTTTCATTTGAAAAAAGTTGATTTCTTTTTTTGTTCCCTTGAAATCGATTTTGTTTTTGAATATGAATCAAGATGCAAATTCGATTTTCAAAGAAGATGGAAGAATCAAAGAGTGTAACCTAGTAAAATATTATAGAATTTTTTTTAAAAGTTGTGTGGTGATGGAGGATGGTAGAAGGTGGGGAAGATGGAAGGGAGAAAGAAAGGAAGAAGAAGGAGAAGAAAATATTTACAGAAAAATTCAGAATATTTACAAAAAAAGTCTCTGACGCGCTCAAAATTCGTGTAGCACACGTACTGTGCTTAGTCAGCAAAAAGTGTCAAAATGACACAGCGAGACCCTACATGAGGTGTCTAAAATGAACATTGCAATTGAGGTGCCTAAGTGAAACTTCGTGCCAAGTTTAGGGGGTCACCGATGGGCTAGGCCTAGGATTTAATATCATGGATAAGTCTATGTAAAGACAAAAATATCCCTCAAATCATTTTAATCATTTGTTTTTTTCTTGATTATATGTTTTATATTTGTACTAGTAAATTTATTTAAATAAATTAGCTAACAAATTATTTAGAGAGAGTTGTTTATTAACATAAAGTGGCACCTCAAGTTGTCTTGAATTTTCAAAAAAACACATTAACTATGCAGGCGTCCTATTACCCCTCTTAACAATTTTAAAGTGAAATTATTACATCATTTTTCGGTCAATCTCATTTTTTTAAAAACAAGTGTTATCACACACCAATCATTATTTGACACGTGTTAATTTAATTTAAAATATTATTTTTTTTTCATTTTAAATTTTTCTTTACCTTTTTTTTCTCTCTCTTACTTTTGCTTATTTTATTTTTATTACTTTTATTTTAATTTCATCTTACATTTCACTTCACCTTCCATCACACCCCATCCACCCCCACTTTCAAGCTGACATCTTTCGTCCATTTTCTTTCTTTCTTTCTTCTTCTTTACCTTTCACTTTCATCCTTCTCCACCCTAGTCAAGTTGTGTCTCCCCCTTCCATCCTCTTTTTTTTTCTTTTTTTCTTCTTCTTCCATCAAATTCCATCCTTCCAATGATTTTTTTCTTTAAAAAATTACATTATTTTCTAAACTTTGTTGAGTTAGTGATAACAAAACTAATTAATTTTCTAAGAAAATTTAAAATTTTGAAAGTATCATCAATTAATTTATCTTCTTTTCATATAAATTCAAAATTAAAAATAATAATTTTGAAAGAATAAATGAATTCCCCAAAAATTGAAAGAGCTTGATGAAATCCGGATAATAAAGTTAAATAATACCTCCTAATCATTTTGTAATCTAATGGGTTCATCAAATTGTTTGAAATTTTTAAAAAAAATAGATAAAGGTTTAAAATCGAAGAGACTTAAACTAAAAATAGTAAAAAAAAAAAAGGCGATGAATTAAAAATTGCGACATTGAAAGTGGAGAGTTTTAATGGAGATGACAATGAATTTTTGAAGAAGAAAGAGGAAAAATAACAAAGAAAAAAAGTTAAAATAATAAGAAAAACAAGAAATTATATTTTATAACAAAATAACTATAAAAATAAAGTTAAATTCATTATTTTGTGTTGTTCTCGCTCTTTAAAGAGAGTGCATACACTCTCTATGCCAAGTGGACAAAAAATGATGTAATAATATCAGTTCAAGATTGTTTAGGGGGGTAATAGGACGTCCGCATAGTTAAGGTGTTTTTTTGAAAATTCCGGACAACTTCAGGTGTCACTTTATTCTTTTTCTCCTAAATAATTCCAATAGAAATCAATACAATATTTGAAGTGTGTGTGGTCGATTTCGGTTTAAAAGTAGATGGTTTATCTTTTTTAATATGAAAATTGACATTTTGTGAGTGATATATTTATTAAGATGACAATTATTTATCCTCAAATAATTCAAGTGAAAAAAAAAAACATGACAACAAAATTGTTCTTCTCCTAGCTAGTTAAAAAGTCATAAAAATAATATTGTCCGACAATTATCTACCTTGACTCAATTACATAATAATAATTCAAGGATATAATTGAAAAAAAGATTTTTATAGAGTTTTAACTCTAACACAAGATGAGGTGGGAAACAATGAATTAAACACTTGATAAAAATAAACCATGAATTACTAATACATGCACTACTATTTTCTGCGTTACTAATCCCTCCATTATTAATCTTTGTACCAAATGACCCCTATAAATACATTGTATTTGCCTCTATACACATTCTCGGACAAATGTATCTCGTCTCTCTCCTCTCCCATCTCGCTACTTCTTTGTATATGTGTTTTCATTATGTATTTAAATATTGAGTATTTAATATGCATTTGTGGATTTAGTGTATCTATGAATATTAATATCATCCCGTGTAGAAGTGTGCAAAAATCAAACCTATCAGTAAATCGAATCGAATAAAATGTTATCGAACAATTGTTATTGGGTTATTCTATTATTGGGTTAATAGGTTTTCAATGGTCTTATAAAAATAAAAAATCAGATTATTTGTTCGATATTGATTTTGTAATATTGGGTAAATTGATCACCCATTAAGACAGTTTAGGGTTGTTCACGGTCAGTTTGGATCGGTTATTGGTCATAATCAAAATCAAACCAATTTAATCAGATTTTAAATTAGCAAAACTAACCAAACCAAATACAATATCTATCTACCGTTTTGGTTGTTAATGATTTTGGTTTGATTTGGTTCAGTTATTAACTATACACAAAAAAAATTAAAATGATACATTCAAAAGAGAGAGAAAAGACAACAATTCTTTCAAAACGAAAAATAGTTAGAACGACTAACAGTACAGAACTTTCGATCACTAACATTATTGTATATAAATCTTCAAAATTCACCATTTTGACCTAGATGAAAGAGACAGTGACATTTCTAGTCCCACCAAGAATTGTAAATAGACACTCATGTACATACCAATAAGATAAATGTTCTCGTCTTGGACATTTTTACTTTCATAAATTAATTATAAATAAAATTTGTTGAAAATATATATAAGATACTTATAATTATTTTTAAATATAATATATTATGCATGTATAATAATAAAATATAAGTATATGATTTATCGGTTCTGTTATTTCTTTGTTTTTAAAACAAAATCATAACCAAACCATATACTATCGGTTTCTAAAAATCTAAAATCAAACCGATTAATTTACTACATTTACACCTACATAAATATTACATATTAATATCAATTGGTTACTACATTTGTCCTTTTAGCCTTCAATTCACATTATTGCACTAGTTCTTTTATTTGTGTTGCACTTGTAAAATTCTTTTCATGTTAGTTACTACTGTTTAATTCTATTTTATGAGCAATCCGTAAAGTTACATTATTGTCTTATCGCGCCAAATTATTAGACAATTCATATAACTATTGTATGGTATTTCTTACTGGTTACACAAAAGATCGAACCGCTAAGGACCAAAAATTGATAAATCGAAAATCGATAAAAATATCTTATTAATTTGATTATTAATTTAGCATATTTAAAAATTGAATCAATGAACTGAACTGACAATGCATAAAACTGAATCAAACTGAGTGATGCTAACCCTTTATCCAATGTGTCCAATATCAAATATCTAGTGTATTCAATATCACTTTCATGTATCCAGTTTCAAAAATACATAATTGTATCTAGTGTATCTTTGCATAGTTGTAGATTGGCTCTAAGAGGACATTGTAGTATCTAGTCTATTTGTGATATATAAAGCATATATGTACATAAGTACATCTATCTAGTATCAAAGTTACATGTGTCTGATATTAATTTTGTGATGTATCCAATGTATATGTGCACTATATACTTAGAAGAAAACGACAACAAAGAAAAAGATATAATTATCTTGATACACAAATAGTGAGCCTCTACGACTATCTAGTATCAACTATGTAGTCATAAGTTCATCCAATAAAAAAAGGATTTAAAATCATTGTAAGGAGATCGATGGAGGTGAAGTAGGTTTGGGTTAGGTTAAGTTAGTTGGGTTGGGTTATATTTTGATGGTGGATTTTAATGGGAAAGTTGTATAAAATAGTAAACTATTAATTAAAATTAAATATTATAACCACAGTTTCATTTAATTCTAATCTGTAGCAAACACTTTGTCATTCGCCTCTCTCCCCAGATTTTCGCTCGCCACTCTCCATTTCTCGCTCGTCAGTCTCTCTCTCGCCTCTCTCACTTTATACAAACACAAATGCATAAATTATGTTTGTGTCTGTATAAAGTGAGAAAAAACTGTATATGTACATATCTTTTCGTTCGCCTCTCTCCCCAGCGAATCTCGCTCGCCACTCTCCCAGATTTCGCTCGCCACTCTCCCTCGCCTCTCTCACTTTATACAAACACAAATGTATAAATTGCGTTTGTGTTTGTATAATGCAAGAGAAAATTGTATATACAAATACAAATACATATATTTTCGTCCTATACACTTATAATTATACAAATACAGATTTTCCCCTGCTCAGTTCACTTTTGTCTTTCTCTCTTTCTCGCTTTACACAAACACAGATTATACAAATTACAATGTATAATTTGTGTTGTATAAAGCGAGAGAGGGATTTGATATACAAATGTTTTATTTCGATTCAATTGTATACAAATTCAAATTTTATGCAGATATGCAAACACAATAATTGATACATATACATAGTAGTTACATATATACAATTATCTAACCGATATACATATATAATTGCTGCACTTTTATACAAACGAGAGGCCTGCCAACGATTTTATACAAATCGGATGCTCCTGCCAGCGATTTATACAATCTGATGCTCCATAGCAAACATAAAGTTTGTTGCGGAGCACAATTATGCAAATTATAGCTATAGCATACAAATATGATTTTTATGTTTGGTAAACCTAAAATTTGTTGAAATTTGGTAGAATCTTTTTACTTTTTCTTTTTAGTCTAAAAATATTTTATAGTATTTAATTTCCTTTCAAGTCTAGGGTTTACATTAATTGCAAAATATTTAGTTTTATTTTAGTTTAGTATCTAGAAGGACTCTCCTTTAATAAGGATTCTCCTTAAATATTTATAAATAAGGATGTACTCTTCTATTCGAATCAATGCAAGAATCAATACAAAGAGTTATCATTCATTCTCTCTTTAATTTCTCTTTCTAGTTTCTTCCATTCCATAACAGTGGTATCAGAGCCTTACATTGATCTTAATGGATCTGTGAGTTCGTTGAAGAAGAACTTTCAACCACTTTAATTCATATCTATTTTCAACCCACTTTTAACCTGTGCTTTTATTTTTAACGTAGGTCCAATTTTAACCCGTGCTTTTATTTTTAACGCAGGGCTACTTTTAACCAATTTTAAATCTATATTATTTTAAACCTTATTTTTCAAACCATGACAAGCAATACTCTTTCTTTCAATACCCCACAAACCTTCAATGGTGAGAATTATCAAATTTGGGCGGTTAAGTTGAAGTCTTATCTTGAGGCTTATGATTTGTGGGAAGTTGTAATGGAAGACAAACTCATACAACAACTCACTGAAAAATCTTTTGATGCTGAAATCAAACTTCACTCAGAAGAGAAAATCAAAAAACACAAAGCCAAAATTGTAATTCAAAATTCAGTTGCAGATTCAATCTTTTCTAAAATCATTGCATGTGAGACAGCAAAAGAAGCTTGGAAAAAACTTGAGAAGGAGTACCGAGTAAGTGAACGAGGCAAACAAAATCAAATTCTGAATTTGAAAAGAGATTTTGAATCTCTTAGGATGCAAGAGGGTGAGACTATCACTAATTATTCTGACAGGATTTCCTTGATTGTCAACAGAATCAGGTTGCTTGGTGAGGATTTTAAAGATAATAGAATAGTTGAAAAGATTCTTGTAACTATTCCCGAGAGATTTGAGTCTAAAATCTCTGCTTTGGAAGAGTCTAAAGATCTCTCTACCATCTCTCTTGTTGAATTGATAAGTGCTCTTCAAGCACAAGAACAAAGAAGAGCTTTCAAACAAGATAAAATTGTTGAAGGTATCTTTTATGCAAACTATCAAAAAAGAAAAGTTGATTATCCTCCTTGCAAATATTGCAAAAAGAAAACACATTTGGAAAAATTCTGTTGGTGGAGATCTGATGCAGTATGCGGAAGTTGCAAACAAACAGGTCATGTTACAAAAGTGTGCAAGTTCAAAGACACTCAAGATAAATCACAAGCATTACTAGTAGAAGAAGAATGTGAGGATGAATTTTATTAGAAGATATTTTTGAAGAATAATTAAGTGTTCAAACTCAAGTTAGATATACCAACTTGAGTTTGAGGGGGAATGTTGAAATTTGGTAGAATCTTTTTACTTTTTCTTTTTAGTCTAAAAATATTTTATAGTATTTAATTTCCTTTAAGTCTAGGGTTTACATTAATTGCAAAATATTTAGTTTTATTTTAATTTAGTATCTAGAAGGACTCTCCTTTAATAAGGATTCTCCTTAATTATTTATAAATAGGGATGTACTCTTCTATTCGAATCAATGCAAGAATCAATACAAAGAGTTATCATTCATTCTCTCTTTAATTTCTCTTTCTAGTTTCTTCCATTCCATAACCAAATTTACTCTTATTTTTTAAGAAATCGGGTCAATTTTGATTGATTGGGGATTTCCGTCCAAGGAGGGGTACAAGTGATAAAGTTTATTTGATAGAGATAAGAATAACTTCATTTTAATGGTAAGAGTAAAGCCAACCAATAAATTTTTGACCCTTTTCCTACTTTTAATCTTTGATATTTTTGACTTACATCACCAAGTTTTGAATATTTTAATTGTATTTTTGTGCATTTAACATATTTAAATTCGAGACTATATTGTTATTACTTCTACATGCTTTCATTATACCTGGTAATAAGAAGAAGAAAAAAAGGCTACAATTGAAATTGATTAGCCTACTGACCTACAGAATTGCATAATATCATCACAACTTGGGGGATATTGGGTCATGAAAAACAACGATCCAATTAAAAATTATTTGCTTTTATTTCAATTGATAATTGAATATTATATGACAAATTAAAAAGTGATCAACCCATGTCATTTCTTCTCTAAAATATATTACTTCATCTGTCCAACAATATTTGTTTATTATTAACTTTGCACAATTTTTAAGAAATTACAAATGAAAGTATAACTTTACTATATCACCCTTTGAATATACTTCCTATGTTTCTAATTACTTGTCCACTTTTCATTTTAGGGTTGTCCCTAATTACTTGTCCATTTTGACAAATCAAGAAGGAACAAAATAATTTTACCTATTATACCCTCAATTAATTACTTTGAAAAAGGTAGAATTTCTTGAAAATCTTAATTTTTTAATCCATCCACTTCATAATTAATAGGGGTAAAATGCTAAATTCACTATGTCAATAATTGCTTTCTTAGGCCTCATTTGTTTGCACTTAATGGATGTCTGAATCTTAATCATTCAGATTCAGCTCATTAAGTGCGTTTGGTTTTTAAGTCTGAATCTGAATCATTCAAATTCAACCCATTAAGTCCATTTGTTTCTTTTTTCAAAAACCCTCTTAATGGACCTGAAAAGGTCTGAATGGATCAGATCTACATGCTTATTTAATAAGTTATAAAATAATATTGTATCGCCTCTCTCGGTCTTTATGTGACTTCTGCTCTCACAACTACAAACTTTCTTCCTCTCTTTTCTCAATCAAACACCAATTTTTTGCTCTTGAACTGGTAAGTTTTCATAATCTTTACAAATATTTTTTTATGTTAATAATTTCTTAGGGTGTATTGATTTTTGTCAAGAACACATGTTGCAATAATATTTTTAGTGTATTGATGTTCATCAAAGTTTTTGAGTGAAAAGAATATTGTTCATAATTAAAAATAATAATTATGTATACATATTTGAGGTCTCTTATTAGAATTTTGTCTTAGGCCAATAATTTTATTGAGACTCTTTGATCATCAAATCCGTTTGTGAGATAACCCTAATATATTATTGTTGTTGAACTAGTTGGTCAAAAAAATAATGGAGCTCCTAGCAATTCTCCATCCCAATCTTTAGTTTTAGCTGGAAAAAAAAGTTTTGGGGAAGAAAAAAAACTTATTTGTCTGAATTGGAGATTGATGAGAATATGATTAATGCTTTGGAGTTATTGATTAAAAAAATAGTGCACCTACATTTGAAGAATATATGAAAAAATTAGATGGACTTGGATGAGAAGAGTAGAATTTTGTCTTAGGCCAATAATTTTATTGAGACTCTTTGATTATCAAATTCGTTTGTGAGATAACACTAATATATTATTGTTGTTGAACTAGTTGGTGAAAAAAATAATGGAGCTCCTAACAATTCTCCATCCCAATCTTTAGTTTTAGCTGGAAAAAAAAGTTTTGGGGAAGAAAAAAAACTTATTCGTCTGAATTGGAAATTGATGAGAAGATGATTGCTGCTCTGGAGTTATTGATTAAAAAAATAGTACACTTACATTTGAAGAATATCTGGAAATATTAGATGGACTTGGATGGGAAGAGCCATTATACAGTATATGTGTTAGTATATTTTGTGAAAGTGTCTGCTATAAAAAAGCATGATTGTTAGGCGCTAATAATGTGATACCTTATTAATTATTTTTCGACTAGTATCATCATACTTATTGAACTTTTTGGTATTATATTGTGCATATAAAATATTTTATTCGTGTTTTTTTTATGTTATGCTTGATGATTATGATATTTTTTTTAATCAAAAAGTAATATTTTTTGTTGAAATAAATTTTTTATAACATTTTATTAATATAATGTTTGATTTCATATGCAGATTCAGATATTGAAAACAAACAATAATCGTTCAGTGTTTAGATTTGGAGATCACATCTTAATATTCAGATGTGTATTCAGATCTAGACATCTAGCTCTTAATGCAAATCTTAATATTCAGACGTGCATTCAGCTTCAGAGGTCTTAATCTTAATGAAAACAAATGAGGCCTTAATAGGTGTGTCAATTCAAAAGTGGACAAGTAATTAGGGACAGAGTGAGTAATAAATACAATATCTTGAAAAATGATTATAATTAATTATAAGAGTAAATTAGAAACTAAGTGTAAATTATTCATTGATTTCATTAAGTGGACAAGTATTGTTGGACATCCTAAAATAATATAGTGGACAGCTATTGTTAGACGGGGAGTAACAAATATTAATGTGGCTGACAAGATAATGTACACAAAGTTTAGTGTGATCCTAAAAGTACAAGATTTCATATTTACTCAGTTTCGTCTATGATGTTTGATTATCACAAAGTGAACTTGAAAATTTGCCAATCCTGTGAGCTAGCTTTTCATTTGATAACAAAGATCAATCGGCGCTATGAAAGTCACATTTTTGACATTACACTAACTTTTGAGAGAGTTGTTTAATCAAGTCAAGAGAAATCGATTTAGCAGTCCACATCAGATATATGAGTGAATGCACGATAGCAATAGCAAGGTGCGAAGCAGACTCGACTTAACTTTACTTGAGTTAAATCTTCCTTGAAAATGATGGAATAATTTTTTTTCCTTTTAACGACTATGAGCTCATACAGAGCTAGAATGAACTTGGTTAACTAGGACTAAGAAGAGATAAGATGATTTGATTAGCATGCTTTCTACATGTCCTTACCATACTCTATCGATGGTATGGCTGCGATGATAGTCTTTCTCCTTGGCTTATACTCAAGATCCGATGTTCGAATGACAGTCCATCCTTGTACAATAACCATTCTGAGTGGGAGTTCAAATCTATGTTCAAAGGAGGAGGTCTAGCAACGATAATCAAGTTATTGCCTTGCATTGATTTTCTTTTTGCACTATTTGGTCACTAGTTGGAATTAATGTATAGTGACCTTAAAATTCTTATTTACTTGTTGGACAGGTGTAAGTAATCTTATTGGCAGTATTATTAACTAGGAAACTTGTCCGCAGTTCGCGCGGTATAACAATAATTTAGAATGATTTTTTTATAAATTAAATAGAATTAAAGAGATAAATTTTATTTTATTTTTAATCAAATAATGAGCTTAGAGCTCTTTTATTGAGTGACAATAAAACAATACAAAACTTAGCCAAAATGGCCCAAACTACTGACCCATATGGCCCAATCCAAAATGCCCCCAAATATCTAAATTCCTATCCACTAGCTTTCCAAAATTGTCTTCCTTCATTTTTGTGTTCTTGTCTCAGATGTGAATTATGTTGAGCTTTCATCAGCTCCTTGTTCCATTTGCTTTGGGTCAACGATGCCTTCAACTCTTCCATTAGTAACAACTCAGCTTATCAAGGTAACTCTCTTCCTCTACTCTTTGAAACATTCTATTTTGCTTGTTGTCTGCTGAGCACTTATTTATTGATGCTTGATTTCAGAATCACTTTTACAACATTGCTTCGTTATGATCAGGTAAACCTCTCTACTTTCTTCCTGTCTCTTCTCTTTCTTCAATTTCATTGATCTTTTATTCTTTTAGCAGCTGAAACGTTAGGTCCTTCGTCAATGGTCGTCTTCACCGCTCCAGGTTCTCAACTCCCAATCTGACTTTGTTGGTCTTATCTCATGCTCGTAACACTTTCTATAAACTGTAATAGTTTAGCACAGATATCCTAGTACATTTAAATCTCACTCTTTTGTAATCCCTTCTGTGGCAAGAGATTCTTTGAATGCTTTAACTTTGTACACTGTCATGATTATTCTGCTGCACTCTTATTCTTCTTGTTTTTATTCTCAAAGTAGGGATACCTGATTTATCTGCATTTAAAATACTCTTGCATTCACCTGATAACTGTTGAAACTTCTCCCATTGTTTTAGACCAGTGTGCGTATATGCTTCATTGACCAACTTGTCTGCTAGCTGATTAACTTCTCTAAAAACATGTGTAATATCTGTTTGTATGTTCTCTATAATTTCCTGAATCTCCTCCATCTCCTCTGCCTGATTCCATGGAATTTTCCACTAATTTCTTATCATTTTTATGACCCCAGTGAATCTGTCTCAATCAACACTTTGTTGATTTTCTTAATTTTACAGTATCTGAAGGCTTTTAGGATTGCCATTGTTTCTGCCTCCATATTAGTCCTTATGCCAATCTTACATGCTTCTGCATACATCAGATTTCCTGCCTGATTTCTAACACAAAAACTATATGCACTTTCCCCCGAATTTCCTCTACTTGCTCCATCCGTGTTGCACTTCACTCCCCTCTCTTGAGGCAGTCCCCAACACACAGTATGATAGTGTAACTTAGGTCTGTAGTCCTTCATAACCCCTAACATTCCTTCCCAATTTCTTGGGATCTGAATCCAAGGGTAAAGATGTTTAATCAGCTTGTACACAGTGTCTTGACATTGTTGATGCAACTTATAATAAGACACCTCATTCCCATGTCTTCTGTCATTTCTCCTCTTCCAAAGCTCCCACATAATAATGGCAAGAATTGCTTGTAATATTGATCTCATCTTTGACTTATTCGATGCTCCCCACCAATTAGTAATTATCTGTTGTAGGCTTCCCTCCATGCTAATTCCTGCACAAGTAGCAAATTGCTTCCATAGTTTTTGAGCTATGGAAGCTGTTAGAAAAAGATGGTTCATAGTTTCCTGGTCATAGTCCTCACAACAATAACATCTGGATGCCACATTAATCTTTATCTTCAGGTTGTCATCTGTAGCTATTCTCCCCTTCCAACACCTCCATACAAAGAAACTAATCTTGAAAGGAATTCCATTACACCATATCTTACCCTCACAACCAATTAACTTCATTCTTATGTCTAGTCCCTTCAAACGCTGACTTTACAGTGAAATTCCCACTCGAACTTCCCATCCACCATGTTTTATCCTTTTTACCTTCTATAATCCTAGGGACAAAACTTTCCACAATAAATTGGACTATCTCTTCTGATAACATACTTCTCAACCTTTGTATGTTCCAACTCCCCTGCTCTATCAGCTCCTGAACTTCTATTTCATCATCAATCTTACCTTTCTCCTCTATATAATAAAGTGCTTCCAATTTTTTCCAATTATCAAACCAAAAACTCACCTCTCCAGCCTTTATTTGCCACCATATGTCATGCTCTATCTCATCTCTTACATGAATCATCTTCTTCCAAGCATGTGAAGCTCCTATGCTTTTAACCATTAGAGGATGAAACTTCTTGCAGTATTTACTCCACATGAAAGAGCTCCATAATGAAGTGGAAGTTCAAAAGTTCCACCATAGTTTACAGAATAATGCTTTGGTAACATCATGTATAGATCGAAAACCCACACCTCCTTCAGCCCTAGGAAAACACATGTCTTCCCATGCTACCCAATACTTTCCTTGCTCCCCACCTGTTTTGCTCCAGAAAAAACCAGCGAACAGTTTATGCAACTTCTCAATGACTCTCTTTGGAGGGTTCATCGTTAATAACAAATAAATTGGCATAGACTGAAGCACATTTGCTATCAAGATGTACTTTCCTCCATATGACAGACACTTGTTCTGCCACATCATTAGTCTACTCTGCACCTTCTTCACCAATTCTTCAAAGTGTTAAACCCTTTTTCTTCCATAAAAAACTGGGCAGCCTAGATAAATAAATGGGAACGAGCCCTGCTTTATACCTGCAATTCTCCTTAATCTCATCCCAACAATTAATGGAGTATCATCATGCAGATAAAATAAACTTTTATTTAAGTTGACCATTGTCGGAAATATTTTCATATCTCCTCAACACTCCCATCATCTTACGAATAGACTTTCTCTCCCCTGAGCAAAAGAGTATTGTATCATCTGTATATGACAAATGATTAATGGGAGGACTCCATTTTGGCATTCCATAACCCCTGAAATCTACATCTTTATTCAGATTGTTTAACCCCCTGGCTAAAACTTCTGCAGCTATTATGAACAATGTTGGAGATAAAAGATCTCCTTGTTTGAGCCCTCTTGTCAACTTAAAAAAACCATATGACTTTCCATTAACTAATATTGAATACCAGTTATTCGAAATTAGCCTCCACACCATATCAATAATGATTTCAGAAAATCCAAAGCTCCTTAGCACTTTAATTAAAAAGAACCAAGAGACCCTATCATAAGCTTTTGCCATGTCCAACTTTACTACCATATTGTGATATTTCTTCCTCCTATTTATATCCCTTATTATCTCCTGAGCTAATAGAACATTTTCTGTAATGCTTCTCCCTTTAATAAAACTTGACTGGTTCCTTGAAATAATATTGGGTAACATTTTCAAAATCCTTTCATGCAACACTCAAGAGATGATTTTATTTGCAAACGTACTTAAACTCACTGGTCTAAGATCTGTGAAGTTTACAACTCTCTCCTTTTTTGGGAGTAACACCAAATTCATGTGAGAAATAAAACGAGGAATCTGCTTACCACAAAAAAAGGCCTTCACCATTTTGGTAATATCCTCACTTATAAGCTCCCAGCAACATGGGAAGAATAATCCCGAGAAACCATCTGGGCTGCTTGTACTATCTCCGTTCAAAGCAAAGACTACCATCTTGACTTCTTCCTTAGTTGGCATATGAACCATTTCCTTATTCTGACTAAGGGTAATCAATTTGGGAATAAGCCTCAACAAATTTTCATTTTCACTTGTTCCTCCTTCTCTGAACTGCCCTTCAAAATAAGAGATTGTCGTTGCGTCAATCTCATCGCTGCTATTCACTACATCACATTGTTCCGTTTGAATTTCCGCCAGGTGCAGTTTTTTCTTCTTCCTTTGACATAATTATGGAAAAATCTAGTATTCTCCTGAAACCATCTCATCCCAGCTTTTTGTTTCCAAAATTCCTCTTCCAAGTAGAGAATTTTTTTAACTTAGCTTCTGACCTTTTCAAATCTGCCCTATTTTCTTCATTCGTATTAATCTCCAATTGTATCTCCTTGACCTTGACTTCATCCTCCAAGGTTGCAACCTTCTGAAATATGTTTCCAAAAGTAACCTTGCTCCATTTCGCCAGCACCCCTTTCACTTTTTTCATTTTCGCCTGAAATTCAATAAATGGGCAGCCCACAAAATCAATTCTCCAGTTTTCCTCAATAATCTGCTGAAATTGGGGATGCCTTGTCCAGAAATTGAGAAACTTAAAAGGTCTGCTTGTCACTTCCTCCTCCGAATTACATATTACATGTAAAGGTGTGTGATCCGAACCTTGTCTCACTAAATTATGAACTTCACTAGTAGGTAACATATTGTTAAACTCCTGATTTTCGAAGACTCTGTCAAGTCTCTTAAAAATATTGTCTCTTTCAATTCTACCATTCCACCAAGTAAACATGCTACCCACAAACTTAAGTTTTGTTAGAGCACAGTTATTAATGCATTGACTGGAATCCAAAGCCTCAAACTGAGTAAAATCTAGTCCCCCAAGTTTTTCCTCCTCATTCAAAATAACATTGAAATTTCCTCCCACCATCCAAGGTATATTACTATTAGCAGATAAAGCCTCCAGTTCTTCCCACAACTCCAATCTTTCTAATGCATCACACTTAGCATACACTGCAGTACAAATCATCTCCACATTGTTTTTGCTCAACTTCAAGCTTATTTGTTGTATACTATCACTCACCACTTCACCCCTCCAACCATCATCCCAAAAAACCCAAATTTTCGCAGATACATTGCAATACGCATTTTTAAATCCTAACTTTCTTTTGTAATGATCTAACTCTTTTGGATCTTGAAAAGATTCCATAAGAGCTATAAAATTATATTTATGACGCCTATTTACACCCATTAATCTCTCAAAAGCCTTTTGAGATTTAATCGATCTAATGTTCCAAAATATAGCTTTTCCAATCATTGGAAACTATCTTCCGACGATCTCTCTTTACTACTCCTTGTTTTGACTTGAAGTGGAACTGTATTTTGACTTGACTTCGATCGTTTAGCTCCACTCTTCAATAATTTTATTTGTATTGGAGATAAATCCCCATCCCTTACCACCTTATCAATATTTTTATCAAAATCATCGTCTTCCTCCTTATCCCTTCTTTTTTGAATTTCCTCCGATGTCAGCTCTTGCAAATCAGGAAAATCATCCCCCTGAATTCGATTCTCCCTCCTCTAATTCTCAGGTAAAACTTCATCGTTATCCTGCACCTCATGAAATTCCACCATCTCCAAACATGCATTCCCCATATTACTACTTCTGGCATCCTGTTCACTGCATTTTTGTTTCCCGATTACCTCAATGTTTTCACTATTCTTAAAGCTTTCACTCCCTGCCGTCTCCTCTTCATCTACACTGTTTATATTCTCCACTGTATTTTTCAAACTATTCCCCTTATCTATTCTGCTTGTGTTTTGGAACACTTCCTCAACCCATTTTTTCGTCTCTACCTCCTCCCCCCTTTCCTTTTGTCCACCTTGTGTCTCCCCACATTCATCCTGATCTTTCAGCGCTCTAAACTTATTGCCAGTCGTAATTCCCTCTTTCTCGTGTTGAATATTTTTCTTATGCCATATCTGTTCTGGTTTTCCACCCCCTGTCGACCCCCTCCTGCTCCCCTTCTATTAGTATGAATCTTAAATTCCTCACTTTCTTTTCCTAAAATATTACCCTCCCTCTGGACTCTCCCCTTCCCCTGAATCTCCCTTTTTTCTTCCCCCGTTTCCATCTCTTCTTCCTTCCCTACTTTTTCCTTGGGATATAAATCCGGATGTAACACATAACATTGCTCCTCGTCATGACCCTGAATCTTACAGTTCTTGCAATATTTTGGAACATGATCATATCTTATTGTAATCCATTTCTCTGTAATCTCCCCTGATTGCTTTCGCATCCCTACGTTTATTCTTTTTGGAAATTCACGTAATAAATTCACCTCCACCCTCACCCGTGCACAACTAGGTCGAGTCTGATTCCTTGTTGTTAGATCAACCTGTAAAGGTTTTCCAACTGCAGCTACTAATGAAAAAACTACCTCCTTCACAAAGAAATTTGGAGGCAGGGATGGAAAAGAAATCCATGCCATGGCCGTTGATGTTTCCTCCTCCGGATCAAACATTGGCTCCCACTTCAACGTTTGCATTGGATATGTCCAACCACGATGCAATATGTAAAAGGCCGGCTTTGATAATAGATTCACGTAGTCCTCCAAGCACGATGCCCTTATCAGAATATGCCTATTGCTTAACAATCCTATGTTGCATTCACCTTTCAACTCGCATTGCTTCGGAATTAATTTTCTCAAATCTTGAATCTCAGGCCAACCATAGGAAAATTTTCCTATCACTGCATACTCTGAGTTCTCCTTCACGATTATATGTTCAACCTCTTCTTCCTCCCATACTATTCTTGGTTCACCATGCAAATACACAATAGGTTTCAACGCTGTCGCATTAGCTTCCCTTGATGGTCTTACAACAGCTAAAAAATCAAGCCTAGAAGCTTACCTATTGTTAATATACTGGACATTATTTTTTCCCTTATCTTCTTCAATAGTTTTTTAATACAATAAATAAATGGAAGAAAAGATTAAAAAAAAGTAAGAAATAAATAAATAAAAATACTGACCGTAAAAAGGTATCACATCAATTTTTTTATTCTTTAGCTGATTTTTTCTTATTAATAATGGATATTAGATTTTTAAAATAATTAAATGAAAATAATAGTGAAAGATGTCAATAGAAAATACGAAAAAAAGTTATGAATAGTTGTTATAGAAAAGTATCATATCGTCTTGTATATGCTTAATTTTATGTGTACATACGATATAGATAATCAAAAAAATATAAGAAAATAAAAATAATTGATGGGACATCTATTAATAATATTGAGTTATCTATTATGTAGAATAAATATAAAATTGAATACTTTCACTTTCATGGATAATGCATTTTTTTCTTTCTTTTTTCCAAACAAAAGGTATTATATACATTTATAAGCTCGTGATAATATATATATATATATATATATAAGGGATGAATTAATCAACTTCTAACTACCATTAATATACAAAGAAGTTACTAATTTACTTGAATGATATCTTTATTAAGAAAAATTAAAAAATTACACTTAGTGAATAGTTTGACTCTTGCACTACTCATAACAATTATAATGTATAATGCATGCTATTAATTTTATGAACAAATGTAAATGACTTATTTTTAATTGTAGACTTCTTATTTTCCTTTTAACTTCTTGTTAAGAAATTAATTTTTGCCTATATTTTTTAGTCATAAACTTCAAAATAGTTTTCAAACTTGCACCAATATCAATCATTATGATTAATTGAACAAAGTTAATCTAAGAAAATTATATATCATAAAAGAAATTGAAATAAAACAAGAGCAGAATTTATTTTTATGAATTTAAAATTGAGTGCGTAAAATCACATAGAAGAAATCTGTTGTATGTACCAAGTTTCTCAATATAGATGACATAGCATGAATCATTAAAATTTAACAAATGTTGAGCAAAGAATAGTAATGAAGCAAAAATATAAAATTTGCAACCAATAAGATGAGAAATCTTAGCCTATGAAGAAATTTTACAGAGAATAGAACACATATAGCAAGTGTAATTAAGATAAATATTCATCAATACATGATCTCATTAGATAAATTGCTACTACTCCAAAAAATAAATTAAAATACATTGAAAATTATGTTGAAGCATTTCCTAAGAACAACTAAAACTAAAATAAATTCATGTATGCATAGTTTGGTAGTGAAAGGTATATATATAGGCTAATTTTTGTATTTTAATCTCCCATCTTTTAATACATTATTACTCCACATTAATGAAATTAATTAAAAAATATATAATTAAAGGTGGATGAATCATATAAAATCTCTAATTAAGAAGGTAATTATAGTGGTAGGTGAAAAGTTGATTGAATTGAATAAATATTTTTTAATTATAAAAATAAAATAAATAGATTTATCTCCCTATCTTTTAACATGTTATTACTCTACATCAATAAAATTAAATTAAGAATTATAAAAAATTAAATTGGAAGAATACATGAATATATATACAATTATAGTGGGAGGTACATATACCTCAAAAAAAAAATCTATTAAAATGATTTTAAGATGTTACAAATTTGTACATTAAAGAATTGAAAGTTATGAATATGAAAAGTTTGAAAGTTATGATTTTATTTATTAAGGAATTATGAGTTAAGGGGATGCTTTTACAAAATAAAATAATTAAAGATATTAAAAAAAAGTCAAAAAAATGAGATAAAAGATAAATAAGAATGGTTATCAAAGAGAAGTGGCACATCACCTTGTCTATGTTTCTCTTTATATATATATATATATATATATATATATATATATATATATATATGAAAAAAATCGTGATATTGCAGAAATGAGATAAGACAATGCGTTGAACAGTTTGTGTAAGACATTCCTTTCCCCGTAGGAATTGGAAAGTGAAAGTCGGAACCCCAAAATAGTTTTAATTTGTTATCTGGAACTAGTTTAGCCTGAGAAGCTAAAAGCAAATTACGTCTATGAAAATTATTTACATAGCCTCAGAATATGGTAAAATGAGTTATATTTTGTTGCTAAAGGAAACCGAATTAGCTTTAAGCTGGCAAAAGATCTAATGAAGTCCTCCTAATATGGATTATGTAGGAAAAACTACATAAATGGACCATAAAACATAAAATAATTACAAAGTTTTAGCCAAGAAAACACTACTGCATCAACGACTCTAATGATCACCAAATGTAAAAAAAAATTCAGTTCCTAAAGAAGTTACTCAAAATACTGTAGATTTCATTAAAAGCACAACATTTACTGTTTACAATTTCACCTTTGTCCCCACACGCACTCTCCAACTCCCATGCGGAGGAAAAAATATGAACACACAGTTGAATAAAAGAATACAACTTTACCCACCTTCAAAATGCACATTCACACGATATACACGACACATCAAAACATTAAACTTCTCATAAACAAACCTACAAGGAAATCCTCAAAGAAGCTAACTGCGGTTAGCATCTATGGGAGTGCCTGTTCTAGCCTGTGATATTCTATTTGCATAAATAGTCACCAATCTCAACTGTGTGCTGTTTAGCCCTTCCAAGTATGGCAAAAATGCTTTGCCCAGCATGATGTATATGTCAACTAAACAGAACACAACAGTCTGCCAGCCAAGAAAAATATACATTTCAGAAAACAGCTTAATTGATAAAACCACAAATAAGTACAGAATGTGAACTGTATTTATCTCTTCATGCTTCAACAGTATACAAGACACTAATCTGAATATAAGCAATCCAATTTAGTTATATCACAGCCTCAAAGCTTGTATTACTAAGGTTTACTGCATGATTTATTTCTTTTTTTCTTTTTCATTTCTTTTGGGGATAGGTACAAGGTTTTATCTGATGACCATATATTTTACAAACACAGTGAAATGATGACGTCTGGGGCTCAATGCATCTAATAAAGGAATAGGTATTAACACTGAATGATTATATTGCATACCTAATGCTACCAATCCACTATTACTGATTTCATCCTTAATACTAGAAGCTTTTCTGGGCTCTAAAGAGAGAAGAAAGAAAACAGAGGGAAAAGGTAATTGGCACCTTGCGAACATCTGCGCTCTGGTTTCCAAAAGCATCAAACAGGGCAGGTAAGAATGTAGATAGCTGAGACATCAATTCTTCCTGGGTAAACCTCCCCACAAGCTGAAGAAAGAGGCACAAGTTCAAATCACTAACCAATCACACCATAGCTTTTCCAAGTTTGACATACTGTAGAGCAATTACTACTATTTTTCACCAAAAAATAAACTAGACACAACACTCTAACGAGTTCAGAAGTCAGATCCAATCAGCAAATTACCTTTGTCAAACAGTTAATACAGGTTACAAGAGTCTTCTCGTCTTCTGTGACAAGCAAAGGAACAACAACCTGTGACAGCAGCAACTTATCAGAAATAGGATTATCAAAATGAGTAGGCCATGAGATCCGAGTGAAAAAGAAAAGAAAAAACCCAGATATCTTGCTATGCAAATTCAAACGGAACACCAAAACTCACACTTAAGCATCTAAATGAATCATACTGAGACAACACCGTAGTTAAACAATGCTCAGCTTCATTTGAAACCTGGACAAATATAACAACACATTAGAAAGGAGGGACGTAAATTTTCAGCATAATAACTTCATCTAAGTGAGTTTACTTTTGGAGAAACATCCTTGGTTACGTTGAGCAATTTCTCAATTACAATCTCGACTGAATCCTCCATGGCATCTCTCTGGAACAACAGAAAATAGATAACGTAAAATGACATTACACAAAAAGATTAAAAAGAAGCAGACAATTCTTATCTATAGCTTAAAGGGATGGAACAAAAATAAATTTGAAAAGCGACAAAAGACCTGATTCTTCAGCATTTCAACAATCAGAGATAGGGCAAGTTCTCTTATTGATGACGCAGAATCATCTAGCACCTCGAGTGCAGCAGTCAATATCTGATTGAAGTACTGCAGTGAATGAAAGATGATAATTCATGATAAAATCCATATTTTTTAAATTAGCAAAATCAAAATTTGATATTCACAAGACCTTTCAAATAAAAGGTAACAACTGAACTCTAACTAGTTGGAATATTAAAAAAGGAACTAAACTACATGTTATTCACAATGTTACATGAGGACTTAAAATCTACATAAAGAGACAGCAATAACATACAGATAAATCTGTGACTAATATACCTTGCTCCATATGGATTGATCTTTGGTAACAGCTTCAACTAGTTGTTGAAGTGCACCATGCTTGTTGGCAGCAGGACTATCATCATTGCCATTACAAATCTGGAAAAGGTGCCAGAGAAAGCAGGGTAAGGATTGTGATAGTTTACATCCTAAGTTTTTGCATAAAAGATTTGAGAGATTTATTAACCAAGGAAGAGGAGAATCACAGAGAATTTAACAATAAAGTGTAACTCAACAGGCATAGGTTGACCACGGAGAACTCACTGAATGAAGAATCTGAGGAATGCTTGGTTCAGTTGCTGGAGTTAAGTTTATCTTCAGAGCAGAAAGTTTCAGGTGATTAAGTCCCAAATCAGATTCATTATCAGCTGCAGCTAGATGCTCCGAGTCAATTAACCCATTAACCTCCAGACGGGTTGTGGAAGTGTGCTCCACGTTTAAGCTGTCGTCATTGCTTTTCTGTGGATTAGCCCATAATCCATCACTCCCACTTGCGGTAAGGGCCAAAAGTTTTGAATCCTTGGCTTTTGAAACAGGAAAATCAGAGTTGGCACCAGTTTCAATACCATGATAGAAGTCTTGAGTATCATCTGACAATGAGTGACCTACAGAGCTAGTCATATAGGTCGAGTCTGGAACAGAATTCCACTTTCTGGCACCATCACTATCAACTGAACCAGCAGAATACCTTCCAAATAAATTATTTTTCTTTGAAGCTCCTACATATCCCTCTTCAGAAGATGTGCCAGTAACGTCATATGGATCGTACTTGGAACGTTGTCTTTCTTTTTTATTTTGCAGAAAATTCATCAAATCCACTTCTATACGAGGGGTATACTGTTTCAGAGCTCGTCTCAAGGAATTTTGTTCTTCAACTGATAAGCTAAGAATAAAATTCAAAACCCCTGTTCCATCAAAGTGTGTGTACACTGATATAATGCATGAAATAGCCGCTTCTTTCAGTTTGGTATTTTTATCATAGACCAATGGTGTCAACTTAGCGAGCCATAACTTGAGGATGCCACTATTTCCAGCACCTTCAGAATTCGAAGGATGCTTGTTAAAAGAGCCAATTGCAAACTCAATTACAGCAAGTTTGGCCTTAGGAGAACGTTGTTCATCCAATGAACGGAGCAAAGCTGGCAAAAGGGAGTCGATACCATATGTTTTGCTTACAATCTCTAATGTAGTTGAGCAAGGCTGCCTCACTGATTCCTTGGGATCAATTAGCCGTGAAAAAACATGGGGCAAAATCCTCTCCATGTAACTTTCAAAAGGTTTTCTGCAAGCTGGAATAAGATCTGCAAGGGTTGACAGAGCAGCCTGTGCAACTTTATGATGGGGATCATCAAGGTGCTGGAAAAATAATTTCATAACCTTCTCAAAGCTCTGAATGATTTCTGGAAAACCTCTAGGCCCCTGCTGTAGCAAAGACCTGACATAACTAAATGCAGCAACCCTAGCATTCCAATCTGAACTAGAACTGAGACCCTCACTTAATGCGTCACTTAGTGAGGCAGGTCCCTCCACACAACTTGACATTTCTCCTAGCGGGAGCTGACTGTCATCAAAGCTCCTTCTCTTGCTAGAAGACATTCTTCCTGCTGTGTTCTTTCTTGATAAAGGACGTTGAAAATTTGGAACGTGATTAGTCTGAGAATCCCTAAAGTTAGCATCTTTGTATGGTGACTCTATGTATTGTCTGTGAATGTGTGAGTTCATTAATCGTCTGCCTTCCCTTAG
The DNA here is from genome assembly GCF_900185275.1 of Solanum verrucosum. Taxonomy (NCBI): domain Eukaryota; kingdom Viridiplantae; phylum Streptophyta; class Magnoliopsida; order Solanales; family Solanaceae; genus Solanum; species Solanum verrucosum. Next base: position 118,436 of record NW_026020111.1, on the reverse strand, counting down.
TTCAGCATTATCTTCAACAAAACCTCTATCTGGTAGTTTTTCAGAAGCCCTTCTTGCCGAATAAGAATTAAGCCCTGAAAAAGATTCATGAACCGCACTGCCTCGATAGGATGATTTAGTTGAATCCTTTGAGGCCTGGATCTGAGTAATGATATCAGACAAACCCAACCCACCATTGCGATTCTTACCTTTAGAGAAACCAGATGGTGCATCTACCAAAGCATTAGCAAGACTATTTGACGCAGGAACTGCAAGAGGAAATGGTGGATCACGGGACGAGGGAGGGTCAACTCCTGCACTAGGGACAGGAAAAGAAAAATTAAGTTCTTCAAAAAATTTCATACATTAAGGCAAGTCTTCTATTTTGAGAGAGAATATTATAGCTACAGTCTTTTTAGTTTTCTTTCAGCATCCCTTTTGCCAAATATTAGAAGCTGCATGTGGATGAACTTTTAAGGCTTTCACCTTGGCACTTAAATACTACACACAAGATTTTGAGATGGGGAAGAATAAAGGAAGAGGAAAGAATTACCTAGATCCAAACTAGAGGATCGACTTCTCTCAGACATATCCAGACCTTTGAGCAGACTTTCTATAGCAGAAACTTTCTGTTTGCTGGCATGAAGTACACTTTCTAAGCTACGTTCTGTGCCAGTACCCACAGGTTTAGTCTGTGACAGGAGTAGCCCAGTTGAGAGGGATGTGCCTGAAGGTAAACTGGAACTTCTATCCATAGCAACTATTGCAGATGTTCCATAACCAGAAATTTGTGAAGAAGCAGATGTTTGAGAACCAAGTGAAAAGTGTGAACTCCTCTCTCGAACAGAAGGTGAAGCATGTCGTCTGTTAGTTCCACCATCTTCCTCATTTATGATCTGCAGAAGTGTTTCACCTTTAGTACATCATGCCAAATCTAAAAGCAATTTAAAGTAATGCTAATCATCAGCGCTGGAAGAGCAAAGAGAAAACAGCACACCCTTTGGATAACAGGATCAAAGGACATAAACAAACGCCTGGATCGTTCTGGCCAAGTTCTTGCAAACATTCTGTACAAAGTTCTTGCAGTTGATCGTACCTGTTAAGTTTTCAACTGAGTAACAATTGCAAAAAAAAGGGAAAAAAGATGTATTGCGAGTACAGAATGAAACAGAGAAACTATGTGTCTGTGAATAAGAGGGGAGATTGAATGATGCGTCTGATACATAGAATTCAAGGTACATACCTCACTCATTGCATCTCCTACACAACACTTTATAAGGTCCTCATAAAGTTCTGCTGAACGGTGTATCTCAGATGCATCAGGCCAATGTTCCAGGATTAAAAGTGCATACTCACAGCATCTGTAAGTGTTGTAAATGAGGAACAGCATTGTCCAGAAATAAATCAGAATAAACATGATAATTGACAACAAAGAAACAAACCTTGCACGAAGAACTGCATTTCGATCGTTCTTTGCACAATCAGCAATTCGAGGAAGTGCACGAGCAACTTTGCAGTTGCGCAACATCTGAAAATAAAAGTAGCACCACATGACTAACCAATATACCAAGGGATGAAAGAGAGATGATTATAATGGCAGATAAGGTGTTACCGTCTTTATGCATGTATCAGCAGATTCTGCAATTACGAGAACAGTTATCACAACAAGCTTGAAAAGAACCTGAAATTCAAATCAGAAGTCAGAAACAACCTATGCCATTTAGCTTCAGATCATTATTTTCCCTAAATGAGATGAGAGAAGTAAATATCTGCAGACAGTAGCTAGAAGAAGTTACTCACAGGAATGAACATCTCAGCACATGCCTCAAAATCTCCCAAAAGCTCTTTGGATAAGAAGTTTAACAGATGACAAGCCTGTCAACAAATAAGAAGAAGAAACCATAAAGCCAGTCCATTGGAACACTTAAGTCTACTTAAATTTCTCCGTGTTTATGGAGTATATGCATATCATACACTAGCGAACTTATTCTCATCAATTTTTCAGGAAAAAAAAATGAGCATGTGAAGTGCAAGCAGCCTGATAAATGTACTCGGACACTCCAGGTTCCTGTATGAGCAGACATTTTAACTGGTAAAATCTAACAGAAAGGACAAGAGGCTATATGTGCATACATTCAGATTAGGTGAAACTCTTTAACCTGAGAATTAATAAGCAATGATGCAAAAAATGTCCTCAAAACAATGGAGAAATATGTGCAAATGTCGAGATGCAGTCCTAGCTTGCATAAATGCATTGTAAAAAGAGAGGGACACAATTCTATCTGACTATTTAAAGGCCTCTATGAAGATGGCAACTGCAGTGAGGGGGGCAGACAGCATTAGCAGGCTTTTTTGGATCAACTGGGCTATAAAATGTTTGATATAAATATTCAAACTTCTAGTAGGTTTTCTGTATAGATCGATCCATAAGTAGACACATAACCCATTTGACACAGCCCAGGTAACAAAGCAAGAGGCAGAAGCGAATAATTAGAGGACAAGTAAGTTTCCAAAAGACACACTAGCTGAGTTGCTACTATTATATACTAAATAACAGACCTGTTTGACAATGGTGGATCTCCGATCAGATAACTGTGTACTCAAAGGGACAACAAGTTGCTTTAGAAGTCCACGGAAACAAGGAAAATCAGTTGCACCTGATTAGATGAAATAGAAGATGAGGCACAATATAAACTGGTCAAGACATGATAGGAAAAAAATCACTTCAATAAAAGGGGACATTATTATACAGCAAATGTCACTATAGAAAACACACCTCCAATAACAAGAGCTTCAATCCTCTGCATAGCAGAAATACGGATAGACCAGTCCTTCTCTGGCACAAGGGTAGAGGCAATCTTCTCAAACTCCCTTACCAACTCCTTTTCTGAGTACACTTTAATTGGCTCGACAGGTTTCTCCGCAATATCAGCATCCCCTATACAAGAGTAGAGACCAAGGGACATTTGATCAAGCATACAATCATAGACTGTTCTTATACATTACGTGATCACAAAAGTTCTCTCTTTTTGTTCCCTTTTTTTGCTCAAACTACCCTTTAGACATAGATTCATAGTAGTTGTTTTACACAGAAAAATACCCCTACACCACCAGATGATTTCTCTATGTTCTTAGACCCATTGCACAATTCTGCTTTTCTCCCTCTCCCGCTTCATCCTCATTCATTAATAACCCTTGAACCAGGAAAAAACATGCAGAGAGGATATGTAATAACCTACAATTCTAGATAGGTTAAAACCTTGAAAACTTTATACCATGTAACATGACAATAGGATGCCCACAAAAGCTTAATAAAATAGAAGTTTCCAAGGTTTATCGGATGCATGTACTAACCTCCAAAAAGAGACACCTCTCTAGTTGAGTTTTTAGCCTTTGGGCTGCTTTTCTTGGGATTAAGACCAGTGGATCTCAACTCAGCAGCTGCATAGTTTCTTGGAATTCCATCTGCTAAGGGATTTTTGGGCTCAATCTTCTCTAGTCTGGCATTAATATCTTTTAGCTGCAGCCAATTATCAAGTCAAGACAGAGATCGAAAAGAAATTTTGCTTGCCCCAACACAATTTATGTCAACCAAGTTACATAAAATCTAGAACTGGAAAACTCAGGTTACTTCATGTGCTAGGAAAATATTTGCTAGAATGAAAACATCTCAAGTTATATACATACCATCATGGTAGGAAGATGATGGCGCTGAAGTTCATCACGGAACTGAGGTCCAGCCTGTGAATACATCTCCTGCAAAGAAGATAAAACATGGAGAGAGGGACTGTTAAAAGGCATAATGCTTAATCATTGAACTAGATATTTGTTGGTGAAAGGCAGTAAATCAACATTACATCATAGAATAATATACAGCACGTATTCAGTAATGATGCACAAATATTAACAAGCAGCAATTTGGATCAAACAGAAACCAAATATTTTCAAACATTCATCAACATCCTCTCCTGCTGCAACTTTAACCAGCTACAGAGAAATGATTACCAAGTAAAACTAGTAACAACTAATCATTTCCACACAGCGTATAATGGTTTTAAAATTGTAGCATGTTGATGAAAGACAATGAAAAAGCTAGCAGATAACTAGTGACACTGACAATCACTTCCACTACCAGCATGATAACTGCACTGGTTGGAATGAGAAGTACACCACTAGCTTGCTGGAGCAAAAGGTCTTTGTTGAAGTGTGTAGCTATCTCATCTAAAAGCTTAAGCAATTAGAGAGAGCACACTTTTATTATTAAATTGTATTCTCAAACACACTTTTATTATTTAATTGTATTCTCAACACACACCCTCACATGCGGGCCTGATTCTTTTCCATGGCCAAGCATGTGGAAATTCTTTTTGATATGGGTGGTGGTGACTGCCTGCCCTGATACCATGTTGAAGTCTGTAACCATCTCATCTAAAAGTTTAAGTTGTTAGAGAGAGAGCACACTTATATTATTTAATTATATTCTCAACGGTCTTGAAAGAAACATCATATATTAGTATCATCTCAAGACCAGATGTCTGGAACTCTACCATCCACGTTTCAGCAGAAACCCAAATGACAATTGTGGATGAGAAAACCCGCAGAAGAATCATTTCTATTACGCTCCATTAAATCCAAAATCTATATAGCCACTGGGCACATGAATCAAGCTGATCATCTTGGTTACACAGCTCAAAAAAGGGTAAATTGAATTCCGGGAATATACTCTTATTTTTCAATTGAAGATTATAGTTTCATATCCAGATTGAATAGGTATTTATAATCAAACACCGTCCTGCAATCTGGCTTTCAGATTGAATTGATAGGACTCATTCAAACAATCTTGAGCCTTTGCACTGTTAATCATAGATAGGTAAGTTTATTTTTATTTTTTATTGTTAGTATAGATGGGTATGTTTGATCAATTAATCAATCACAGGAGACTTTCTTGATAAACAGGCATAGCCATAACCAGACTGTGAGCTTGTAAGAGCATCAAAACAAAGACAGTGAAATTGGAGCATCTTTATATTACCAATTTATCATTGAAGGGAAAGAAAAGACACTGAACCTCAAAGTTAGAAACATTCAATGACTTCGATTAGGGAGCCAAGTGTAGAAATATCAATAAAGAATATGAGCAAAGTAGAGGTGTATTTTGTGTTCTTTCATTCCCCCACCTAGCCCCATCCCTCAAACCTCTACTACTAGCCAGGAGGTCCCTTGGTGACTCGAATCCCAAACCTTATAGGTTGGAGGTGGAGGGTCCTTACCACTAGATTGTCCTCCCCTCGTGTTGCATTTATAAGTACCATTATAAACTTCTCCACAATGTTGATGTGGGACTATCTTGTAACCATCCTCTCATAATGCGGAGGAAGTAAAAAGGCGTAATAAATTTCTTTTCACAAGTATGTGGAAGCTTTATCATAGCTCTTCAATTAAATGTCAACCATATGACGCAACTTTATGTAAGACTATTTTTTTTATGACTGGTGTCCAAGCCGGCTTTCGCGCACCTCGACTAATTCCAGGGGATACCTACCATCTCCCACCAGCAACAGGTACCAAGTAACTCAAGTAACTCTGTCCACCAAGGCTAGGACAGATGGGAAGAATCATCTAGTGTTTTTCGCCTCCGCTAAGTTTTGAACCTAAGACCTCATGGTTTTCAACCACTTCATTGACCGCTAGGCCACACTCTTGTGCGCTTTGTACAACTATTTAAATGCCTATTTTATCCTTTTTACTAAATTTTACAAAATAATTGTATTTCTACATCATAAAAGAGCTAAGCTTGAATTAAGCCTCCTTCACTATGTAACACTGAAACTGAAATTAAACATTCAATTTTCATAAAGAAAATGTGTAAGTTTGAGCTAGTAGTCAATTAAATGGGTTGAGAACTATGAAGTCTTAAGTTCTGATCTCAATAGAAGCAAAAACAACTAGGTGATTTTTTCCTGTTTCCGTTGGTCTATCGAAAACAACTTCTCTACCCATGAGGCAGACATAAGATCAGCATACAGTCTACCCTCCCCAAACTCCACTTTGTGGGATTATATTGGGCATGTTGTTGTTGTTGTTGTTGTTGTTGTTGTTATTGTTGGTATCCAAGTCTTGGTAGACATGGTTACCTTGTACAATGGGAGGTAGCAAATACCCCATGGAATAGTCGAGGTCTGAGCAAGCTGGCACGAACACTACGATTATCGATGTTACCAATTTACCATATAGCTACAATTAACACACTGTCAAAATTAAAGGCAGCAAGTCATCGGCAAAATCACTAATGCAGACACTAATTACATACAACTTTAACAATTCAAATGGAAGTAAAACTTATCTACTTCCCTTTCTAGAGAAAACAAAAATTACTCAGTCTACACAGTACCACAAATACATGAAATTGAGATACGAAAACAGTTTCACTAACCTCAATACATGATATAGCTGCATCTCTAACACCAGGATTAGGATCACTCAACATTTGCAAAATCTGACAATAGCAGCAAAAAAGAAGGATGTTTACAAAATCGAATTTAAAAAGGTTACTTATTTTGTATGACAACATACAAAAGAGCTTCATCAAGCATTCATGTTGATTCACATACCGGAGGAAGAATAGTTCGTTGAAGGGGAAGCTCTGTTGATGCAAAAAGACCAATTGCTGATGTAACAGTACGAGCAAATTCTTCTCGAACTCTGAAACTTCTGTGCATCCAAGCATAAGACCCTGCCCTCTCAACGATGATAGTTGGTGAAGAAACCTGCAGAATATATATATTAATCAATCAAATAGATTTCTAGTTTCTTCTCCTTGAGCACAAGTTGAAATTATCTCATGCTGGTTCTAGTTGAGCAACTTGTTTTGCTCGTGAGTTGACCACCATGTCTGTATATTTGATTGCAGGTCTATGGGTAGTGGATCACAGTGACTGAAAATGTAACCAGTCTTCTGAACATACACAAAATTCTTCTTGTGCCAATACTTTACAAGTGTAGGTTTACTAAAGTAAAATACAATGGTATCATTTCAGATTTTATTAATAGGTGCATTTGGATTGATTGTATTACTGAGAACTGAGCAGTATTCGGCAACTTAAAAAGGGAGGATAAGCCAATAGTAGCTGTCTCTTTTATGTGGACATGGTAGTCTTAGCTCTGTTGTAATATCTTACTTGTGTAACAAATGAATGCTTAATGAGAGTTGGGATTGGTGATGGATTACATCACTGCACTCGGACTCCTAATATATTTTGCATATTAAGCATGAAGTAGCTAAAGGAAAGAAAACATGTAGTCATTTGAAAAAGAATGATTAGTATAAATTAAGTTGCAGCATTTTTGTTTGCAGGTTGGGCTTTTGCTGACTCTGTACTGCATAGATTGGCACCTCTTTGGGAGGGTGTTCACAAGTGGTGTTTGGGGAGGGTAGGATGCATGCAAACATTACCCCTACTTTTGGGGGGTAGAGAGATTGTTTCTGATACGGTTGTAGCTGTGACAACTAACCAACATTCACATCTGAAAGTTAATAAAATTACCGTTCGAAAAATACACTTGCAAAATAAGTACTCAATTTGATAGGTGTCTTATCTACATCTTTGTGACAGTTGAATCTGGTACATGTTGGTGGGAAGTGGCAGGTATCCCATGGAATTAGTCGAGGCGCGCGCAAGCTGGCCCAAACACTGTGGTTATCAAAAAAAATAGTGTTCTGCCTTGTGGAAAAAGAAAGAATATCCCAATTATATTATCTTCACACACTTGGTGGGATATGTGAGGTGGTTTGGCACTTTGCAGACAATGTCATGTACTGTGAAAAAGTTGATGTTAGGTTGGAAGGAGAAGAAGATGTAGGGCATGGAATGTGGTTACACTGCGTTAACGCGAGTGGTATGGACAGAGAGAAATAGGAGAGCTTTTGAAGGGTTGAGTCGAGTTTTCCTAGTTGAGGAGTTCTCCGTCTCTCTGATCCCTTTTATATTCTTTTGGTGCACCCACGGAGCTCCCCATAGAAGATTTGGAGTTTGTAAAATCATTTTTCTGTACATTCTTGATCTTTTGGTATACCCCTTGTGTATGGTCAGTTTTTTTGCCATGAAAATTATTTTTTACCTGATAAAAAAAGCCATCTTCACATGCTAAATTAGTTTTATATTTATTTATTTATCATCAAGTAAACATATTTCATATCATAAACAAGGCCATAAACGATTATATACAAGTGGTACACCAAAAAAGGTAAAGAATCTACACAATCAACTGGTTCTGTACAAACTCCACCCACAATAGGGGACTATCTGAGTGCACCAAAATAAAATAAGGGAACGGAGGCTACTTCATAACCAAGGGAAACTCCACTCTACACCTTCAAAAACTCTTCTATTCCTCGAGAGAGAGACAACCCACCAAAAAATCCTTGAGGGCTGATGGTAAATGCTTTGGAAGGGCCCACCCCTATCCTTCTCCATTTAAATACTAGGCTAAATTAGTTTTACATTATAGGCAACAACCATGATAACTTCATTGTTTTGTATTGTTTTTCTCTTTAGATGATCATATATTTGATCAAAATTAACATGTCAAAGAACTTGATCATTAGTAACGTTCTACATTCCAAATAATGAATTTTCAGTAACAGAATGGTGAACTTAATCTTGCACTACTATCACTCTTTTCATCCCTGAAAGTGTGTCGGGGATGGCTAGAAGGTAAAGCCACTAAAGCATTGGGTTTAGGCCTCAAATTTTTGAATGCCCTAAATGAGTGGGCAGTTTCCTTATGATTAGTGCCCATCACTCGCTTCATTGTGTCCTGTATGAGGAGTTATCCACTACACTAATTACTACAAGTTCTTATCTTTTATTAATTAGTGCATTTAGCTTCCCATTTGGGAATGGTTTTTCCTTGTCCACATACATCCATCCTTTCCTGTTTATAACAAGTACACTTTTCAATTTCAGTTCAGCTTTTCTTAATCAAACTAATTATCTTTGTCACATTTGATTGATTCATAAATCAAAGAGCACGTCTTTTAAGATTAAATCAAGATACTTGTATTTTTAATATCAAGAATTGGAAGAGTTGTAATATATGAAACTCCATAGCGCTTTCCTCCTCTTTTGAATTTAATGTTTTTTTAGCATAGGGTGATTCAAATAATTCTAAAGCTAATTATTGTTACATAATATCAATCACGTCCCAACAAATATATATTAAATGGATCGGATATGTTTGTTATTAATTAAATAGAAATAATTTCTTTTTGAGCAGCTAACAATTAAAAAGAAATAATTAAAATAAATCGATTAAAATAATTAATCAATTATAGCTCAAAAGGCTAGAAATATAGCTTCAAAAAAAACTATACCTGAATTTTGTAAAATGAACTAGCGTTTGACCATAGATTTTGATCAAATTTCGAAAATTTATCTTCAAATATTTGTTTGACCGTGAAATTTGATCATTTTAAAAATTATTTCCTCAAATATTGTCAAGTTCCCACAGAAAATATTAAAAAATTTCCAAGTACTCCCTCCATTTACTTTTACTTGGCACACCCATTAAAAAAACACATTGCTATTTTACCACGTTACCCCTATTAATTAGTGTTTAGTATTAGGTCTTGAAAATGATTTGCAGAATAAGTAATTAATATTAAGGATAAAATATGGGAAAAAATAATTATTTTTTCTTAATATGTTAAAAGTGAATCCATTTTAGAAAAAGTGGACAAGTAGTGAATCTATTTTTGAAAAAGTGGACAAGTAAAAGTGAATAGAGGGAGTAAAATGCATATCTAGAGACAACTGCAAGTTTCAAAAATCACAACTTCAAGAACTCAAATTGTCATCAACTTCAAAATATATGGCCAAACGGGTTCTAATTTTAAAGCCTCACATTAAAACTTAGATTTATGTCACAAATTTTATTGAGCCGCATCTCACTAATGTTGGATCCTTCTGAAAATACTAGGCATACCCCAATCAACTGGACTTCATATATATTAAGTATTTGTAACCAGAGTACAATTGGGTCATATTATTTCTTTAATCTCCACCTGTTCCAATCAAACTTCAATCATTTCCACCACCTCCAACCACCCTTAACCCCTACACAATAAAAAAATTAAAAAGACAAAAGAAAGAAATCTTCAACCATTATTTAGCATTTGAACCAATCCTACAACTATGCAACAATCCAGGGTTGGCTATATGAATCCTCTATACCGATACCACTTCATCATGAAACAAAATAAAGGGTTCTTCAGAAATCTCACACTTATCTCTGCACTGTCATACAAATCTCAACCAATCCAATTAATTCAAAATTTGAAGAAATTTTTTTTTATGTTCGGGTGAAGTAGACAACCAAATTAAATTATAAAAATCACCTCAATTAATGTACATGAATAAAAGCAAAAAAAAGAAAGAAACGTAATCCAATTAGGGTAGAGTTACAGTAAAACGAAGAGTAAGCGCGTTCATGCATGAGTACCTGCATCAAAGTAAGCAACAATCGCCTAGCAGCATCTCTAACCGGCTGTTTAGCATCGCCCAATCTTTCTACAACGGCAGGCACAAGAGCATTGAAGTGAAGCTTAAAATGTTCACCGGATAGAACAGCAGCGGAATCAAGTGATTGTAAAGCACCCTGACAAACCCTGAAGTTGTTGTCTTTGAGAAGATCTATGCAGACATCAACAAGCGAAGTGACCTCAGAAGAAGAGAGACTCTTTCTAGAAGCTTCGAGAAGTTCGTGAAGTCTCTCAACACCCGCCATTCTCTCCTTCGTATCCTTGGCTCGCGCCAATTCCAGTGCCTCCTCCATCGCCGGGGTAAGTAGGGTTCCGATCTGGTGCTATGAGGGTCAGATCTGCGGTGGATTTGGGAGGAAAATGGTGGAAAAAGTGACAGAGGAGAGTGAACTGTGAGGAAAGAGAAAGGAGGGATTTTAGAATTAGTACAAAATATTGAGGGGCTATTTGCTATATTAACGGAAGAGAGGATTTAGCATATGAAAAAAAAAAAAAAAAAGGGGTATTTGCTACACCTGTGTGGTTGGAACAGTTGATAAGTGGCTTAACACTGTTCCGTTCGATAATTAAAGACGATTTGAATAAACTTCTAAAATTAGTTTCAAATTCAGAGTAATTTATTTTGAATATATGATCTTGGTGAGAACAGTTGATTTGAAAAAAGACTTTTGTATGATAATTTATATTTGGTTGAACTTATACATTACAAATAAGGACATAATAAATTTACTTAATGTCTAATGTTATTAATAAGTTCAAATATTGATTAAGAATAACTTGTTACAAATTCTTTGAATGTGAATGTCCATTCATAATTTTTTTGACTATACATGTACCAATTATTAATAATTCATATATTAGTAAAATGAGGTGTTCAATTCTTATATTTAAGAAGTTGTTATAAATTTGTTGAACTAAGTGGATTGTCCATTGAGTTTATCCATAAACTTATGTACTTATCATCTATATGTATTTCCTAGGTTCTATGAACCTTTTTGGATAAGAATGTATCTATTGTACTTAATATGGTGACTTTTGGAGTGATTTCTCAACATATATATAGGGTTGTTCATTCACCGTTGTGAGACACATATGAGACATGAAGACGTTTGAATAAGATGATCTCTACATTCTACTCCCCATATATTTTTTGTTTATATTTCTTGTAGTATATTATTTATATTTTATAATATGTTATCAGCACGAGACTCTAGCCAATTGAGGTTGAGTTTTAGTTTTTCTTTAGCTCATGTTTTGGTTGATCTCGTTATGAGAATCAAGAAGAAAAAAATGATAATTGATGCAATCAAGGTATTATATGCATAAAATCAGGCATATATACTGGCTGAATATTCTCTACTCCGTAAAGGTCCTTAAATGGAAAAAGGTATAAAGTTTTGGTAGCATGAGTTTGAATATTATTTTGATTATATTTAATGAATTTTATTTCAATATTTTGAAAGAGTCAAAGGGTGATTCATGTTGTACTTCGGTCTATTATATCGTTGGTTGAGGGTAAGACGATGGATTCAAGTCTCATCGCACCATAAGGGTAAGACATCAGGTTAAAGTCCGGATGCACCATAATGGAAAAGGCTTGAGGGTAAGACGATAGATTCATGTTCTATCGCACCAACAGGGTAAGACATCAATTTGAGTTTTGATGCACCTTAATGATAATAATTGGGTTTGAGTCTCATGGAACTATGGCCTAATACGTCTTGTATGGGTAAGACATTGAGTTTGAGTCTCAATGCACCATAGTGATGATATAATGATGACTAAGACTTTGATGAAAAGTCATGAAATCAGTCCCATTGAATTTGCTCCATTCCCTAAAGCGAATGTGGTAGCAGTACTGATAAGTTTGGAATCCGCCCAATTACTTCATTCTATCATATGAATGTGGTAGCAGTGAATCATAAGTCTGAAAGATGACTAGTAATTGAATATATGAATAAGGGCATTGATGGACAAAATGATAATAGTCATCATTGTGGACTTGTGGTAATTATAATAGGAAGAACACTATGGATTCTCCAAATAGTCCTTCAAAATATGAAGGTAATTTTTATCATCATAATGATATGAAAAGTCATTGGACCCGTGGTCGTTGTGTGACATAATAATTTGATAAATTTATAAAAATCCTCCATCAAAAGAAAGGAAGACAAAATAGTGGTACCCTTGACCTTTCAAAGTGATGTTGAGGTGGGTCATGCAAAGGCATGACAATGTACTTATAATGCAAATTTATGAAGAACATATAAATGATTATTTTATTCCTTGAAGAGAATGTGACTTGTGATAAGCATCGTGAATGCTCGATCATTTTGAAACAGAATGGATCAAGATGTGATAAATCATTATGGGTTGGATATATGCCACCACTCACTTCTATGATAGGTTTGAGAAAAATGATATATGTCATAACTCACCTTTACAGGAGGTTTGAGAAAAATAAAGATCAGTTGGCATGATCGGTTGGCCATCCCGGTCCAATGTGATGCAAAAGTAATTGAGAATTTACGTGTTAATATGATGAAGAAATAAAATATTCTTCAAGAATTCTCTTGTGTTGTTTGTTCTCGTGATAAAATGATAATTGTATCATTATACCAGCTAAGGTTAGGATTGTATTCCCTTGAGGTTCTTAGAGCATATAAAAAGGTGATTAAGGGCTCGTTCACCTGTCATGTGGACCGTTTGCAACTATATGATAGTTGCATTTATGGGATGGTCACATGTGCTTTGTTGTCAACTTACAAATTGGTTTTTGTAAGGTTGTTTGCTCAAATTGTTAAATTCAGAGCACAATTCCAAACAATGAAATTATATTTATAATTTTGTTTGGTTTAGCAGAAATTGTATGCCTTCGATTATAGCTAAATCATGGATATGAGAACAAAACTCTCAAATGAGATCTGGTATGAGATAAGTTTATTTAACATGTAGCAACACATGTATTCATCAATCCAACAAGTTTCTCCATCATAATTGGTTCAGAGTCAGGAACTAAATAATTTGCATCTAAAGTTTGAATGCGCAATATCTGATTTAATTGCTCCACCACGCACAAGATGGATCTCCAAATGAGGCTAGGGTGACTGTTAGTTTTTCTAACATTAGGGGGAGAGATGATTGACAGCTTAAAATTATGAGATGAATTATCTAGATCCTTGCGTTTTAAAAAATAATATGAACTTGAAGTTCAAGAGATAATTCATTTGCATAATGTTGTAAATTAATTGCTAGATGAATTTGTTGGCCTTGTGTTATAATTCAACTGCAAATACTCCAATGAGAAGTCCTTAAATGACAAAGTTTGTGGTATGTCTGAAGCGTGATAGACCAATCGATTCCAAATGAAAAACTTCTTAAGAAAGGAGAGGAGCAAATGATTAAGATGGTCATGATAATGAGGCAAGTACTTGCACGATGACATAACATTTCATAAAACATTGGCAAAAGTTTAGGTACCTGAAATGATGAAATATGAAGAGATCTCGATAAGTTATGTCATATTAGAATCGAGTCAAAAGAACATCGACGGTATCTTTCATATAAAGTAGCGCTCAATGCTATAGATGATGAAGAGGAACTTGAATTCAATTTGTCATATGGTGTTGATAGATAAATGATTGGCTAAATAAATGCAGAATTCAAGTATATTATGTTTCACTTTGAAAAGTGATGTTTTGGACTTATAGTCCATGGATCAAGATATAATGTCAGTGGGGTACAATGAATCATTGTGCGAAAGTATAACCATAAGATATAAAGTACAGTATGTGCCTTATGGCATAAAAGGATTTTCGCAAAAGTCCTGACATTATTAAATAGAGATATATTCCCCTGTGGTGGATGTAATGATGTCACGACCCGAGCCTACACCCTGGACGTGGTCGGCACTCAAGAACCATTGTTGGTCCCCAAGCGAACCCTCACCATGGCTTACTACAACGGAAGACTAACTTGAGCATACATAAGCATCAAATTGAAAGAAACGTTTAAAAACAGTTTACTGAATCTCAAAACTCTCTGAATATACTGAGTATGAAACATAAGTTTTAAATAAAATATCTGAAACTAAAAGACTCTCCAAAACTTTCTATCTATGAAGCCTCTATTATACAAAGATGAGTGTTGGGACAAGACCCATGACTCCTCAAAAGAGCTACTACTAACAACTCATAAACCTGGAGTCCTCCGGAAGGAAGGAAACCTCACTCGAAAGCTGACGAGCGGATGAAGTGATCTCAACAGACTCTTGTTCAGGATCCTAAGAACTTGTATCTGCATCATTAAAAAATGCAGGTCATCAGTATATTGAATGTACGAGTATATAATATAGTTGAATAATAAATAACGAAATGAAAAGACTGCAAAAGATATATATATATATATATATATATATATATATATATATATATATATATATATACACACTCAACTGAATGTAAAGAAATAAATGAATGAAATCATTAAAACTTTACAAAAATACTTACTCATCTCTGAACTCAACATATTAAATAATATAATAAAAATACACTTTTAACTCTATTTGGGAGATTTCTAATCGACAACCATCACTATGAGTTACATGATGATACAACGTCTTGCCCACACTTTTAGAACTGTCATATACCTTGTCGCGATATAAGACACCTCAACTAAGTGGATCCACTAAGTTATGCTTAAAAAGCAATAAAGAATCATCTAAAAAGTATGACCATTTACCCATGTTGGCAGACATAGGTTATGAGGATTTTGAGTTGTCTGAACTCATCCTCATATCGTTGTTCAATACTACTCCAATAATATATACACTCATGCTCATATGTTTAAAAACATAACTCTTCTTCTGGTTTGAGATAATTGCTCAAACTACCCTCTTAAAAGAGATAACTACTCTTGAAATATCTTTTAAACTCATAAATCATTTAGAATCTCAATTTCTCTTTTATCAATGTAAAAATTAATACATATGGGAATACATAGTCCCCTTATACTCTTATTCAACTCATACTTGAAAACTCTTTCTCAAAACATATCAAAATCATATTATAGTATGATCATTATGACTCGGGAAGTCATACTGCATAAATTTTTATGGTATATCTAGATACCATACTACTCATACATTGATGACATACTCAATTGTCATACTAATCATACTTTAGAAAACTCTTTTCTCAAAATTCATCTTTATTTTCACAAAACTCAGTTAAGAACTCAAGTGTTGGCTTTAAAAAACTTCTCAAAATTTATGATTCAATATAGGGTTCATGCTGAATTATAGACATGAACAAATCAACTCAAGGATCTCAACAAAAATATAGAAACTCAATACTCATAACTCAAGGACTCAAGAACTCAAAACTCAGAACTCAACGATACTTCTCATCTCACGAATACTCAAATCTAGGGATAAAATCCTAAATTACTCTTTTACTGATTTGAAAGTAGATGTAGGATGTGAGGACAAACTAGTCCAACACTATGATAGCTTTACATACCTAGAAGAACAAGGTTCTTGTAGAATCTTGAAGAGGATCTTGATTAGAAAGCATTGAAACTCTAGCTTGAAGGAGAAAAAACAAGAAAACCTTTCTTGAGATTTCTTGAAACTCTATGGCCAAGAATTATGATTTTCATTAGTGATTCATAATTGTATGGAGGAATTTGAGTTGGAAAGAATGGAATTCTTGGAGAAAGACTTACCTTGAAGAAGAATCTGGAAAAAGATGGAAAAAATCTTGAATGGAGTTCTCTACTTTGATTTTTCCTTAGGTTTTTGCCTTAGCGGTTAAGAGAGAAAAGAATGATGGATTAAGAGATGAAAATCTGATTATTTTTTTGTCTTTAATTAGTCAAAAATTCCGTTTAGGGTTTTCTTCGAGGTAAAAAAAGATAAAATGGGCCTTTTTTAATGTTTTCCCGTCGGCTAATTTGTTACTGCACTATATGAGGTTACTGAAATGGGCATAACTTTTTACTAAAACTTGGATTAACGCAAAATTGGTGGCGTTGGAAAGAGGATTCAACGACATTTCATTTGATATCTTATGGGCCACCTAACTCATCATGTACTGAATGTAATGTCATTTGAAGTTGACCAAAAACTTAGAAGAACTTACAAATGCCTTGAATGAATTCTCTTTAGTTCTTTTTGGAACTCAAGGTGCTACATCTAGTGACCTTAACACTTAAGAAAATTTAAATTCCTCGATAAAAATCTTACTCACAACGAAGTATGACTCGAGTTTTAGCTAAAAAAAATTCCAGGATGTTACATTATATCCCCTTGGGATCATTCGTCCTCGAATGATGGTTAAACTGGGTATGGAATGAGGTTACTCTTACCATCTCCTCTGACTCATGAACTTGCCTAATAACACATGTTGAACTGATTTATACCAAGAGTTAGGACCTATAACACCTAAATCAAGAACGATGATGTTGTGAACATAGTCACGCTCTCTCTAAGTTACCTTATCTGAAACAAAGCAAGTCTAGGCATGAAGTAGGAATATGAATACCAGGGGTAATATGACTGCTACCTGTTAAGCTTAGTATGGATCCAATGAGACACATGTTGAGAATGTAACAAGCAGTACTTACAGCTTCTGCCCAAAAATAGTTAGGGAGATTTCGATCTAATAACATGGTTCTTGTTGTATATTGTAATGAATGAATTTTCCTTTCTACCACTCCGTTTTGCTGAGGTGATCTGGGTGAAGAGAAATTTTGGGTGAACCCATTTTGAGCACATAAATCTTCAAAGGTTTTGTTCTCAAATTCTCCACCATGATCGATGTGGATAGTTGTGAAGAAATAACCTGCCTCTCTTTGAACTTTTCTACAAAATACTTCAAAGTTAGCAAATGCTTCATTTTTGTGAGTGAGAAAGATTACCCATATAAACCTTGAGAAGTCATCAACAATTATAAAAACATATCTTTTACCTCTAATGTTGGCAATTCGAGTAGGACCAAAAAGATCCATATGAAGAAGCTAAAGGGGTTTAGATGTACTTACAATATCATTTCCTTTAAAGGATGAGCGAGTTTGCTTACCTAATTGACATGCATCACAGATATGATTTTTCTCAAAATTTAATTTTGGTAGACTAAATGACTAGTTCAAGTTTAGATAATTTCTCAAAAGCATGTATACTTGCGTGTCCAAGCTTTCGATGCCATAGTCAAGGATCACTTGAGACTGCAGTAAAACAAGTAAGAGAGGGAAAATCAACATTATTTAAAATATATATATTGTTAACTCGATCTCTGATGAGGGTGAGCCTTTTCTCAGGATGTTTGATAATGCAGCTTGTTGTATTGAAAGTGACTTGAAATTCGACATCCCATAGTTGACTAATGTTGAGGAGGTTGTGTTTGAGTCCTTCAATCAAATACACTTCAACTAGATCGCATGATGAGCTGAGAGTGATATTTCTAACTCCGGTTACTTCTCCTTTAGCATAGTCTCCAAATCTTACAAATCATCCATCGATATTTTTGATGGTTTTGAAATTTTCTTTTTTACCGCACATATGTCTGGAGCATTCACTATCAAGTACCCACATCCCCTTTTTGTAGGTTTTCTTAGACACTCCTGCAGAATAATAAAATTAGATTATTTTAGGTACCCAAGTATTTTTGGATCCTTGATGATAGTAACTTTTGGTCTCCAAATTCACTTTTCAAAAGAATATTTTCTATAGTTAAACGATTTGTGACAAGATCACCACAAATATAACAAGTAATTTTAACAGAAGTTTCAGGAGAGTTAGATATAGATTTGATTAGGAGATCTTCTCCTGTTAAATATAGATTTGCTAGGAGATTTTCAGATATTGTACAGCTACATTGTTACTTCCTCCAGTTCTTCTGCAAGTAAATCGACTTCAATCTGGCTTGCTTCGAGAAGAATCTGTCAATCTTTCTTCTCTTGAGCAATTTTATTGTATTCATTAATGAATTTCTGTAATTCATCAGTTACCATGTCCAAAGAATTTTGTAAGTCATTACAGTTAGGGTAATTAAAAGGCCTTACTTCACTTGTTTCACCTAGTGCCATGAAGCATATGTTAGTGGTTTCATCATGATCATCTTCAGATGTTTCTCCTTGATCCCAAGCTCTGAGACTTTTTGAATCTTCATTTCTTCGATTGTTTCTCCTTTTTCGTTCTGGGCAATTTTGTTTGATATGTCCTGGTTTTCCACAATAGTAGCAGTGATCATCATTTCTTTTGAATTCATAGTTCTTGAATTCTTGTTGAGGTCTTTGTCTTCTTTGTTTAAGCATTTGTCAGACTCCTCGATTTATGAGAGTCATTCCTTCATTTTGATATTCATTAACTTCTTCCTCGACCTCGAATGTTTCGGCTGTAAAGGCCACAATTTTCTTTTTATCATCTTTGTTGTACCTGTTAATATGATTTTGTTCATAGGCCATCAGGTTTCCACGAAGTTTATAGTAGGTCATTTTCTGCAGATCTCCATCTTCAAAAATAACAACTTTAGTCTCCAAGCCTTGGGAAGACTTATGATGAGTTTTCTAACTTGTAATCCATTTGAGTACACCATTACAAGAGATTTGAGTTCGCAAACAATTTTGCTAAATCTCGAAAACATGTCTTCTACATTTTCATTTTCGGTCATCTTGAATAATTCATATTCGTTAATCAGTGAACTGATCCGAGCTTCTTTTACCTTGTTGGTTCCTTCATAAGTTACTTCTAGCTTGTTCCACATTTTTTTTGTAGTTTCACATGTTGAGATCTTGTCGTATTCAGCTCTACTCACTGCACCGTATAACAAACTTATAGCTCTAGCATTAGTTTGAACTACCTCTTGTTGCTCATTTGTAATATCGAAGGACTCGGGATCAAATGGCATATTAGTGCCATCTTTTCCCGTAAATCCGGGAATAGGCTTTGGAGCTTTTTTATCACAATCCATGTTTGTATGTCATTTGAAGAAACAAAGATTCTGAATCTATCTTTCCAATGGGAATAATGTTGGCCATTGAAATATAGTGGTCGAGTTAAGGAATGTCCATCTTGAAGTAGAGCACCAGGAATTTGATAGTGTTCCATTGGATCTTTGCTTACGTGTGGTTAAACACTTTACTAGTGAGACCTGCTCTGATACCAATTGAAAGTAAGAGGGGGGCTGAATTAAAATTTTTGTAGTCGACTTCCTGTATTTGTCAGCCGACTCACCTACAAGATAGTAACACAATTATAAAATAATAGTAAGAGCAGTAAGTAAACAACACAAAGAGTTTTGTACTGGTTCGAAACACCGATGTGGTGCCTACTTCCAGTCCCCTTAGGTTTCAAGGGTTTCCTTAAGAGCTTGAAGAGAACTCGGGTGGTACAAGATATTTCAACTGTAAATCTTGTCTGATATGTAAATCGGAACTTCTACTTTGACACAACCTCAACTCGTATCACCTACACTCAGTTTTTTCTTTCTCTTTTCTTTTTCATTTGTATACTTATGAGAATACAGTGCTTTTATGAAAAACAACATAAGACAATAGTACAAGCTCAACTAAAGTGCGTACTTCACACTAATGTAAAGGCATGTTTATATATGTAGGTGTATGCTCTTTGAAAGGAAAATACAAGGGGTATTTCAATCAAGGATATTGATGGATTCCTTAATTGAGGCAATTTGCTGATATGTGTCCATATTGAATATGTGCATGGTAAAATTGCTTTTCTTCATTGGAGTGATTTGTTGATCCATGTCCATATTGGATATGTGCATGGTAAAATCACTTATGCTTTCTTCTTGTGATGATCTTCTCTATTCTTGACTTAATTGT
Organism: Solanum verrucosum; assembly: GCF_900185275.1. NCBI lineage: Eukaryota > Viridiplantae > Streptophyta > Magnoliopsida > Solanales > Solanaceae > Solanum > Solanum verrucosum. The sequence goes on along the minus strand of NW_026020111.1, from coordinate 98,074 downwards.
CTCTTGTGATTGTTGATCTTCAGATTTCATTCAAGATAGCCTTGGACCTATTCTTCTTTCTTCAGGCAGTTTTGCTTGAGTCCTGGATTAGATTGATGATCTTCAGATTTGATTATAAATCAAGATGGACTTGATTTAACCGTTGCAAGGTTGTGCAGATTTGTCGCCCTTTGATTTAGGGATCATGTTTCTTTTCCATCTTAGTGTTGTGTGCTTGGTTCCTTTCTTTTTGGATTTCTTTACCTGCGAAGAGCATAAATAATTATCAAGTGTCGTTTATGAAAATCAACTTATTCTATGGAGTTAACACTTGAGTCTTGTCTACAAATTTAATTATACTGATTTAAGAATAAACACTTGTAAAAAAAAGATATAGGACTAAAAACAAGTTTTTAAATAAGTACAAAATCAACTGATCTCTACTTTATCCATGTGAATCTGATGGTTCAATACTACCCTAATCTTCTTTTAAATCATGAATGTTACTGGTTAACCAAGTCATGTTCCTCATATTTTCTCTTTTCGTTTGGAGATAGATGTGGATTCGGACCACAAACGAATTTTCAGTCCAATTGAACTATTAGAGCAGATTATGTGTGTTCTTTGAATCTTTCCTACTTTAGCTACGAAGCATGTCACTATGCTTAACAAACAAATTAGAATTAGCAACCTTCGTTTGGTAATGGAACAAATTATCTCAGAACTAATAATCTCGGTATTGTTGTTCCATTTTCAACGTGAGATAAAAATAACATTACAATTACATTGTCTCAATCAAACATAGAATAAACTCATCCTAAAATTAATTACCACTTATCCATTATACCAAATGAGCTACTAGTTTAATTCTCATTCTCATGCATGCTCATCTTTCTAGCATACTCCCTCCGTTCCATATTAGTTGATTATTTTTCTTTTACACGCATAGTAAGACATCATAAATAAGAAGATAATTTACTAATTCACCCCTTGAAATTTTTCTTGGAAATTTTACAAACTAAACACTTTCAAAAAGAATTAATTACAGAGATAATATAAGAAAAGTTTAATTAAAATTTTCTCACCTTAGTTAGGTGGACAACTAATATGAAAGAACTATTTTTAGTAAGATGGTCAACTAAGGATCCGACTCCTCTCCATTTTCCCCAAGTTCTAACTTGAATTGGAGACACATGTCATAGTTTAGAATTAATGGTTTAGATTTAATTAATTAAAGCAAAATCTTAACCATAGTTATTTACTTTCATATATTTGCTTCTTATTGCAATCCAACAATTCTAGATTTATATTATATTTTTCCTAAGTATATTTAAAAGAATTTCTTTTCTTAATTGTAATTTTTTGCTGATTTTTTTACTTTTTTCCCTAACGTTTGCCATTTCTCAAATAATATATGCCAAATTAAAAATTGTGACCTGACATTTTTTTTTTAATTTTAGGAGTAAAATAAATTTTATCATTCAACTTTAAATTCTTTTTTACTCCCTAAATGGAGTCCATATTGCTCTATAGACACTGTAGCTCTTAATACTCGATTAGAATAATAAAAATGTTTAACTGTATTATAATTTATTTCAAAAAAGTAAAAATATTTAGTAAAAGTTTTAAATATGTATGCAGGGCAAGTAAAGAAGAGTTTTTAATATATTTAGGGAAAATATAATGGATTGCAAAAAAATTTAAGAAGTAAATATGTGAAAGTAAATAAATAACTATAGTTATGACTTTGTTTTAATCAATTAGATCTCAATCATTAATTTTAAACTATGACATATGTCTTCAATCTAAGCTAGAACTTGGGAAAAATGGAGAGGAGCCGAATTCGTCAGAGACGAAGTGAATATCAAATATTCTCCTAAACTATCTATGTATAATAATAAAGACTAAAATCCTCAAGGATTTTAGGTACGTAACATCATATCCATATAATTCAGATAGTAGTTGTATGTGGATAAGACGAATGTCACAATAATATATGACACCAACAGTCTAACCGCAACATTGATTAGTAGCTTTACCAATAACTAATTATCAATATTTTCTGCAGATTAATTAGTGGCTGTTACATTAGGACAATCACAAGCAAGGGCAAAAATATAATGGCAGACCCACTTTCTTGACATTGCCAAATCACCAACTTCTTTAAGACAAAAAAATATAGATATTTAAAAAAATATATTTATAGATTGTTTTCTTTTGGGGAAGGTTAATTAATTAAAGAAAGCAATAAAGTAGTCCACTTTAATTATAATCATGAAGGGTTCCTCCACTTTCCAATGTAGGACTTCAATAAATTGCATAATTAACGAGGTTGACCTTTACAGGTTGGCAAATTGAGTTAGGCTTAAGCATCAATCAGCACAATGACAATGCTTCAAGCTTCTCTTATCACAGTAAGGGTCGTTTCGTAGAGTGTATTAGGAAAAATACTATATACATTAGCTTTATGTTTACTAGTACTTTGTTTGGTATTCATTTCTAATTTATGTATAATTAATGCACTCTATTGTGCATTAAAATATGTATTACTAATACCATAAATTTCTAGGTATTAACAATGCAATGGTTCTAATGCATGCATTTGCTCAATTAAAGACTCATTTGCCCCTCAAATCCCTTCTTACATCTTTTCCATCATAATAGTAGAGGGTATCTTTGTAAATTATTTTTTTATGCAATGCATGTATTCTTAATGCATCAAACTAAGCATAACTAATATTTCCTCGTCCCTAATTACTTGTCCATTTTTTCTTTTTTTAGTTGTCTCTAATTACTTGTCCATTTTGACAAATCAAGAAGGGATAATTTTTTTTTTTACCTATTATTATATCTCAACTAATACACTCTATTTAGCATTATTCTTATACACTCTACCAAACGACTCCTAATAGTGTAATTGTAACCGCTTATAATTATAAAATAAAATATAATAAAAATTGAACCTGGTGTTTGGTATGATCAATGATAAAAATTATTTACTAAAAATTGATCGTAGCTCTAGCAAATCTTATTATAGTTTTAGTGCTCTAATGATTTTTTTTTAGATTTAATAAGGATTTTGATAGTGATATTAATGTTTTAGTGTTGGTCGGGGACGTTTTCAAAGTTAAAGAGTCGAGATAGTTTGAAAGAAAAATAACTTCTTCGAGAGTAAAGTAAATCATATTCATCCGTTCAACAATAGTTGTCCACTATATTATTTTGGAATGTTCAATAATAATTGTCTAATTTATGAAATTAATTGATAATTTTACACTTAGTTCCTAATTTGTCCTTATCATAATTATAGTCATTTCTCGATTATATTTTTCTAGACATTGTTTTATTATATTCAAAATGGTGATATAGTAAAGTTACCCTTCTATTTATAATCTCTTAAGAAATGTATGAAGTCAATAGTGGACAAGTATTGTTGGACAGATAAAATATTTCTTTATTTGGTGAGAAATACTTTTTGAAAATCAAACACTAAAAAAATTAAAAAATTTCTTAAGAAATTTTCTGGAAGATGTTTATGGTAATACAAACACAAGTTAATACTAACTTATAATTGTGTGAAATTTTTGTAACATTAAAGATGTAACGATTCTAATACCATCATGGTGAAGTACTTCACCTGGTCAACCAATCAAAAAGGTTGAAGGAATCACCTTTTTACTTAGCAAGGTGTATTAGGGGATTCTTCTGGCAACTTAAAAATGACCTTTTATAGGAGGAGATCTAAAATCTTGTTTAATTTCAACTTCTTTAATAAAAAGCAGAGTTTAACAACTAATAAAATATAGGAAGAACCTTATCGCTAGAGAGAAACAAGATTGATTTAATTGAGTAGGGCCATTCACACAAATCAGTTTCATTCATGTACCAGCTCTTTTTTAAAAATAAATAAATAAATGAATGTCTTTTTTTTTTTTCCTTTTTAATGAATTTGTCACGATCCGAGCCTACATCCTGGACGTGGTCGACACTCGAGAACCATTGTTGGTCCCTAAGCGAACCCTCATCTTGGCTGACTACAAGCGGAAGACTAACTCAAGCATACAAAGCTTAAAAACTAAATAAAGTTCATTTACCTCAATTACAAATCTTTAACTCAAATGAATAACTTTGAATAAAAATAATATATTCAACTCACCATAAAATAGACAACTTAAGTCTTTAAAACATTTAACAAGATAAATGAAACAGACTTCTCAAACTCTATTGTTTATCTATGTAGCCTCTAAATAACAAAGATGAAAGTCGGGACAAGACCCACGACATCCTGACGAAACTGAAAAGTAAATGAAATCCTCCGGAAGTAAGGAGGCTCACCATAGCTAACTCCAACTCCATGCGGTATCAACAAAGCTCCTGTTGATGACTCTGAATACCCGTATCTGCATCATGAAACGATGCAGGCCAAATGACTCAGTACGTGGAATGTACGAGCATGTAAGGGGAATTCTAAAGCATAAACATAAGCTTGAACTTGTTAAAAAGGAAACATACTTACCTCTTCTCAACTCACTCAATTCAACTCAACTCAACTCAAGAATAAGATACTCAATTCAAAGATATGATACTCAACTCAAGATAAAGCAACAATAAAAATGCAATAAATGGAAAACTTTTAAAACAATAAGCAACTCAATGTATTGAAAAATACAATAACAACTCAATTTGTATTTAAAAATACAATATAACTCTGTGTATATAAGAATACAAAATATCTCTGTGGGAATTTCTCTAACCGACAACCATCACTATGAGTTATGTGATGAAACATCGTCTCGCCCACGCTGCCAGAATTGTCTTATACCTTGCCAGGGTATAGATACTCCTCAACTAAGTAGCTCAACTAGTCTATGCTAAAAAACATTAAGGAATCATCTAAACAGTATGACCCTTTTTACCCACGTTGGCAACATGGTTTATAGAGATTTGAGTTATCTGAACTCGTCCTCATATCGGTGCTCAATACTACTCCCAAAAATATACTCAGCTCATATTTTAAAAACATAACTCTTCCTCTGGTTTGGGATAATTTCTCAAACTACCCTCTTAAAAGAGGTAACTACTCTTGAAATAACTTTTGAACTCATAACTTATTTAGAAATCTCAGTTTCTCTTTTATTAATGTAAAAATTGATGCATCTGGGAATACATAGTCCCCTTATACTCATACTTGAAAATTCTTTCTCAAAAACATTTCAAAATCATATTATTATATGATCATTGATGACTCGGGAAGTCATACTGCATAAACATTGATGGTATATCTAATACCATACTGCTCATACATTAATGACATACTCAATTGTCATACTAATCATGCTTTAGAAACTCTTTTCTCAAAACTCATCTTTACTTTCTCAAAACTCAGTTTAAGAACGGAACTGTTGGCTTTAAAAAGGTTTTAAAAATTTATAACTCAAATCATAGGGTTCATGCGGAATTATGGACATGAACGACTTAACTCGAGAATGTTAATGATACCCCTCATCTCAAGACTACTCGATTCATAGGGTTCATGCGGAATTATGGGCATGAACTACTCAACTCAAGGACCTTCATGGGTAACATGTAGTAGCCCCATGATTAGGAATATAATCCCAAAATTATTAGGAACTCAATACTCAAAACTTAGAACTTGAAGATACTACTCCTCTCAAAGATACTCAACTGATGGAGTTCATGCAGAATTTATGGGCAAGAACAACTCGACTCAAGGGTCTAAATAGCAATATGGAACTCATGTATACGACTCTTCTCATTCTCAAACCTACTTCCTCAAAACTCAGTTTAAAACTCAAGTGTTGGCTTTGAAAAACTTCTCAAGATTTATAACTCTAACTAAGGTTGATTTATAGACATGAACAAATCAACTCAAAGATCTCAATAAAAATATAGAAACTCAATAATTAGGAATAGAGTTTTTAAAAGAAACATGAACCCAAGAACTCAAATCAACTTATCTCAAGAATACTCAAATCTAGAGGTAGAATCCTAGATTTCTCTTTTACTGATTTGAAAGTAGATTTAGGGCGTGAGGACGAACTAGTCCAACACTATGATAGCCTTACATACCTAAAAGAACAAGGTTCTTGAAGAATCTTGAAGAGGAACTTGATTAGAAGCCTTGAAACCTAGCTTGAAGGTAAACGATCAAGAAAACCTTTCTTGAGATTCTTGAATTAGTTTGTTGAAATCTCTATGGCCAAGATTTATGATTTTCATTAGTGATTCATAATTGTATGGAGGAACTTGAGTTGGAAAGAATGGAATTCTTGGAGAAAAACTTACCTTGAAGAAGAATCTTGAAAAAGATTGAAAGAATCTTGAATGGAGTCTTCTACTTTGATATTTCCTTAGGGTTTTTCCCTAGAGTTTGAGAGAGAAGAGAATGATGGACTAAAAGATGAAAATCTGATTATTTTGAGCCTTTTATTTGTCAAGAAATTCTTTTAGGGTTTTCTTGGAGGTAAAAAAACAAAAACGACATTTTTTAATGTTTTTCCGTCGGCTAATTCGTAACAACACTGTATCATGTTACTAAAATAGTCATAACTTTTTACTCAGAAATTGGATTGACGCAAAATTGGTGGCGTTGGAAAGTACATTCAAATACCTTTAATTGAATAGGTTATGGCTCACGTAACTCTTTATATTCTAAGAGATATGGTCGTTTGAAGTTGACCTAAGTAGAATCTTATATCAAAACATAATCGATAAGGAAACTTCAAGAACACTTATCAAGAACTCATCAAAAAATTAAATTGCTCAATATTTATGGATAGATTCGCAAAAGAAACTCATGATTGACGTGTGAGTGAACAAACCCAATACTATAGAAGCTTACATACCTCTTATGGATTAAACCCATGGCGAAAATCCGCAACAAAACTCAAGAACGTCGACAAACGCTTTGATCCTTTCCTCTTTTCTCCTCTTTTCTCTTCTTTTCTCTTCTTGAACTCTCAGCTAAAACCCTAGGCATTTATTAGGATTATAAACTGAACCTAATAGGATTAGACCCTTAAAAACTTACCAAAAATGAATTAAATCTAATTGGGTAACGAAAAGACCAAAATATCCCTTACCATTTTCGGGTAACTTTTCTTAATTGGACAACTTGACTTCAAAAGGGCATATCTCACTCCTTCGACCTCGAAACTTAGCAAACTCAGTGGCGTTGGGAAGATAATTCAAAGAACTTTCATTAACTATCTTGTAGACCACCTAACTCATCTTGTACTCAGAGTTATACTCGTTTTAAGTTAACCCAAAATTCATAACTTAAGCATAACTTGCAAAATTTCAGATTTTGCTATTTCCAATTTAGCTCTTTTTGGAACTCAAGGTGCTACATCTAGTGACCTTAACACTGAAGAAATTTTAAATTTCTCGAAAAAACTTACTCACTACGAAGGATGGTTCAAGTCTTAGCTCAAAAGTTTTTTCTGGGGTGTTACCGAATTTTTGGCCAAAGTTATTATATTTGAGAATTGAGGGTAGGTCTAGCTTTGTCCTATGTTATCTAAGTGTTAGTGTAACATTTTAATATTAATAAAAATATATCAGATGTCACATTATGTATCATGTTATGTTTATTGATGTACATTCTCATTTAGTTGGTGATAAAATGTGGTAATAAGCTTCTATGAAACTCCTATAACCACTAACTCATTATTCTTGTAACTAATGTAACATCTAGGTCATTCACCTACCCCATTATCTTCCTAGTCACTGTAAGGAAAATTTCTTCTCTTATACATAGTGGTTTTCCTTTGGGTTTGAGAAGTTCAAGAGTTGTACAAGAAAATATAGAGTGAAAAAGATGAGTAGTATTTTTATTTTGTTTTTATATTGAGATTAGTGTAGTGAAAGAGAGAGTTGAAACATAGAAAAATATTCTAAGTCTTCAACTATATTCACTATACAAAAGAGAGTAATTATATGTTGAAGAAGTGTTCTTTTATGGAGCTTTGGACTCTTAAACTAATCCGGAGTTGTTTGAGTTGTATGATGTTGTTGGGTTGTTATATCCTGGAGGGGATAAGTCAAGAGTAATAATATTGAATCGGTGTAGATTATGCCATTGTGGACATGAATCTCCTTAAAAAGAGAAAGATATCGGCGTCTCAGCCTAAAAATTTGTTTATTCATTTTTGTTATTTTATTTTCAACTATATACTATTGTATTTGTGGTATATTATCCCAACACTATGTATGTAAAACTTGAGCATTTTTAGTCTTTATAACAGAACATATACACATTTGTTTGAAAACTAACAGATATTTGACACATGAGACTTGAATAAAAGACAACTCAACTATGTTTCTCCCCAAATCAATTGATTTCCCTGTACCTTCAAGAATCCTCCTTCAAACGAATCTCTCACGTACTGATTCCTTTTCCCCCCTTATTTAATTTAGAGAGAAATATTATAAACACCTTTTAACCAGTGTAAATTATTAGTTTTATTTCTAAATTATTGAAACAGTTAAAGACATTCATTTACTTGGCTAATTAAACATAAATATTCTTTCGATCTTGTAATTTGAGTAAAATACACCCCGAAATTTTCGTCAAGTTTAGGAGTGTGCTACACTTCTCTCGGCTTTCATGTTTCTACAAAAGTTTGAGACTATTTGCTATATCATGTGACAGATCAGGGGTTTGTCAATAGTTTAAGGACGAAACTAAGTTTTGACCCGCTAAATTTTTATGCATTTTGGCATTATTTTTTTAAAAGAAAATTTTGTCCTATTTGGTCCCGCTCTGCCCCATATTCTTCTATACAAAATGTTGATATGGATCAAAAAAGGATAATCCAAATGAGGGTATAATTGGAAGGTTTCTTTTATCGAATAGATCACTAGCACAAGTAAAAAAAAGATTGAGTAATTTATTAGTTTAATCAAGGAGCAGAAGATGCCTAAAAGAATGTGGCCAAAAATAGTTGCTTTGAGCAGTTCAAAATGCATGTGTACTTATATTATTTATATACAAGTCGTGGAACTTTGTGTTAAGAGAGCTTAACATCTCTTCCACTATTCCTTTGAAGAACAATCCCACAACAACTCACGTCACTTCAAGTCTTAAATCTTGTTGGATGCATCCTCAAAGGAAAACAATTTGAGAACAACTCATATATATACCAAGGAAATTATGGATTGCCACTCTCAAAACATTGATAATCGTGAACACCCAACGCTAACTAACATAACCACATATATTATGAAATATGTCTATATGATCATTTTGTAAGTTGTGGTAACTGAAGATTACAACTTTAACACGTACGAGAGTCGCACACTTTAGAAGAATAAAAAAATACATAAGAAGATCTCATGGTAATCAAAAGCACGCATGCATACAATATCTCATATGTTATAATATAATAAAGAACACGAGTACTGATAGCTAGCTAGCACTGTTTAGACTTGTGTTATGAATAAACGAAATGGATATAGAAAAACCGCGTTGGAAGAAGGCATACATGTCTTTAGGATCGGTTCATCATTTGAAGCCTTTACAGGTTGATATGATCTCTCTGCAAAGAACATATATTGGAATAAAACATAACATTTCTAAAAGGAAATTTAATGTACGACAAAATTCATAGAAGCATACCTCAACCATAGAAGTATACCTCAAGCTTGTTTTCTCCGGTCATTTCTTCAACATATTCCTTAATATTGAAGATCGACTCTTTAAGCTGAGGGCTGTACGATACATTGATAAACTTTAATGACACAATATCTCCAAAACTGTCTGGGATGTCCATAAGCTCATAACATCTACTTATATCTAGTTTCTCGAGCACGGGAAAGCATTTCTCTGCATCAACCTGCCATTCAGAAAATTGCATACTAGCCAATTTTAGAGATTTGAGATTCTGGAAGGTGACATCTTCCATGTTCCATTCTTTCCCCTCCTCGATGATTGTATCTTCTAGAATTAGTTCTTCAAGGTTGGGTAGTCTAGCAATTCTTGAAAGTGTATCGGATGTCAGAGCAAGCCCTTGCAACCTCATTTTCTTCAAGCTCAAAGGGAAGCCGTGTGTATATTCATCGAATGAATCCCAAGAAGAAGATAAACGGAGTTCTTCAAGTTCGTTAAGGACATCCAACCTTGGAAAAAAAAATCTTCTCTCCTGAACATTCTCGTATGATAGAGACACTAAGGATTTGAAGATTAGGAAACCTTTTGAAAATATCCTCTGTGTCTTCTGAACCGAGAAGGTAGAGCTCATATAATGCTGTCAGATTTTCTAACCTTGAGTCCTCGTCTAACACTGTTGGTTCGTTGATGTACAGATCAAAGAGAGCACAAAACTTTATCCGCACATCTCGTAGCTTTACAAGGCTCCAAAAACAAGGCGATAGTACCATGCATGATCTCTCCAGGTTATTCACCACCAGAATTTCTAGACTGTAGAGGTTTGAAAATGACGGAGGGAGAGATTTTGCCTTCGTCTGAATGATTAAGTACTTCAAATGAACGAGCATACCGATTTCATTCAGCAAAGAATCTGGCAATGTTATGCCCTGCAAATCCAAACTTTTAAGAAGCCTCAAGTGTTTTAGGTGACTGTTGGAGGAAACACAATGCTCATCAACCTTCAGAGAGAGGAGGTGTTTAACATAAGGATTCTTCATTTCTGGATCAAACATGACAAAATTTTCATCGAAATGACATAGATATTCATTAAAACTGAAGATAATTCCACGTGGCATAAGATCTGAAGAAGAAGAAGAACAGGAAGACAGAGCTTTTGAACCTCCTATGAAGTGAAGCAACTTTTCATTTCTAGATTTTATATAACAAAAGTCATGCACAAGATCATGAATTTTGCAAATAGAATTATCGAAAGGTATTACCAAGCTACTGGAAATTAACCCATCCACTACTTCTTCTGCACTTTTCATCTCAATCTACTCCACAAGTCCTAGACCAATCCATAAATCTTTTAACACAGAGATCCTTATATCTTCGTCCTTTGGATAACTTGCAAGGTAAACCAAACACGACTTTACGTGATTTGACAAATGGTCATAACTTAATTGTATAACCTTCACAACTTCCTCTTAATCCTTAAAAATAAAGGAACTCAAATTATTCAGAACTTCAAGCCACAAAGCCTCTTTCTTTTCCTTCCTTGAAATGACTCCACCAATTAGATCAAGTACTAAAGGAAGCCCATTACACTTTCGAGCTATCTTTTCCCCAATATCCTTTAGTTCATCAGGGCAACGTTCTTCTCCGAATACCCTTTTCTCTAATAACTCCCAACTTTCTTCTGATCTTAGCAATCGAAGATACAAAGGATCACTTTGGCATTTTCCATGCAAAGTAACTTCCTTTTTCCGACTTGTTAAAATCACTCTGCTTCCTTTCTGAAATTCAGGAAAAGGTCTTGTTAGCTCATCCAATGTTGCAGTATCCTACATGTCATCCAAGACAATAAGGTACCGCTGTCCACATAGTTTTTTCCGCAGCTTATCAGCAACGTCATCATCTATGTTATTCTCACTGAATCTTTCTTTCAAACCAACAACTTGATTGAAAATTTTCTGCAACAACTTTTTCTCATTACGTTCCTGGTCGACTGTGCACCAAGCACAAACATCGAAATGATCAACAATGGACTTATCATTATACACTCTGAATGCCAAAGTAGTTTTTCCAAGCCCTGGCATGCCAATAATGGAAATGACATCTATCTCAGCTGGTCCGCTGGTGAGATTCCTAATTATCCACTATGTCTCCTCCTCAAAACCTACAATTATTTTACCAACTGTATTCGATGAGTTTATTTCAATCAGATTGTTGGGAGCGTTTGCAATAATAATATCGCTGCTCTTGGGGATCTTCTCTTGTACCTCTTTTTTGGCAAGCTTGATCTTTTCTACGGTATCATGAAGTATGAAGAGAAGCTGCAATAGACCATGATCTCGGGCAAGAATTGACATAATGACATGTTCCGCCTCATATGCCACATCTAGAACATGCGTCCAAAGATCTCTATGAAACTCTTGCTCAACATACCCGAAGAACAATCTTATAATTTTCAGGTCTTCTTTCACCTGCTTAATTTCTTCTTTTATCAAAGTAACTGAAGAAGTATTGGAATTGACCAAGTCGTTTAAGTTTGAGAGTAGAAGAGTCATGAAGAGCGGTGCATTACTCATGGGGAAGCGGAGCTGAGATGAGTCTGCACGGGCTTTCAAGAAAATATTCTTCAGATCTTCTTTGAGGAGTTCAATATTTTCCAGCAAGTTTAGACCTGTACTGCTTGTTGCGTTCGTATTCTCTTCTAAGTTGCGATCAAGAACGAATACCTCATTGGTAAGTTCTCTAACACGTTCCAAGAGAACAAACAATTTGTCATGACGAATAAGGTCCTTGGGCACATCAGTAAGAATAATCAATATGAACTCTATCATGACATGAATGTTACACGTAGAAGCGCTAGGAGTAACAGTGTTAACCATGTGCTCTTGTAGATGAATCAGAGATTCTCTAAGAATGTCTGGAGAGGCTTCTACGAGCTGCTTGATGAACGTCCAACTTCTTTCAACTTTGAACCTTTCAAATTTGTACAACATATGTGCATAACCTCCAGTTCAACAGGAATAACCTGCACAAGTAGATTAGCTAGCTTGGAGTTAACTCGAGAGACATCTGATTCATCGAATTCGTCAAGTTGATAGTAGAAAAGAGTAAAACAGAAGTTTACAACTCTCTGAGCCTTAAGTTGAAGATGAGGTATGACATATTCGATTGTCTCATACTCAACGCAACCATTTACTTTCAACCTATGGAAATCTCGTAAATTGCCAAATACATTCTGCAGAAGTTCATATTGAGTCATTGATGTAAAAATAAGCTCAGAACACAACTTGGGTAGATATTGGAGATACATGAGGATGGCATCCAAAAGTTCAACCAAACGATCCTCAGTCGTGGTTACATGACTTGGTTCAGCATAGGTAATATAACTTTTGATATTTTCAAAGAGGTCATGATAATTCATATTAACGAGCATGTCTTCGCCATGTCGATGCAAAAGTGACTGAACCAGATCATGAATCTCATTTGATATGCAAGACATTTTGTCATTACAACCTTCTGAAAAGAAAGAGTAATAAAGATGAAAAAATCCGGACACAAACATCAGCTCCAATGTCAAATCTTCAATTTGATCTATGTCAAGGGAAGTTAGAACACACCCATTCCTTAGCCTCTCTATGAAATCTAGAAGATTGACAATGTCCTCGTGAAGTACAGTGGATGACACCTGCCCAAATACCAACGTTGTTTCAAATTATGTTAATACATAGATGGTGATAGTTTAGATAGAAAAAGGGAACACCTGATAGTTACGTGTGAAACTCACAAAAACGTGATAGTTCATATCCAAAAAGGGAACAACTGATAGTTGAGATGTGAAACTCATGAAAACGTGATAGTTCAAATAGAAAAAGGGAACAACGGATAGTTGAGTTGTGATCAAACTCGCGAAAACGTGATAGTTTATGTATGTTTTGATTATTAACTCTAATTTTCAGTCTTAAATTACAACAGGCAACTACCACAAGTGCAGAAGACTTTCTCCAGACTAGCCTAATAGAGAAGCCAAATGTTTGTCCTGTTACACCTCAATTCTTAAAACAAAAAATGACAGTCTGGTGCACTAAGCTCTCTCATTGTTTACGCGCTATCTCTCTAAACAAAAGCTCTTACTTTCCTAATTCTTAAGCCATTCCGAATATGTTGTACTTAGGCCACCAAGGCCTGATTCTCAGGATCTAATACAAGGTTTGATTGTATTCTTGCCCTTATATTCATCTTTTTTATGGTCGTGGTGTCAAGGCCAAATTTCATGCACCTCGACTAATTCCACGGGATATTTGCCACCTCCCACCAACAACAAGTACCAGGCAACTCTGCCCACTAAGGCTAGAACCTTATATTCACTTTACCTTGCTATTTTTGTGATTTATGTCATTTCATTTACGAGATCAATCTAACTCGCCTGTCCTTAAATCAATTTGATAGATTCAACAATAGCAGATGATTTAGTGTATAGTTTAACTTATATCAGGAAGATTGAATCATTGATTCTTATAAGTTATAAAGATTATATTCACCATCTAAGTTACATAAAGCAACAAACATACTTACAAGAATATATTAATTATGTGAATGAAAAAAATAAGTAAATAATCATTGATTCTTATAAGTTATAAAGATTATATTCACCATCTAAGTTACACAAAGCAACAAACATACTTACAAGAATATATTAATTATGTGAATGAAAAAAATAAGTAAATAATCATTGATTCTTATAAGTTATAAAGATTATATTCACCATCTAAGTTACATAAAGCAACAAACATACTTACAAGAATATATTAATTATGTGAATGAAAAAAATAAGTAAATATTATATGCAACATACCAATGATTTGTTTTCCCCTTTTGTTTGTCCTTCATTTTCTTTTCCTCTTTCCATTCTCACTAATCGAGCCAAAATAGTTAATTTTTTTCTTCCTTCCGTTCAACTTCTCTTTTTCAGTAGAAACAATTTACATCAAACTACGAATGAAGGAAAATTGAATATAAAGCCTACTGATAATGTCTCACTGTGGGTTCCTATTTGGTCCTTGCACTTTTAGAATATATTTTTCGGAAAAGGGTCAAAAATGTCTTAAACTATGTGAAATGAACAAAAATATTTTTCGTTTATAGTTTGACTCAAAAATATTTTAGTTGTCAAGACTTTGGTTAAAAAATGTCATTGTAGTCAATATTTTGGTCCAGAAATATCCCTATAGTAGCTAAATTGGTCAAAAATATCCTTTCCAAATAAATATATTATTTCTTTTCTTTTTAAACACATCTTCTTCCGAATTAAAATATATTTAAAGAACCCTATTCTTGTTTTATTTCTTTTAAAATCACTTTAACAAATAAAAATATAGGAAACAAATTTCTTCTTAATCTTATTTTATCAATTAAAATAGAATAACTTCACGTACCCTTTCGATGGATAATATATGTCATATATATAAGATCATAGTATATTCATCATTAACTTTTATTTATATAACGATAAAAAATAATTATAATAAAATAAGAAATATTTGTATTTTAAATATTTTTTAGAATATAAGTAGGATAAACATTTACTAATTTTAAAGAATATTATTAGAAAAAGAATGTCAAAAAGAAAATAAATAATATATTTATTGAAAATGGGCATTTTTTACCTTGACACCAAATTTTGTTCTTCATTTCTTCTAATTTATTTCGTTGAGCTTCTAAATTGCTAATAAGTCGAATACTTTATAATTCACTATTATTTTCCATTTATCACTATTGCTATCATAATTATCTATATTACTGTAACTTTTATTATTTTTATGATTATCATCTTTTTATTAACATTTAAAACTATATTTTTATTATCAATATTACTATTATTACTTTAATATCGTCTTGTTTAAAATAGTATGTCGTTGCTTTATTTCAAGTTTCTTACTTACTAAAACTTTATATAATATATTATTGTATTGATTAAAGTACAAATTATAGGAACCACATATTATAAGTACTAAATAACATCCCATCCCTTCTAGTTTTCTATTTACCAAAAATTCCTTAAAAATGATGTTTGCGGGATACATAGCGTTGTGCATGGGATATATTAGGTTTGATACATTCTACATAGCGGGATACATAGCGTTGTGCACGGGATATATTAGGTTTGATACATTCTACATAGCGGGATACATAGCGTTGTGCACGGGATACATTAGGTTTGATACATTCCACATAGCGGGATACATAGCGTTGTGCACGAGATACATAGTGTTGTGTATGGGATACATAACGTTTGATATATTCCACATAGCGGGATACATAGCGTTGTGCACGGGATACATAGGTAAATAAGGGATTTTTGAAAAATTTGAAATAAGTAGGGATAAATGAATATTAAGGTAAGTAAAAGAGTGTAGTTAAGTAATTTGTCCTTGATTAAAAACTAGAATCTCAAAGATTTAATTTAAGAAAGAAAAAGGTAAGACCATAAAATTGGGCCTAATTGAATTTCAATTGGACCAAATATTCAGCCCATTTTTTATGTCTAAAATAGGCCCAAATCCGTCAGCCCTTTTCATAACAAAAATAAATAGGGGAACTTTCACAAATAACCACTATAATAAACTTAATTATGATTCATAGCTATAGTTTGCATATTTACGGGTTGTAACTACAGTTTAAGTTGTCTCGTTTGTATAATTTGCAGGTACATTTGTATAATTTAGTTATTTTTGTATAAACTCGAAATAACGAGTTTAGACAATAACAAACATCAGAAGTGTAAGCAATTATACAAATTATATTATACAAGTTTTGAATTAATGGAGATTTCTACATACTGCGTGCTAAAGTCTCCCGGCCTCTCCGTCTGCTTGGCAATAGCACCGCATAGTCCCACTATGCCCAACTACATTGAGCTCGCGTCCTGCCATTACTCTTGTGCGTCTTTCTCCTTCCGCTCGCGTAGGATGGCACTAAGGTTCTTCATCTCAGGGCACTTGGCATAGCCATGCGGTCCACCGCATATGTAACAACTATCTCCCTTGGTGGTTTGCGCTTTTTTCTCCGCGTAGTTCTGGCGCCCAAAATGCTTGCCGTCCAACTTGAAGCAGTCGTGATGCTTAGGATGTGCCTGCTGCTCCTTGCCTCGGCCACGATTTCCCCCATATTTGGCATGACTACTCCTTGCATCCGTTCCTTTCGCCTTGTCATGCCAGTCATGCTTAAAGTCGGTCAAGGATTCGGCTTGTGTGATGGTCTCATCTATGGTTTTGACTTATCGCCGCTCCAACTCCGTCTTGGCCCAATTTTGCAGTCCGTCCATGAAGTGGAACAACATGTCTTCGTCAGTGAGGTTGGGAATCTGAAGCATTAGAGTTGTGAACTCCTTCACGTACGCTCGAATGCTCCGCGTTTGCTTCAATTTCCTAAACTTTCGCTTAACTTCATATATAGCGTTGTTAGGGAAGAAGGCTTTCTTGAACTCCTCACAGAATTGCTCCCAAGTGTTGATGGTGCACGTCTCATTTCCTATCTCGGCCTCATTGTACCTCCACTATAGCATGGCCATCTCCAAAAGATACAACACAGTAGTGTTGATCTTGTTCTCATCGCTCCTCACCCGACTACACTTGAAGTAATTCTCCAAGTGCCATAAGAAGTTCTCCACCTCTTGAGCGTCACGTACGCCTTTGAATATAGGTGGCTTGGGAGCCTCGACCCTGGCCTCCATATCACGGTCGAATGACGTAGATCCTCCAGCTTCCACGCCTTCCTTGAGTGCCTTCATCTCTGCCTTCATGGTCTCAATCGTGCTCAACGCCTCCATGAGTCGACACTCCAAGGAAGTGATAGCCTCTTTCATCTCAAACTCGGCCCACTAGCGTCCCTCCAACTCCTTGCGGATGTTTTCGGTCTCCTCAAGGGTGAAGTCTTCAAGAGTTTTGAACTTGTCGTCGACCACATTCATGCGCCAGCCTAATATCTCCACGACCTGCCTCGCCACTTCAACCCTTGCGACCCATTTCTCTCCGGTGGTGACGTCAATGGCTTCCTTGCCAATCGTCACTTGTTTCGGTGGTCGAAGGTGGATGAGATGTTAGCGCTTCGCTTGGTGTGGGGTTGAGCAACATTTCCTCATTACTCTTTTGGTGCTTATTTCCCTTGCGATTCTTCTTTCCACCATCCGGACGGAAATTGGTGGTGCTAGAGGCGTTTACGTCTCCTTCGTTGGCCAGGTGAGACATTCGGTTCACGTTCTTCTTTTGTCATCGGGGATGGGAACCTTGGTAGGAATGTTGGAGGGTTCTCGGCAGGTAGGTTTGATGCTAGCCTTGCTGCTTTGGCATTGGTTGATTCAAGCAAACCTCGCTCTAATACCACGTTGTCACGGACTTAGAGTTTTCGCTAAAGCTTCGTGCGGCGCTTGACAACTTACTTACTACTCTCGCAAGATCTCGTAATCTCAAGCAAGCCTTTAAGACTAAGATCGCTAAGAAAATGCAAAGAAAGACAGAAAGAATAAGAGAGCTTTTGGAAGAAGACTTTTGTATTGCTTGTGGAATGCTTTACAACTTGAGTGATGCCTTGCAAATGAATGACACCTCTATTTATACTACAACCTAGGGGCTAAATTGTAATTTAAAATTACTTTACAAGTCTCTAAGGTATTTATACTTTGGTCCCGCTCTAGAATTCTCTACATATTCTAGAGTGTTCCAAAGCCTTCTTGAAATATCTTCTAGAGTTCTCCATAAACCTCTTCACAACTCAAGATTCTTCCGCCCCTATTCGGATGCAAAATTCGACTGGCAAAGTGGCGGGACTGGACATGACACATAGCCTCTCTTCTTTTCCTTTCTTAGGCAAAATTTCAACTTGTTTTCAGATGGGTTTCACCATTTTCAACTAAGTCTTTCCTCTCTCCCTTGCACATTAAAGCTCCTTCTTGAAAACTGGAATTTTTTTTGTTGACCAAAATCACTGCAACCATGGAGAAAAAAGATGATTTTGTTGATCTCTCCCTTGTCACACATTTTGGACTGATCTCAACGTGCCTTTTCTTTCAAAATTGAAATAACTTTTTCGTTTTTCAATTCCCGCTTAAAGTCTCGGCTATAAAGATTCACATACATCTTCAGTTCGAGGACGAGTTTTTGGCTTGCATAATAAATCACGAACACCACCACTCTTTTACATTTTAATAACTTCTATTTTGTTGATTTTGTTGAAGGAACGAGCATAGATTCTTGATCGAAGACGACTGGTGATTACCATTCTCTTTTGATTTTTATCTATTCGAAGTGACATTCATATTTCTTTTTGCTTTCCTTTTAATCTCATGTTTAAATGCTATGAAATAGCTAGTGCTTTTGATTTTTTCACATGAACATTGGATCATATGGAGTTTCGAGGGAGACTCCCGTCTCGGCCGATAACCCGATGCATACTTCCCCATTTCAATGTTCTTTTTATAGAAATGCCTTGATATTGGAGGCATTTGATTTTCTTTGAGCTCACTTGTTTGGAATGTTTGAATTGTTTATTCTGCTCTAGTCATCCCATACATTTTATATGCTACTTGATTTAATTTGTTATTGGTAGTATTTCAATATAATATATGTTTCACTAAGGCATGAAAATATAATTGGCTTTTATTTATTTAGTAGTCACCATTTTCTTTAAGTCTTTAAACATCTTTGTATGTTTAAGATAAATGTTCCTTTTTTGGTTATACCCATTTCAAGATTAGTTTACTAAGTTTTTCAAGATATAGTTCAATTTGCTAAAACAATTCAGTAAGTGAGATCTTTGCCTATTTCTAAAATTTATCTTTTTATTTATTTTGTGAACACTAATCACCTAGTTTTTTTACTAGCCTTAGCCTAATTAATTATTTATGTTCGGTCGTTTAACCATTTTTAATGGATCTTAAAGGATGTCTCACCCTTTAATTTCCTTTAGATTAATTGAATCCTTACCTAAAATCTTATGTTTAGTAGACCTTAAAATGAAGTTAACTTTAGACAATAACTTTAATCATTTTAGGTGTCCTAATTCATTGCAATAATTAGGTGGCGACTTTCTTAACTTAGTTAATTACTTTAGGAATCACCAGAAGTTGTACACTATTTTGACCCGATTAAAATGGGGTATAACACCCATTAAATAACAATTAGGGCTTTTTTGACTAACATTTTAAAGAAAATGGTCTAAAGCCCTCCCCACCTATACCTGAAATCCCACCTACACACACTCCAACTTCACGGGTGTCCTATCACCCCCTAAACTATTTAAAACTAATATAATTTACTCTCTTAACGCTTATGTGGCACATTGAGTGTATTTCACTCTCTTAAAGAGAGTGAGGACCAAATCAGATAATAAAACTTTATTTTTAAAACTTCTTTTCATAAATATGTGTATTTTTTAATTATTCTTTTTTCTTATTTATTTCCTTTCTTCTTCACATCAACATAAAACAAATCTCTCCACCACTCACCTTCTTTAAACCGCCGCTATCATCACATTCATTGGATTCGGCATGAAATTTTATTATTCCTCTTGAGTCTAGAATTTTAATTTTTCAATTTGTGCATGAAATTAGGAAATTTTGAAAACCAACTCTTTATTAATATTATTAAAATTGTTAATCATCATTTTACATGCCTAACCACATGGCCAAATGGGTTAGAAAATTCTTATCTTTATTTTTGGTGCCCTAATCTATTATCTTTAGAAAATGGCCAAATACCCCCCCCCCCCCAATCTATTATCGGATTTTCAACTACACACTTAAACTTTACGGGAGTCCTATCACCCCCCTGAACTGTTTAAAATCAAAATTATTGTACCCCTAAAAAGTCACAACCACATTTATGTTGATGGGTGAAACTCACGCGTTTGCCACGTGTAAATTCCATTAAAAAAAGTTTTTCTTCAATTTTTTCATTATTCTTTACTCTTTTCTTCTATTTTTTCACTATCTCTCCAAACCCAAAAATATTTTCACCATTTTCTCCATTACTATAAACACCAAAGGTCTACCAGTCAGTACAATCTTCAAAAGGAGAAGGTTGGGAATGATTTTGATTCCCATTTGTTATTTCGTCCACTACTTGATTGGTATTAAGATCATTTCCATGAATGCATATGTCAATTTTCTCAAATTGGAGTTAATGAATACATAACAATGGAGGAAGGTTGAATGTGGGTTTCATCGAAAATTCAAAATTCTTCATTGGTTTGGATTAAAATTACAAATTTGGAGCTCCGAAGAACCAAAATAAGAATTTACCAACCGAATTAACTTGGTGGATTGACCATGTACAAGGATGATTAACAACTCCAATAATATCGATAAAGAGTTGATTTTCAAAAATTCCTAATTCCATACACAAATTAGAATCAAGAGGAATACAAAAATTCTATGGTACATCCAGTGAAGATAGCAGTGGCAGCAAAGACGTAAAAATGACGGGAGATAGACAGATCTGGTCACAAAAAAGGAAGAGATTACTATGAAGAAGAAAGAAAAGAATAAGGAAAAAAATAAAAGATATATATATATACACTAAAAAAAAGTTTTAATATTTTTTTTGGGTGCTCACTCTCTCAGGGAGAGTGAAATACACTCACTTCGCCACATAAGCATTTAGGGAGATGATAATTTCAGTTTTAAACAATTTAGGGGGGTGATAAGACCCCCATGAAGTTTAAGTGTGTAGTTGGGAATCCGGTAATAAATTGGGCAGGGGGGGAGGGGGCATTTGGCCATTTTCTCATTTAAATTCAAGTTCAGAAAGAATTTTGGGTTGTCAATGAAACCCATATGCGATTTTGAAAATAGAAATGAAAAGATCCATTGTTATGTATCTATTACCTCAATTTGAAGAATTCGGCAAATTCATTAATGAAAATAACTTGAGTATCAATCAAATGGTGGATGAAACGGTTAGAAATAACATTCTCGCCATATTTTACCATTCAAAATTGTTGTTGCGGTCATCGATGATGAAAACATGAAACATATCAACTCCTCCAAAACTTGAGTTTGTTTTGATACATCAAAGGTTTAAGAGGGTGTTTGGATTGACTTAAAAGTTGGTCAAACCTACTTTTAAGTCAGTTTTTGACTTCTGAAAGTGTTTGACAAATATAAAAAATAACTTAAAATAAGTCGTGAAGTGTTTGGCAAGGTAAAATATATAACTTAAAATAAGTCAGAAACCAAAAGTAGGTCTCTCCCTACTTTTTATTTTTTGACTTAAAAGTCATTTCAGTTTGACTTTTTAGCTATTTTTTTAAGTCAATCCAAACGGGACTTGATAATATTAATGGTAGGAAGGAAGAAGTGAGTTGGGTTGATTGATAAACTTTTGATGTTTGCAAGGAAGATGAAAATGGTGGAAAGAAGAGTAATCAATGACAAAAAACGAAAGATTATCAAAGATTTGTAACTTCACCTTTCAATAATAAAACTTGAAATTTCATAACTGCACATTTCATTACGGTAAAGCTTAAAACTATCACAAATAAAACTTGAAATTTTCTCTTCTATGACAGAAAAAGTTTCATCAAACAAATGTCAAGAAAAAAGAAAAAGAAAAGAAAAAGAGGCTGGAAAGAGAAGAAAAAAAAATATAAGGAAAATAGAATAAAGAAAAAGATGATACTCATTTTTTTAATTAAAAAAATAATATATATTACGTGATAAGGGCTAGTGCATTCTCTTTCTAACACAAATTTGGGTGTGACCTTTTAGGGGGCTATATATTTCATTTTAAAAATGTATAGGGAGGTAATATGACCCCCATGAAATATAAGTGTGTAGTTGAAAATTCGATAATAGATTAAGAGAGCATTTGACTATTTTCTCTTTTCAACACTTCTATCTTTAATTTATTCACTTTAATACATTTTCATAAATATCTCAAAAAATAACAAAATAAAGGAGATCAACTCCCAACACCTAGTTCCAATTTTTTTTTTAATATAGAGAAAGTAGAATTTTTAATAAGCTTACGGAGAAAAAAGAGGGAAATTCCATTTGTAGACATACCATCCCTTCTCATGGTACATAAAAAGTATAGGTTCTATTAGGGATGACAATGGGGCGGGGTTGGGCAAGGCGAGTTGAGCTTGATCCGCAAAATTTTTAATATGCTTTGCCCCGCCCCGCATAATAATTAACTTTTTTCATTTCTAATCCGCCCACCCCACCCCACCCCACCCCGTCCCTCATAGGCCCGCCTCACATAACTTTTTTAATATATTTTTTCTAGTAAATTAAGTTGGATACTAAAAATAAATTCATATAAATATATTCATTTTTTTATTAAGTTGTATTAATTTAATAGATAATGACTTAAAATTTTATTTTTAGAGGTCAATTGGGCAAGAAATTGTATTATTTTTTTATTGAACCATTTTCATTTACTATCTTGAATATTTTAGTAGCCTTAATAAAATTATCTTAATAAATAATGTTCTACTACTCTTATAACATATAAAAAGTTAAAATTAAGTTTTAACCCACATAAAATCGCATATACCCGCAACCCGCCCCGCACTAGTTTTAAAAAAACCCACTTGAACCCGCCCCACATCCCTCTCTCCTCGCACAACCTTAAACCTGTTGTGCATCCCTGTAACGACCGGGTTTTATCGTTATAGAAAAGTCATCGGGGAAAATTTTTGGGTCGGAAAACTTTTTCGTAGTAACTTGAGATTTCTCAACCTAGTCCATATTTGGACGAAATCAGAGTCTGTGAGGTCTAGGTAAATCTGGTAGCAATTGGGTGGTTTAAATATGATTTTGACTACATGAGTAGATAGCTAATGCGTTAAGGAACTCGTACGACTTTACGGAATTGAATTCGGGCGAGTAGAATTCCCAAAATTGATCTTAGCGTGAACGGGTAGTTTCTGAGTGTCGTTGGTTGAAGGTGTGTTGTGAAATAAAGGTCTTGGAATTCTTTAAATAACTCATTGTTTCGTATAAGCCGCTTTGGCGGTGATTTTGGTCGCCAGGGCGGGGCCGTTGTAGCGGGCTAGTGCCGTTGTGGCGGGCTAGACGCAACTTAAAGTCGTAAATAAACCCCAAAAATGTTTTATTCTGAAATTTTTGAATTTGAGAGCTAAGGAACGAACCCATGTCTTTTCTTGACGGTTTTCCACCATTCTTGAGGCTAAAGGTAAGATTTAACTCCACAAATCCGTTTTTCGATCCGTAGAACGTAATCTAATGAGTAATTATCGATAGGGGAGGGTTTTGATCTAGAATCTATGGTGGAAACAACCCTAATTTGGATATTTGGGATCATGGGGTTGATTTAGGGTTCATAGAATTGTTAGTAATCCGGGTAATTAGTGATTGTTTATTGATTCTCGTATTATATTGATTGTTTGTAGACCAAGAACAAGCGGAACGAATCTAGAAAGGGAAGAATCAAATTTCTTAGGGTTCTAGCTTGTTTCGAGGTAGGTGATGGTTGTGATTCTATGATTGTGTGATGTATGTTTGTTCTTGCTTCATTATGATACATGTTTGTATGCGAATGTTGCATTATTGATCACACTAATTGTAAATGAGGATATATGAATGATGAATGCCATGAATTATGACTTGATTGTATGATTATGAGAATGTACTTTGTGATTGTGATTGTGGCTTGTTGAATGGATCGGATTTTGCATTCCGACACACTAACTTGGATCGATTGCCACGTTCCGGCATAAAGATTGGATCGGGTACCATGTTCTGATATGCTAACAGTTTGGGTTTAGGTTCCATGAGAGGACCAATGATTTGATATAATTGTGTATCTTGAGAAATATGAAGTTGTTTGTTGTTCGTAAATGATGATGATATTGTATATGTTCGATATATGCATGTGATTATATTGTTGTAATGGCTTATGTATGTTACACTTAGTGGGATAGCCGTGTGATCCTACCAGTACATTGTGGTTGTGTACTGATACTGCACTTGCTCTTTCTTTGTTGAGTACAGGGCATCTTCAGGCGGCTATTGACAAATCTCGTTTAGAAGATCAGTGATCGTCGTTCGAATTCAAGGGTGAGCCAGTTCTTCCAGGATGTCATGAGTTCTCTTTCGTCTATGTCCATCATTTCAGACTTAGACTATTGTATTGGGATTTCTTATGTTTAGTATGGGGTTGTACCCCTTCTCGTTTAGACTTATGTTTGAACTTTAGATGTTTTGGTACATTGACTTTCAGGTTCTAGGTGTATTTTTCGCATTGTTAGTTGTTAAATCTTTTGAAAGTTTATGAGAACTTTAGTCTTTAGCTATTTAACTTGCTTCTGTAACTTAAATGCGTTAGTTTTTGGTTTAGTTGCTTGGTTTGGGTTGTAGTAGTGGTTCTCCCACCGGAGGGTTAGTGTGGGTACCAATCACGACGGTTTGGGTCATGACAATCCCTCCCGTCCCGGACAACCTTAAACTCGCCCCGCCCCTCATAGCCTTAAACTCACCCCACTTAGTTTTTGGTTTAGTTGCTTGGTTTGGGTTGTTGTAGTGGTTCTCCCACCGGAGGGTTAGTGTGGGTACCAATCACGACGGTCTGGGTCGTGACAATCCCTCCCGTCCCGGACAACCTTAAACCCGCCCCGCCCCGTATAGCCTTAAACTCACCCCACTCAGCACTCGTCCCGCCCCAATCCCTAGGTTTTAGCATATTCCGACTCATCAAAAAGTATTTTTTTCACATTTTTAATCCTAAAGCAAGGAAATTTCATTCTATCATATTGAGTTTTCCTCTGACATTTTAAGGATAATGTTGATTTGAAACATCCAAGTAACTTCATTGAATCTCAAGCTTCAATTAGCCAAATCATCAAAATGTCTCTTTTTGATAATTTCCTAAGTTGTTTTGCTGATACAGAAAAACACATGAACCGTAAAACATGACAACCCGAAAGAAGTACAAGGCACATATTTGATTGATACCAACTATAATTTTGAGCCCGTAAGAGTACATGTTTTATTGATATCAAATTCTGAGCCCGTAAGTTTGATCTACAGAGAATCGATGGCCATAATGGTGCTTAAATTCATAGGTGACATGTACTTGTTCGAACCAGTAAAAATAGTTTTAACAATGATCTTGTTCGCCTTTTCTGTTGGATGGAAAGCATCCCAAAACGCGTACTCATCTCTGTTGGTGCATAGATTAGATGCAGTCGTGCATAGTCCAAGTCCGTTGTAAGGTCCTTGTCCACAACATGCTATCTTTGATGTAACAAAACCTGTTCAATAATTTGTTGATTAGTCAATTTACTTAAGGATAATTATTAAGGTAAACAATATAAGAGCAATGTGTAGTGTACCGAATTCTTTTGGTTTGTCAATGAAATCATTCTGCAGTTCCATGGCATTGACGGCAACAAAGATATCAGAGGAAAGTTGTTGATTGAGACGCGTAGTCATTTGGACAAGTAGTGGGTTGAAAATTTTTGAAGCTTGTTGAAGTTCGTTAGCACATTCCCCATTTGAGCTCCACAAGGCTAGCTCTGCTGGGACACAACCAAGTGGTCCAGTTCCAGTAACTAGCACTCTTCTAGCTCCAAGATCATGTAGTCTCTGTATATGCATATTTCAAATACTAACTAAAATCATTTTCATCAACTAACTTACTGGGGTGTGAAATCAAGTCAAATACTGAACAAGTAAAGATGTATAGAGGAGAGAGTACTAAAGTCATTACAGTCAAAATCTTGCTGTACTCAGTAATAACGACATGAGAGTAATCCTGGATGTTGTACTGAAGTTGTCTAACGGAAATTGGTGTTAGGAAGTAGTTGTTGACATAGTCATTGCCACCAAGAGTAATAAGGACAAGCGCACCATTCACTAGCCGCGTAGTTTGTTCAGCTCCTATTAGAGCACTCACACGTTGCTGGTATTGTTGAAACAAGTCTAGTTGATCATAGATTCTTAATATATTCACCTACATATACCCAGTTTATCAAAATCGAATTACACTTACTTTTAACCAAAAAACAAATATAAAGTAAATAGACTTTTTGAATCTTTTAGTCTTATACTAAGCTAGCGTTTGATCCCAAGTTCTCAAATATTCTTGACAAATCATATTTGGGTGAAGATTCACCATGTGTTCTGGTCCCAAATTTTTCCAAAAGCATTTGACTATTTCAAAAAAATATAATTTATACCAAAAAGTTCTAAAAATTATTTGAAATACCTATATATTTATATTATCATTTTATAATGAATATGTTTCATTAAAATTAACCTTATAATATAATTGATAACAATCAACAATATAATAACAAAATAACAATATAGGCAAGACAATACATTAATCATATACTTAAAGTTGTCACTGATTCAGTTATATTTATAACCTATTAAACACAAATTGTTCCTTTTTCTCAATTTTATCACTCAAATTAGAACTCAAACTTTTTCGGAAGAGGTAGTAACAAATATTAGTTGGAATTAATAAATAATGGGTATTTTTTTATAAAATATAAAACTTTGGGGTAATTTTTTAATTTTTAAAAATTTCCAAATATTAGAACTTTGCCCAAATACTAGTTTTTTCTAGTATTTTTGGGGTACTTGACAAATATATTTACCAAGTTATATAACCAAACACCACTTCTCAAGTTTTTCCTAAATTTTTTCCAAGTATTCTTGGGGCCAAACGGGTCTTATATGTAGGTTGGAATGTACCAAGATATCATTTTATTGGTCGATTAGTTTTAAACATGTCTTTGAAATAGAATATAAAGATAGTGAGAGTCTAGACAAGCTTTTTTTTTTCTTTTCTTGTGGCTGTCAATTAAAAAAAAGTGTCGTTTGATGCATAGTTAATTCAATGGGTTGGGAAGATTAAACCTCATAAAAAATGTGCCAACCATACTAATTAAAGAAGTTACTACTTACATTAACGGTGCATACCATTTATTGATCCCTTTGACTTATGCTAGAGGATCAATTTTGTTTTTACCTCAAAGTAAGCCAAAAAAAAAGAAGTTGAAAAATAATATGCATAATATTTAATTTTGACTTACAAACTGTATCCCAGTATCGTTAAGTATTCCAATTCCAGCGGAAGCAAAATTTGCTCCCACTAGCAACTTGTCTCCATCAAGCGCAGGGTCCAAATACGGCAATGTTGGATCAGCGCCAAGTTGTTTGCCTGTTCATGCACATTTTCATTATACATAAATCGAAAGGATTTTCAACGTATTGAAAATGACTTAAATTTTTCATTCTCCCACCTATTGGATCGCGTCCTTAACTGAATCTACAATGTCCTCTTTTAACGAAATTATGAGATGAAACATGCAGGACTTAATAATGTCACACGAAAGACAATTTTCACACTTACTTATAAGATCAGCAATGTTTAAACCATTGGAGAAACGACCAGTAGGACGATGAGTTGGATAATCAACGCCATAAGGCGGAGAATCAGCTCGGGCAGTGGTTGCCAAGAAGTTGTTATTGCCATTGTCAACAAGTGAGTCCCCAAACACAAAAAAAGCACGAGGTGCACCATCAGAGTATGTTATAAAAGTTGTTATAACAACAATGGCTAAGGTGATAGCAAAACCTGGATTAGCCATTGGCAAAAAAAAATAAACTACAATGTGTTTGTGAGATGTTTAGTGTAAATGAGTAAAGTAATGAGTCATTTATTTATACAAACAAGAGGAGTGTTTTTGTTGTTGGTTGAAGTATAATAAATAGGTTGCTTTCCAAAAGCATGAGAGTGAGTAAAATATGGGGCCAATTGAGCAAAAGAACAAAAATTTTGACAATTGAGTTTCAATTTTACACCTTTGGAATAATTTCATGTCTATACTAGAAAGCTCTAAGGATTTAAAGTTCATCTGCAGGTGGCTGATCAATCTCCACCGACTCTTCAAATTTGTTTTGCCATTTGTGCATTAAACTGCGACTATAAGTTTTACGCATGAATAATATTGTTAAAAAAATGGATCCGGCTCTTCATTCTCATTGTCTCTATTTTTGAACTTCTTATTTGCATTAAACTGCGACTATAAGTTTTACGCATGAATAATATTGTTAAAAAAAATGGATCCGGCTCTTCATTCTCATTGTCTCTATTTTTGAACTTCTTATTTGAATCTATAGGTGTGAAATTGACGAGTTGGGATGAAATTGGATAAGTTAAAATAAATTGAGTTAATAAATAAGTTGGGCTAAAATCGGCTTAAAAGTTACTTGGAGTGAAATGAATTGGACTGAAATGACTAAAAAGAGGCTAGGTCACTTAAATATTTCATAGTTTCCATCAAATTTAACAAATAGTGTATACATTTAAATGTGAGTTCTCACTAAACGGAAATTCATAATTTATGTCAAATTTAACAAATAGATTTCAATAAATATTTTATTGAAGACTAAAAATATTACTAACTTTTAGCAAATATAATGGATCAAAAACTGTCAAATACATATTTAAAAGATCATATTTACTAACCTATGGTAAACTTAAAGGATTAGAAGTGTTAAATGCATAGTTATGGAACCATTTTGAACCTATGGTTAAAAAAAGGGATAACTTTGTTATTTTCTCTTAAATGACACCCAAAAAAAATAATATTTGTGCACTTGCCCCAAAATACCTGGCCCAATAATTGTGCTTACCTGAGAAGGAAACAAAAAGTAAAAAACAAAACCTTTTGCCAGCTCAATCATCATCATCCACAGTTTTTTGCTTGACCAAAAATGTACAGAACGAGGAACAGAGCATAGAGGGAACAATTCTACGATTATTAGGGTTTGTGGGTAGAAGAGGAATCTCAGAATGCCAACACCATGTTGCCAAGGTTTCACCGCATTTCTTCTGAAATTCCTCAATTTCTTACAAACTTTCATTGGTGTCTCCATCATCATTTACTCTGCCTATATGCTTAACCACTGGCACCACCACCACAACGATGTTCATGACGCCCAATTCCTCAATTTTGGCTCAATTGACGTTTCAAATTCTGTCGTCTCGGCTTTACCAGAGTTGAACAAAAATTCGCTTCCAGCTCCATGGTAATATTTGTTTTCCTGTTTTTATTTCTTTAGATTCAGGAGTTTGATGTTTGAGATCATATTTGTAAAAAAATTGGAGTGGCGAAGGGCGGAAGGGTTTACTACATAGGGTTACGGGAGGGAGAAATGGGGGAGGGGCAGTTAACCAACTCAGCTACTAAGATTTTCGAATTAGACTACTCAAATGCAACTGAACAATTCTTTTGGCGATATGATTAGTTATTGAAATGCTATTTTTGTTTCTTCAGGTTTATATATGCATTCATGGGAATTGGCGTCATCTTATGTTGTATCACTTGTATTGGGCATGTTGGTGCTGAAGCTGTTAATGGGTGTTGCCTTTGCTTTGTATCCTTTTTACTCTTTTGTGTTCCACTCCTTCCATTTTTTATGTTTCTTCCAGATGTATGTATAATCACTGTTAAGTTGTTATCCACAATGCATAACTTTTGGGTTGATTATGTAGCTGAAAGAAACTGATATGTTAGTTAGAACTGAACGCACATTCAGCTCTGTCATAGGTGGATGCCTATTAATATGTTGTCTCTGAATAGGAGTTGCGTGATATGAGTTACTCAGAACTGGAGTGTTTCATCCTTCACACAAATCTGTTTGGAGAGTATATGATGAAAGGGATATTTTCGCGAGGAGTAGAAAGCTAAAACACATGAATTGTCTTGAATGGATAGTCTGATCTTAGTATGGAGCTTCCAGGTTTCCAGTTTTAACTATAGCGGGAATTGCTAACTTCAACAACAACATACTCAGTATAGTACCACAAGTGGTGTATGGTGAGGATAGAGTGTACACAAACCTTATCTTTACTTGTTAGGTAGGGACGTTGTTTCCAAAAGACCCTCGACTCAAAGAAAGCAAAGACACAACATATGAAGATGTAAGCAATAGCAGGAAAGTAAGGAAGTAGAGGCGTACGAGACAACAAGTAGTAATAGAAAATAATAAGAATATGGACGTAGTAAAATAATATAAATACTGAAAGTAATACAAATACTACTAGCCGGAGAAACCAGGTGTAAAACTATCTACTAGTAGCCTTCTACCTGAATCCTCGACCTCCACACCCTCCTATTAAGGGGTATATCCTTGGTAAGTCGAAGGCTTGCCATGTTTTCAGCTTACCAGGTTTTGCCTAATTACCTCTTCCCAATACTTCTTTGGTCTACCCCTATCTCTCCTCAGTCCCTCCATCGTCAACCTCTCACACCTCCTCATTGGGCCGTCCATGCATCTCCTCTTGATATGTCTGAACCATCTCAGTCTAGGCTCTTGCATCTTGTCTGCCACATAGGCCACTTCCACTTTGGCTCGAATATCTTTATTTTTGATCATATCTCTCCTTGTAAGCCCACACATTCATCTTAACTTTCTATTTCCACAACTTTTATCTTCTGTATATTGAAGTTCTTGACTAGCCAACACTCGACCTCATTCAACAAAGCCGATCTAAATACTATTGAGTAGAACTTACCTTTTAAGTCTTAGTGACACATTTTTATCAGATAAGACACCAGAAGCTAGCCTCCATTTCAACCATCCCTCACCAATACAATGTGTGACATCCTCGTCTATCTCTCTGTTGCCTTGAATAATAGCCCTTAGGTACTTGAAAATCCCTTTCTTGGAGATGACTTGAGAATCCAACCTCACTTCCACGTTCGCTACACGAGGCACATCAATGAACTTGCACTCCATGTACTTTATCTTAGTCCTGCTCAGTCTGCAGGGTTTGTCTCCATACACAAGCTTGTTGTTAACTCCGCTATGCGTCTCATCAATCAGTACAATGTCATCAACAAATAACATGCACCAGGCACCTCCCATCCCATTGAATGCGTTATGTCAGAACATCCATTGCCAAAGCAAATAAAAACGGGCTAAGAGCCGACCCCTAATGCAATCCCATTACGACTAGAAAGTGACATGAGTTTCCTCCCCCTATCCACACATGGGTCTTAGCTCCATTATACATGTCCTTAATAGCCCTAATGTATAAGATTGGAACACCTTTAGCCTCCAAATCTTCATAGAACCTCTCTCAGAACTTTGTCATATGCTTTTTCAAGATCAATGAACATCATATGAAAGTCCCTCTTCCTTTTCGTATATTTCTCCACCAATCTCCGTACAAAGTGATGACTTTCATAGTCGATCACCTTGGCATGAAGAATTGGTTCTCGAAAATAAAAACACTCCTTCTTACTGTTATCTCAACCCTTCTCTCCAAACTTTCATAGTGTGACTCAACAACTTGATACCCCTATAGTTATTGCAATTTTAAATATCACCCTTGTTCTTGTACAACAGAATAATAGTACTCCACCTCCACTCCTAGGGCATCTTTGTAGTTCTAAAGATGACATCAAACAATCCAGATAACCATTCCAGACCCGCTCTTCCCGCGCTTTTTTAGAATTCCATCGGAATCTCATTCGGTCTGGTCGCTCTACCCCGCTCATCTTACACATAACCCCTCTACTTCGTCAAGCTTAATGCGCCTACAATACCAAAAATCTTGATAGCTCTCAGAGTGATCTAGATCCCCCAACACCATACTCTTGTTCTCGTCTTCATTCAAGAGTTTGTGAAGTATGTCGGCCAACTTTGTTTGATAAGTTCATTTGCCACCAATACATTGCCCTCCTCATCCTTGGTGCACTTCACTTGGTCTAGATCGCGGGGATGATTAACTTCTCACTTAAAATTT
Source organism: Solanum verrucosum (assembly GCF_900185275.1). Lineage (NCBI taxonomy): Eukaryota > Viridiplantae > Streptophyta > Magnoliopsida > Solanales > Solanaceae > Solanum > Solanum verrucosum. Next base: position 65,683 of record NW_026020111.1, on the reverse strand, counting down.
CATTGGCTTGGATTTTATTGATGTTCTTGGCTATTAATCTGCGCTCATTGATGAGACGGCGACATAGAGAAGATGGTATACCCTTTGTCATGCTTCAAAAAACAAATCAAGAGGGAAGGGTGTCGAGGAGACTGACACAAAAAGCTCTTCCTGTTCTCATTTTGTAAAGAAAAGGAATTTGGATCAGTCCTAAGGGGAAAGTAAGTCTGTAGACCCTCTTGAGGTCACCACTGCATTCCTATGTTTTACGGCCTTTATCGACTACAGCCGATCGACGGAAGGCATCTCTGATCCACCGATTCACCACTGAACGGCTTTGGCTTTCTAGGTTGGTTTAGATTGATCCTAACCGAATGATGGTGAATTACTTCTCGCTAGAGGTAGGGCTCAGGCTTGTCCGCAGCAGGACTTATTGGGCTTTTTAAGGTAGACCAAGCCCTAGATAAGGTGAATCTTACTTTAGAGAATTATCCTTTTCGTGCTTTCAATCTGCTTACTTTGAATAAAGAGAAAAAAACAAAAGAATAGATAGGCGGAAAGGCGTTTCCCCCCCTAATTTTACTATGTCTTTTCGTTTCTTTCCGGCATTTACTATGACCAAATGAAAAATAAAAGTTAAGTTGTCCCATTGGTCATCATTATACTTCTTCAATTAAGTGCTACTTCATGAATTGATATAAACAGCTAGTACTGATTGACTGTTAGCCTTGACCACTTAAAAATACTAGTACTCTCTGCTAATGATGACTTTTGTACTCTTGGAAGTAAGTCTGGTTGCATTTATTGCAATTGATCATCATTGGGAGAAGGTGAGCTGTTTGTTTCAGATCTAGTCTTCTCCTGGTGTAGAGTTTCTATCCTGGTTTACCTGTTAATAATTCAAATTCAGACACCTGTTTTGTCTCCTCCTAGGATCTTCCAACGGACCCAACTGGAGAACTTCACAGCCTCCGCACCTTTATTCAACAAAATATGGATGTTTGTAAGTGGATTGGCATTGTTGTTGTCGTAATTCAGGCAGGTTTTCTTTGAACTTGAAGGTCTTCTAAGATTTTATTTTGTGTTCCTTGTTTGTTTTTGAATACCTTCATCCAGACTAGGTGATGCTTCTCGTTAAGGTGGAAATTGAGAAAGTTGGGATTACTAATGTATATGTTATCTGGAACATGCTTCAGAATAGGTAGAATCTGCCATTATTATTATTGAAAAGGTGTTGCATCAACTTTGCCTGATGTTATATTAATCAACTTAGCCTTTGGGCAAGGAGCATCTTACAGAGCAACTAGGAAAGAAGATCAAAAGATCTTGTGCGGGTTCTTACAGATAGTATGTTTTCTTTTACTGGGGAAGGGATGTGAAATTCCCCGGTATATACTCTTTACATATGATACATGCTAAAATTTGTGTTTTATCAACTTATGAGCACGAGTGGTGGACAAGAATGAAAGACATGGTCAAAACAGTAGTAAATCAACCCGCTTGTGGTTTTTGGCTTGTGCTCTTGTGATTGATTTAGTATTTTAAAGATTCTTCTAACTGTTTGTTTGGTGTATGGTCCATGTTGTGCTAAAATCTTATTCTTCGTCATTTCCAGGCATTCTCCTTATTTCTCGCAGTTGTTCTCAGAACTTTGGTTAGTAGCCCTAAACTAAATTATGATATGGAGGGAGATTATGATGTTGTTGGAAGAACGAGGGAGCCACTGCTTGATCCACGTTTAAGCCAAACATCTGGGTTGGCTAAAGGTGATGCAAGAGGTGGCCATTCTGACATCTGGAGTTCACGGATGAGGGAAAAGGTAAGTTTTAAAGATGTATAATATGAATACATTAAAGGGCATCAATTAGGCTGGTATTTTGATTTGCTTAGCAGCCTACTGGCTAGTTAGACAAGCTCTAGACTTCGAGGTTTAAATGGTAAAATTAGTTTTTTGCGGATTAATATGTCAAGAAATGGTTGCATTCTGTGGTTGGATCCCTAATAGGCAAAGATCAGGTTGCTTATGCTCCCTTGCACCTGTTCCTTGACAATGTCTAAGAGAGAGGGTTAGCACATATTATTGAAGTTACTGAAGAACCTTATCATGTCTTGTCGGTAGTTTGCAGTCACTACTAAAAACAAGGAAAAAATGACAGACAAAAAATGATGGACGGCGTAATTCCAAAATGCGACGCCATTTGCGACGCTGTCCATCATTTTTATTTTTAATTTTTTTTTACAAAAAGCGACATATAGTGATTCTATGTCCGTCGCTTTTTTTGTTGGATTTTTATGCCATATATATATAATTAATAATTATTTATGTAATATGCATAGGAACGTCGTCGGTCGTTTTTAATTAAAAATAATTATTTATAAATTAAATAACGATGTCGTCTATCGTTTTTAGTTAATTTTAATTTATCATTTATTTTTTAAAAAAAGCGACGGACGACGTCACCTAGTCCGTCGCTTTTTGGTCAAACATTTTTAAAAAGCGACCAATGGCGCTCAAGTCCGTCACTTTTTTGGTCAAACATTTTTTAAAAAGCGGTGGACAAAGCGACATCGTAAGTCGCTTTTCTTAAAATATCTAGGAGATAGACGCAAATTTCCTCATTCTCTCTTTTCCTCTTCCTTCTCTCTAGAAATAGACACAAACCACCCATACTGCCACCACTGTCGCCGCCGCCCTCATCCCTACTACGCTGACTGTCGCAAACCTCAGCCCCTTGTTGCCCCATCCTCTCTCCCTTCTTATTAAATTAAGGTTAGAGTTCGTGTTTATTTTAGTTTTTTTCAATATGAGTAATTTTTTATTTGTTAGTTTGTTTATTCTATTTAGTTTGTTGAATTTATGTTATTAACATAGTTAGTTTATATATTTGATTGTTAGTTAGTGAATGAATTTAAAATTTTGATTGTAGGGTTTTAGTTTGAATTGGGGTTTTTTCCTTAATTAGATTGAGAATTGAGTATTTTTGAGTTGGAATTGAAGTGTTTTTGAAGTTAGAAGTTAGAACTAAGAAGTGATTAGAAGTTAGAACTAGTTGAATTTTTGAACCTAGATACTTGAATATAATATGTTTGAAAGTTGAACTTAGAAAAATATTGGATTGTATGATTTTTGAAGTTTAGAACTAATTACTCCCTCCGTCCCATTTTATGTGGCACTTTTCGGATTTCGAGATTCAAACAAGTCTATTTTTGACCGTAAGTTTTTCATAAATCTTTTAAACATTTTGAATTATCAATTATTGTGACTTATAATACTTTTTACGTAGTTTACAAATATATAAATTTCATTCCAAAAATTTGAAGATTCCATGTGCAAATTGTCGGTCAAATTTAAACTGTTTGACTCTCGAAAAACGAAAAGTGTCTCATAAATTGGGACAGAGGGAGTAGAAGTTAGATAATCAATGTAATAAACTTGAATTTTAGGATTTTTGAAGTTGAACTTAAAAGTTTTTTTGGTTTGTATAAATTTTGAACTTTTAGACTTTTGAACTTTAGATACTTGAATTTTAGGATTTTTGTCATTACATACTTGAACTTGTTAATATGTTTAAACTAATTAATATAATTAAAGTTCAAAAATCCTAAAATTCAAGTATCTAAAGTTCAAGTTCATGAAGTTCTAAGTTCTAATTAATTAGTTCTAAAGTCTAAAATTCAATATTTATACAAACTAAAAAAACTTCTAAGTTCAACTTTAAAAATCCTAAAATTCAAGTTCATGACATTGAATATCTAATTAGTTCCAAGTTCTAATCAGTTCTAAACTTCAAAAATCATACAATCCAATTTTTTTTGAAGTTCAACTTTCAAACATTCTATTTTCAAGTATGTAAGTTCAAAAATTCAACTAGTTCATACTTCTTAGTTCTAACTTCAATTTCAACTCAAAAATACCAATTGACAATCTAATTCAAAAAACCTCAATTCAAATTAAAGCTCTAAAATCAAAATTATAACTTCATTCACTAACTAACAATCAAATATACAAACTAACTATGTTAATAACATAAATTCAACAAACTAAATAGAATAAACTAACTAATAGTTAAAAAGTTACTCAAATGAAAAAACTAAAATAAATACAAACTCTAACCTTAATTTAATAAGGAGAGAGAGGGGATGGGGCAGCAGGGGCCGAGGGCGGTAGTGTGGGTGGTTTGCGTCTGTTTCTAGAGAGGAAAAGAGAGAACGAGGAAATTCGTGTTGTCTCTCATATATTTTAAGAAAAGTGACGGACGACGTTGCTTTTTTAAAAATGTTTGACCAAGCAAGCGACATCGTCTGCCGCTTTTTAAAAATGTTTGACCAAAAAGCAGCGGACTAAGCGACGCCATCCATCGCTTTTTAAAAGTAATAATTGATAAATTAACGGACGCTATCGTTATAAATAATTATTTTTTAATTAAGAGCGACGGACGACGTCCCTACGTATATTAAATAAATAATTATTAAGTATATATATATTTGGCGCAAAAAAAGCACTGTCAGTCGCTTTTTGTAAAAATAATTAAAACGATGGATAGCGTCGCAAATGACATTGCATTTTGAAACGGCGTCGTCCATAATTTTTTCCCTCTTCTTTAGTAATGTACATGAGATTCTTAATTTTGGAACATGTTAACTTGGGTGCTTTATTGCAATGCTGAATACTTATGAACTTCATCTGCTTTTTCTTCAACAAGATTATCATGTGGGGACAAGGCTGTTTATGTAGATTTGCTGATCCACACTTTAACCAGATGAATTTATATTTCTGAATTATTTATTTTCGTTGTTGACCTTTGGAATCCAGTATCATTTGGATGGAGAATCAAGACATCATATACCAAACCCAAATCCATCATGAGGATAGTAAGAAACACAGAGGACATGACGTTGAATCTCATGGAGTAGATAAACTGGCAACATGGCTGAGTATGAAGCCTTGTTCAATGATTGTGTACCATAAATTATAAACCTTTTGTTTGTTGTCAGTTTATGTAGGCAGTGTACATATGTCTGCAGAAAGACATTGCAAAGCTGGGATGTAGAGAAATACATAACTCGCTTGTTAATAGGATCCTTTGTTGAGAAGCACTTTACCAGAGTGCATTTCTAGTTTGGTGTCATAGTGAAATTTGTTCTCTTTTTAATTCTTCCAAATGTAGCAACAATTGTGTCGATGTATGGTTTTCCAAGCCTGATTGATCTCTGCTTATTTTTCGTAAGTAAATACATAGAAAAGTAGTATAGCTTAGTTTTATCTGTACACATTCTCACAGAACATGATAGGTGTAAGGATCCTCCTCAAAAGGAGTATGAATACCTCCTATTTTAGCTAGGAGAATTATTTCTTTTCTGTAGTTATACCGTTTTAACCAACACAGAGTACATTAAAAAATAATGATAAGGATCTGACTTTGTTGGCAAATGCTATTTGAGTGCATTTGGCTCATTATATTCCCAGGTGTTCTTAGAAAATAATGTCCGGTTTAAGTATTTGGCGTGAAAGAGGGATGACTGCAATGGTGCTCTAGTTCGCAAGGAGAAACTAGCTGAATGCCTTGGGAGTGCAAAGCCTTCATATTTCGAATTTTTGTTCTCTATTTTTAAGGACAAGGACTGTGTACATATCTTGGCAATTGCATTGTGGAAGGTGTTGTATAAAGTGATTTCTGTAATTTGTTGGTTAAGAAAGAAATCTTTACACCTCCATGGAACTGAGTTTGGAATCATAGAGCTGAGTATGCTCTGCTGATGGTGATAACTGATATAGTTGTAGATAATAAAACGACAGCTAGGTTAAAATTCATTAAAACTGCCTGGAAAGAAATTAACTCATGAAAGAACAGTCACTTAAGCGCATTCACTAGTAAATGAAGGGTAGATAACATTTTGAAGTTTTATTAAGGTTCATGAAGCACCTGTAGACATGATTCTATCAGACGTGCTCCATATATAAAAGGGATTATATTTCCTTGAAACATCATCTCACAAAGATACATAAAATATTGTCTTTGTGATCTCAAATATACCATAAACTCTGAGGATATTCATATCAAGACGTGGTTGAACTCTTATAATTTTAATAATTTAATATCTATATATTTAAAATTTATTGCAAACAACACCTTTCACCAACCCATCCCCAATTATTTTAATAGTAATAATAAGGAAATGTATAGTATAATATTGTAGTTGGTATGCATGTGATGGTTCTAGATTTGCTTGTGCACAGTGCACTGTCACTTTCATAGAATTGCACATACCATGACAAAACATCTTTTACTTGCTCATATCTTGTCGGTGTTCTGCTTTATTTTTCTAGTTATTCAAAAGAAAAATAATTCAGTTTTAACGAGTAGTCAAAAGAGTTGTTCAGCTGCCAGTCACAAGATTTTTCCTCCTCTTTCACTCTTGTTTTTTGGCTTCTGGTTAAAATCCCATCTAGCTGGTAAATTTGTACTTAAAATACAAACAAGGTACATTTCCTTTCCAGCTAAGAATATTCCGGTGGTTAATAAACAAAATGCACATTTGTGTCTGTATTCTATTTTTTATATTACAGTCAAAGCATATATGTATATACAAAATAATTTCAGATATAGATCAGTACAGATTTCATACACTTCACAACCAGGGGCGGCTCAACGTTATCGGAGGCCTAAAGCGAAATCTTAATTAGAGGCCTAAAATCTAAATAAACTTCACACGCATTTATTTAAAATTTATTTTTCTTACATTTTTAAATACAAAGTATTACTTAATATTTTTTATATATATAAATGATTTATTCGATTTCTTTTTCAATTATTAGTTTTAAATAAGAATTTATCAATTCAACGTTGAAAAATATTATTTTACTCGGACAATCATTATATGAATTGTTAACATAGTTCTACAAGTAATAAGTTGACAAATTTCAAATAAATATAAGAGTTAGAACTATAGCTTTGATGAAGTTGATAATTTGGTTACCCCACATTTTACAATGGTTGTTGTAATGCTTGAAAATCTAAGAAGAAATGGAAAAATAATTTACAATTCACTTTGTTCAACACTTTTCAACTATTAATTGATATTTTTGATAGAATATTACTCTAACTTATCAACAATTTAAAGAAGAGAGTGTAAAAGGAGTTAAAAATAATAAAATAATGTGAGTATTAGTGGAGAGAGTGTAAGAAAATAAAACAATATTTTCTTGATTTCTTCTATTTGAATGGGGTTGAAGAGAATAATTTTAAATATATACTTTTTATCATAAATAATTAATATTTTTTCTATACAAAATTAACACATAATTTATTTTTGGTAAAAAATTGAGGCCCCCTAAAATTGGGGGCCTAAGGCCAATGCCTTATTTAAGTAGGCATAGAGCCGGCCCTGTTCACAACATTAAACAAATTACTTGTAGGCAGTGTTGTTGGCAAATACAATAATACATACACAAACAACAATAATCTTATATAAATGTGCAAGAAAAAATGCAAAAAACAGAAGAAGAATTGGAGAGAAGGCTCATCACATTTTACCTGCCAATTCAACGACGGATTCATTCACAAGCTCTTCGAGCAACTTCTCTTCAATTTCGACTCCTACGTTGTCTAATTCTAATCTCAAGTTTTCAAGCCACATTTTGCCCATCACCTCCTTCCCTACCATTTCCTCAACAACCAGGCTGTTTAAGTCCCCACCATCAGTAGACAGATATTTCACTTCACTAGAAAACCATTCCTTCATCCGGTCCCACACTTGTTCCAATAATACTAGTCTAGTTCCCTGTGGCAGATTATTGTGGACCCCCATATAAGGTATGGCTTTTTGGAAGTTGTCTGCCCCATATCCTGCAATTTCTAGTAAAGCTGCATTTACACAATCAAACACAAGCTTTTGGGTTGATCTCCTTTGCCTTCGCTTAGACTCATGTAGTGTCTCCTTCTCATTCAGATCAATGTATTTTTCTCTGAGTGATGGGTCCAAAGGGCTTTCAGGAGAATGCCACATGGTTGAGAAAGCATCAGGCTGCACTTCATCAAGGCCGGCCACGGTTAGTAATGTTTGAACAAAAGAGAACCATTCACGTTCTACTTCCTCAGTCCTCTGAGTGGATGACGATGGTCTTACACAAACTGAACTGGCTGTATCTGCACAAGAATCGTCCCAGGACAATGTACGTGCAATTGATCCTATTGGAGGAGATTTGTCAATCAAATTGGACCTTAAAGGGTGAACAGATAACTCGGCACCTGTTAATTTGATTGGGGTGGGAGGAATACATTTAGTTTTAAACCAAGAAAGTAAAAAGAAGCAAAGAATTATGGGAGTTCGTTGACGACATTTACCATGACGGTCTGGCTTGATACCTCCAGATGATATACGTGTTGGATGGTCATCCTCTTCAAATGGTGTCTCCAAAACTGATATAGGACTTGGTTGGTCCTGGTTCTCACATAGGTGTCTGGCGCGCAAAGATCTTGCTCCGAAGAGCGCAACCTACAAAAGTGTTATAACATAAATCCGCTTTGAACTTCTTAAGTAGTCATGTTGACGCTATTTGAGTTCTCCATTTTCAGACAATTCCCACACATTAAAATGAAAAAGAGATTTTTTTAAAGACATCACAGAGTGATCTCATAAAATATGCAAGACATTGTAAATGCATGACATAAAAGATGTGTAGACCGAATCCACAAACAAAATAATGATGTAAAATGCAAATAACCCTTTTCCAACTTGCTACAGAGTAATAGGAAGAAACATCAGGTAACTGCTTTACCTCAAGAGAGGTTGCGGTTTGCTTCCCAACCAAATCTTCGCAAGTTAGTGCACATGATGATTCACGAATATTGGTTGTTGAGCACTCAACCCCTGGATCATCAACACCGCTATATTTGTCAAGTTCTGATAGAGAATGTAAAGGCTTTGCGCTGGACTGCAAGTCATCATTGGATTGCAAACACTTGGCTCCGTCTTTGTTTGGCTTTTTCGTTCTAGAGAAAAAGAGATTTGAGAACTTCCCTTTCAATGATGATTTTGTACTTCTAGATTTTGTTGTATGCTTGGGAAGGTCATTTTCTCCTGTCACGGGATCTGGGGCATCCACATTCAACTGTGAACTGAATGCAGTAGAGGATACAGGAACAAACATAGATCTCAAAAGATTCTTTGGTGACTTGTTGATACCTTCATCATCTTTGGATTTACTCACAGAGTTGGAATTTGAAATCTGGGAATCTTCTTTAATATTATCCTGCTCCATTCTACTGGTCGTCTTAATATCAGAAAGAGCAAGCATTTCACCTAAAGTGTTGCTGTTGCTTCTCCTCATTTGTCTTTGTTCTTGACAACTGCCATTAGATGCCACCATCGCCCACCTCTCCGAAAGTCGCTTCTTGGCTTCTCTGGAAACTGAAGATTCATGGGAATAAGAAGCACGGCTCAAGGAGGAACAAGAATAAGGGCTGCCAAACCTATTGATATATTCCCATGAGTGCCTAGAAGCTGGTGACATGACTTCAGAATCACTGAGATTTCCAGCTGCATACTCTTTTTCAGATTTATTAAATGAGCTTTCATCACCAATGTAGCCATTTGCAAATACAGAAGAAAGTAATGTTTCATCCCTTTGATGTCCACCTATGTTTACTCGCATGTGCTGTGTAATAGCCTTTGCCACTTCTCTTGATTCTTGAGCTTCATTAGCCTCCATGTTGACAAAACTTGTTTCAGTTTGTGATACTCTTGGTGATGCAGATGGTGAAGAACTTGCATCCCTAAAGTTGTGAGTCTTACCAAGACTTGGTTTTAATACGACTATTCGTGTAGCTTGAGCATGACTTTCATCAATGTTCCAACTTGCTACAGGAGGGGAAAATTCCATATGAGCTTTGGCCTTGTTGCCCTGGCCTATATGGATGGCTCTGCTTATATTTTTCTCATTTTTCTTCACTGATCCACTGAATTTACAATCATCAATCATCTTTGATGGTCTTAGAACAGTTATTCGCTTTGTTTCAGGAGGAGGAGGTATAGACTGCAAATTATATAAATGCTGAGTAAACATTGGATTTGGTTCTTGCAGAAACTTGAGGAACAGATCCGTGTTGGAACTTAAGACATCCAATGCATCTTGGAATTCCTTAGACTGGCGAAGTTGTTCATCTATGGATAAACATTTTGCTTCAATAAACTTCTGACGAACAAAAGCTGACTTCTTTTCAAAACTAATTTCATCGCGTTTTGCCTTTTGTGGGGATTTACTTCTCACAGAGTTCATTTTTGGGGGGTGCTGCCAAACTTCATAAACATCTTTATATTCATTCTGCTCGGGGTATTGATGTAATTCTTGCTGCAGTTCTTCCGTCAAGGATTCATTTTCGTCTTGGCAATAGCTGAAAGAGGAATCTGTATGACACCGTGAATGACCTCCAAAATGACTTCTTATAGCTGGAACAGATTTCTGCGGAAGAGCATCAAGCCCCATCAGTTTAGCAACAACACTAGGTGGATTGTGTCTAGAATCTATTTCCTTGGACATTTCTTGGGCTATGAGCATCTTCATTGGCGTTCCTTTTGATTTCCTGTTTGAATTAGTCCGCTTCAAATCCGAGACAACCTGCATGCACCATATCATTAGTATTAAGCCAAACTCTGCAGAAAATCAGCACCTTCCTCTCTATATAAATGTCACCTGGATAGAGGACGCACCATTTTTTCTTCTACTTGATCCTCAGAAGATGGCGGCAACCTCACCAGATCTGATTGGCTCCTTGAGAGTGAACCTGCAATAAGTTGGACCAGCTCAACATGCAGATTCGACCTCATAGTAATAGATAGAATAAACTACAGGGGCAAAAACTGAAGGTAGCATAAAATCAAATGAGAACAAGCCATGCTCGCGGGTTGTTTGAAGAATCAAAGGTCATATGTTCTATAATTGAAATCAACGTGTTTTTCTGCACAAACTAAATTACACAACCGTGCTTTAATTACGTTGTTTTCAATGCTCAATACGTTCATGGGATAAAAAGTTGAGTCAATATTCCACAGAAACAACATTCGTGACAATGAAAACGGGAGACAGAAAAACATATAAGTAGCAAAGAGTTTTACCATCACGATGTGGTTTATCTGTAAGCAACCTGTTTCCTGCCACCCCTGAATTCAAATCAAAAAGGTTCACCATTTGTCCCAAGCATCCTGGAGAAGGTTTATCATAAGTACGACTCCTGCCATTCTGAAGTCCATTCATCTTAATTCCTGAGATTGCATAATGAAGATCATAAATCCCAAAGTGCACATCAAGTAGTCCCTTCTGAAACTATACAAATTTTAAATCACCAACAATTTCTCACCTCTATTCATATCTACACAGAGATAGGCAGGCATTCAACATATGTTTAATATGGAAAAAGGTATGCTTTTACAGGTATAGACCTATCTATGAAAATAGAAAAAAGGGAGAGATTTGGGCAGAAAACAATTCAATATACAAAAAGCATCATTCTTCATTGACTGCGACTACATGAAACTATGAAAGGTAAAATCAAAGAGAAAATTACAGTGATCAATGACCGGACAAAGTAACCAAGAAACAAAAAATCATAGATGCTGAACAGAAGAAGATGAAAACTCAAACTGCACGCCTTGAAGCTTTCATGCAGAAAACTCTGAAGAGATTTAGTTGATTGAATTAATGGCATTCAGAATTTTGAAGAGTTTTTCAAAACAAAAATTTCACAATTTTGCAAAAAAAATGTTCTTCAACCAAATGCCACAAAACGCCATTGATCACTGTAATTTTATTGTTGTTGTAACCAAACGCCACAAAAGAAAATGTTTTCAGTTTTTGTAAGACTGAAAAACTGCTCCATAGTCGTTTTACTAAACAATTCCTTCAAGAGAAAGACCAACTGAAATACACTCCAAAAAAAGAGAACACACCTTTGCACTAGTATCATTCATGGCAAACATACAATCTATATCATTACATTATTTATACTTGTAAAATCATGTTAGAAATTTTCTACGAGTTTTTTTAATCATGTTTATAATAATTTTAAACTATTAATGTATTTTTGAAATTTTGTATTATTATGTTATTTTATTATATTATGAATTAAAAATTTAAAAATCCACCTTGCCCCATCTCATGCCCCACCTTTTAAAACACTAATACAGATCAGTCGCAGCTAACACACATAAACATCTATTACAGATATAAGTAATTTCAGAATGAATTGTTGGGCTCTCACCAATTTTGCATCAGTAAGTTCCTTTACAAGACGTAAATCATGGAAATAAACACAGATAATGATGGACTAAATAAAAATCAAACTAAAATTCGGAAATGTATTCACTGGAAAAGCACAATTACGCCAAAAACGAAAGAAAAACAAAGCAAAAGATGTATGTAGAGAGAGAACGATTCAATTTACCTTAGAAAAATGAGATCGAAAGGGATTGCAGAAAGCGAAAACAGAAAAAGCACCAGCAGCTCCACTAGAAGCTTCACAGCTCAAAGCAACAGAGTGAAGTCAGATAAATGCGATGTGCGTTTGCTTAAAGGTGTTTACCCCGTAGAGTGGTCGGTGGAATCGAAAAACTAACGTTCCGAAGAAAATGTGGCCGTGTATTCGGATTCGCGGACTGTTAACTGAAATTATTTTCACGGCAGAGTAGTCGCCGGTAAGATAGAACTGACATTCCGGCGAAATGTGACCGGAGATTGAGTTTCGCCTAAATTCTCAGATAAAAATGCTTCAGTCGAGTCTCAGATTAAAGTGGTGCTTCAGTCGAGCACTCGCCGATGTCGGAAATATGGCCGGAGATTCGTTCACCGACTAACGGACTAGACTAGTTTTTGTTTTATTTGTGATTATTAATGAGTCTTTTCCAGAGAGAAAGTAAAGGAGAAGTGAAATGAAAATTTTCTTCATCAATAAGGGAAGAATAAATAAACATTTCTAAATAAAGTAAATTTATTTGACAATGTGAAGTCCGATCCTTATTCTTTTACATAATTGTATTATGACCCACATTGTATTTTTTTCATTGACATTCGCCCTCCACACCAAAACACTATATAAGCATTCTACTTGAATTTTGTACCAATATATTATACTATGCTCATATATATATATATATATATATATATATATATTTAATATCCTTTAATTATTTGTATTGATACAAAATTATTCTTCATCTAGGCGCTGAATATAAAATATTGAAAATTGAATTGAATTTTTAAAAAATTTGACATTTGATAATTCGATATTTGGTATGGTATTCAAAAGTAAATTTTTAGAATTACGACATTTGGGTTTTGATTTGATATGAGCACTAGTATTATTTGGTATTCGATATTTTTTTTGAATACCAGAGTATTTACGTAATGAAGGTCATATTTCAACAAGTTCATGACTCATTAGTACAGGTTCAAAGAGAAAGTTAAATACCAAACATAAATAATCTAAATACATATGTCTTTTAGTTGTGTCAATTTAATTTATTGATTTGTCTTCTTATTTGTTGACCTTCTATTATATCGTGCAACTACATAGAAAAATAGAAATAATTGGAGTAATAATATTAACTTTGTAATACAATCGGCTATAAATTCAATACGATATTACCAAATACCATACCAAATCGAAGTTTAATTTACTGATTATCGAACCGAAATTTAAAATTTTGATATTTGGTATCTACTTTTAACTACCAATACTGAATTACCAAATACTGAATGTCCACCCTTATCCTCCATCCACCTTTTCGGTCCCAAATACCCTGACGTCAATTTTTTGGCTCAAAAATACGTTTATATCTAACGGTTCACACTCATAAGGTGTATGGAGTTAGACTCTTCTCCATTAAAATAATTTGAAATTACCTAATACACGAACTTGTATGATTGGTTTGATTTTGAATTCTATGGTAAATTTAAAATAAAAAAGATTAATCCTCTATTATCTACACTCACCTCCCCCCTCCTCAGTTCCTCTCTCTTCCACTTTTTTTCTTCTTGGATCTTGTCCACCATTTTAAATTTTAATTTTTTCAACTAATGACAAATTAAACAGGGAGAAGTAACGACAACATTCATTTATAAATAATTAGTTTAATAGAAGATGATTTAATTAAGCAACTGTTACATATGTTGTATTTTTTCTTTTGTGTGTACTCAAAATTCAAAATAAAAGAATGAAAATGACTTTTTTTTCCTATCCACACCCACCATGAAAATAATACAAATTAAAAAGATATGAATATGTAAGTTTATTTCTAGTTTGAATTCATGATATTCTAATTAAGAATAAGATATTACAAAGAAGAATTAAAAGAGGAATGAACAAAACAATTGGATAATTGATTGATTATTTTATATTAATAAAAAATAATAATCTTTTTTTAGATTGTCAATCAGATTAGGTGAGTAGGAATTTTAGTTAGATCCTCAGTTATGAATTGAGATATATTAAATTGGAGGTTGATTTAAAATAGGTCAATACGAATATCATGAAATAAATATTATTTTGAATATTATTTTCAAGTGTATCAGGTCAAAATATAAATCATATGTAGATTTTATTATTTATTTGAGAAGAATTTAAATTTGGACCAATTAGATTAGGCAACACAATAAATAAATATTTAATAATTATACTTTTGGGAGTTGTTAAAAATAAGGGTAAATATGAACCAAAGATTTATATCAAGGATATTTTTGAGTCAAAGATTAATATCAAAGGTATTTGAGGGCCAACAGGTGAATGAAAGATAATTTTATATCAATTCAAATAGTTGAGGAACACTCTAAATCCTTCTCTCTTTATAAATTGATTAGATTAAATTAAAAGACCAATCAAATGATACCTAAGTATACTATCCCATAGATGGTAAATGAAGTTATTGAGTGAGGTAGGATGGGTGGATATTTTTTTTCATTTTTAGTTAAAGTATTTGGATTCAAATTTAAAAAATAGAATTATCATTACTTTTAGTTAAAAATATATTCATTCTTAAATAGAATCTATCTCGTCTGAATGTAAATTAGTCTGATTGGTGAATTTATGAATTCCAAATGGTTATATCCAAAAAAAAAGAGAGAACAATGAAGTTATTGAGTGAGGTAGGATGGGTGGATTTTTTTTTTTCATTTTTAGTTAAAGTATTTGGATTCGAATTTTAAAAATAGAATTATCATTACTTTTAGTTAAAAATATATTCATTCTTAAATAGAATCTACCTCTGAATGTAAATTAGTCTGATTAGTGAATTTATGAATTCCAAATAATTATATCCAAAAAAAGAGAGAACAATGGTTGATGAAGTTGTAATAGAAATAGTTATTTTGTGATTATATACGATATCAAGACTGCAAATTTGAATCATAATATTACGAGTTTAAATTTAATTAAAAAAATTATCACTAATATTAGTTGGTCCCCCCCCCCCCCCCCCACCTCCTTTATAATGGGTAATGTGAATTTAATGTTGTGACCAAAATATTAAAATCAGATTAATGCCTTACCATCTTGAATATAAAGTTAGGTGTATCCATAATTGTGGAATGACTTCCACAATTTATCTTTAGCAATGCATGAATTAAGTTCAATTTTGTTTTGAGATTGTACAAAAAGTGAATTGACTTCCAAATACATTTAAACATTGATTGATTTTTTTCTTTTGAGTTATTTTATGTTCTAAAATGATTATATAAATGAAATCATAATTAATGATCTCATGATTTTGTGAAATGCTAGTTGAATACACTTTCAACTAATTTCCTTAGATTTGCTATTTAGAATCTTTTTTCTAATTTATTTTTTGTGGGCATGGCCGTTAATCAACTCATCAACTACTACAATTAAGAGTAGTCCTGCCAAATCCATATCATATCTTGACTTTTCTAGAAAAATGTTTGTGAAAATGTCATAACATGATATCTGTCAGTAATATTATACCATTAAAAGTATATTATTAGTACATAACATATAAAAAATATTATTTGAATTCTTTAACCTTAAATAAAGATATCAAATAGGTGGATTGGTTAAATTTAAATGAGTCAAAATGAATTGAGTTAATAAATAATTAATTATTAATTGCTTAAAAATTACTTGAACTGAAATAAATTGAATTGAAATGAACTGATTTTGTCACTTCTAATTTTAAAAATGTTATGTCATTTTTATTTTTTTAAAAAGTGAAATGAGAATAAACTTAGAAATAAGTATGTAACTTGAAATGATATTTTTTAAAAAAGAATTGAAATTTCACAAAACTTAATTTGTACTAATTGATTATCTTCTTTTTTTTTTCAAATAAAAAGGTTTACTCAGTGTGTTTACCTACTTTATTAGGCCCCTTTGTCCATGAAAATTATGAAAATTTTAAAAAAGAATTAGTTGTGAGATTGATTGTTCGATGATAGAAAGAAAGAGGATACATGATCATGTTTCCATTTCAAAGTGAAAATAATATTTTATAATTAAACATAATTTTGAAATTCAATCCTCAAAATAAAAAATATTTTTGGTCAAAACATCTGTTGTTAAACACTCCTGGTCTTCTGAAAAAGCAGAATTTGAAAATTTTCAATGATTAGAGTATTTTATTTACCTTTGGTAAAATAATGATGGTTACCACTTACCAGCTATCTCATCATTTTCAGTTTTCATTCTTATCTTAACCAAAAAGAAGGCAAGCCAGCACATCTCCATGGAAGTCACATTTATCTAACATCAAAATGAAGTAAATAATTATCAGAAAAACTACATAACTAAACATATTTCACTATCATATATTTATATTATACTTTTAAAATATTAAGTATCTTAAGAAAAATACACTTAAATACATATATTTTCGCTACAAAATACACTAAAATAGGGAGGGAAGCGGACGGAATTGGTTAGGTACATCAGATACATGTGAATCACACTAGATACATGTATCTGTATGTATATGGTGTGATTCGCGTGTACCTAAAATATCAAATATATAGGAGTAGCAAGCGAGATGGGAGAGAGGTTAGGGAGGCGAGCGAGATTTGTTATGTATCCTAGATACATGCAAATCTACTAGATAGAGTGTATCTAGAACAAATTACACTTACTTTTGACCCATGTATCCCAAGATACATTTATCTGGACGCACCAACAATCTGGTAAAATACATAATATTACAAACTAGATTGTATCTAAGTAATTAGTCCCTAGATTAATGAGATTTATGTTTGTTGGTGCAAATGTTGTTAGGTTATGAAAGTTGATTTGAGCGCATGCAGAAACTTATAATTGCAAATCATAGACATGATAAATCAGATAACAAAAACTTATACTAAAAACATAATATTATTATATGAAAAACTAATATAAAAGAAAAATATCATAAATTGTTGAGAGAATAAATCTCCCATAAACAAAACTCTCTAGATGTCTACATTGTGGATGTTATTGTTGTATGCTATGAGAATGGGGATCTTCAATTTATAGATCTCCAAACTTTTTCTCTAAGAAAAGAATAAATCAAATATGGAAAAAAATTATATTTTTCTTTGAAAAAAAGTTCAAGCATTTATGATAATACTTTAACTTTTCTTTAAAGAAAAAAATAAATTTCAAATAAAGAAAGAAAATTCTAACAAATGTATATGTATCTAACGATTGTACCATTGTAATAAAATAGTATTGATTCATTGTCTAATGAAATGAAAAACACATACTACTATATACATATAAAACCTTTCCTATGACTTGGCTTTATATATAAATGAGTTTTTTTTATTCGCTTACTTGACTTAAAGTCTTGTCTTTGTCCGTGTGCTCTCAAAATATGCGGTATCAACGGTTTGAAATCCAACCTTTAATCTTTATGGCACTCTTTTCAAGCATTATTGTGACCAAAGAGAAAGCCACTTATCATTTGTCCCAAAAATCAATTTCCCCAAAGAAAACAACACATATTTGAGTTCATCCACAAAATCCATTAATTATACATTATTTTAGTTATGTAACGATTGAAGGATATCATAGACCTTTTATGGCGATTGATTTTTCAAATCTTTTTTGACCAATCACAAATCAGTATTCGATTTCATATTTACGGAGCTAAGAGGACCTTATCGATATAACCCAATAATCTGGGCTCTAAATCTTCTGAGAACATGACCATCCTTATCGATCACATTTTGAAGACAATTCCGGTGCTATTTCTACTGAATCATGTCTGATCAATTCTTCTTGTTATGTGTCATTTGTTGATTTCACCCATGTATGAAGCCCATTTTTTATCGCATATAATATTAAGGGAAAATGGTCTGAAAAATACTCTAACTTTGGCCAAAATTGTTGTTACGATATCAAATTTTATGGAGGACATTTTACCCCTGCACTATTTAATAGTGTATTTTAAAGGTATATATGTGCCCACGTGGACACATTACTATTTATAATGATGCAATATTTATGATGTCCACGTGGGTACATAAATACCTATAAAATACACTATTAAATAGTTCAGGGGATAAAAGGTCATTTCCAAAGTTCGATATTGTTACAACAATTTCGATCAAAGTTCAGATATAATTGAGACATTTTTCCCTAATATTAATGCACGTAGTACTATAGCAATAAAGTAATAAAAATGGGATTGAAAATGTATATTATATTAGTTAATTATGTTAAGTAAAAAGTATGTTTAAAACATATAATTTATTTTGTAATTTGATTGAGTACTTTTTTTTCAATGACTTGTTCCTTTCCATTTGTTTTGGTTGAAGAAACGGGGGAAAAACAGCTAACTACTCAATCGGACTTTTCCTTGCATGTTTTTCTCAATTGGAAACCATACAATTTTGCAAGTATGATTTTTATTTTTAATTTATTTGGGTAGTTGGAGATTCTTCTCCATAGGATAAATCCAATTATGTCCTCCATTGATTATTAAGTTGGATATTTTTGTTTAAAGTTTTATAACTCTTAACACTAGATTTTACTCTTGATTTAAAATTTTTAAGGTGTATTTCAAGGAAAGGAAAATATTTTTCACCAATCTTGAAAAATACCTTTTTTAAAAAAAAATATTTAATATATAAATAAAAAATATTATTTCAAAATAATTTATATTTAATTTAAATAAACACCAGACGACAGGGTTAGTGAATTTGTATCTAATCTAGGTAAGCATATGGGAATTGTGGGTAGGGGATAGGGGTGTGGGGATGGAGGCCATAAGTGTGTGGGTCTGGGTGGAGTGCGGAGAGAAAATTAATATGAAATGTCACTTATAAAATTTATTTTTTTTCTAATTTTTATCAAATAAGTCAGTTTCTCATTTTTAAAGAATTTATTTTCATAATTTTTTTTAAACACTTTGACCAAACATGAAAAAAATTAAAAAATATTTTCCATCATACCAAGCACACCACTTAGCATTGGGTATGATATGAAGGAAAATACTTTTCAATTTTCTCATGTTTGGTTGGTCAAAATATTTTCTTTACGAAAACAAGTTCCTTAAAAATGAGAAAAATAACTTCCTTAATCAAAGTAGAAAAATAAGTTATATAAATGACATTGCGAGTTTCTTATCTTTTTTTGTTAGAATGTATGCGTTCACCAGTGATCACTGGACCAGGTCTCCCAACAGAATAATAGTGTGGAAAATAAATAATTCAAAGTAAATAAAGCACAAGGATTTTATGTGGAAACCTCATTGCTCAAGGGAGATGAAAACCACGACATGTACTCATAGGATTTCAACTCAAACTCCATTTCACTCAAAACAGAGCAAAACTTCAGATTACAAACTCTTGTAACCTAGGAATTAAACTCTTTATCTCTTTCCACTTACTGTAGCAACTCTACTACAAAGGAAACTAAGCAATAACTCTATTGTCAACTAAACCAACTAACTCTAGTTGATCTAGACTTCAAAAACCCAACAAGACTAACTCTAGCCATCAATTACAGATCTCAAAGATAAGAGAAGAACCAAGCAGCAACTTTGTTGCACCCATACATCAACTAACTGTAGTTGATACTCCTAGGCAACTCTACCCAAGAGAACATCAAAACAATGATGTAAAGAGACTTGACTAAAACATAGATATATGATTCGACTAACTAACTCTAGTTAATCCGACTCAACCTAAAGACTTAGACAAGCAACCGATCTACTATCCTTTATAACTTAGGAATAGGTTTACAATATAAGAACACTAGACACAAAGCTCAAAATACAACAACGACGCTTCAACACTCCATCAGGTCCCTCGTTGAGTATGAGAATGTTTTTCCTTGAAGATGACTTTTTCTTTATAAGCTAATGAATTTTCAGAATTCAAAACTTCGTTTGCCAAAACTTGAGTTGTCTTTGGAGAAGAGACTAATATAAAATGGACACAAACCCTTGGAGCACCGGCATTGATTGGAAGCCTGTTGCTCTAAAAAGACGTGCACCAACCACATCAGATTTGACAACTTTTAGACAGCTATCTTTTGTCTTTTTCGTGTACATAGTCTTTACTCGACTAGGTCCCGTGTTAAAACTCGAAATTTGTTAAATCATCAAAATTTCATATCAACTCCAAAATAACATATTTCCCACCTATCCAATACCCCCACCCCTCCCTTGACCATCCCAATTTGTACCACCGCCGCATTCTCACATCTCATCCTCATAGTGTTTTCCTTCATGACATATAAATATTTCTAATATAATATTTTTTTTTCAAGTATTAAAGATAAAATAAAAAATACACTCACTTTTTAAAAAAATTCATGAAAAAGCATTTTCCACCTTACAAAACACATAAATCTCTTAGTTTTATCCCACCTGCTCTTTTGGCAAAGAGAAATTCGTCTTCTTGGCAATAATTGTGTGGATAGGTTTATGGTTTCGGCAAAATTATAAAAATAAGTTGAAATTTACACCGACTCGAGAAGATTGATTAGAAAAAATGATGCATGTATTAATTTTTTACTTGGCACATTTTAAAAATGTATGCATAATTAATACAAATATTAGTTATATATTTTATTTTTGATATTATTTTATGTATAATTAATAAGTACATAGTAAATCACGATGTTAACAATATTATGCTATTAATGCATGTTCTTATCAATACTTAAAGACACAATTATCTAAGTATACAAATTTAAATAATGTGAAGGGTATATTATAAATTAATATTTTTAAAAATATTATACACTGCATGTTATTTTTAATATAAACAAAACAAATGATAAGTAAGAAAATAATATCAGCATAATTAATACTTATATTACTAAATAATAATTCATGCTAAAGAATTCTTAGGCTAATTAATTTAAAATTAAGAATTTGTCTCTGCTATATATAAAAAAAAAACCACTAACATCCATGCCAAAGTGATAGTGATAGTTGTCTTCAATAATTCGGAGCAATCTTTAGTAAGGGTATTGTCAGACACTGTTTTACAACAAAATTTTCATTTTACATGTTAATAATACTTAAAATTAATGTTGGGCCAGATTAAATAACTCTATATCAATTTTACAAAGGTTGGGGGATGCGGGCTTCCGTGTTCGTTCTCGCATTCATTCTACCCAGTCAAAACGATGGGAACGATTGAAAAGTCAATTGTGACAACGGACTGATATCACTTGCATAAAATTAGGATACATTATTAGAAAAATTAACTAAATACATAATTATTTTACTATATTTTCTAAAATTTTCTATCATTTAAAAAAAAGGAAAAATTACTTAACTACACACCATTTATTATTATATTTTCTTATTTTCCCTACCATTTCAAAAAATATCAAAAATCCCTTCTTTTGCTCCCATCATCTCCTTTTTCGGATACATTAATTTGAAATCTCATACCCATGATTTTCCTTCCTTTTTTCACGCCACAAATCTCTCCATAATTACATTAATTAATCTATTTTTGAATTTCAAATCTTTTCTCTTTTCAATTAATGATTTCAAATTATTCAAGAGGTAGATTTCTTTCCATCATTTCAATTTTCGGTTTCTTTTATTATTATTTTTAAATTTTTTCATCTTAAAAAAAACCTTCCGCCCCTACCGCCATTGAAATCTTATTGAATCTTTGCAATTTTAGTTAATCATATCGTCGTTGAAAATTTTTCTTAAAAATATTTATTTTCTTTTAATGTATCTACTTTTGAAAAACGTCCAAAAAAACGAAGAAAAAAGTTGGATCTATCATTCCACGGTCATCACTATCAAATATCTCGTTTATTTTGATTCTTAAATTAGTCTTTGTTAATGTTATCATTGTTCTGATACATCACTGCTACATTAATAGCCTTTGTTTTATGCAATGTATCATGTTCATATTTAACGTATTGATACATAATGTTGTTGAATCTTCGATTAGTGTTTATCATGTTTAATATAAATGTACTAGATAAATAAACTTTGTGTTATGTATCACACACACAAAAAAGAGGCTACTTTGAAACAATTACATGTATAATGTATTTTTAAAATTTTAAAATATAGTATTTCTCAAACAAAATAAGATACATAAATGATAATGTATCATGCACTAATTTTTTAGGTATGATACGTAAATTCGAATTTATACTAAGTGTATCTGATACATAGCAATTACCAAACAATAATTCATCGACCACAAATCTAACATGTTATGGCCAATAATCACTTATTTAATGTATCTAGTAGAAATACAACACTTATCAATTTAAACAAGATACATAAATAGTAATATATTGATAAAATTATCCATCTTGAAAACACAATTCAATAAACAATCACACAACATTATAAAAGGGATAGATGAAGCTATGTATCTCTTCAACCTTTTTGTCTGTTGTATTAATACATAGCAGATACATTGAAAATCCAGGCTCTTGTTTCTTCACCCCAACGATGTATTAGATCTCCAATGTATCTCGAAATTCCGTCAACAATTTTGATTCAATAATTGAGAGTTTTTTGGAAGAATGGGAAGAAGAATATTGTCGAAATTGAGAGTATTTTTTTTGGAAGAATAGGAAGAAGTGTATTAGTTTGTAATGTATCTCAAATTTTATCGACAATTTTGATTCAAAAAGTGAGAGTTTTTGGAAGAATGGGAAGAAGAATTTTGAATTTTGGATTGTGCTATCCTGCTACAATTTGCCAGGGATTGAATCCCATTGTCAACAACACTTCCTCGTGATTTTCTTCTACTATATATCGAATTTTCAAAAAGATATTGTTTGTCAAATAACTATTCATTATGCATCTTATCAAATTTTTGGCAAATTTGAATCTAATTCGATGAACATAGAGGAGATTTTTTTATTTATTTAATTGTTGGTTCTTTAAGATTTGTGTATGACTGATTGACAATAAGAAGAAACGTGTAAGCGTAATTTATGGGATTTTAATTAGATTTTCTGATTTTCCCCCTTTTTCAGCGTAACAGCTTGTTATATAATGTATCAACATTAATGTATCTGGATTGTGAGTTATGTATTCGGATTGTGTAAAAATTAAGAGATTATTGTAATTAGAAAAAAATAGGGATAAAATGTAATTTACTCTTTACACTATGGGATTTATGTAAGTTATACTTTAAAAAATTACAAAATTTCTAAACGTGATGTATCAGTCGGATATATCACATTACATGATGTATCTGTCGGATACATCATTTTACGCTATGTATCAGGATGTATGTGATGTATCAGGACGTTACTTTACGTGATTTATTAGTCGGATATATCACTTTCGCGATGATCAAAATACATCACTTACGCGATGTATCGATCGATCGGATACATCACTTTATGCTATGTATCGGGACGTTGAGTGATGTATCCAAAATTGAGAAGCGATGTTCAGGACGTTGAGGATGTACTAGAAATCAAAATTTGAAGTATCGGGACGTTTTGAGATGTTTATCCGGATTCCACTAAATTTAAAGGATTTTTATAATTTGGAAAAGAGTAGGGATATGATGTAATTAACTTTTCACACTATAAAATTTGTGTAAAATCTACTATATTATTTGAGTGAGTACTATTTAACAAATAATTACTAATTTTAGTGATACTTTTTATTTATTATCATTTAGAGTAATACATAACAATACTATGATAAATCTGCTCTTGTATTAAAAGTGAAGTAAGTATTAATATAAATATATTTATAAGTGTTTTAAAATACATTATGCTTGTTTCGTAATAAATTGACATAATGTTTTATAAGTGTATTAAAGTGTGTGATAAATATATTATCCATCAATAAAACTTGTATTATATGTCTTTTATAAATTATTCTCTGCAATATGCAGAGGTGGTCCCACGTGTGGCCTTGAAGGCATGCACCCGTTAACTTCAAAAAATTATGTATATATATATATATATATATATATACACACACACACACACACACACCCCTTGAGTTTGACATATATTATATTTATACGTTAATAAAGCAGTTTTGTTCTAAAACTAAAGCAAAATAAGAAAATAAATATAGAAGATGAAAGCAATAGAAATAGGGAGACAAGAGATGAGAGCTTTTTTTATTATTTCAAGTCTTCAAGTGTCTACAATATGAACCCTTATGCCTCTATTTATAGTGTAACATAGAGACATACAAAAGGTTAGTCATAAACATGACATTAACATGAATATAATGGAGGAAGTTATGAAAGTGAAAGGTTACAAGAATAATAGTTACAAAGTTGGAGGTTATGGTTATCTTCATAATGAAGGAAAGTAATGGAGATAATGGGTGAGAGTAACTTCTTGGTGTAGTGGACATCCACACTATAATATTTTATAATACTCCCCTTGGATGTCCATAGATAATATGTCTCGTTAAAACCTTACTAGAAAAAAACCCTATGGGAAAAAATCCTAATGAAGGAAAAAGAGTACACATATCTTTTAATACGCTTTGAATGTTGCCTCGTTAAAAACCTTACCAGGAAAACCCAATTGAGATAAAACCATGGTTAAAGAAAAGAGTACAACATGTATTTTTCTCCCCCTGATAAAAACTTTACTTGATATCTCGGAGACGATGCATTCCAATCTTATATCACAACTTCTCAAATATTGATGTTGGCAATCCTTAGTGAATAAGTTTACAAGATTATCACTTGAATGAGTCTTTGAACGTCTATCTCACCATTTTGTTGAAGATCATGTGTGAAAAAGACTTTTGGTGAAATATGTTTTGTCCGATCTCCCGTGATTGTATCCTCCCTTCAATTGAGCTATATAATATTTTCGTTTATGGTGGCCGGAATATCATTTTCAAAAGAAAATCACATATGCTTAAGTCATATGCAGCCCCTTAAAGTTGTCCGCATATTTTATTTGAACAACTCAATCTATCTTTGTGCCTATTGAACACTTTATTTGTTCAAAAGTAATTTCTATTAGACACAAAATGCTGACATGTCAAAAAATGTGTGCTACACTCTCTTTAGACGCGTAAAACTATTGAAATTAATATATATATTTTTCGTAACTTATATACCAAATTAATGAAAAGGTAAAACATATATATTTTTAAAAGTAGTCTTCTTCCCCAGCCCAATTCCCTGTGCCATTCTCATTCATAATTTATTTTACACAGCACACACCACCCCACCCCACCCCCTCCACCTCTCTCTTTCTCTCATCCTCTCCAATTCTTTTTTTTTTTTTTTTTTTTTTTATGTAGATCTACATCTTCAATATTTCCGTGAAGCTCCATTCATTCCGATGGAAAAAATATGAATTGATTTTTTCGGGAAAAAGTTTATTATTATCTGTTGTAATTGTGATTAATGATTATTAATTGGAAAGATATAAAGACAATGAATAGAAGGTTTTGATGCTATTAAAATGAAAGAGAATGGGTATTTAGCTTAGGTGGACAACAATGGTATACTACCGACGCTAATGAAAGGAGAAAGATTCGATGGAGGAAAGAAAGATATGGGTTGATTCACGGGGGGGGGGGGGGGGGGAAGAAAGAGGTTGGGTGATGGTTTTCTAGGCTGGCGGTGCTGGCGTCGGCGTCAATGGAAGGGCCATAGAAATAGGTTCTGAAGAAGAAGACGGGTGGGGAGGGTAATTCAAAATAATAAAACTTTATTTTCTTAATATTCATTTTGGATTATTAAAATAGAGTTTTTTAAAAAGTTGGATCCAATGCCACGTGTCATCATTTTATTGGTATGTTTGTTATGTACAGGCGTTTGAAACACACACATATTTATTTTTCAACTTATTGTGATTTTGTGTCAAATAGGTATAAATTTATTAAGATTTAAGTGTTTGATAGGTACAAGGCTAAATTGAGGTGTCTAAATGAAAAATGAGGACAACTTTAAGGGGCCGTGTATGATTTAAGCCTTCTGAATATGATAGATCATGATTTCAACCAAACACACTCCCGACATAATTCATAGATCAATATTATTTCTGCATGATTTGAAGAAGTGGTTACTAGTGTGATTCTTTGAATTTTCAAGATATTGTTGTGTCTCTCTATGTAAATAATAGTCCATTTGCGATTGAGCTTTATGCAGATCAAATAAATATTCTGCATCTACATAATCAAATCATTTCTGACTTGGGAATTGATCATTTCAATTTTATTGAAGCTTATCTTTTCTTCTGAAAGAAAATCACACATCTTCTATGTGTTGAGTCACTTGCTTTGTTAGTTTCTTGTCATAACTTGAATGATAATATGACAATCATTTCACACAACTTTCGTTATGTATATCAAATAATCTTTTAGTAGTTGTGTAACCAACAATCTGTAAGTGCACCAATTGCACTAATACATGACATTTTAAATCATTTTCATGCGATCAAAAAGATTTTTTCTCTATGTTAAGCAGTCTCAAAACCATTGGGTACTCAATGGAATTGCTTTAAGACCTTTTAAATCCTTCAAGGATTTTCATATAACCTTCATTGTCTAGTTAGACATAATAATCATTCATTATGCATATTCAAATATTTCATCTATTGACAGACTGAAACAAGTCTCATTGCATCCATCACTGGAGAATATATCTCCATTTAATAATGTCATTGCGAAAATCCTTTATTCCCCGAGGCACAAACCGCACTTTATATCTTACAGTTATACTTTCGCACAATAATTCATTTGTACCACACTGACATTATATTTTGACCCATGAACTATAAGATCAAAAACATCACTTTTCTAAGTAATACAAAATATACTTGAATAGTGCCAATAATTTATCTGATCACACTATATGACATATTAGAATTTAAGATCCTCGTAACCATTCATAGCATTGAGTGCTACTTCATATCAAAGATACCGTCGACTGTCATTTTGATTCGATTCCAATTCGACATAACTTATCGAGATCTCTTCATTTTTCATTATTTTCAAGTACCTGAACTTTTGCCAAGGTTTTGTGAAGTGTTATGTCATAGTGCTCTTTCAAAGAACTTACCTCATTATCAGGACCATTTTGATAATTTGCTCATCCCCTTCCTCAAGGAATTTTACATTTGGAATCGATTGGTCTATCACGCTTCTGGCGTACCATAGACTCTGTCATTCAAGGATTATTTATTGGAGCATTTGCAGCTTAATCAAAATATTGGGTCAACAAATACATCTGGAAAATTATTTGCAACATTTTGCAAATGAATTATCTCTTGAACTTCAAGTTCACATTTTTTTAACGAGGATCTAGATAATTCATCCCACACATAATTTTCAGCTGCTAAACATATCTCCCCCTAATGTTAGGAAATCTAAAATTTACACCCAATCTCATTTTGGGGATCCATCATTGTGCGTGGTGGAGCAATAAAATCATATGTGCACACATCAAATTTTTAGATGAAAATTATTTGGTTCCTGACCCTGAACCAATTGTGATGAGAGAGTCTTGTTGGCTTGATGCATACATGTTAAATAAACTCATCTTATACCAAATTTTATTTGAGAGATTTGTTCTCATAATCAGTGGTCTAGCTATAATTGGAGGCAAACAATTTCTGCTAAACCAACCAATATTATCAACATAATTTTATAGTTTGGAATTGTGCTCTTAATTTAACAATTTGAGTAAACAATCTTCCAAAAACCAATTTGTAAGTTGATACAAATGCACATGTGACCATACCACAGATGCATCTATTAAATCATAATAGTAAGTGGTCCACATGGCATGTGAACAAGCCCATATTCACCTTTTTATATGTTCCAGATAATTTCAGGGGATACAATCTCAACCTTAGCTGGTACAATGATCATTTTATCATGAGAACAAGCAACACATGAGAATTCTTGAATAATATTTTATTTCTTCAACATATAACCACATGAATTCTCAATTCTTTTGCATCACATTTGAACCAAAATGGTCAACCAGTTATGCCAATTGATATTTATTCTAGTAAACTTCTAGTTTACTTTTGCATGTGATTCCATCATCATGCCTATATTTGTATACAACAAACAAAACAAAAGAAAGACGGGTAACCTTTATGTAAATATTCATAACCCGCTTTGATGGTAGTAATCTGAAGATACTTAATCTTTCAATAATTTACAGTCTCAATATAATAATTTTTTTCTATTTATCTGAAACTTAAAAAGTTTATTTTGAAACTTACTACAACCTGAATATTATGCACTATTTTGATTTCTGGATAGTAACAAATTAGTTCTTCCGAAATTCTTAATTAAGTTTGTGTACTGCCACAAATTTCACAACACCATTCTTATGGTGACCATCTCCTCCAAGGAAAAAGTTATTATTATTGTCATGGTTAAAATTATTAAATGCAAGACTTGTTTCTTGACAACCAATGACAAATTTGTGTTGCCACACAACAACATTTATTTTGGTCATGACCACAATCTTTATAGGAAATAATTATTTATTTCTTTTGTCCTTCAATAGTTCATAATTTAACATACCACATTATTTGTGTAGTACTTAAAGTATATGATTAAATGATCATTTATGTCAAAATATTTCTTTTCAATCTCTCAAACCTCACATAGAGGTGAGATGTGACATTTATCCAACAATACATGAACATGTTCTTATTCATAAGAACACAAGTCACATTTTCTTTAAGAAATGGACCACAACCATTTGAACATGCTCCATAAGTTTTTATTAGAAACTCATTGTCATGCTTTCACATTTATCAAATTTATATGACTCACCTCAACATCACTTTAAGAGGTCAAATGTACCAAATGTACTATTACTTTGTATTTCTTTATTTTGATGGAGGATTTACAAAAGTTTTCAAATTTGGGTTGCACCAATAACAATGTGCCCAATAACTTCTCATACCACTTTGATGGATAAAAGTTACCTTCACATTTGAAGGTGCATCTTAAGAAATAATGTGTCCAATAACCTTTCATACTACTTTAATGGACAAAATTACCTTCACATTTGAAGGATCATCTTAAGAATCCATAAAGTTCTTCCTTTTAATTATAACAATTAATGATGACCATTAACATTTTACCACACTCATATTCATACATTCAACCACTTGTCATTATTCAGACATATTATACATTGCTACCACATTCATATAAGAGAATGGAGCAAATTAATTGGGTAAATTTCATGACTTTCCGTCAAAAGTATAAAACTTTATGTTAGTTATCATCATATCATCACTATAGTGCATTAAGACTTAAACCCAATGTCTTACCTATATAAACATGCCTTTGGTCATAAATCAATGGGACTTGAACCCAACTTCTTATTATCATGGTGCACCGAGACTTTAACTCGATGTCTTACCCACTTGGTGCGGTGAAACTTGAATTCACCGTCTTACCCTCAACCAATGTCTTAATAAACCAAATGCATTACCAAAAAAATATATTGAATACATAAATATAATATGAATTTGACTTAAAATTGAATAAGAATGAACAAAACTAATTAATTAGAACAACATGTTGGAACCAAATAAACGTCCCATGTAAAATTAAATGAAAACATTTTAATAGTCCCTCACAATATTGTTATGAAGATTATCATAATTTACTAATCATTTTAAAATAACCACAAAACAAGCTTTGTTAGTACAAACAATATATTAATAACTCAACAAAGTAAATGTTTAGATAAAGAAAAATAAAGAGGTACAAAAGTAACCAATAATGATAATCCAATCAATATGTATATGCCACATAACTCAAAAACTTATCTTTTTAATAAAACAAGATCATAAAGAACAATTTCTTTACAAATTATTAACTTACAAAACTAATTTTACTTTTTAAATATATAAGTGATCAAATTAAAAGTTTGCTCAAAGTAAAAACAACTTGCTGGACTCATATGATTTTGAGATGGTAAGAAAACTAATGATGCATAATCAAAAGTAAAATATAAAATAGATTATATAGTAATTTACCTTGTTTCCGAGAGAAAAATAAACACAAATATTTTTACCTTCTTTATATTTACTTTGCTTCAAATCCTTCAATAGTAGAACAATCGTGCTGATAACGTGTTATAAAACTAAAGCAAAATAAGAAAAGAAATATAGAAGATGAAAGCAATAGAAATAGGGAGACACGAGATGAGTCCTTTTCTTATTATTCCAAGTCTTCAAGTGTCTACAATATGAACCTTATGCCTCTATTTGTAGTGTAACATAGAGGCATACAAAAGGTTAGTCATAAACACGACATTAACATGAATATAACGGAGGAGGTTATGAAAGTGAAAGGTCACAAGAATAATGGTTGCAAAGTTGAAGGTTATGGAGGTTATGGTTATCTTCATAATGGAGGAAAGTAATGGAGATAATGGGTGAGAGTAACTTCTTGGTGTAGTGGACATTCACACTATAATATTTTATAACAGTTTTATATTTTTATGTTTGATAAAATTATCATACGAATTGGTATTTGGTATATGCTTTAACTAACGTGCATTAGCCGTTGGTGGTGCACCCATCGTCTTTAAATTCTGGTTCGCCTCTGACAATATATATTAAAATTGTATCATAAATATATTAGAAGTGTTTAGTAAAAAAAAACCAAGATATTATTGCTATATATAAATAATAAATATTTTCTTAATAAAGCATGTCTACGTAAGTTTTCCATAAAATTATGTGTATGCTGTGTTAATAGTTTCCTCTCGTGGAAATGATCTTTTAATTTACAACTATTTACACATTGAATAGAAAAATACACATTTTTTAAACTCTTATGCACATAAAAATAAAGTTCTATCATGTATAAAAACAAAAATTTCTTATAAAAAAATATATAATTAAAAACAAATTGGTAAAAAAGAAACAAAACAAAATCTCTCGCTTTACTAATGGTCTTCCCACGATCTAACATAATCTTTGATATATGAAATATTAATCGTTTTTTTTGTCTATTAAAGAGAGGTATAATGACAATCCAAGTCAGGCTAATATTTACAGAACTGTCTCTTTCCCATGGATTTTTTAAAAATAATTTAAATGTCAATTATCAATTCATATAATAATTATACAATTTTTCTGTATCGTTCAAAATGTTTGCATGCAATATGACGAAACTTCAACCTACTCCACTTTTTTGGACATAAATTATTCCTAAAATGCATGCGTTATATTGCGTTAAATCTCACATTAATATATAATTTAGCCCCTTTTTGTCCTCTATTGCACTCTAGTGGAATATCAATTTAACAATTTAAAAAGTAATACTCAAATGTTGAATCTATGTATATAAAGTCTATATTATAGACGACCAACAAAGAATTGGATTTGTGCAATATGATATCGGTTGTTTGTTTCTTTATAAAATAATTAATGTAATAAATAATGATATGGACTATTTCATTTTGCCTTTAATTGATTCTAAAAAAATATATTCACCAACACTTGAAAAGTCTTTTCTGATATGCCTGTAATAATCTATATTTTCTAAAAATAAACGTATTATTCTCAACCTCCTTTTTAATAGATCGGGTTAGTCGAATTTCAAAAACCTTATAGTCCAAACGATCCCCAACCTCTTCCCCATTCTAGTCCACCATGAAGCAGAGCCCATGATAAAACATTGTTCAAATTGAATGTTCCACAATCCAATAATATTATAATATATTTTTTAGAAAATGAATTTTATGTCAATAGTAATTCTAGATATAGAAAGATTATAAAAATGAAAAAAAAAATGATCACTACAATATTCAAGTATTACAACGTCTCCCAATGCCACAACGGTCGTAAATTGTCGCCTCGCCGACATAGAATCAGGGACCACTATACACTCCACTCCAAATATATCCTCTCTACAACTCTATAAATAAAAAATAGTAGTAATAATTTAGTAATCACTTTTCTTTTTCAATTTAGAGAAATCTAAATAAATTGGTTTGTACAATTATGCTAAACTTCAAAAGTTGAAAATGTACTTAGGGAATAAGTTGGTTCATATTTTAGTTTATACGAGGGTTATATAAAATTATATATATGTAACAAAATAATATAAAGATTTTTGCGAAATTAGTATAGAAAGTCAAGGGTCAAAGGTATGTTGCGAAAATGGGGATTTGGGGAAGGTTTACGAGTCTCCGATTTTGTGCAAGCCACTATAGCGGGTGTCACGTTGCTATAGCGGGATGAATTATGCAGACGTTATAACGAGTGAGCCGCAATGGCGATGCTGTTATAGTGGGTCGGACCGCTATTGTGGCAATGGTGGATCCAGAATTTTAAGGTTATGGGTGCTCAATTTTTTAAAAATGTCATAGTAGGAATTGAACCAGGACACAACAAATAGAATATACAACTTTGAGCACCCACAAATGACCACTGCACCAGTCTACTACTTGTTGCATGGGTGTTTACTATTTAATTTTATACAATTAGTTCAAATTTCTATATAAATTTATATTGTTCGATACAAGATTAATGAGTGCTTGTGCACCTGGAAGCTTCAATGTGAGTCCCCCCTTGCATAGCGGTGTAAGTCCGATTTTAATGCAAAAAATATTCCAAAACCTCTTATTTTCAACACTTCATTCTTGAGAAAAGGAAAAGCGATGTAGGGCAGTTTCCATCCGTTTTTCTACCAATCTCTTTGATAAAGGTAAGTGAATTACTCCCTTAACTTGTAATTTGATTTTTAAGCCTTAGAATCTAGAGTGCTACTCTTGGGGAGGATTTTGACTTGAACTAATGGTGGGAAAAACCTTTATTTAGATAGAATGATCATGATTTGGAATGAGGTTAGGATTTGAGTATAATTCAAATTTAATTAGGCCATTGTTAATTGATTTCTTACATTTTATTATTGTTTTAGATCAAGAACGAGCTAAGGTACAAGTAGGAACAACTCAAGTTCTTAAGAGTAGCCAGACTTATTTTGAGGTAGGTGATGGTTCGTTT
This sequence comes from Solanum verrucosum, assembly GCF_900185275.1. NCBI lineage: Eukaryota > Viridiplantae > Streptophyta > Magnoliopsida > Solanales > Solanaceae > Solanum > Solanum verrucosum. The sequence continues at coordinate 32,285 of NW_026020111.1, read as the reverse complement.
GTTTTCCAAAGTATGTAATGTGTGCATATTAACTATTTTGTAGTATTATTTATGTAATGCATGTGGGGGAAACTAGAAGGCTAATGTGAAATCACTTTATGTGATAATCTCATACAATGAACATATTTATTTACTTGTGGTTTCAAGTTGGTTGTTAATTGTGATTGTGATTATGTATGTTGTTTGTGATTGATGGTTGGCTTGAGTAGCACGCCGATAAAGGATACTAACGGTTGGCTCGAATACCACGTCTTGTATGAATCATTAATGGTTGTCTCAGATATCGCATCGGTACACTAACAATTTATGTGTAGACTACACGAGAGGACTATAGGTATGTACATTATGTGATCACGTGGGACATATTTCATGCATTGGTTAAGTCAAGGTTGTGATTGGAATCTGTAGTATGTTGTGTCTGTTGGTATATGTGTTGGCTTGTATCACTGTTTTGTAGTTATTTGTTTACATTCATGTTTCAGAACTGCCAGTATGATCCTACCAGTACACGATGTTTGTGTTCTGATACTACACTTGCTTTTTCTTTGTGGAGTACATGAAATATTCAGGCGTCAGCTTCAATACCTCAATTGTGAGAAGCAAGACATCTGCATTTAAGGGAGAACTACTTCTTTCGGACTGCCATAAATTCTTCCTTATTAAGTTGACCATCTTTTCATACACAAACATTTTAGATTTTAGACTTATGTTTTCTTATTGGGGGTTGCATCCCCTTATTATCGATACTTTAGAATTTTGGTACTATAACTTTTTTGTTCTAGGGAGTTAAATTCCGTAAATAATTTTATTAAATGATTGAATATATGGGAACTTGATCCTTTAATTGTTTTAAACTATTTTCCTAACATTTTATATCTTGACGTATTTCTGAAAGTGATTTGATAGGTTAATATATACTGGGTTGGTAGTTAGTTCTCTCATTGGAGAGTTAGTATGAGTGTCAATTACGAAGGGTCAGAGTTGTGAAAAAGTTGGTATTGGTGTCCTAAAATTCGTTGATCTCATCATAGTAAAACGTGTCTAGTAGAGTCCATCGGAATAGTACAGAGACGTATGCACTTATTTATAATAGACTATAAGACTTTAGGAAATTCTCTCTTCTTTCTTCTTTTGTGCTATCACTTGATTCCAATTGGTAGACAGTGATTTAAATTGGTATCTGTCTTCTTTCACTCTTATGTCTGCAAATGGTTGATATGATAGGCAATGGTGCAAGGATAGTAGCTCCGTCAATGAAGCCAACAACAAGGGACGCGACAAAGGTAGATTCAATTCTTGATCGGGATGTCCGAAAGTTGAGAACAAATAGATTATATATATGATCAGTGGAAGAATTGTCTGGTTGAGGAAGATACCAAGGAAATTGCGAAGGACAGGCAGGACAAATACCCCTGCTTGTTTGAGGATTCAGGTACTACAGTTTTTTTGTTTTAGCTAGTTTTTTCTTAATTGATCGCTTAAGGAGGAGCGATGGGTAAATTGTATCTATTGTAATGATCCTTTTTGGCCATTATGGGTAGACCAATGGTGAAAGAATTAGGTCAGAAAACATTTTAGGGTGTGACTTGAGAATTAGAGGTTAGACCATTCTTAAGCAAATCTGAGTAAGGTGCGGTCTAGAGCCATCCGATAATGGATTGGATGGTATGTCTAAGATTAGATCATGCTTTCTATTATATAAGACATGTAAGAATTCATAGGACTTTTTGAAAGTGAATTCAGGGGAGTAGAACTCTTGATATCAGACTTGGCGTGAAGGAGTTGGTTTGGAACGTCAAAATTTAAAGGTGTCTTGCGAAATAGAGACTTTTGGGGAGAGTATCGAGTTTCTGTCATGTGCAAGCCACTTTAACGGGTGTCACACCGCTATAGCAAAAATAATAATTCACGCTATGGTGGAGCCGCTATGGCGTATTGGGTTGCTATATCGGGGTTAGTAGGATTATTGTGTAGAAAAGTCCAAAAATCTCTCATTATTCTACATCTTCGTTTTTGGGAAAAGGAAGAGCGATTTAGGATAACTTTCCTCAGTTTTTCCACCAATTTATTACAAATTCGTATTAACTTATTGACAAACTGTTTCTAAAATCTTTGAAATTGCTTACTTTTGATTGCATATGAGATTGTGTGTGAGTAGTTGATTGGTTCTCTCACCAGGGGTTAGTGTGTGTGCCACTCACGACGGATTAGGGTCATGAAACTTGTTCGAGCATGTTAAATCATATTACCTTAAAATTTTCAACTATTATATTGTTCCTCAATGAAATGTATCCCCCTTCTATTTTGCCTTAACCCAATATATGGAAATAGAGATAGCAAAAGTACTCTGAAACCAGCTAATATACTTGTTTTCCTCCTACTGAGGAATATGTGCAACTCAAATTGCTGATTTTGAGTTGTCACTGAGATTAAGTGAAACACATGGCATCTTGAAGAAGCATCCCATCATAGACGGACTCTGGTCAGGCTCAACTCAACCCTAATGACATTGAAGCAATTGCTTTAGCACGCCGAAAAATAGAGTAATTTTCCTAGATAGTCACCTATGTTTGGGAAATTACCTAGGAATATCACTTATGTTTGTTTTAGGACTACAATATCACTCAATTTTACCTATTTTCCTCAAAATATACTTGACACAATAAATACATTATTTTTTCCTACTAGGATGCCATGTTACATTATTCCTTTTTTTATTATTATTATTAACAATTTTTTTTAAAAAATTTTAGACAATCCATATATTATACCCAATAAAAAAAAATTACATAAGAAACTCTAATATGAGCTCCTCCGATTCTTCAAGAAAATATGTGGCTTTCTCCGATTCTTCAAGGTATAAACGAATTTGCATAAGGAACTGTCTCCTGAGCCGCTGTATACCTTTGATGACCAAAAAAATTGCCATGAGGTAAAATTCAAGTTTTCTTCTAATTCTTTTATTTTTGAAGTGTAAATTGTGAAATAATTTGAATACTTAACATGATATTGGAGTAATTTTCTTAAAATTTAGAAGTTTTTTGCTTGCTTGTTTTTGAATCGGATATTTCTATTATTTGAATCTGCCTAAGCTTTGAACAATTGTTTATAGTTTGTGTAAAAATCTTTTTTTTTTTTACCATGAACAAGAAACCTTTGATTTTTTACCGTGAACAAGCAACAAATGTTTATAGTTTGTGTAAAAATCATTGTTTCTAATATCTAGTTTATCTCTAAATATCCAACTAAATTTATTGTTTCTTCCTCACCTTCAAGTAACTAGTTTAATTTTTTCCTCGACAACAAGACTAAATTTTTGTATGGATATAACGGCAAATACTCGTAAATGAAACATACGATAAAGATTTTTCGCTATAAAATTGAAGTAACTAGATTTTCATAGAGAATGGATTAATGCTCTCTTATAGATACATTAAACAAGCTGTCATTTAAAGAATTAAAAAAAATATTATTAATAAATTAAAAAATGTGACATGGCTTCTTAGTAGGAGAGAGATAATGTATTTTTTGTGTGTCAAATATATTTTGAGGAAAATAGGCAAAGTTGAGTGATATTGTAGTCCTAAAACAAACATAAGTGATATTCCTAGGTAATTCCCAAACATGGGTGACTATCTAGGGAAATTACTCTGAAAAATAAGATCTCAAAATTATTCAATAATATATATATATATATATTAATTGAAATTTTCTTAATAGTTTGTTGTCAATCTTTTACCAATCATTACGTACATATTTTTTTCAATTTTTATTAATTGCTTAATATACATTTGATGTCATTGTAATTAAAGTTGTAGACAATTAAATTTGTAGTTACTTTCTACTTCTTAATTTCTCTAATTCACTTCAATTTGAATTAACCATATTTTAAATTTGGGTTTGTAAGATTGTCTTTAATTCTTTGAGGTGTCTCTTAAACATTTCAAGCTCAAGCTAATTAAATTATTAAATAATTAAATTTAATAATACATTTTCTTAACTTTGAATGCATTCTAAAGCGTAACAATCACTATGGTTTAGACTAATTTTTGTAATTAAATGTAATACAAAATATTATACAAGTAACAATGATACTCTAATTGGTATACTCAATCAGGTAAAGTCTCAATTTACTCCTACTACTTCTATAATATTTTGATAGTTTGTATGACAATTTATTCAATTGAAAAAAATAATTAAACTATAATCAATAAGAACTTATCTAAGATATAAACATTTGCGGTGTTATGTAACACATAATAATTTATATATGTCTATTCATGCCTTATGAATTATTACAAGAAATGTTATACTGACAATTGAATTTTTTTTAAAAATCATCATGTATTTAAATATTTATGAGAATAAAATGTAGTATACATAAAAAAATATTAAATAAACATAAGATCTTTTTTTTTTAAAAGTTTGGGTTTAGAGCTCCTATTCTATTGAGCCCTTTGACTCGCATCCCTAAAATTTTGGATGATGTGTTGATGCTATACTTAGACTCTTGAATGCATAGTGGTAGAGATGTTACTGAGGATGATGTGCAGATGTTATACTTAGACTCTTGAATGCATAGTGGTAGAGATGTTACTGAGGACGGCTATCATGTAAAATTAATAATGAATTAGCATCGAAATTAGCATCGAAGATAGCATCACATGAAAATTCGCTGATATCGGATAATATATCTAACCATAATGTGAAGGACTTTTTGAAGAAGTGTTTAGAGAGAGATCATAATCGGAGACGTTGAACAAATTTATTTAGAGATTAGGAGTTGAATAGTTAATTAAACTAGTTTAGTATACATGTTTAACACGTGTATCATGTTAATTAATAAAAATATATAGATAAATTGAATAAATTATTACGAGTGTAATTTTAATTATTAAAAATATATTGATAAACTGAATAAATTATTACATGGATAATCTATATTATTGAGTACAAAACTTTAAAAATTATATAAATATTACTAAACAATATATTTGAGTTACAAAATAAATACCATTTCCTTTTAAGTTCTTGAAAATAATCAATGTCATGTTGCGATAAGACCTTAAAATCTTTAGGGATAAAAAACTCAAATCATATGTTATATACCAATAATTTCACAGGGTAGATTTGGAGTTAGTTCAATTGTAATAAAAAATAGTCATTTCCATGTTCATTAAGTAAATTATAATCTAATGATACAAATCTCTTCGAAGTATATATGGTAGTAGAATTGTAGAGCAATTATTTCATCCTCCGACGTTTTACGTTTTTGAATTGAAACTCTAATTGCATAATTAGTCTCTACAATAGGTGATTAAAGGAAAATTTCACTTTGTGATCTACTAATTAACATACATATAAAAAGTAACATCAAAAATCAAAAGTAAAATATATCAAGATAACACAATTTAACAATCGAGAAAAGAAAATTTATGATCATAATGCTATCTTCAAGTATGCTCAATGACTTGATTATCTTTGGGATTTATCAACATGAACATGTGAAATACATAATCTAACAAATACGACAAAATATTAACAAAGTCTATAATAACGTGTATCTAATCTTCTTGAAGTATAAATGGTACAAGAATTGTTAACTTGTGATTTCATCCTTGACGTCTTATGATTCTCGAATTGCACCTTCTTAATTGCATTTACCCAATTAGTTTCCACCAGTGATTGAAAGAAACTGTCACATGATCTACAAATTAACACAAGTAAAACTTACAACACAATCAAAATATATAATTTTTATCCAAAAATATATATAATAAGGAAAAAAGTAAAATATATCAAAACAACATAATTTAACATTTGAGAAGAGAAAATAGGTCTCCATGTTGATGAAGAGATTCATATTCATTAATTCATGTGTAGTACGTAAGATATATATATTTCATCTTCTATAGCTAGGACTGGAAGTTCAAATTGTGCAAATCCTATCTTATTTAAATAAGTCCTAAAGTGATTCTTAAAGCTAAATTAACAAAATCCACATTAAAAAGGAAAAAGTTAAACGGTAGTTCATTTTAGGTTTAAAAATTCTTACTTTTTCACTATAAAAATAGTTCATAATATTTTGAAAAAAATATAATAATTGAAGGAAAATGGTGAAAAGAGGATTTTGTCTAAAGTGAAGTTTTTAAATAAAGAGTAAAAAGTTCAAATACCATTTCTAAGGACCTTGATATAGTATAGTATAGATAGATTGATAGATGATTTGATTGTTTAATGATATTTAAAAGTTGTTTGATGTGCAATAACTATTTTTCTTTGGTAGATCATGATATACTCTATTTTCGCTCTCATGTAATTCCATATTTGGACTCGAGCTTACATATGAATGGGCCATGGAGGCCCAAAATGTCGTTTTTCTCTTGAATCTGCCTCATCATTGTGGAAAGGGAAGCTAAAATAAAGGTTTAAGGATGCTAATATATAATCGATCTACAACTGATATGTAAATATATACATGTAATATACAAAGTTGAAAATGGGCTGAAAGCCCAAGAAAAAATCTTCAACAGCAGCCCCAAAAAGCAACAGCATTAGGTCTCGCGATCGCAATGAGTCACGTGGTGGAAATCATATCAGTTTCAGCGAATTCAACAACTCATTTATCTTATATTTGCTCAATAGAGAAGTTTTTGTGAGCTCGAAATCAGTTTCCATTGTTGTTATTTGTTGGGATTTGATGGGGGAGTGTGTTGGGACGTCGCTAGGATCATTGTTGACCCGTTAAACATGTAAGTTTCCTTCGATTTCCTATATTTTAATTCCTTATTCGCGAATTCTTGAAATTTGGTGCATGGTCTATTTTAGGACTTGTTTGAGCTCTATTTGTGCCTATTTTTCAAGCTCACGTTTCTTGAGTTGGTTGGGACCTATTGTCTAAGTTAATATCAAGATTTCTTGCACGTGTCCAACAATGCCATTTTTGGCTCGTTTGTAGTTCAGTTTTTGAATTATCACATTTTGGATCATTGGATGTCTAAACGTTGGTATTGATGCCGGGATAATAAATTTGATAGTGAGGCATCATTTGGAGGCAACTCGAAAGAGAAAAGTATCGTTCTAGAGGTTTGGGGCATGCATGATCGACTTCAAGGGTAGGCTACGACTCACTATCCTTAGATCTTTTTTGTTGATTGTTCCAACACACTTATTAGCTTAACGACTCGCCCTATCATTACAAGTGAACTAACTGAAAAAAAAGTATCTGGTTTGAGTTGTTATAGTGGCCTCAAGGTTGCTATAGTGGAATATGGGCGGCTATAGCGGGATTGTAGCTTCGATTGGGTCACTATATCAGGGTAAGTTGCTGTAAATTAGGGAAAACCCCCAAAATTGCTTATAATCACCAAGAACATTTTGGAGAAGAGAAAAGGTGACATAGGGCGGATTTCAACAGTTTTCATCAATAATTTTCGTAAAGGTGAGCAATCTAATCCCTTACTTTTGTAGTTCAATTTCTAAGCCTTAAATAAGATATTTGTGGCCCTAGGAGAGGGTTTAAATTCATCCTAAGGTGGAGATAATTTGGATTTATAAATATATTCGGGTGTGATACCTTGGGCTTTTCTTTAAGAGAAGTAATTATTGATTTTATTTACCATAATGCATTAGTGTAATCATGAGATTTGTAATTCTACGTGAATTCATGGTGAAAAAGTCATGGATTGAGTGGAAAAATTATAAGTTTGGCTTAGAGTTTGAGAATATGATATAATATGAAAATATTTACGTTATTTATGATTGATTTGTATTGTATTATTATTTTAGACCAGGAACAAATTAAAAGCTTCACAGAAGGATCAAAGTTTGCGATTAAACTTATGTGGCAGTTGCTTGGCGCCTAAGTAGGCTAGGTTTTCTTAACTTAATAGTTATACCTGCATTTCATATCATAATATTCTTGTAAATGGACGGAGATTTCATGCATAGACCTTCAGGCACGGAGTATGGATGCTTAAAGGTTGTTGTTTATTGTTGTTAAGGCGTGAAAAGATAATATCTAATGATTAGGCTTTCTGGTTCTTGATTGTTAACCTTGAGTTTTCTTGTTGAGGTGATTTGGTGGTATATATATCATGTGACTATTCCATGTGAAATGTTTGTGTAATGCATGTTCAGGAAATAGAGAATGAATGTGAAAGGACTTCACATTAATAATATCATGCAATGAACTTGTTTAATTTACTTGTAGTTTCAAGTATGGTTGTTTATTGTGCTTGTCATTATGCATCTAGTTCATGGTTGCTGATTTATGGGTACCACGTCGGTACACTACCAATGGTTAAATCAGATATCACGTCGATACATTAATAATTTGTGTGTGGATTACATTAAAGAATCAGATTTACATACTGGTTCCAGGAGTGAATCAAGTTTACTTTTTCAATATATGATTATTGAATCTTGGACCATGAGGGATCAAAATTTGTATTTAAATACTAAGACAATTTTTGTATAGATCAGAATTACATGTTAAACAATGTGGATGATGTTTTAGGAATCTTTGATAGTCCGAGTTATTTGTAAGGTGTGATAAATCATGTATTGCTTGTTGGGCTGAGGTTGTTCATATTTATCATACATATCAACTCATGTTGAGGACTGAAAGTCTGCGATATGTTATACTTGTGATTATAATTGTATGTTATATGTTTTGCTAAGTTGTGGTTACTAGGTCAGACTGATGATCGAGGATCTGGTGCATAGTTTAAATGTTGAGATTGATTATAATTGTTCGATATTTAAAATATATCTGCTAAGGGAGATTTGAGTTAAGGTGATTTAGTTAGAGTTTTGCATGTGATTTACTAAATTGGGTCAAAGGCCAAGTTATTGGAATGAAAGCTTGAGGGAGAACAATAGATTGGTTAACAGAGTTGGTAGTGGTCTTGTATTCAGGAAATCTCTATGTAATGGAAGGGTTAGGTTATGATCTCATATGATGGTGACATAAAAGGTAGGACTGAAAAGCATTAGAGTGACAAAAGGGTTGAATGTTTAATGGTATAGTTGGCAATGGAATGAGGTAGGAAACTGAGATTAAAGTGTACTAGTTTATGAGTATTATATCTGGATGGTAAAAATAGATGGATAAAGACTTGGGGTGGTGTAACCTTCTCATTGAATGTTTCTTCTAAATGTCTACTTTATATTAGGTTGTAGATTCGGGTCGATACTACTCTTGCTATGCCACTTAGCATAGCCTGGTTGCAAGATTAGTGATGTTTAATAGGTGGAAAATAATGGTAATTTTCAAAAACTTCTACTCCTATTTTCTTTATGACGGGAGTTGTGTCTATTTTCTTTACTTTTTACTCTCTTGCTAGCTTTTATACCTGTTTGACTAGGTTCTTGAGAGGCTTTTCGTGTATTTTTCAAAAGTTTATTTTTTAGAATTAAAGTTGAGACTGACTTTTTCATTTATTTTAAGGCAATATATCATGTTTCGTTTTACTTCTGCAATATCAATTTTAAATTGAGTGATACAATTTTTCCTATCTAGGTGTTAGAATAGGTGCTCGCACGATCCGACGGATTGAGTCATGACATTAACTAAGTGTGGGGTCTTGTTATGTTTTCTACTTATATTTTTTGGCCTTATTTCGATTATTTTTGGTAATTCTTGAGATTCTTACGATTAATTGATAGTCGTTGTTCTTGTGAGTTGTAATTAGGCTAGAATGACCTTAGTATGTTGTTCTGGACTTAGCCTAGGTTTGACCAATAATAAAATCCATATTGATCATCTCTCACTTCCATTCCAGAAGATTTATGTTCTGAGCCATACCATCAGGCCTCTGGTACTCTACCTTGGCTTGTTGGCAATTCGAGCATTTAGCAATGGACTCTGCAATACACCTCTTCATGCTACTCCACCAATATACTTCTCTCAAGTCACAATACATCTTTGTGGAATCATGATGTAAGAGTATCTGGAGCTATGAACTTCCTCCATGATCCTCTTTTGGAGTTCATCCACTTTTGGTACACATAATCTACCTTGATACCTCAACACACCATCTTCCCCTTGTTCAAAAGCCGTTACTTTCTACTTATGAACATTTGCCTTCAATTCAAGCAAAACAGGGTCTTGGTCTTATTTCTCTTTTACTTCAGACACTAGTGATGATTCAACCCCATTTTTCACCACCACTCCACCTTCATTGGAACCTAACAACCGGGCTCCCAATCGTGCAAGTTTGTGCACATCTCTTGCTAACTCTTTCTTGCCTTCCTCAACATAGGCAGTATTATCCATAGGTAACCTGCTCAAAGCATCAACAACAATATTAGCCTTACCTGGGTGATATTGAATACTCATGTCATAATCCTTGAGTAACTCCAACCACCTCATCTGTCTGAGATTAAGCTCTTTCTGACTGAATACATACTGAAGACTCTTGTGATCGGTGAACACATCTACATGAAAACCATAAAGGTAGTGACGCCATATTTTCAAAGCAAACAGTACTACAACCAACTTTAGATTATGGGTTGGGTAATTGTTCTCGTGAATCCTAAGTTGTCTGGAGGCATAAATTATAACTTTGTCATTCTGTATCAATACACAACCCAGTCCAACTCTGGACACATCACAATACACCACAAAGCCTCGTGTATCCTCTGATAAGGTCAACATTGGTAAATAATCAAACTAGTTTTCAATTCCTAAAAGCTCTTCCTACAAGCTTTAGACCATTGAAACTTTGTTGTCTTCTTAGTCAACTTGGTTAATGGGGATGAAATAGATGAAAACCCATAGACAAACCTCATATAATAACCAACAAATCCCAAGAAACTTATAATATCAGTTGGAGATGTGGGTCTGGACTAGTTCTACACTGCCTCAATCTTCTGAGTGTCAACTCAAATCCCTTCACCAGAAACAATGTAGCCTAAGAACGCCACTAACTCAAGCAAAAATTCACACTTAGAAAATTTAGCATACAACTCTCTATCCTTGAGAGTTTGGAGAACTACTCTGAGATGACTAGCATGATCCTCCTCATTTCTCAAATAAATTAGAATGTCAGCGTTGAATACAATAACAAACATATCAAGATATGGCTTAAACACTCTATTCATAATGTCCATGAATGATGTAGGAGCATTAGTGAATCCATATAACATAACAAAAAACTCATAATGACCATAACGGGTCCAGGATGTCGTCTTTGGAATATCACTCTCTCTTACCCTCAACTAGTGATAACCTGATCTGAGGTCTATCTTAGATAAACAAGTGGCACCCTGAAGTTGATAATATTTTTTATCAATTCTCGGAAGAGGATACTTATTCTTGATAGTGACCTTATTCAATTGACGGTAATCAATACACATCTAAGAGAACCATATTTCTTCTTCACAAATAAGACCAAAGCGCCCCAAGGTGAGATACTTGGTCGAATGAAACCTATATCAAGGAGATATTTCAGCTGCTCTTTTAACTCTTTCAACTATGTTGAAGCCATTATATATGGAAGAATAGAAATAGGTCGAGTATCGGGAATAATATATATGCCGAAGTTTATTTCTCTCTTAGAAGGGACTATGGGAAGATCATCTGGAAAGACCTCAGAAAAATCACTCACAAATGGAACAGACTGAATAGACGATGTCTCAACACTAGAGTCATTAACTCGAACTAATTGATAGATGCACCCCTTGTAAACTAACTTTCTAGCCTTACGGTACGAAATGAAACGACCCTTAGGCACTACTGAACTACTCCTCCACTCTATAACAAGCTCATTAGGAAAATAGAACTTAACTACTCGAGTTCTACAATCAACTAAGGTATAACAAACATAAAGTCAGTCCATACTTGGAATAACATCAAAGTCCACCATGTCTAGCTCAACTAAGTCAGTCATGGTGTCCTTGTGATTGACAGAGATGACACAATCACGATAAACTCTCTGAGCTAGAATAAACTCATTAATAGGTGTGGAAACACTAAAGGGGTCAAGAAGTTGATCGAAAATAATATCGAACCTCGTAGCAACATAAGGAGTCACAAAAGATAGACTCTCACCTGGATCAAGCAATGCATATTCATCAAAAGTAAATGCTTTGATCATACCAATGACAACATCTGGCGAATTTTCCTGCTCTTGGCGACTGGTGATAACATATAGACGGTTTGATCCTCCGCCTGTCCTTGAAGTAGCTCCTCTAGGTGCAACTCTGTCTAGTGGAGCCGCTGAAGAAGATTGGGCTCTATTTCCCCCCATTACCACTCCCTTGCCTGTTCTTAGGGCACTCTCTCATGAAGTGACCCGCTTGACCACACTTGAAGCAACTAGTGGAGCCATCATGTCTATGTAGGAGTCTAGTTGTCCCTTGTGCCAAACTACCCTAAGATTGAGTAGGTCTAGCTCTGAAGTTCTGGGAATTTTGATTCTTGAACTCACCTCTATTCTTTGGTGCAGATGCACTAGTAGATGATGGAGCACGTTTAGTTGGCCTTTGTTGAATAGATGACCGATTTGCATTCTCGGTCTTATGCTATCCATACTCATTACCTGTAGTCTTAGCTTTCTTATTCTGAAACTCTTCTCTATCCCTCTGCTTATCTTCCTCAAACTATTGCACATGGATCATAAGACCTTTTATGTCCATATCTCCTATCAGGATAACTATCTTGCCCTCCTTACTTGACAAGCGAGACAACCCAAACACAAACAAGCTCATCCTACTCCTCATATCAGCAACCATCTTCGGAGCATAACGAAACAGTTGAGTGAACTTGAGGCTATACTCATGCACACTCATGGATTCCTACTTGAAGTTAAGAAATTCTCTTACCTTCTCCTCCCTCAGCTCACGGGGAAATAAACGTCCCAAGAATGCCTCTTCGAACACAACCCAACTCACAATTAGTGCCCTTTCAGCTCTACTCTTTTTCCATTGGTCATACCAGACACTAGAAACACGCTTCAACTGGTATGCAACTAACTCTACACGCTCAACATCTGCAACATGTATCACATCTAACAGTTTCTGCAACTCTTCCACGAAGTACCGTGGATCCTCAGTGACATTTGAACCTGTAAATTCTGGACGATTCATCCTAAAAAACTCATGAATTCTGGATGTATCATCAACATCCTATCGAACCCCTCTTTGTTGACCATCTTGGTTGGCCACAACTTGGCTCAACATCCGGATAGCATCTCGAAACTCAATATTGGTGACTTCTTCTTAGGGTTGCACTTTTAGTGCATTGGGTACCCCTTGATCCTGGGGATTAACATTCCTCCTAACATGACAACCTTGAACAACTATTCGTGGAGGCATAATTTGAAAAGTTACACGCAAACACGAATTAGAAAGAGACTTTAATAGAGTTAAACTCCATCACACGAAAATAGTATGAAATAAAGAAATTGTTTCCTAAATGTTGTAGCCTTTTAATTATAGATATGGCTCTCTTCACACCGATAACTAAGACTCTATAGACACAATTTCATAGACACCCTCGGACTCTTGAACTCTGTGCTCTGATACCAACTTTGTCATGCTCCGAGCCTACACTCTGGACATAACTAGCACTCGAGAACCATTATTGGTTCCCAAGATAACCCTTGGCATGGCTCAATACTCTGTGGAAGACTTACTCAACATTAGATGAACTCAAAAGTAAAGATTTAACTCAAAAGTCTCAGAACATAACTCAGAATATTTAAAAACATTCAACTAGCAAAAATAGGCAACTCTAGTCTAAAACATTAACAATTGAAAATGAAAAAGGACTTCTCAAAACTCTACTGTCTACGAAGCCTCTAAGTACTATGATTGATGTCGAGACAAGACCCTCGATCATCCTAATAAACTGAAAATAAAAGCAAAGTGTGGAGCCCTACAAAAAATAAGGAGGCTCACCAATCAAACTCTAGGATCGCAAGTGGTATCAACGGAGTGCCAGTTGATGACCCTGGTTGCTTGTATTTGTATTATGAAAGATGCAGGCCAAATGATGTCAGTACATGGAATGTACAAGTATGTAAGAGGAATTCTAAAGCACAGACATAAGCATAAACTGATAAAAAGAAAGAAAGTAGTCACCTCATCTCGACTTAACTCAACTAAAGAATATTCAAAGATACTCAGACTGAGAAATACTTAAATCAGTTCAACATAAAAGCAACAATAAAGATGCATTATAAAGAAAGCTTTTAAAATAGTAAATAACAACTCAATGCATTTAAAAATACAATAATAACTTTTTAATCTTATTTGGGAGTTTCTCTAACAGACAACCATCAGTATGGGCTATGTGATGATACATCGTCTTGTCCACGCTACCAGAATTGTCCTATACCTTGCCGAAGTATAGGACATCCACAACTAAGTGGATCCACCAAGCTATGCTTAAAAGCAATAAGAAATCATCTAAAAAGTATGACCCAGTACCTGTCACGACCCAAGCCTAGGGCCTAGATGTGACATGGCGAATGAGGAACCCGAAGGGACCCCAAACAAGCCTCTCAAACTTGTCATCACACTTCATCGGTCGCGGAAGTGCATTCAACATTAATTAACGGGAAATAGGGACTAAGGGCAAACCATCTCAAAATGACATCATAGAACAAGAGTCAAGCTCATTTACAAAATACTTGTCCAACGCACACCTCTACATACATAGATAGGACGGGGGCCATGACATATTACCGGCTCCCCTCATAGTTAAAATACAATTGCAAGCTAAAGTCTCAAAACATAGGAGTAGGAAACATAACATAGCCCTCGAATCATTGAGGACTCACCAACAAACTCGGATAAGCGTCGTACTAGCCACGTGAATGGAGAGAAGGATCAAGAGTAGCTCTGGTCCCTACATGGTGACATCATGTAGGCAAAATATGCGTTAGTACTTGGAATGTACTAAGTATGCGCGGTGCAACACAACAATAGACAATGACACAATCGAAATACAAGAAATAGTTTCATAGGCATTATGAATAACAATATGAGGATGCATGATCAAAGTGAAGTCAAAACATGTTTAAGTAAATCTATACTAATAGTAGATATCATATGTGTATGCATGATCCAACCAATCTATAACCCCAACTTAAGATGGGGGATGCCGTTCACACCCGGACACCCTGGTGGCAAGGTATAAACCCCTCACATGGTTGATGTTGGTCACACCCCAAGCATCCTAGGTGGTGAGATATAAACCTCTCACATGGTTGATGTTGGTCACACCCCAAGCATCCTAGGTGGTGAGATATAAACCTCTCACATGGTTGTCCGGTTCTTTTCCCCCGGACCGGGCATGGTCATGCAAAACATTATATAGGAAATTCCCATTAGGCTCTAATGCAATATTACGTATGGAATGAACATATACACAAGCTTAGTTTGTCATCAACACATCTCTGGATTGCCATACATCTCATAACTCAAGTTTTAAAACATCGATTCATCAATTCTCCATAGTTGGACATTTTGTCAAACACCTTGAAAGCATGTAGTGGAATCAAAGAGCATGAAAAATATGGTAGTAATTATGCAGCCAAACCAATGAACAACCTACAACAACACCCTTTTTAACACCCACAATACCATATGAAAATCTCCACATCCATTCCAAATTTAGATTCAAGTTCTAGAGTCACAACATGCTCAAAACAATCACTTTTCATGTTTAAAATTCAATGTGCAGGAAATTACTACAAAGAACAAGACTAATTTATGAATCTTAACTTAAACAATGAATTAGTGAGTAGAATAGAGTCTAGGCACTATGGGTGGAAGGACCCATGAGTTCAACACCACATACCTTGAGTTCTTATGAAGGTCTTGAGAGTGTCTTCAATGGAAGCGTGAAACTTGGAGCAAGAGTCTCTTCAATCTTGAGGAAGGTTTTGGATTAGGGTTCTTGAGGGAAAATGTGTCTAAGTATGGGAGAAATGTTTTGGGAAATGTTTTAGAGATGGGAATTGAACTAATGGTATATAGGAAATAACATATGTCATTTGGAAAAATGGTCCAACACTTAGAAAAAAAAATGAGGCGGGTGAACAGTAATTTCGGTCACTGGAAATTTGCATTTCCTGCCGGACAGATTTTACGAAAATGGGCATAACTTCTTCGTCCGAACTCCGAATGAGGTGAAACGAAGTGCGTTAGGTAGCTAACTCAAAGGGCTTTCCATGGATATGTTATGGGCCACCCAATTATTTGTGTACTAGGAGATATGACCCTCCAAAGTAGACCCTCGAAAAAGGCTTCACTTGGAAATTTCGGATTTTGATACGGTTGCTCTAAAATTTGGGTTAGACCCATTTCCCACTCAATTTGACCCCCTAAACAAGAATATGAAGTCGGATTTTCGAAAAACGAAACGGATGTTTTTTTATATAGCTAAACAAGTTTCCGGTAACTTTCGAAACACATTTTTAAGAACTTTTTGGGTCATTTCAATATCTCCCCCTTGGGAACATTCGTCCCCGAATGTGGAAGAGACGTACAAGGCAAGACTTAGTAAGAACATATCAGCCCCAACATGAATGCAAAATTTTTATTTAAACATCACTTCAAGATTTCAAAACTTAGTGTAAAGCATCCATAACTCATCAATTTAAACATGTATGCACATTAATGATTCAGAGGCTGAAATGTAAGACTCGATGGAGTACAAAGGACTTGATTTAATACCTTAGGCTTGAGTGGAGTTGAATAGATAAGGATAACGTCTTTGCATGTCCGCTTCGGCCTCCCAAGTAGCACTCTCCACTTGTTGATTTCTCCAAAGTACCTTAACGGACGCCACTTCTTTGTTCCTCAACCTTTTAACTTGTCTATCTAAGATCTGAACCGGGACTTCTTCATACGTCAAATTAACTTCTACAACACCCACAACCTCAAGAGGTACAATAGCGTTAGGATCACCAACACATTTCCTCAACATCGATACATGGAATACCGGATGAACTAATTCCATCTCCTTGGGCAACCCCAACTCATAGGCTACTTTACCAACCCTTCTTATTATCTCATAAGGACCGACATACCTAGGACTTAATTTCCCCTTCTTACCAAAACGAACCACACCTTTCATTGGAGAAACCTTCAAATAAACCCAATCACCCACTTTGAATTCAAGATCCCGTCTCCTCACATCGGCATAAGACTTTTGACGACTTTGGCTGTTTTCAACCTCTCCCTAATCATCCTTACCTTCTCAAGAGCATCCATGACCAGATCCGGACCCAACAAGGCCACCTCTCCAACTTCAAACCACCCAACCGGTGACCTACACCGTCTACCATAAAGTGCCTCAAAAGGAGCCATACCGATACTAGAATGATAACTATTGTTGTATGCAAATTCAATCAAAGGAAGATGATCATCCCAACTACCTTTCAACTCAAATACACAAGCTCTAAGCATATCTTCCAAGGTTTGAATTGTTCTTTCGGCCCGTTTGAGGGTGGAAGGCCGTGCTAAGCTTTACCTTTGTACCAAGACCCCTTTGGAATGACTTCCAAAAGTGAGAAGTGAATTGGGCACCACAATCCGAGATGATAGACAAAGGAATCCCATGCAACCTTACCAATTCATGAATGTACAACTTGGCATACTCTTCAGCCCCGTAAGTAGTTTTAACAGGTAGGAAATGAGCCGACTTTGTCATCCGATCAACCACCACCCAAACCGAATCAAAGCCTCTTCTAGCCTTGGGTAAGCCCACTACAAAATCCATGTTGATTTCTTCCCACTTCCAAGTAGGTATCTCAATGTCTTGAGTTAGGCCACCCGCCTTTGATGTTCGGCCTTGACTTGTTGACAACTATGGCAACCCGAAACATATTTTGCAATGTCCTTCTTCATACCGCCCCACCAATACACATCCCTCAAGTCTCTATACATCTTTGTTGACCCCAGATGAATAGAATAAGAAGAATTATGAGCCTCATCAAGGATTCTTTCCCTCACACCATCTACACAAGGAACACATAATCTACCTTGGTACCGAAGGGCACCATCTCCCCCTTGGGAGAAAACCTCCACCTTACCACTACTCACCGAAGCCTTAAATTCTACCAAAGAAGGATCAAGATCTTGCTTGACTATCACCTCATCAACCAAGGAAGACCTTGAACCATCAACAACAACTACTCCTCCACTATCCACCCCTTCTACCCTAACTCCCAATTTGGCCAACCGATGGACCTCCTTAGCCAACTCTTTACTACCTTCCTCCACATGAGCCAAGCTACCCATGGACACTCTACTCAATGCATCCGCCACCACATTAGCTTTCCCCGGATGATAGTGAACACTCATATCATAATCCTTAAGGAATTCTAACCACCTCCTTTGTCTCAAGTTAAGATCTTTTTGCGTGAACACATATTGGAGATTCTTATGGTCGGTGAAGATATCAACATGCACCCCATACAAATAATGACGCCAAATCTTTAAAGCAAAAACCACGGCGGCCAATTCAAGATCATGGGTTGGGTAATTTTTTTCATGAACCTTAAGTTGCCTAGAAGCATAGGCTATAACCTTACCACTTTGCATCAACACACAACCCAACCCAATGCGGGAAGCATCACAATAAACAACAAAACCTTCTAACCCATCCGGAAGTGACAAAATAGGAGCGGACACAAGCCTTTCTTTCAAAGTTTGGAAGCTTTCCTCACACTCATCCGACCACACAAATTTAGCCTTCTTTTGAGTCAACTTAGTCATAGGAGAAGCAAGAGAAGAAAACCCTTCTACAAATCTCCTATAATAACCCGCTAAACCCAAGAAACTCCTTATATCCGACGGGGTCAAAGGTCTAGGCCAATTCCCAATAACATCGGTCTTCTTAGGATCCACCTTAATACCATCCCTCGACACCACATGGCCTAGGAAAGCAACTTCCTTCAACCAAAACTCACACTTTTCATATTTAGCGTACAACTTCTCTTCCCTCAATCTTTGGAGTACAACCCTCAAGTGACCCTTGTGCTCTTCCTCACCCCGAGAATAGATCAAGATGTCATCTATAAACACCACCACAAAAGAATCAAGGTAGGGTTTGAAAACCCTATTCATCAAATCCATAAAGAGAGCCGGAGCATTAGTCAACCCGAAAGACATCACCACAAACTCATAGTGCCCATACCTAGTACGAAAGGCCGTCTTGGGAATATCACACTCCCTCACCTTCACTTGATGATACCCTGATCGAAGATCAATCTTAGAGAAGTGACTAGCCCCATGCAATTGGTCAAATAAATCGTCAATCCTTGGAAGAGGATACCTATTCCAACACTTAGAAAAAAAATGAGGCGGGTGAACAGTAATTTCGGTCACTGGAAATTTGCATTTCCTGCCGGACAGATTTTACGAAAATGGGCATAACTTCTTCGTCCGAACTCCGAATGAGGTGAAACGAAGTGCGTTAGGTAGCTAACTCAAAGGGCTTTCCATGGATATGTTATGGGCCACCCAATTATTTGTGTACTAGGAGATATGACCCTCCAAAGTAGACCCTCGAAAAAGGCTTCACTTGGAAATTTCGGATTTTGATACGGTTGGTCTAAAATTTGGGTTAGACCTGTAGACACGTATTTTTGATCGATTTTAAAATTTTATACCATTTTTAGAGCTGAAATATTTTTATAAATATAAATTAAATATTTTGACTTTTCTCTTATTTTGTTAAGTTTATTTTTAAATAGATTTGAAAACAACAAAATATAATCCCATTTTAAGATAAGTTTTATTTTCAATTGTTTTGAAAGATTACAAAAAATCAATAGTTGAAATTAAGTTATTATAAATAAGCTAGTATTATTTAATTGTTTTTATATATTAGCTAGTTGACTTTTTATTAGATTTTTATTAATTTTAAATAATTAGTTGATATGTTATTATAATTTATAGTTAATTATTATTCTTTTAAGATTAAAATAAAACTAAAACTAAAAAGTAAATAAAAAATACCTAATTAATCTAACAAACCTACCCCACTCCTATACCTACCCAAAAACATACTACACGTAAGGAAAAGAAGAGCAAAAACAGTTTGCTGCTTTTTAAAATAATTAAATAAATAAACAACAACAATACCATACACCCCCACACTCCCACTTTCCCACAATTCTCTACACTCCCACTTCACATGACTAAAGGAAGAAAAAGTCAATAACAAAAGGAGACCCACACACACACGTACCAAGAAAAATCTGCAAAAAAGCAAAAAAACCTATCCTATATATATAGAACTCAAACGTACAAAAAAGAGGGATATACATCACCATCATCAGTTATATGGAATAGAGTGCACACAAAAAAAAGCAATACACTTTAAGTCAGATAGATTTTTGTTCGTGGATTCAAGTTCGTGGCTCCTTAAAGTTAATTATAATTAACTTTGGAAATCAGTAGATTGTAGCGGTTTCTTTTGTTGGAATTAAGTTTTACGAAAAGGTAATTCTAATTCCTTATATAGTTCAATGAAATAATTGTTCTGAATTCGATTATGATGTTATGTAGTCCTTAAAATTACATGTATTGTTATATGCCACTATGTTATGACGCATATCATATTGTTGATTGCATGAATTGCTACTGTTTAAATTTGCTCATCGAATTATTTTTTACACCTGACGTTAATTTAATCAACTAATTTGATCCAAAGATGGTTGTTGTTTACTCCTAGTTTTGTTTCAACATGTTTATGTACATTTATTTGATGGTACAAATTGACAACTTCGTTTATGACTTTAATTTAATTACATGTAAATTGGTTAGAGATTCTGTATTAGTTATCAGTTAGAGTTTCTTGATTTTAATAAATAAATAATATTGCCACACTTATGGAGACAATTAATTATTAGAATAATTTTTATCGTATCCGAAATATTAAAAATGGAGGAGATGAACATTAGTTCATTTGAGTGAGTCATTAATTCATCAACGTGAGATGGTTCTTTTATTAGTAATTAAACACTATCATCATTGGTGAAGGAATATTATTATATCACTACGTATATTATTTTTCTCTCAATTAGTTTAAAGAAAAAAAAATCAAAAAATAATATACAAAAATAAAAAAGGAAAAACGTGGGCAGAGAAAAAATAAAAATAAAAATACAAAATAAAAGAAAATAGTGCAGAATAAAAAATGAAGATAATAATAATAAAAAAAGAGGAATAGATCATTAAAAAGAAAGTAAGAATAAAAAATAAAATAAATAAACATTTATTATAAAAAACAAAAACAAAAGAAACAAAAGATGAAAAGTGATAAAAAGTAATAATAATAAAAAATAAAGAAAAGGTAAAAAATAAAAAAGGGGAAAACAAAACTTAACAAAAAATATTTAAATGAAAAAGAAGAGACACTTTTTGTTAGACAAAAAAAATAACGAAACAGAATGTTTTTTCTAAAAACAAAAACAAAAAAGAATAAAAAAATAAAATAAATAAAATAAAAACTACAAAAATATAACGTGCAAAAATAGAATAAAGAATAAAAGAAATTTCCAAGAAATTGGTCTTAACCTCTTTAACATTTTCTTTTTTTCTAAAATTAATCCTAAATTCCATAGAAGTTTACCTCTGATTATAATTCAAATATCGACTCCCACTAAAACAACAATACTAAAATTCTCCGGACTCTAAAAAATGTAAACAAGACAGTTACAATAAATCAAAGAAGGTGGGACATAAGTAAATATATAGCTAATAAGTATACTATATCCAAAAACTAAGTCAAGCCAAGATATAAGTCAATGAAGCAACTGTGCTAGAAACACAAGACTCGAGGGGTGCCTTACACCTTCCCCTTGGTCAATAGAATTTCTTATCCAGATTTCTAGTTCGCAGACCATTAAAAATTAGAGTCAACTTCCTTTTGATTAGGGGTAAAATTAGGTGACTTGGAACACCAAAACTCAATTCCAAGTGGCGACTCTGAAATAAAATAATCCCTTTTCAAAATGTCACTTTAACTGGAGAAACTCTATGTTCAAACACTTCGTTTGGGGAAAAATAGGGGTGTGACAGATGGCGACTCCCGCTGGGGATAACCAGAATTCGAGCTTCAAACTATTGACTTGCGTATGACTTTGATCTTTATTTTTATTATTATTCTTTTTGGATATTGTGTTGTTAGTATGATGTGTTATTTGCTACTTGTTTATCGCTTTGATATTATGTGAATTGTTATATATCTTTCTCTCATCGCGCACCCATCTGAGTCTTCTGAGATACTTTATTCGGAGATGCGATTACGCTCCCGAGCCATGAGATACTAGAGATGCGGCAACGCTCCTGAGAAGAATTCTATAGTAACACATGTCTTAAGATGGAAAAGACTAATAGTGAGGCCGGAAAGCCCTGCTACCGGTAAGCTATCCCTTCCCGACTCGAGTAGTCCACTCGTTTTACGACCAGTCTAGACACTCATTCCATTAGGTTGCTAACTTAGTAAAATAAGTCTCAACAATGATTATTCCTAATAGGATCCGATTTATCTGCATCATGCATATTTTTAAACTAATGGGGCTCGACACAAGGGTCGAGTCCTTCTAGGACAGGTACCCCCACTTAAGACCATCATGTACATTTTGTTCTACTTGTTGCACTATTAGGAAGGCTATACAAAATGTCGACCGGCTTTGGATGAATTAATTAAAGAAAAAGAGAAGGAAAATTCTAAAAATACAAAGGTCTTAGTGTCTTTCTTTTATTAAACACTTTTACTTTGTCAAAATTTGTATTTATTTCATAAATATAAGATTATTATTTATTTTTTTTAGTTATTATTACTAGCATTTTTTATTTATTTTTTTTACAAAAAGGGGTAAAGATAAATTAAGAAAAAATAAAATAAAATCAACTATACTATTTTTTTTTAAAAGTCTAGCAAGATTATCTAATAAGAGGGGTTAAGACTACAACAAAAAGATTTGAGTGCTTATTTTTCTTATGTGTTTTTTTTTTTTCAATCACCTTCTTATAATAATAATTATTTAAAAAAAAAGAAAATAAATTTATACTAAATTTTTTTTTCTCCTTTCAACTCTACTCAGATTATTTAATAGGAGATTTTTTTTTTAAATAAAAAAAAAAGTGATGGTTTGTTTTCCTTAGTGTCCAATCATGTGTTTACTATTATTTCTACTTTATTTTTAATTTTATAAAAAATAAAAATGTGTTTTATTAAGTCCTAATTTGTCATTATCATAATATAGGAAAATATGAATCCATATGAAAAGGGAGATAAGAGGCCAAGGGAGGATCAATCACCTCGCGTCATGATATTAGATAAGGCTCCGACACTTTTGAAGGCATGGTATGAAAATATGATGAATCATGGGAAAGGAGTGGTGTTCAAACGCTTGGGATTTCTGCAAAGCCTTTTGTATGTTGAGCCACGACGGGACTTGATAGAAGCACTAGTTCATTTTTGGGATCCAATAAAAAATGTATTCCACTTTTCTGACTTTGAACTCACTCCCACACTAGAGGAGATATGCGCATTCATAGGAAGGGGTAAAAATCTTCACGAAGGAGAACCTATGATACCAAAACATATCAGTGGTAGGAGGTTTTTGGAGTTATTGCACATAAATGAGAATGAAATAGGTGGTTGCCTTGATAACGGATGGGTTCCGTTAGAATTTTTGTACAAAAGATATGGGCGAAAGGATGGGTTCGAGTTATATGGAAAGAAACTTCGTAATAATGGGTGTCGTTTGACCTGGGAAGCACACAGTTATGATGCCTTCACAGTAGCTTTTTTGGGGATCATGGTGTTTCCGAAAAGGGGAGGAAAGATCAATATAAATTTGGCTGCAGTCATTACAGCTTTTGAGAAAAAGCCTAATATCACCCTCGTACCCATGATTCTAGCAGACATCTACCGCGCTTTGACAATTTGCAAGAATGGAGGAGATTACCACTACAAGAAAGTAGAGATATGACGACATTTATTTAGTGACCTTTGAAAAAAATGTCAAGAAATAGAGATCTTCTTGACAATTATGAAAAAATGTCACAAAAATAATGATATTTAATTTTAATGTCATAAAAACAACGACATATACCATAAAATGTCGTATAAACAATGACATTTACCATAAAATGTTGTATAAACAACGATATTTGATGTAAAATATCGTAAAATTAGTGACATTTGAGCAAAATGTCATAAAAATTATGACATTTGATTTAAATGTCGTAAAAACAACAACATTATATACAAATATCGTAAAAACAATGACATTTGGTAAAATAACCTTAAAAAGTTATGACACAAATGTCAAAAATATTTAATTGCTAATATCGACATTTGCACCTAATATTAGAATGTAAATCTTTTTAAGAAATTTATCACTCTTTGAATTTAACTCTGGAAAACAAAATTTGATGCATAAATATAATGTAAATAATTATAATAAACTCTCTATCTTTTACTAATTAACAATTAAATAAGTCTTACTTGTAAACTTACATATAAATTAAAGTTCTACGTAATTTTATTTTGTTTTTTACATTATTTATAATAGGTAATGTTTTAGCCATAATTATTAGTTACATTTATAGAATTTGTAATACAAGTAAAACAAAGTAAAAGATATTTATAAAACAATAAAATAAAGGAAGACAATTAAGATCCCCAAAACCTAGCCCTATTTACATTCTTTTCCACAGGAGCCGCAATACTCCTCTCCCATTTCCCCATCAACTTCCGAATGAGAAAAATAGTTTTAATCTATAAATCTTCTTTCTTTCCTTTCATTTTTATGTGATGAACTCATTATTGTTCTTGATCCTTACAGAAAACAATGAAAAGAAAGAAAAAGATTTCTAGTTTCTTTTTCTTTATGCTTTTTGAATTTTTGGTTTTAAATTTTCTGAATCAAAGTTTTAGTGTTGGTACATGTATTTATGTATTACGACTTTTGAATTATATAAATTTTTCGGCTAACAATCTAATAATTATATTTTTTTCCAGGTTAACATAATAAAAAAAGATTGGTAGTTGGCCAAAAAAATTTATATAAATTTTAAACAAATCATTAGACACTCTTTTTCTTTATTATATTATATAGTTCTAATTTTATTAATGTGAACTTTTTGTGCAGGATTTTTGAAGAAAGTGAGATGTATTATTTACAACAAATGCTTGGCTTGTGAAGAGATGATTCCATAAAGTTTTGTTGCGGAAATTATTCAAGAAGCTAAGGAATTAATTTGAATTAGAGTAATCTTAATTTAGATAGATGTTGGAATTGTTCTTCTTTTATTTTTTAGCTGGATAGATTTGAATTTTATTTTACACATAACAAATTCTTTGATTTATTATTTAATCTGTTCAAAGTACTTGTAATATTATTACTTTTTTCTTTAGTTACGATTTAAAATGTGTTTACATCACATATATTCCATGTTTGTAAAGCTTAGCATTTATGAGTATACAAATTGAATATGAATATTGTCAAAAATTGAATAGATTAATATTTTAATAAATTTGGAATCAACGCTAATTGAAATGTTGCAAAATTTTAAAGTGACATTTATAAATGTCAGAAAAACTTTTTTACCAACATTAATCTAAATGTCAAAAAATTTAACTGATATTTTTTATATGTGATTTATTTAATACCGTCATTAACCTAAATGTTTGGAAATTGAGTGACATTTTTGGTATATGTTGTAAATAAATATTAATTTATTCTCGACATTTTTTGTGCATGTCATAAATAAATGTCGTTGATTTATTATCGACATTTTTGTATATGTCGTAACTAAATGTCGCTTAATAATTACCGACATTTTCTCAAGTGTCGAATAATTTACGACACTCAAATTTCTGACATTTGAAGTAAATGTAAACTAAATGTCGGAAAATGAATTTACGACATTTAAACAACTTAATACGACATTTATATAGTGTCGTCATTTCTTTATTTTCTTGTAGTGTACTTTGAGGGATGCAATATGTTACTACAACTATGGATGATTGAGCACATTCGTCATCACCCTTATGTAGTGGACTTCAAAGTAGAATGGAATGATTACATTGGGGGCCACAAGGAAAGAATCAAAGATCATAGTTTTCCGGAGGGTATTGAGGCTTGGAAGAAATACCTCAATAATCTGACTGCTGACAAGATTGTGTGGAATTATCATTGGTTTCCATCAGCCGAGGTGATATACATGTCTACCTTTCGATCATTCATCGTCCTAATGGGCCTTCGAGGTGTCCAACCTTACATGCCACTTAGAGTTATGCGACAACTTGGTCGACGCCAGTTTTTACCACCTAATGAAGATATGCGGGAATTCATGTATGAGTTTCATCCCGAGATTCCTTTAAGGAAATCAGAGATATTCAAGATTTGGAGGGGATGCATGCTCTCAAGTCCTCACGATAGGGTGGAGGATCGCACCAAGGGTGAGGTGGACCAAGCATACTTAGAATGGGTTCATGATCAACCCCCTCCTAAGGTATTGCCAGAAGGATCGGTGAAAGGACCTGTAGATCGAGAAGCAGAAATTGAGGTTAGGATTAAGCAAGCTCGCCTCGAAGTTGAAAGAAGCTATAGATCTACTCTGGATGTCCTGAGTAATGACCTGAAGAATGCTAAAGAGGAGTTGGCCCAACGTGATGCTATATTTGAAGTGAGAGTTAGAAAACATCGTTCTACCATTCTGACCTTACAAGAAGACTTGGGCATTGTCACAGGCGCTATGGAGCAACAAGAGGAGGAGTATAAAAAAGAAAAGGTCCAGCTTATCTGCACACAGTCTAAAATCCAGAATCAAGTTAAGACTTCTATGGAACGGGAAAGGGAAATAGCAAGGCGTTTTAGTGTATATCAGGCAGAATGTGAGGTTGAGAGAGGTCAAAGGATAGCCGAGCGAGATGCACTCCACCTTCAAATTGAAGAGCTCCAAGAACAGAGGGAGAATTTGACGCATGAAGTCAATACTACTCGACATTGGTTACAGAATTGTTATGACAATATGAATGAAGCCAGAGATCGAGTACTTCAACTCAGGGATGCACT
Source organism: Solanum verrucosum (assembly GCF_900185275.1). NCBI lineage: Eukaryota > Viridiplantae > Streptophyta > Magnoliopsida > Solanales > Solanaceae > Solanum > Solanum verrucosum. The sequence goes on along the minus strand of NW_026020111.1, from coordinate 5,223 downwards.
CAATGATGTTTATGCTGGTTATCTCCAACAGAATGATGAGAGGTTGGGCCGCCAGGCACGTGTTCTTGCTCCACATCTACCAAAGACCTTGGCTAGGATTTATAAGGGTCTTGGGGATGATTGAGATCTGAGGATTTAGTTTCTTTCCGAGTCTGCTTTGTTTTCTTAATTATTAGTTGTTGCTTTTATTTATTTATATTTTCGTTAATCATTTTGAGTCTATCTTAGTCTTAGCTACTTCTATTCTTATGTTTTATTCAAATCATTGTGTTAAGAATATTTGAAAATGAATGAAAATGATTTACTTTTGGTCAACTCATGTACATTTATTATTCTAAAAAATAAATAAAAAATAAAACAAAATTAATATATTATTATCTTTCACGAACTACGTAATGATCTGATTCATGTTCAACATGATACGTAGGCAACCCTCAACGGGTTCGATCGAAATGCGTTTCAAAATTATTCAAATAAGTAAAATATAAGACTTAGAGACATAATCAAGTCGTCTAAAGCTTGGATGAAACATAAAAGCCTTCCGAAACTCATTTTAGAAACATAAATAATTTAGGTGCATAACATACAATGTGTGATTATCGTTTGCAAAACATTAAACCCTAACATGTTTGTTTTTTTTAAAAAGAGAAAAAAAAAGAAGAAGAGGGTTTTAAGGTGGTTGGTTTGTGATTAGAGCTGGCATCTCATCAATACTACACCAGATCAAAAGGAAAAGGGAAGATGACGCGCAAGAAGGGAACAGAGTCGGGAAATGACGACGTCCAAATAGTTGCACAAGAATCGGTGTCTGTGGAAGAGGTAAAAATGTTGCGACAACAAATGGCCGAAATGTATGAAGCTTGGATGAATGGGCAAGCTCCTCCATCTTCGATTCGGGAATACCTGAATGCGAATATGCCATTCCCTATCCAAGTATCGACCAATGATCCAATTTATCCACCTGGATTCGGCCCCTACACTAACACATCGAACGTCGCTGAAACTTCTACAGTGCGTCCCTTGAATACACCTATGATGAGTAACCCGCTATTTGTGCCAACTGCACCGACTAATAGCACTTCAAATCCAACAGTGGTGCCCAAATCCAACAATGATCCTTCATTCCAAGTTCTTCATGACCATGGCTACACCCCTGAAGAGGCCCTTAAAATTCCAAGTTCTTATCCCCAGACTCATCACTATAGTTCCCCCTTCAAAATTGAGAAAACAGTTAAGAATGAGGAGTATGAAGAAATGGCTAAGAAAATAAAGAGTTTGGAACAGAGTATAAGAGATATGCAAGGACTAGGGGGCCACAAAGGCATCTCATTTAGTGATTTGTGCATGTTTCCCCACGTCCACTTGCCTACTGGTTTCAAAACCCCGAAGTTTGAGAAATATGATGGTCATGGAGACCCCATAGCTCATTTGAAGAGATATTGCAATCAATTGAGAGATGCAGAGGGCAAAGAAGAGTTGCTCATGGCCTATTTTGGGGAAAGCCTAGTGGGAATTGCGTCTGAATGGTTCATAGATCAGGATATAGCCAACTGGCATACGTGGGATGATTTGGCTCGATGTTTTGTGCAACAATTCCAATATAATATTGATATTGTGCCAGACCGCTCCTCACTTGCTAACATGAGGAAAAAGACCACAGAAAATTTTCGTAAATATGCCGTTAGATGGAGGGAGCAAGCTGCTAGGGTTAAACCACCAATGAAGGAGTCAGAGATGATTGACGTTTTTCTCCAAGCCCAAGAACCTGATTACTTTCTTACTTTCTTTCTTCCGTCAGGAAGACATTCGCCGAAGTTATCAAGGTTGGGGAAATGGTGGAAAATGGCATCAAGTCTGGGAAGATCGTAAGCCAAGCTGCTTTAAAAGCCACAACACAAGCGCTTCAAAATGGTTCTGGAAATATTGGAGGGAAGAAAAGAAGGGAAATGTAGCCACCGTTGTATCAGCACCTCGAACCTATGCCCAAGATAATCATACACAACACTACTTTCCTCCCCAAATTCCACAATATCATGTCCCATATCCTCAATATCCCATTTTTAGCGCACAACCAATTGTTCCCCCTTCTTATCCGCAATGGCGTGCGCCACTTCCTCAAAATCATCCATCACCCCACAAATTCACCAAAATACAACTAGAATTCCTTTTTCGTCCTAGAAAAGAATACAAGAAGGGAAATGGAGCTAAGGATGAGTTCACCCCTATTGGAGAATCATATGCTAGCTTGTTTCAAAAATTAAGAACGTTGAATGTTTTGAGTCCAATTGAAAGAAAGATGTCGAATCCTCCTCCGAGAAATCTTGATTACTCCCAACACTGCGCATATTGTTCTGATGCCCCAGGGCACAACATAGAAAGATGCTGGTACTTGAAAAAGGCAATTCAAGATTTGATCGATACTCGTCGAATTATAGTTGAAAACCCAAATGGACCGAACATCAATCAAAATCCACTGCCCAGACATACTGAAACAAATATGTTAGAGATGATGAATGACCACGAAGAAGTTGCAGTCCCATACAAGCAATCCTTAAGGTTGAAACTGGCATGGAAAGTTCAGCAAATATCGTTGACTTAACAAAAATGATGCCTTCAGGGGCTGAAAGTACGTCTGAAAAGTTGACCCCATCAAGCGCACCCATCCTAACTGTAAAAGGAGCACTTGAAGATGTTTGGGCAAGTCAGAGAGAGGCAAGATTGGTTGTTCCAAGAGGGCCAGACAAGCCTATCTTAATCGTGCAAGGAGCCTATATTCCACCTGTGATCATTAGGCCAGTGTCCCAACTTCCAATGACTAATCCCAAGGCTGTCCCTTGGAATTATGAGCCTACCGTCGTGACATACAAGGGAAAGAAATCAATGAAGAAGTAGATGAAATAGGAGGAATGACTCGTTCGGGAAGATGCTATGCCCCGGCTGAATTAAGGAAAAGTAAAAATGACCAAATGCAAGTTAAAAGTCCAGTCACTGAAGGGGAGGCAGAGGAGTTCTTAAGAAAGATGAAATTGTCAGACTACTCCATTGTGGAACAGTTAAGGAAAACTCCAGCCCAAATCTCTTTGTTGTCCTTGTTAATACATTCAGATGAACATCGTAAAGCTGTAATGAAGATTCTGAATGAAGCACATGTTCCTAATGAAGTTACAGTGAGTCAGTTAGAGAAGATTGCTGGGAGAATCTTTGAGGTAAACCGCATCACCTTTTCAGATGATGAACTACCAGTGGAAGGTACGGGACATAACCAAGGCCTCCATATCACTGTAAAGTGTGAGCTTTCATATGTCACTCGAGTTCTAATTGACGGAGGGTCTGGGGCAAATATTTGTCCCTTGTCAACTCTACAAAAATTGAATATTAATGTTGAAAGGGTACGACCCAACAACGTATGTGTTAGGGCTTTTGATGGGACCAAAACAGATGCATTGGGGAGATAGAGCTCATACTAAAAATAGGGCCTGTCGATTTCACCGTGAATTTTCAAGTGCTGAATATCAATGCATCCTACAATCTATTGTTGGGAAGACCATGGGTGCATAGGGCTGGGGCAGTCCCCTTTACGTTGCATCAAATGGTTAAGTTTGAATACGATCGACAAGAAGTGATTATTCATGGTGAGGGGGATCTGTCAGTCTACAAGGACTTTTCCCTCCCTTTTATCAAGGCAAATAATGAGAATGAGGCACTGGTTTATCAAGCTTTTGAGGTAGTGGTTGTTGAGCATATCCTCGAGGGGAATCTCATTTCAAAACCACAACTACCCATGGCATCCGTGATGATGGTAAATGAAATGCTGAAGCATGGGTTTGAACCAGGTAAAGGCTTAGGGGATCTTCTTGCAAGGGATAGCTTATCCGGTGAGTCCACGAAAGAGTCTGGGTACTTTTGGCTTAGGATACAAGCCTAGAGTCGAGGACAAAATGAAGACCAAGAAGCAGAAGAAAGATGTATGGTCACTTACTAAGCCTATACCACCCATATACAAATCTTTCCTCAAAGCCCGCATAACAGAATCTTCTGAGTCACCCTCCCAGAGCCAGTTGGAGGTTCACGAAGAATTGATCAACTATTTTCAAGATTTATTTGTCGAGGCTGATATGATTGAACTCGGAGAAGGCACTAGCGACAGAGATGTGCAATTCATTGGTCCTGATGTCCAGCTGAACAATTGGGAGGCCACTCCTCTCCCCATTAAGAATGAGTCTTGGTAGTCGTCTTGTTTTTCTTTTGTCATCCGATTTATTCAAGGGTTGTAATTCGGATTTTGTCTCGTCGTTTTATTTCAAACTCTCTATTTTCCTTTTCATAGGATGTAATTGTGTTTTTATTTCAGTCTAATATATTTATTTTGTTTTCTTCTATACAGTTCTTTCTATGCCGATTCTAGTGATATGACATGCATGCAGAATTTTCACCGGATCTTAAAATCCAATCTAATCTTCGACCTAATCCTGAAATAATAAGTCAAGAAATCGATATGATGAAGACGAAGTATTTGAAGAAGTAAGCAGAGATTTCAAATCTTTTGAGAATAAATCAAACCAAAATATGAGTGAAACTGAGACGATAAATTTAGGGGATCATGAAAATATTAAAGAGACTAAGATAAGCGTACATGCTCGACATCAAAAAGAGGATATAATCCAGGCTCTGCTTGATTACAAGGATGTTTTTGCGTCATCTTATGATGACATGCCTGGATTAAGCACTGACATGGTGGTTCACAAGTTGCCGATTGATCCTAAGTTCCCTCCAGTAAAGCAAAAGTTGAGAAAGCTTAAAACTGACATGAGTGTAATAATTAAAGAGGAAATCACAAAGAACTTGAGGCCAAAGTCATTCGAGTCGCTCAATATCCTTCTTGGTTAGCCAACATCGTACCTGTCCCTAAGAAAGACGGCAAAGTTCGAATGTGTGTTGATTATCGTGATTTGAACAAAGCAAGTCCAAAAGATGACTTTCCTTTGCCCAACATCCATATTTTTTTGGACAATTGTGCTAAACATGAGATTGCATCTTTTGTGGATTGCTATGCGGGTTATCATCAGATTATTATGGATGATGAAGATGCAGAAAAAACGTCTTTTATCACACCATGGGGTACATATTGTTATCGAGTCATGCCATTTGGGTTTAAAAATGCGGGAGCAACTTATATGAGGGCAATGACAACCATGTTTCATGATATGATGCATAAAGAAATCG